>NC_142472.1:82050480-82675480 GCF_049115385.1 Moschus berezovskii
TCACCGCCTTTCTTGGCAGGAGCTGTTTTGCCAGGTCCAGTTTGGAAAGGACCCTGCCACTACACTTTCAAACATTTCATTAAACCTTACGTTTTTTGAACCTAATTGAAAGCTGTCAATTTTAGCTCTCACCTTTCTCAATCACTCATCCTATTTAAGAGTGAATAGTTAAAAAGGACCTCCTTGATCCTCAGTGATTTTGTTACTCCATATTTTGATAAAATTATATGTATAAAAATCTCTGCCTTTTACACTGTTTAGTGAGATCCAGCTTCTTATTTGTTCTATCTTTATTTCTGTTGATTTTCAACTAACTAATTCAGTTCAGTTCAGTCGCTCAGTCGTGTCCGACTCTCTGCAACCCCATGAATCACAGCACGCCAGGCCTCCCTGTCCATCACCAACTCCCAGAGTTCACTCAAACTCATGTCCACAGAGTCGGTGATGCCATCCAGCCATCTCATTCTCCGTCGTCCCCTTCTCCTCCCTCCCCCAACCCTTCCCAGCATCAGAGTCTTTTCCAGTGAGTCAACTCGTCGCATGAGGTGGCCAAAGTATTGAAGTTTCAGCTTTAGCATCAGTCCTTCCAATGAACACCCAGGATCGATCTCCCTTAGAATGGACTGGTTGGATCTCCTTGTGGTACAAGGGACTCTCAAGAGTTTTCTCCAACACCACAGTTCAAAAGCATCAATTCTTCGGCGATCAGCTTTCTTCACAGTCCAACTCTCACATCCATACATGACTATGGGAAAAACCATAGCCTTCACTAGATGGACCTTTGTTGGCAAAGTAATGTCTCTGCTTTTTAATATATTATCAAGGTTGGTCATAACTTTCCTTTCAAGGAGTAAGTGTCTTTTAATTTCATGGCTGCAATCAGCATCTGCAGTGATTTTGGAGCCCAAAAAAATAAAGTCTGACACTGTTTCCACTGTTTTTCCATCTATTTCCCATGAAGTGATGGGACCAGAAGCCATGATCTTTGTTTTCTGAATGTTGAGCTTCAAGCCAACCTTTTCACTCTCCTCTTTCACTTTCATCAAGAGGCACTGCATTCCTTAAAGACTTGTCATTTGGTTCAAGTTTTCATTTGCACATCAAAATGAATTTTTATCCATTTTTTATCCTGGCCTCCCTACTTTATAACCCATACATCTCCAGATTTTTTTCCGCTCTGCACACTCTTCAGCACCTTTCTCCACATACCTTGCTATCACCTGAAAATCTATTTCTGAGATCACTGAGTCAGATAATGTAGGCTTTTCTACTCTAAATACTTCAGTACTTTCATCAAATATATCCTTTCATATCATTACAATTTCCACCAGATGGACCACTGTACTTTTTCCTATTTTTCAGTCACCTCTTCACTTCCCTACCTATGGTCTATAATTTTAACAAAATCTTATCAATGGCCCCAAGTCTCCTCCTCATTATTTACCCATCCTATTCACCTGGATACCTGACTGAATTCAAGTACCAGTCAACAGGTTTCTAAGGGTGTCTTGCCTTAGGCCTTCTCCTGTTCTAATTTTCCTCTTCTAATATAATTAGAATAGCAATATTAATTATTGTGAAATGCAAATCTGATCACATTTTTTTCTACTTAAAACGCGTTGTCTTTTTATCACTTTTAGCATAAAGTTTAGAATTTTATGTGGCTTAAAAATACCTTTATGACAGGAACTTCATTAACCTTGCAGATGCATCTTTTGTGGGCGACTTTCTTCATTTCTTTCTTTGTCCTTAAGCCCTTTTTGTTTGTGCCTCCCCATACCTATTATTCTGTTTTGATTTATCTTTGCTTCCCTAGTTCAAATTTGTCCTTTAAAACTAAACCATCAGATCTTTTAGAGAGACGAGCTGTAGCTATTTACCCTGAATTTCACTCCATAGATACCTCTGTGGTAAGATTATGTAACACTGGGTACAACCCCTCTCACTTTCAAAGGTATCTTCTTGCCACTGGAGGGTAAGTTTCTTGAACATATAGACCTATTCATCTTGATCAACACTGTATCTTTACCACATAGACTAATACTTCGCATAGTATAGGTGCTTCTATTACATGGTTAATGAAGGTTAATTTACTACTAATACCACAAAATAGTGATCTAAGAACAACCACAAAATAAATGACTTACCTTTGAAAATGTTGAAATTGGAGATATGAGACTTAATATATGCAAGGTAAGTACACATAATGATTTTTTATAATTATAGAACCACTTGGGAAGAATTATTAGTATTGATATATTTAACACATTCATCTGTTGTTTATCAATATTTTTTAGTTTATATCTATGTTTCTTAATTTTTGATCAAAGTGAGTTACGTTTTTTCTCAGTATTCTTATGGAATTATCTAATGTTAAGCCCTAATGGAAAGTATAATACTATGGCTTTATTCAATCTCATTTATCCCTAGACAAATGTAGATCTTAAGGATGACTCCATGTGAACCCTCCTAAAGTTTGACTGCTATCCCTGAAGTAGCAGAAATGTAGATGCCTTCTAAATATCTTCTATTCCTTCCATTTTAGAAATAAGCTTCTAATTTTATTTAATAAAGCAATATTTCCAGCCAGAAGAGTACATTTCCTAGTCTCTATTGTAGCTAAATATGGTCATGTTAACTAAATTATGGACAGTGATGTTTAAAAGAGACATTATCTGATGGAATCCTGCTCAGTTGGTTAGGAAGTACAAATTGGGCTATTTTCTGTTTTTCCCTTTCCCTTCTTCATAAAATGAGCACATGTCAATGATAGCTGTACCAACTATCTTAGATTATGGATTGAGTTTGAGGATAGAAATAACATTTCACAAATGTGAAACAGATGATGGAAAGAGCTTAAGTCCCTTTAAATTCAGCAAGATTGAAAGACTCAAAAGAATAGCCTAATTAGGTTGAAAATGATTTATTGCCACAATTTCCACATCCTCAGAAATTTTTCTGTGTGGCAAAAGTTATCTGAAAATTACATACTCCATATATGATCACAAGTAAGATTATGTATTAAAAGTCTCAAAATTAAAAGAATTTGTGTGACATTTGGAAATTACCAACCACAAATCCATCAATTTTATCATCTTAACATAGAACTGGCTATACTCTGCCTTCAGTGCTTCTTTGGTATCTGTTTCTTCAATTCAAATTGTAATCATTGGGCTTGGTATAATTGAACTTCTCACTGCTGCTTTGAGATAGTCTTGCTGACTCTTCTCTATATCCCCAGTTTTGATAGTTGTTTACTTATATGTTTTATAACCTTGTTTGTTTTCATCATTTAATAAACCCTGTTTACCCCTCAGCTTCTACCAATCCATTCCATATCTGGCATGGTTACACCAATTTACACATAAATATCACTTTATTTTCCTAGACTCCAAAATCACTACAGATAGTAACTGCAGCCATGAAATTAAAAGATGCTTGCTACTTTGAAGAAAAGCTATGACCAGCCTAGACAGCATATTAAAAAGCAGAGGCATTACTTTGCCAACAAAGGTCTGTCTAGTAAAAGTTATGTCTTTTCAAGTAGTCACGTATGGATGTGAGTGTTGAATTATAAATAAAGCTGAGCACCAAAGAATTGATGCTTTTGAACTGTGGTGTTGGAGAACACTCTTGAGAGTCCCTTGGACAGCAAGGAGATCCAACCAGTCCATCCTAAAGGAAATCAGTCCTGAATATTCATTGGGAGGACTGATGCTGAAGCTCCAATTCTTTGGCCACCTGATGAGAAGAACTGACTCATTGGAAAAGACCCTGATGCTGGGAAAGGTTGAAGGCAGGAGCAGAAGGGGACAACAGAGGATGAGATGGTTGGATGGCATCACTGACTCAATGGACTTGAGTTTGAGCAAGCTCCAGGATTTGGTGATGGACATGGAAGCCTGGAATGTTGCAGTCCATGGGATCACAGAGTCAGACACAACTGAGCGACTGAATTGATTGACTGACACATTGAAAAACAAACTCCGTAACTCATAGGCCTTTCCATTCTATCCGCAGCTCTCTTATGATGGTGTCAAACCTATCTCAAACATTCACTCTTCTACTCATACCTGGAAGCATAACTTGGCATTACTAGTTAGAGCAATATTTTCATAAATCCAGTGCCACCGTATTTTGACTACCTCTTCCCGGTTTTGAAGCTCATTCACTCTACTATTCCCAAATTCAACATTCTCTCAATCCATTAAGAAATTCAATCCATTCATCTTATAACCCTATAATTAATACACACTCACATGATTTCTTCTTTCCATTTCATACCTTGCAACAGAGATCACTTTAAAACACAAGCCAATCAATCCTCTGCTACTGCTCTCTGCTTTGTCCACACTTTTCCAGTCACATTGACTGCTGTGCTATTTTCAAATAGGCTAGGGACAGCCCTGCTTTAAAGCCTTTGTGGCTGCTTTTCTGGTCTACTCGCCATATAATTACTTAACTGAGCCACTTACCTCTTCAGATCAAATTTTTGCTTAACTCATCTTCTCGATTAATATTTTTTATATATAAATCTTTCTGCCTTTTGCTCTAGTCCCTCCTCAACTTTTACTCATCCTTTTCTTTCCACTTTTTCTTTTTTTCTACCTGACAATGTAATTTCACAATAAGGAGTTCATGATCTGAGCCACAGTCAGCTCCTGGTCTTGTTTTCGCTAACTGTATACAGCTTCTCCATCTTTGGTTGCAAAGAATATAATCAATCTGATTTCGGTGTTGACCATCTGGTGATGTCCATGTGTAGAGTCTTCTCTTGTTTTGTTGGAAGAGGGTGTTTGCTATGACCAGTGCATTCTCTTGACAAAACTCTATTAGCCTTTGCCCTGCTTCATTCCGTGCTCCAAGGCCAAATTTGCCTGTTACTCCAGGTGTTTCTTGACTTCCTACTTTTCCATTCCAGTCCCCTAGAATGAAAAGGACATCTTTTTTAGGTGTTAGTTCTAAAAGGTCTTGTAGGTCTTCATAGAACCGATTAACTTCGGCTTCTTCAGCATTACTGGTTGGCGCATAGGCCTGGATTACTGTAATATTGAATGGTTTGCCTTGGAAACGAACAGAAATCATTCTGTCATTTTTAAGATTGCATCCAAGTACTGCATTTCGGACTCTTTTGTTGACCATGATGGCTACTCCATTTCTTCTAAGGGATTCCTGCCCACAGTAGTAGATATAATGGTCATCCGAGTTAAATTCACCCATTCCAGTCCATTTTCATTCACTGATTCCTAGAATGTCTATGTTCACTCTTGCCATCTCCTGTTTGACCACTTCCAATTTGCCTTGATTCATTGACCTAACATTCCAGGTTCCCATGCAATACTGCTCTTTACAGCACCGGACCTTGCTTCTATCACTGGTCACATCCACAACTGGGTATTGGTTTTGCTTTTGCTCCATCCCTTCATTCCTTCTAGAGTTATTTCTCCACTGATCTCCAGTAGCATACTGGGCACCTACCGACCTGGGGAATTCCTCATTCAGTAACCTATCATTTTGCCCTTTGTTCATGGGGTTCTCAAGGCAAGTATACTGAAGTGGTTTGCCATTCCCTTCTCCAGTGGACCACATTCGGCTGTGGTCCATGTGATCAGATTGGCTAGTTTCCTGTGATTATGATTTCAGTTCATCTGCCCTCTGATGCCCCCTAGCAATACCTACCGTCTTATTTGGGTTTCTCTTACCTTGGTCGTAGGAAATCTCTTCACAACCGCTCCAGCAAAGTGCAGCCGCTGTACCTTACCTTGGACGAGGGGTATCTCCTCAAGGCCGCCCCTCCTGACCTTGAACACAGAGTAGCTCCTCTCGGCCCTCCTGCGCCCTCGCAGCCACCGCCCGTTGGACGTGGGGTAGCTCCTCTCGGCAACCGGCCCTGGCCTCAGGCGTGGGGTAGCTCCTCACGGCCGCACCTCTTGCATGGTTCATTGCGCCTGGGCTGGCGTCTCTCGCGTTGCGTCTGCGCCTCCAGGGCCGGCGTCTCTCACGTCGCGTCTGCTTCTGTGAAATTCAGACTTAAATTGAAGAAAGTAGGGAAAACCACTAGACCATTCAGATATCACCTCAATCAAAACCCTTATGATTATACAGTGGAAGTGAGAAATAGATTTAAGGGACTAGATCTGATTAATAGAGTGCCCGATGAACTCTGGACGGAGGTTCGTGACATTGTACAGGAGACAGGGACCAAGATCATCCCCATGGAAAAGAAATGCAAAAGAGCAAAATGGCTGACTGAGGAGGCCTTACAAATAGCTGTGAAAAGAAGAGAAGTGAAAAGCAAATGAGAAAGGGAAAGATATAAGCATCTGAATGCAGAGTTCCAAAGAATAGCAAGGAGAGATAAGAAAGCCTTCCTCAGTGATCAATGCAAAGAAACAGAAAAACAACAGAATAGGAAAAACAAGAGACCTCTTCAAGAAAATTAGAGATTCCAAGGGAACATTTCATGCAAAGATGGGCTCAATAAAGGACAGAAATGGTATGGACCTAACAGAAGCAGAAGATATTAAGAAGAGGTGGCAGGAATACACAGAAGAACTGTACAAAAAAGATCTTCACGACCAAGATAGTCACGATAACGTGATCACTGACCTAGAGCCAGACATCTTGGAATGTGAAGTCAATTGGCCTTAGAAAGCATCACTACTAACAAAGCTAGTGGAGGTGATAGAATTCCAGTTGAGCTATTTCAAGTCTTAAAAGATGATGCTGTGAAAGTGCTGCACTCAATATGCCAGCAAATTTGGAAAATTCAGCAGTGGCCACAGGACTGGAAGAGGTCAGTCTTCATTCCAATCCCAAAGAAAGGCAATGCCAAAGAATGCTCAAACTACCGCACAATTGCACTCATCTCACACACTAGTAAGGTCATGCTCAAAATTCTCCAAGCCAGGCTTGAGCAGTATGTAAACCGTGAACTCCCAGATGTTCAAGCAGGTTTTAGAAAAGGCAGAGGCACCAGAGATCAAATTGCCAACATCCGCTGGATCATGGAAAAAGCAAGAGAGTTCCAGAAAAACATCTATTTCTGCTTCATTGACTATGCCAAAGCCTTTGACTGTGTGGATCACAATAAACTGTGGAACATTCTGAAAGAGATGGGAATCCCAGACCACCTGACCTGCCTCTTGAGAAACCTGTATGCAGGTCAGGAAGCAACAGTCAGAACTGTACATGGAACAACAGACTGGTTCCAAATAGGAAAATGAGTACGTCAAGGTTGTATATTGTCACCTTGCTTATTTAACTTATATGCAGAGTACATCATGAGGAACGCTGGGCTGGAAGAAGCACAAGCTGGAATCAAGATTGCTGGGAGAAATATCAATAACCTCAGATATGCAGATGACACTACCCTTATGGCAGAAAGTGAAGAGGAACTCAAAAGCCTCTTGATGAAAGTGAAAGAGGAGAGTGAAAAGGTTGGCTTGAAGCTCAACATTCAGAAAACAGAGATCATGGCATCTGGTCCCATCCCTTCATGGGAAATAGATGGAAAAACAGTGGAAACAGTGTCAGACTTTATTTTTTTGGGCTCCAAAATCACTGCAGATGCTGATTGCAGCCAGGAAATTAAAAGACGCTTACTCCTTGGAAGGAAAGTTTTGACCAACCTTGATAGTATATTAAAAAGCAGAGACATTACTTTGCCAACCAAGGTCCGTCTAGTCAAGGCAATGGTTTTTCCCGTGGTCATGTATGGATGTGCGAGTTGGACTGTGAAGAAGGCTGATCGCCGAAGAATCGATGCTTTTGAACTGTGGTGTTGGAGAAGACTCTTGAGAGTCCCTTATACTGCAAGGAGATTCAATCAGTCTATTCTAAAGGAGATCAATCCTGGATGTTCATTGGAGGGACTGTTGCTAAAGCTGAAACTCCAATACTTTGGCCACCTCATGCGACGAGTTGACTCACTGGAAAAGACTCTGATGCTGGGAAAGGTTGGGGGCGGGAGGAGAAGGGGACGACCGAGAATGTGATGGCTGGATGGCATCACCGACTCTGTGGAAGTGGGTTTGAGTGTACTCCGGCAGTTGTTGATGGACAGGGAGGCCTGGCGTGCTGTGATTCATGGGGTCGCGGAGAGTCGGACACGACTGAGCGACTGAACTGAACTGAACTGATGTTGTATTAAATTAGCACAAACTTAATGGCTGAAAATAGAATAAATTGATCATTTTATTCTATAGGTAGGGTTTCAATATAGAGGCTTCTGGGAACAATTAAAATGTTCAATAGAAATTGGTAAAGGCAAGGAAACAGATTCTCCTCTGGACCTTCCAGAAAAGAACACTGCCCTGTTGACATTTTGATTAACTATTTTAGGTGACATTAGTTTCTTATTATGAATATGATGCTTTATTTTATGGCATTCCTTTTCATACTAAAATTTCTCTTTTAGCATTTATTGTAGTGTGAATCTGCTAAGAATTCATTAAGCTTTCATTTATGTTGAAGTATCTTTGTTTTATTTTCTGATTTAAAATATATTGCTACATGTAGAATCGTGAACTTACAGGTTTTTGTAAAAAATCTTAGTTTCTATTACATTTTATTTGCCCTGTCGTTTTGCTAAGAAGTCATCTTTCATATTATTGCTCCTTTTTGTTTAATGTAAGTTTTTTCCCTTTCCCCTGCACTCATTTTTTATTTCTATTTTAATTTTCAGCAATTTGACTATAGTAGGTCTAGATATGGTTTTCCCTTTTTTTATTCTGCTGGGTTTTGCAAAACTTCTTGTGTTTGGTATGTTTTCAACAAATTTGAGAACATTTTGAGCAGTGTTTCCACAAAAGCTTTTAACTCCCATTCTCAGCTCATTGCAATTAGATCATTTAACTGAAATTAGACTGAAAGAAATCACCAGTTAGTGTCTATATATTATATCCATCTAATGCTCTTTATTATTATTATTATTTCCTAAATCTTTTTGGCTATAACTGCCACTGTTGGCTATTTATTTCTTTCAAATATCCCATTCTACTTATATGACTTGTGAGAGATCACTTTTTCCTGGTTCTCCTCTAATCTTTGAAATGTGTATTTGCTAGTTCTACTATTATTATTCTTTCTTATTATTAGTTTTAAATGGTTACATTGCCTAGACCTCATTCCTTTTCTCATATTCATTTCTTGTTATGAGTATTTTCTAGGTGATTTCTGACAAATTTTATCTTTGATCTTGAATTTTCCTGAAGATTTACCATCATATCCAACTTGCATTAAAACACTGCAAGCAAATAAAGCTGAAGTCATTATTTGCAATTCTCTATGTCTTTTTTGGTGGCACATCCATTCTTCTAATCACCCAAGCCAATGATTTTGGTGATCTTTCTACATACATTTTGTTTCTCATTGCTATCCATTCTGATCAGTCATCAAGTCCTGCCAATTCTATCCCCTATTCCTATTGAGTAGCTTAATTCAAGTCCTTGTCAAAGTGAATTTACCCATTTTAAAAGATCTGGATTTATTTTCTATTCTCAGTCCTGTAATTAGCTGTCAAGGAATTGTACCCATTTCAAAATACAAATTGAGTCTCTCCTTTCACAGTTTTAAGTCATTAAACATTTCTTCATAATCTGAAAGACACTAAACCAGCTGTCCAGTCTGGAATAAATGTCATTAATAATAAGCCTCTGTATACCTCTCCAATTCTAAATCTTCATGCTTCTATAATTTATTATTGTTATGTGTTATGTAACCCTGAACATGCTGTACTATACTTTCCCTGCTGTCCAGAATTAGTTTTTTTAGCTGTTTACCCAGTAACTTTTTCTTTCTCCAAAGCAAGTTATGTCACCCACACTATGAAACTTCTTTTAACTAAGTTATTCATTCTTTTTCTTATTTTGCTTCACATTTGTACAGAATAATATATTTTCATTTTCCAGCCTAATAATATTAGTTTATATCTGTGTGAGTGCATGTGTGCTAAGTTGCTTCAGTCCTGTCCAACTCTTTGCTAGCCCATGGACTGTAGCCCATAAGATTCCTCTGTCCATGGGATTCTCCAGGCAAGAATACTGGAGAGGGTTGCCATGTCCTCCTCCAGGGGATCTTCCCGACCAGAGGATTGAAACTGGGTCTCTTAAATCTACCTGAACTGACAGGTGGCTTCTTTACCACTAGCACCACCCGAGAAGCACTTTATATCTGTGTTCTCTCTTATATTTCCTTCCTTTCATATTGTGTCAACAGTAATTAGTAGAGCTCTTGGCTTATGACAGAAACATAATATTAGTTTTCTATTCTTTTTTAAGCTTTCATTCTTTTTCTTTATTTTCTTTTCTCTGCTCTCTTTTTCCTTTTCAGAAGAAAACTTTATTTTAGTCTTGCTTTCACTCCCACAACAATATTCTAATAGTACAAAATGAATAAAAGATGTATTTACCTGTATATAAAAATACACATTTTAACTGAGTGATATTTTATTCCTTAAAATAATGATTGTGTAAAGTAAGTTATGATCAATGACTTAAATATTTCCAAACAATGAACAATTATAGAGTATATAATACTTAATGCTCTTTTATTCAAGTGCTTAATTTAATCTTGAGAACTTAATAAGAATTTTATATTTTTTTCTCACTTTCAAAAATATTTCCAAAAAAGTTTATGGACGATACAATGAACTTGTGTGAGCTTATTTTAAGTTCTTCAATCTGGGGAAATTACTAAGGTAATTAACCAAAGTATTATTGATATTCAGTAATTTCTGAAGTTTATTGCCATCATTCAATATCAAGAATGATGTTTATGAAGATATTTAAGACATATGAAGATATTTATTTAAATGATGCGGAGCTTAAAAATATGTACTAAAGGTTAATACAGGCATCTATATCTTTACAGTTTAGTTAGGAATCAAGTTCTTGCAAACGTCGTGATTTATCTTTCCTTTAAAATGGAAATATTCATTTTCTCTAAACTTTACTTACTAAATATATTTAAGTTTAAAAACTATGATGTGGAATAAAATAATGTACTTTTTCTTACCCACTTCTGTAAAAAATGAAGACATAAATATGGTCAATGAAATTTCATAAAGGTTTCATAGATACCATGTACTTTTTTCTGATTAATCATTTTACCTTCTAAGTATGACATTTGCATTAAGAAATACATTTTTCTTCCCTACATATTTCCTTCATGTCATAAAAATCTCAGAGATGATAATTCTCTTTTTTTATCTTGTTTCAGAATGTCCACCTGGAGGGAGGTTTTTCTCCTCCAGACATATACTGAGATAGTCAAGAAAATAATTGGTTATTGGAATATAGCAAATATTTATTTTTCAGAAGCAAGAGAGGAAATGCAATAACGTTCATTATTACCATGAAAAAATTACACATAAGCTTCTAAATATAACTACCTCATAGATATAGACATACACAGAGAAAGCAGGGGGGTGAGATGGAGGTCTGTTTCCTCTGACTAAAAAACATAATGTAGTTGGCTTGAATACCTGTAATTGATTTCAAAATGAATGTTATATGAATATGTCAATGGTTTTCTTTTTTCATTAATACTCAATTTCAGTACTAATCATTGAGAATAAAACATGATCCTCTACACAGAAAACCCTAAAGACTCTACCAGAAAATTACTAGAGCTAACCAATGAATACAGTAAAGTTGCAGGATATAAAATCAACACACAGAAATCCCTTGCATTCTTATACACTAATAATGAGAAAATAGAAAGAGAAATTAAGGAAACAATTCCATTCACCATTGCAACAAAAAGAATAAAATACTTAGGAATATATCTACCTAAAGAAACAAAAGACCTATATATATATATAAAACTATAAAACACTGGTGAAAGAAATCAGAGAGGACATTAATAGATGAAGAAATATACCGTGTCCACGAATTGGAAGAATAAATATTGTGAAAATGAATATATTATCCAAACTAATATATAAGTTCAATGCAATCCCTATCAAGCTAAAAACGGTGTTTTTCACAGAGCTAGAACAAATAATTTCACAATTTGTATAGAAATACAAAAAACCTTGAATAGCCAAAGCAATCTTGAGAAAGAAGAATGGAACAGGAGGAATCAACCTTCCGGACTTCAGGCTCTACTACAAAGCCACAATCATCAAGAGAGTACGGTACTGGCATAAAGACAGAAATATAGATCAATGGAACAAAATAGAAAGCCCAGAGATAAATCCATGCACCTATGGACACCTTATCTTTGACAAGGGAGGCAAGAATATTCAACAGAGAAAAGGCAATCTCTTTAACAAGTGGTGCTGGGAAAACTGGTCAACCACTTGTAAAAGAATGAAACTAGAACACTTCCTAACACCATACACAAAAATAAACACAAAATGGATTAAAGATCTAAATGTAAGACCAGAAACTATAAAACTCCTAGAGGAGAACATAGGCAAAATACTCTCCGACATAAATCACAGCAGGATCCTCTATGACCCACCTCCCAGAATATTGGAAATAGCAAATTAAACAAATGGGACCTAATTAAAATTAAAAGCTTCTGCACAGCAAAGGAAACTATAAGCAAGGTGAAAGGACAGCCTTCAGAATGGGAGAAAATAATAGCAAATGAAGCAACTGACACAGGATTAATCTCAAAAATATACAAGCAAACCTGCAGCTCAATTCCAGAAAAATAAATGACCCAATCAGAAAATGGGCCAAATAACTAAACAGACATTTCTCCAAAGAAGGCATACAGATGGCTAACAAACACATGAAAAGATGTTCAACATCACTCATAATCAGAGAAATGCAAATCAAAACCACAATGAGGTACCATTTCACGCCAGCCAGAATGGTTGTTATCCAAAAGTCTACAAGCAGTAAATGCTGGAGAGGGTGTGGAGAAAAGGGAACCTTCTTACACTGTTGGTGGGAATGCAAACTAGTTCAGCCACTATGGAAAACAGTGTGGAGATTCCTTAAAAAACTGGAAATAGAACTGCCATATGACCCAGCAATCGCACTCCTTGGCATACACACCAAGGAAACCAGAATTGAAAGAGACACATGTACTCCAATGTTCATTGCAACACTGTTTATAATAGCCAGGACATGGAAGAAACCTAGATGTCCATCTGCAGACGAATGGATAAGAAACTATGGTACATATACACAATGGAGTATTACTCAGCCATTAAAAAGAATGCATTTGAATCATTTCTAATGAGGTGGATGAAACTAGAGCCTATTATACAGAGTGAAGTAAGCCAGAAAGAAAAACACCAATACAGTATATTAACGCATATATACGGAATTTAGAAAGATGATAACGATAAACCTGTATGCAAGACAGCAAAAGAGACACAGATGTATAGAACAGTCTGTTGGACTCTGTGGGAGAGGACGAGGGTGGAATGATTTGGGAGAATGGCGTTGAAACATGCATATTATCATATGTGAAATGAATCGCCAGTCCAAGTTCGATGCATGATACAATATGCTCGGGGCTGGTGTACTGGGATGAACCAGAGGGATAGGATGGGGAGGGGGATGGGGAGGGAGATGGGTAGGGGGTTTAAGATGGGGAACATATGTACACCCAGGGTAGATTCATGTCAATGTATGGCAAAACCAATACAATAATGTAAAGTAATTAACCTCCAATTAAAATAAATAAATTAAAAATTAAAAAAAAATTTATGTGAAACGAATCACTAGTTCAGGGTCAATGCATGTTATAGGATGCTCGGGGCTGGCATGCGGGGATGACCCAGAGGGAGGATAAAGGGAGGAGGGAGGTGGGAGGGGGGTTCAGGAGGGGGAACTTATGTAAACCCGGGGCAAATTCATATCAATGTATGACAAAACCAACCAATATAATATTGTAAAATAATTTGCCTCCAATAAAAAATAAATTAATTACCTAAAAAAAATAAAAATAAAAAAAATACTTATTAAACAAATGAATGACAGAAAAAAAATTTTAATCTCATATTAAAATAAAAACATATATAAATGCATTTATATACAAAAAATAAGAATAAATAAGAGAATTGTGTGACTTTAAAATGTTAGATTCGTTTTCAGTGTTAATTATCTAAACTTTATCACAGTCACAAAATCAGTGATATTTCAGTCCTTGAAATTACTATTATTTGGAGATAATGTGAATAATAGCATCCCTCTATAAAGCTATCATCTTGTTTGATTTTGGTTAAATCCTAATTGGAGGAGAGGAGCAAGAATTTATTTGCATTATTTCCAATATAAATTACTTGTATCTAGTTCACAGTGAAAATAAAGTAATATTTATTTAACCCATTGGTAATTTTGTGCATTAAAAGGCTAAAAGTAAAATCAATAGGTAATTACATTCCCAATCCTTTTTCTCTCTAACCAGGAAAGTGTGTATTTAATTTGTGCGTTTTGTTTGTCTCTTTTACCGACTAACATCCTATGTTTTACATTATATTCCATTATTTTCCCAGTTAAAATGCTTAGAAAACTTGCCGCAAGAAACAAAATGCAAAACAAAAGTAACGATTGCATTAAATGCACATTAAATCATTCTAATTACTTTTACAAATAACAATAATCCCAGAAATTGTCTCTTTAAAATGAAAGGGAAAAATATCTAGTTGAGAAGAACAAAATCCACAGTAAGTAATGATAGAATCAACTATACATTAAAGCTTAAATTAGGAAGCAACTGTTAGAACTGGACATGGAACAACAGACTGGTTCCAAATAGGAAAAGGTGTACGTCAAGGTTGTATATTGTCACCTTGCTTATTTAACTTATATGCAGAGTACATCATGAGGAACGCTGGGCTGGAAGAAGCACAAGCTGGAATCAAGATTGCCGGGAGAAATATCAATAACCTCAGATATGCAGATGACACTACCCTTATGGCAGAAAGTGAAGAGGAACTCAAAAGCCTCTTGATGAAAGTGAAAGAGGAGAGTGAAAAGGTTGGCTTGAAGCTCAACATTCAGAAAACAAAGATCATGGCATCTGGTCCCATCACTTCATGGGAAATAGATGGAAAAACAGTGGAAACAGTGTCAGACTTTATTTTTTTGGGCTCCAAAATCACTGCAGATGCTGATTGCAGCCATGAAATTAAAAGACGCTTGCTCCTTGGAAGGAAAGTTATGACCAACCTTGATAGTATATTAAAAAGCAGAGACATTACTTTGCCAACCAAGGTCCGTCTAGTCAAGGCAATGGTTTCTCCCGTGGTCATGTATGGATGTGAGAGTTGGACTGTGAAGAAGGCTGACCGCCGAAGAATCGATGCTTTTGAACTGTGGTGTTGGAGAAGACTCTTGAGACTCCCTTATACTGCAAGGAGATCCAACCAGTCCATTCTGGAGGAGATCAATCCTGGATGTTCATTGGAGGGACTGATGCTAAAGCTGAAACTGCAATACTTTGGCCACCTCATGCGACGAGTTGACTCACTGGAAAAGACTCTGATGCTGGGAAAGGTTGGGGGCGGGAGGAGAAGGGGACGGCGGAGAATGAGATGGCTGGATGGCATCACGGACTCTGTGGACATGAGTTTGAGTGAACTCCGGGAGTTGGTGATGGACAGGGAGGCCTGGCGTGCTGTGATTCATGGGGTCGCGGAGAGTCGGACACGACTGAGCGACTGAACTGAACTGAACTGAACTGAACTTGCTAAAGAAGTATCTGATAACCTTTTTGTTTAGGTAAACATTTGGTGGCTTATGCAGGGACTAGAGATGATCTCATTAGACTCCTGGACTGGTAAGCAGGCAACTGCAATACTACAATTGAACCCATTGCGTTCACTGCTTTTCTTGCCAATCCTAGAGTTTGAAACTATGTCTCCCTTCTGGGTTCAAACTTATAACCTCTTTGCCTTTTAAGTTCTTCAGGCTTTATTTGGGATCTCCCTTAAGGGTCTATTCTTTATAGGTAAGGTCTTGTTCTGTTGGGAAGTAGTCATTTGTCATTTTGGTCTGAATTAGAGATAAACCTTTTTCAACAAGAGCTGGCTGAGTTGCCATTGATAAATTCCTTTAGAAATAGCAGGTGCTTTATTGAAACCATGTCAGTTGAGCCTTGGCCTATTCATTTGCAATAGGGACTGTTCTCTGGAAAGTAGGTGAAAAGTATTTTACCTGGCTGCCCCAGGACCAAGCTGCTTCCTTAGAACTGTCTGATAGTAGCTCACAGACTGTTTGAGCTGCAGGATGTTTGAGTCGTAAGATGTTGAACTGAGCTGTTTGAACTTCATGCAAATTATTCTTTTGCTGTAGAGAAAAATTCATGAAAAATGGGATCCCAGTTACCTAAATATTTCTTAGATAACTGTAAGGACTCTGGATGATTTTATGTTTAAAGATTTCTAACTAAAAGGACATACCGGACCTTTTGGAATGCCAATTGCTGTTATGGAGAACTTTTGATATCCACAAACTTAATTTTCTTAAAACAAAATTGAAATACAATAGCTCAAAATTTTCCGGAACTCAGTGGAATGCTTATTTTGATTGGCATTTTGAGGCTTCCCAACTTCATCAAAAGCATAAAATCGCCACATTGTAAAATAAATAAATATATAAATAGATGAACTCATTCAAAGAAACAATTGTAGACAGATAAAATTGTTCACAAGAACTCAAGCTCTTCTTCCTTGCCTTCTCTTTCTCAGGCTTCACCTCTGAACCCATCAAGTCTCTGTGCTGGTTCCTCATGGCCGGACTATGGCTCCAGCTCCAGTTTCCTTATTCCCTTCTGTACCGCCTACATCTCAACTCTACCCTCAGGCCCCCTTAATAATATTTCGTCAAATTTCCAGTGTTCCCTCAAACTTGGTACACATTCTTTTCCCCTGAACTTGTCACAGCCAGTCCTTTTAAAACTAAGTCTGAGCATCTAGAGTATGAATATTTAATTTCTTATATTCTCTGGACTAAAGCTGAGAATAAAGCTGAACCGTGAGCCATAGTAAAACTGTTTTCCAAAGTAACCAAGTTTCCTCACAGATTTGCTGAAGAAGAATTTAATAGTCATTCAAACATTTTACCTTGTTTCTCTGACATCTATCAGCTTGTTCATATGAAGGCCTGGGCCAACATTGGATAAATAATACCAATTGAGAAAATCTTGAAAAGTTACTAGAATCACAATTAGAAGTCAAGCCAGCCTGGTAACTTATAGATGAGGCTTCAGAAAATGCTGGGCACATTACTGAACAATTCCTAGGACTTTAACAAAGCCTGTTGCTTAGAACAAACTTCAGACTCTTACACAAAAATGTGGCTCACTTGTGCATGATTATTGCAATTGACTTCAGAATCTTTTTTTTTTTTTTTTCATCACATCAAGAGGCTTGAGGGATCTCAGTTCTCTGACAAGAAATTGAATCTGAGACATGGCAATGAAAGCCCAGAATCTAATCACTAGGCAACCAAGAAACTCTCAACTTCAGAATACTTTTAGAGAAAATTCTGGTCTTCCTTCAGATGTTGACCCATTCAAATAGTTTTTTAAATTTATGCTTTTGAATTGGCTAAATCAGAACTTTTCCCTTCTAGTAAGAAGAACCAGGATGAAATTGGAAACTATGACCATACTAGATTTAGTTAATCTGGAAAATCACCTCTTAGCACACTTACAGTTCAGTTCTATCACTTAGTCGTGTCCAACTCTGTGATTCCATGGACTGCAGCAGGCCAGGCTCCCGTATCCATCACCAACTCCCGGAACTTGCTCAAATTCACGTCCATCGAGTCAGTGATGCACACTTAAGAGTCATCTGTAAGGAAGATCACCAAAGTGTGTATGTAGTCTTCAACTCCACCAACTGAAGGCCCCCAAATGAATTAAAACTCTTCCAATTTATCCTATTATTGCAAAGAGCAAAGGCATTGGGTAAAAAAAAAAAAAAAAAAAACAACAATTACATGTGTAAGTGCTCTAGGTAACTTCAACTTTCTGACCAGCCTTTCCAAGGTTCTCTGAGTTCTCAATGACAGGGTTCCAAGAAACTACAGAAACTCTTCTCAATTCTTCTTTTAATCAGCTTGAAGAAACATTTCTCCAGATTGGGGCAAATCTCTTCCAGCCTTGACTGACACCAGATCACACTCTCACTGCTCAACCCCACTGATATAAAGCAGCCCCTGACTCAGAACACTAAAAGAGTTCAAATAGTAGAGATCTCTAATGAACCCCAAGAGAGTCCTCTCTCTGAAGCCATTTCATTTTGTTAAGGCTCTTGCAGACATCCCTACTTTTTTTCTCCTCACTTTCTCCACCTCCATTCATTTATTATACTGTGACATTGGAGTTGCAAAGAATCAGACACAATTTAGTGACTGAACAACAATAACAACAAATCATACAGCAGTCCCATGCCAGAATCTCTTTGTACCAAAAGAGGGAAATAATTTAGAAACTGAGAATACTGATCAAAGAAAATCATCAGGTGAATTAAATAACCTGATATCTTTTATTCATTCTGTCTCCTAACGTACCAAAGCTGATCCTGAGACACTGATCAATTTTCCCAACTGAATCAGTACCACTCTCACTTTTCCTATGAAAAATTTCCAACAGATATTGACAAACTTCACAATGCACATCCCATACAGATTTAAAGAGATCCCTCAGCATATTTTTCCAAAATGAGCCTGTGCTCTATAAGTAAAGAAGTACTTCATTATATAAAGCTACAATAAAAGATTATAATGATCAAGGTCTTGCTATTCCTTTCACTAGCCCACGTAACACCTTCCCTAGTGGCTCAGTGGTAAAGAATCTGCCTGCCAATACAGGAGACACAAGAGATGTAGGTTGGATCCCTAAGTTGGGAAGATTCCCTGGAGAAGAAATGGCCACTCCCTCCAGTATCCTTTCCTGGGAAATCTCATGGACAGAGGATCCTGGCAGGTTATAGTCCATGGGGTCACAAATAGTCGAACATGACTTAGTGACTGAATGACAACAATAGACTATGTAACACTCCCATTTTACCAGTGAGAAAGCCTACAGGCCAAGGGTGAAAGTTAAATCAGGACCGCCAGTCAGAAAACATTGTTTTCCCTTGACACTTCATTGTTCCTAACCATCACACACTACTAATATCCACTTTCACAGGAAGCAAGCTCTTTAGTCATTGATTATGCAGTCCATTCTTTAATATTTAGTGCATCAGTTCAGTTCAGTTCAGTCGCTCAGTCGTGTCCGACTCTTTGCGACCCCATGAATCACAGCACACCAGGCCTCCCTGTCCATCACCAACTCCTGGAGTTCACTCAAACTCCCGTCCATCGAGTCGGTGATGCCATCCAGCCATCCCATTCTCTGTTGTCCCCATCTCCTCCCACCCCCAATCCCTCCCAGCATCAGACTCTTTTCCAGTGAGTCAACTAGTTGTATGAGGTGGCTAAAGTATTGGAGTTTCAGCTTTAGCATCAGTCCTTCCAATGAACACCCAGGATTGATCTCCACTAACCAATTGTCTGCCTTCTCTTAGAAAAACAGTTTACCATGAGAGTAATACCTCTGAGTTTGCTGAGAATCCTTCTTAATTTCTCCCAAATTCTGAAGACTGATATAAACTTTACTAAAGGTTATGCTTTGTTGCAATATATCAATGATTTGCTTTTTTTGCTCTCCTTCTCAAGCCTCCTCACAGGAAAACAGCAACTTGTTAATGCTTACAGCCTTAAAGGGATGTAAGTTTGACAAAGAAAAATTCCAGGTTTTTCAAACCCAGTATTGATATTTAGGGCATATGATGTCAGAAAATAAAGGCTATACCTAGATTCACATAGAAATCACAGTATACTAACTTTCCTTAAACTAAATGCCAACTGTGAGGTTTTCTTGGGCTGTTAATTGCTGCCAAAATTGGGTTCCAATTACCTGTCTTATGTCCAAATCTCTCTATATATTTTATTCAATGTCATTCAATAATGACAACCATGACTCAATTTTATGGGAAGAACTGAACAAAAATAATTGTCTTCAAGGCCTTAAAGAAGAGTTTGATGAACCCTGCTGCTCTTGGGCTTCCTTGGAGGCTCAGATGGTAAAGAGTCTGCATGTAGTGCAGGAGACCTGGGTTCAATCCATGGGTCAGGAAGAACTCCTGGAGAAGGGAATGGCAACCCACTCCAGTATTCTTGCCTGGAAAATCCCATGGACAGAGGAGCCTGGTAGGCTACAGTCCCTGGGGTCACAAAGAGTCAGACTCAACTGTGTGAGTAAGAACACAGCTGCCCTTGGGCAGCCCAATTATCAGATTTCCTTTTCCTTCTCTGAAAAAGAAAGGAAGGCCCTTTGGGTACTCCCCCAAAATCATGGAGATCATTATGACCCCATAATTTATTAAGGCAATAACTGGACTTTGTGAAGTAGAGATAACCCCACTGCCTTTTACCTGTTACTGCTATTGCCCTATTGGTTAAGGCCATTGAGAAAATCACTGTTGGACCCACTTTAACAATTTTTTTTTTTTTTAACTTCATGCAGTAGAAGCTCTACTGAATTCTCATCAAACTCCACTTTTCTTAGTCAGCTGCACCACCTCCTATAAGTCCTTTTGTTAACTGCCCCTCATATAACTCTCTTATATGGTAATAACTTGAACCTGACTACTCTTCTCTCTGTCAACTGACTGATCCCTTACATCTAATTAAGGCTGACAGATCATCTCCTGTTGTCTCCTAAATGATCTACATGAAATTCCATTGGATATAATTTATTTCTCATAGTTCACTGATGGTTATTAATTAAAAGTGACAATGGCAAGTTTCATGTTGGTTATGTTATTACAACTCCTTTAGAAACTGTTGAGGTTACATTTTCAGCTTTGGCTACTTTGGCCTAACAGGTAGGTTTGAAGTACACAGGTTTGTACTTCAGCCAAGGGCAAAACTAGCAATATTTATACAGAAAGTAGATATGTGATTTTGAGTCGCTCATGATTCTGAAATGTTCTCTAAGCAACATGACTTCCTTACTTCTAATAGAAATAAAATTAAAACAGCTCCTATATTCAGAAATTACTGGATATAATACCATACCTTCTGCTTTGGCTATTGTTAAGATTTTAAGCCATTATAAACTTGACTCTCTGGAAGGTAAGGGAATTCATATTGCTAATATTTCTGTGAGGAATAGTGCATCTAAGGAAACCAACAACAGCTAAACCCCAATCATGGTGAAAAGAATATTTCCTTAAAAGATAATTAGAAAAACTTGCCAGTAAAACCCAACAATAGGCCTTAGAAAAGGAAAAAAACAAAAAAGTTTGGAAGTTTAGCAATTGTTGGTTTAATAAAAACAGAAATCTCTAGTTTGGACCAAATAACAACTCAGTCCTATAAGAGATTTCAAAATTTCCACTTCTCACCACTATGCCTGCATATACATATACATATGCCTAACAAAATGATAACATACAAAAATCAATATTGGTGGGGAAACATTAGGAAAACTTCAAATTTGCCTACATTTCTTGTTTCCCTTGCGCAAAGTACAAACCAAGAAAGCTTATTCATACTCCTCCCACCATTTTAAACTGCCTAATGGACCATTTCAAGCCTAACAATAGACTTGATACAGCTTCCTCTGTCTAATCGAGGTAAATATATTTCTTTCATGTTCTTATGTTTTCACATTGGACTGAAGTCTTCCTTTGCAGATAGATTACTGTCTCTTCTGTGGCTAAAGATCTTTTGAAAAAGCTTATCCATACTTAGGGCACTCCTCTTGAACTTCATAGTAATGAGAAAACCATTGTACTGAACAATATTTCAACAAGTCTGTGCTGTTTGGTTTGTTTCATTCACACAACTTCACTGTGCTTACAACCCTTGATCTTCTGTTTTAGTCAAACTAACAGCATTATTAAAGCTGTATTGGTAAAATTCATAGAGGCTTTCCAAATAGTTTGAACAAAATTTTTGCTGTTGATTCTTCTAAATCTCAGATCCACACCTTCTGGAGAACCTAAATTATTAACATGTGAGAGAGTTACAGGGCGTCCAATATGTTTGCCTCCTGCTTCTTGAGAAGATAAAAGAAGAGATATCCCAATATTGTAAAAGCTTAATTACTTTCAATAAAAATGTCCATAATGTTTCTATTTTGCACTCTCTCCAGACTAAAACTTTCAGCATCTCACCCTGCAAACGTGAGATTTTGCTATTAGAAAAGACACCTCCAGGGAAATTCTTTACAATCTCTGTGGAAAAAGCCCTAAATTCTACTGCTAGCAACCCTTGCTCAGCTAAATTCCAGGGAATAGACTTAGATTCATGTGACATCCCTAAAGAGAACATCAAATCTGAGGGCAAATATTGGAAATTTGGAAATTTGTCACCTATGTTTCATGATGACAGAATGGTTCAGATAATCTCCAGTGTCTCTGATTTTGATAATATATGGACTTCAAATAAAACAGGGCTAAGAGTTTTCCCTCTTACCTCTTCTTGTGACTCCATGTGTTTCCAATCTGTACACTTGTCCTCTAACATGAGACACTACATGTGAGGAAGTTATTTTCTGGCCTTAAGGGACAGAAAGTCATGGAAACCTGGTCAGCAATGTTTACAAATCTATATCAGAAGGAGGTCATGTTAAAAAAAAAAAAAAAAAAAAGAAATTTCAATTAAATAGTGTTGGGAGGAAAGAAGGGAGACCTCCCACACTATTCAATGGTAGTCCACTAGGAAGGAAAAGACTTTTGTTCTTCCCTAGCAAAAATTCAACCAATGAAAGGTTTTTGACTCTTTATCACAACCCTCCCAAACCTTTTTTTTTTATATCCCCTCCTTAGAAGCATGCTTTTTTCCCTCACTCTGGCAGAACTTGCATGTGGCTTTTATGGTTGCACAACGTGAATTGCAATTCTCTGCTAATACCAAATAAACCCAACTTTGCTGGGAAAATATTCAGCAGTCTATTTTCTAAGTCAATAATCATTATTACAAAACTCATTTCTCTTAGTGGCTTTTTATTTCCATTATCTCTGAGAACTTTAATTTCTCTTTCTATTTGCTCATGTACTTCAGTATGTATTTAAAATGTTTTTCTTTGGACCCAAGTTAAAAGTAATTTCTGCATCACAAAGAAGCTAATAATGACATTGTAGTTTACAAAGAATGGGCTTTGGAGGTGACATGACTGGTAAAGGACCCACCTGCCAATGCAGGAGACATGAGAGACATGAGTTTGATCTCTGGGTCAGGGAGATCCCCTGGAGCAGTGCATGACAACCCACTCTGGTATTCTTGCCTGGAAAATTCCATGGACAGAGTTGCTTGGCAGGCTACAGTCCATAGAGTGGCAAAGAGTCAGACATGACTGAAGTTACTCATCATACATGGAGTTCATAAAGAATACTATTAAACTATCTGTTTTACTGTTTATCACTTTCTAGATAATATCTTTCTTTTTTTTACATTTTTCTTGAAGTATAGTTGATTTACAATGTTGTGTCAATCTCTGCTGTATAGCAAAATGATTCAGTCATACACATAAAAGTATTCATTTTTAAATGTTCTTTTCCTTTATAGTTTGCCAAAGGATATGGAAGTATAGTTCCCCATGCTACACATTAGGACTTTGTCATTCTAGTTGATATAGGCTATGTATTATGAGTCATTTTGACTCTACTCAGGTACTAGTTGAGAGAGTTCTTTCACCTTCTAATTAGATTCTGTTGATCACTTAATACACTTCATCACATTAATATCTTTTAAATTGCTCTCTGGTGCTTCCCTTGCACAATTTACCCTTTCTTAAAATTAACCTTCATTCCAATCCCAAAGAGAGGGAATGCCAAAGAATGCTCAAACTACCGCACAATTACACTCATCTCACACGCTAGTAAAGTCATGCTCAAAATTCTCAAAGCCAGGCTTCAGCAATATGTGAACCGGGAACTCCCAGATGTTCAAGCAGGTTTTAGAAAAGGCAGAGGCACCAGAGAGCAAATTGTCAACATCCGCTGGATCATGGAGAAAGCAAGAGAGTTCCAGAAAAACATCTATTTCTGCTACATTGACTATTTCTGCTACATTTGACTGTGTGGATCACAATAAACTGTGGAAAATTCTGAAAGAGATGGGAATCCCAGACCACCTGACCTGCCTCTTGAGAAACCTGTATGCAGGTCAGGAAGCAACAGTCAGAACTGGACATGGAACAACAGACTGGTTCCAAATAGGAAAAGGAGTGCGTCAAGGCTGTATATTGTCACCTTGCTTATTTAACTTATATGCAGAGTACATCATGAGGAACGCTGGGCTGGAAGAAGCACAAGCTGGAATCAAGACTGCTGGGAGAAATATCAATAACCTCAGATATGCAGATGACACCACCCTTATGGCAGAAAGTGAAGAGGAACTCAAAAGCCTCTTGATGAAAGTGAAAGAGGAGAGTGAAAAGGTTGGCTTGAAACTTAACATTCAGAAAACAAAGATCATGGCATCTGGTCCCATCACTTCATGGGAAATAGATGGGGAAACAGTGCACACAGTGTCAGACTTTATTTTTTTTGGGCTCCAAAATCACTGCAGATGCTGATTGCAGCCATGAAACTAAATGACGCTTACTCCTTGGAAGGAAAGTTAAGACCAACTTTGATAATATATTAAAAAGCAGAGACATTACTTTGCCAAAAAAGGTCCGTCTAGTCAAGGCTATGGTTTTTCCCGTGGTCATGTATGGATGTGAGAGTTGGACTGTGAAGAAAGCTGATCGCCGAAGAATTGATGCTTTTGAACTGTGGTGTTGGAAAATACTCTTGAGAGTCCCTTGTACCGCAAGGAGATCCAACCAGTCCATTCTAAGGGAGATCGATCCTGGGTGTTCTTTGGAAGGACTGATGCTAAAGCTGAAACTGCAATACTTTGGCCACCTCATGCGACGAGTTGACTCACTGGAAAAGACTCTGATGCTGGGAAGGGTTGGGGGCAGGAGGAGAAGGGGACGACCGAGAATGAGATGGCTTGATGGCATCATCGACTCTGTGGACATGAGTTTGAGTGAACTCCGAGAGTTGGTGATGGACAGGGAGGCCTGGCGTGCTGTGATTCATGGGGTCGCAGAGAGTCGGACACGACTGAGCGACTGAACTGAACTGAAAATTAACCAAAATTTTCACTTTTTTTTCATTTCCTGTCTCCTAGGAAACTACGTGAAAATGTCATCCTGGCTGGAAAGAGTTCAAATATTTATATTGGCACATGTTAATCCTCACAGCAGAAGGTTTTGTTAGTGTTTGCTAATTGAACTGTATTGTGAATTATTTTGCTATGATTTGTAGTATGTTAATGTTTTTGAAAAGTCTACAGTATACCTAAAAAGTCATGGCAGATAGTTTTCATATTTTTTCTTGGTTTATCTTTTCAACTGCAAAATTTTCACTTCATAAAGGAATAGTTAACTTTCAATGACAATTTGAGATAACCCATTTTCTGACTAGCAAAGAGCAGTTGCCACTAACATTATTGATATTTTTACTCTACTGATATATTATTGAAGATGCAGCCTCTGTCTATCCTATGAAAAATGAATGCTACTTTTTTTTTTGGTTTCTTTTTGGTTTATTTTTTCCTTCCCTCAATTTTTCTTTGACATATTGCTTAGTTTTCTTAATCTTAACCATGCAGTCTGATGGGTGGTAGTCATATTCCTGAAAAACTAAATTTTCCTTCTTATTTGTTTTTTTTTTTTTTTTTTTTCAATCCCTACACTCCAGGGCAGAAACCTACACAAAGGACTTCAGAATAGGCTTTGAGCTAAAGTAGGAAAGGGTAAATCACCCCTCTGGGTTAGGATATGCCTCCAGATAATATATTTTCTTAACATCTGTAGGTTTTCCTGATGAGATAAGGAAGAGATTCCCCCAAGAGTCAAGAGGCGGAAAAAACAAACTGAGAGGATCAGCTTCTATCACTCTGATTGACAGAGTGGGGAGATTTAAATCTGCAGTCTGCAATGCTATGATTGAAATCTTAGTAAATAATGGACTGAGGCCTTTTTTGTTATTTTAGGAATTTTCCCCATTCTCCTTTCTGGTGCAATTATAACAGAATATACTGAATTCCACATTGAATTTCTGACTTTGAAATTTTAATCTTTCCATCAACTTGAAGTGGAATCCCAAACAAGCCTAATATCTCAGTTCTTTACCTTTGTTTTCCCAACAGTTGGCTGAAATGACAAATTATGGAAAGTAAACACACTAGGGTGAAAACATGCATTATTTAGCATAGCCATTTCAGTAAAAATAGTGTTATAAAATTATCTTATATGAACATGAAAAATTATCTTTTGGCAGAATTCAATAATATCCTAATTTAACTGAAGTAGTCAAAAAGAATAGCAAATATGCCAGGAGCCAGCGAGGGAAATCCTACCCGTGGCAAAGGTCAACTGGGGAAGAGGCCTGATGGGCAAAGGCTAATCAGGACTCGAGGAACCCCCTGGACTTACCTGAGCATCTACCCCAAAGAAAACCGGAGTCTGACTGCTTTACTATCTTACGCCTCTTACCAAGTCCTCTAATACTTACAGGGGCTTCCCCCCAACCACCTTTCTCTGAAAACATTAACTCAGAGCTGTAGTTTAAAAGTTCTCCTCGGCTTAATAGGAATGTTCCAATCCAAGCCCCTCTGATAGCTTTCTAACTTGCATGACAAGTTTGTCCGGGCTCTTACAACTACGAATGTGACTGTTTATAGCCTCCCAGCCATGCAAGGACAGAAAGCCTAATATTCTAAAATACAGGAATCTGTTGAAGAAGTTAAAATCATTAGAGTAGTACTAAAAAAGATTTCATTGTTGAATCAATGCTTGCTGCAAAGTTTCCTCTATCTATTGTATCCTTGGAAATATATTAATCCTTTGATTTAACCACATCAGATCTTAAGTTAATAAATTCCTTTCTTGCAGCTCACTACATCAGTGCCTTATAGGAATGTAACATTTTTATGTGTCTAGCACCTAACTTTAGGAAAGTCACCTTAAAAGAATATAAGCCTTTTACTTGCTAACTAACCTATTGTTAGGAGAGAGGGCCATAAAACTGTTAGCAGGCCCCCTGGCCAGAAGATGATGTAAATCACCTAAAACTTTTATCACACAAAAATAAGCCCTGATCCTGATAAGTGTCAAGACTGCTGACCCCACGTGATTTTGGCGTGACTCTATACCTCCCTTTCTCTGTTTCTTATGCGCATAACTTAGGGTATAAAAGCAGCACTGGAAAATAAAGTTTTGGGCCTTGTTCACTGAAGCTTGGTCTCCCCGTGTCGTTCTCTCTCTTTTTCCATCCTTTTCTCTATTCTCCTTTTTCTGGTTGAGATCCTTGGAGCTCTGGGCCCTCTGAGTTTACTTATCTGCCTGGGCTTCTAAGACCCACTCGAGGGGGTGCCCTGGTGGGGTACCTCCAGTGATTCGAGAGGGCGCCTGCGGCCTACGTAAACAGAGCAAGCCCCGTGCTGGGGTTTTATTGGTTTCCAGCGTAAACCAAGGAATCATCAGCCCCTGTCTCTCTCTCTTTCTCTCTCTCTCTCTCTGCCGACGCCGTTCATCCCGAGGATACCCTGGGTCATATCAAGGCTGGTCCCCGATACAAATATATGAAGAAAAATGTAAAGTAGAAATATCAGTAAGAAAACTCCTTTTCTAAATAAAAAGTGAGTATGGATGACTTGGAGGTGAAAAAGTGGGATATAAGTGAAGGCATTCAAATTTCAAGACTGTACCTTATTCCTGGCAATGTGCTAAATATTTTCACATGTGTCATTTTGTTCAATTTTCAAATTATGTTATGCAATTGATAGGTATTTTAGGGTGGACAAACAGACCTCAACATAGGCTAATGCTTTGTAAGAGAGGAGAAAGGCACAACTGCTTTTCGGAAATGATTCTGCTGTATATATAAATTATGTTTTCATTGTGGGGGGTGTCATACATAGAGCAAAGAGTAAAACATTGTGACAAAGGGCGAACTATTGAGTAACTGAGTCAGTCAGTTTAGTTAGGAGTTATGAAGATGAACTCATTCAGTTCAGTTCAGTTCAGTTCAGTCGCTCAGTCATGCCTGACTCTTTGTGACCCCATGAATCACAGCACGCCAGGCCTCCCTGTCCATCACCAACTCTCGGAGTTCACTCAAACTCATGTCCACAGAGTCGGTGATGCCATCCAGCCATCTCATTCTCGGTCATCCCCTTCTCCTGCCCCCAACCTTTCCCAGCATCAGAGTCTTTTCCAGTGAGTCAACTCGTCGCATGAGGTGGCCAAAGTATTGGAGTTTCAGCTTATTAGTTTAGATAAAAAGCTGTTCCAATTATTGCAACCATGGGATGGACAATTTTCAAGTTTGAAGAAAAGTTGTTGTTTGTTATAGATAGACACCAAATAGTAATAAATATCTTAAACAAGACCACTAGCATATTGGAATTATTTAATTTACCTAACATATTGAAATTTCTGCGTGGAAAAAGACTGAGTATGGAAGAAAATGTTTTTCTCGTTTTTTTTCTTTCACTATAAGGGAGGAAGTAGCTAATTTGGAACAACTGAAAGAGATAAAGTTTTAGCTTCTATAAAACAGCATTATCTTCAAGGGGCCTTAAAATTCTGTGCATTAAATTCTGAGAGTTTTATCTTGGGGGTCCTCCATTTTTAGGCACATCCCTGACAAAGGTGAATTAGAAGAGTTATTCACACAGCCACATATTTTTAAAACAGTTTGAACTTATTGAATAGTAGGTTAACATTCAGGTGTAAGCAGAATGTCAACTGCATGATTTAGATCACCAAAAGCATATTTGTCTTTTCTGTTGTTGCTGTTTATATATATATATATATATACATTGGGATCTGCAGAGTGATATCAGTAAGGTAGTTGAGTGAGAGACACCAGACTCCATTCCCACAAGAATATAAAAAATTAGAAAACAATAAAATTAGGTCAACAATTAGGTCCACAAGCAAAATTAGCTCTAGGAGAGCCCTGGAATCCAAAAGAAATTTCAACAACACAATGGAACAAAAAACTTGAGAATAAACACACTGGAGAAGGGAGAATGGTTTTGTTTTGCTTGCATAATCCAATCCTCTAGGCCAGAAATACTTGACCCGAAGAGGGAACTTCCCTGCTAAAATCAATACATCTCATAAACAAACGGAGAAGGCAATAGCACCCCATTCCAGTACTCTTGCCTGGAAAATCCCATGGGCAGAGGAGCCTGGTAGGCTGCAGTTCATGGGGTTGCGAAGAGTCGGACACGACTGAGCGACTTCACTTTCACTTTTCACTTGCATGCTTTAGAGAAGGAAATGGCAACCCACTCCAGTGTTCTTGCCTGGAGAATCCCAGTGACGGGGGAGCCTGGTGGGCTGCTGTCTATAGGGTCGCACAGAGTCAGACACGACTGAAGCGACTTAGCAGCAGCAGCAACATACACAAAAAGAGTTTGACAATTTTCCCAGACTTTGGAAGCACCACACAAATGCCCTACTTCAGTTTTACCCCACCCACAGACCAGCAAAGCTGAGAGTATAAAGACAGCTAGTACAAGGAGGAAAAGATAGGCTATCAGTGCCGAACCTGCAGCAAAAGTCACTGTAGCATTCAGTGACCTGCTCTGTAAGCGACCTCAGGCATTTTGGATCGATTGCTGATTTCAACATTTTTCCCCTCACAAGAGGTACCTTAAGAATTGACTTTCAGAAATTCCACGCTGTAGATGTATTTAGAAGTCCATAAATATCACATCCATGAATAGATTATTTCTTTGCATTTTTATCTATAATTTCTATTATTTCTCTGCAAATATCTAAAAATTAGCATAAAGACAGAGTCAATGGATAGCAGAAGAAAGTATGTATGGTTTTTATAATATGCATAAAATGCAAAAGCTAGATAACATATCATTAACTACTGTAATAACATAGAAGACAATATGTTTTGCAAAAACCCATATTACACTTCAACAAAAACATACTCAGCCATTTCTTAAAAAATATATACCTGTACCTTAGGTAATTTGTATAGCCAGTATAAAGCAGAAAGCAGAAAATTCCGAATGAAGTATGACTGTTGCAAATAGACAGCATTTAGAAACAACTGCTAAAGGATAAAGATATTTAAGAGCTTAAAAAGAAAGAAATGAAAAAAATGCATCTCAACGCAAAGAAAAAATTGTTTTAATATTGAATATATTGATGTGAACATGAACTTTTATTAACAAAGAACCTTTTAGACTTCTTACATTTTTCGTAACTCTCCATGAGTCCTACATGTCTAACTTCATATTAGAGAGGAATGTACTTAATTAGGGGGCTTCCCAGGTAACACTAGTGGTAAAGAACCTGCCTGTCAATGCAGGAGATGGAAGAGTTGCAGGTTCAACCCCTGAGTCGGGAAAATCCCCTGGAGGAGGCATCGCAACTCCTCCAGTGTACTTACCTGTATAATCCCCTGAACAAAGGATACTGATAGGCTATAGTCCACACGGTTGCTAAGAGTCAGACACAACTGAAACGACTTAACACAGATGCACATACTGAACTAGAGAGGAAATTGCGCAAGTTGGTATAACTAGTAAATAGTGAAGATTTCAATCCGTGTTTTTAATCCAATTTTCTTCTGATAATTGGGGCTGTGCTCCTTCCATGATGTGAAATAGATAATGGCGACCTCCTCCAAGAAGAATTATGGCAGACACCTTGCCTCCCAGGACTGCTGCTGCCCATGCTCCTGCCCCTGTGGCAGACCCCTGCTGACCCACGCCTCCACAGGAGACCCTCAACACTCACAAGAAGATTTGGCTCAGTTTCTCCTTTCCCTGTTTCCTGGTGCACCCAAGGTTTTGCTTATGCCCTCCAAGTGTCTCTGGTGAATATAAGGTTTATTTTAAGCATTATTTTGTGCCTTCTAACATCTTATAACTTCGCCTCTTTCCTTGGATGTGGTGCACCTTTTTTTTTTTTTTGGTGGGCCAAATTCAGACTTAAATTGAAGAAAGTGGGGAAAACCACTAGACCATTCAGGTATGACCTAAAGCAAATCCCGTATGATTACACAGTGGAAGTGATTTAAGGGACTAGGTCTGATAGAGTGCCAGATGAACTATGGATGGAGGCTCATGACATTGTACAGGAGACAGGGAGCAAGACCATCTCCAAGAAAAAGAAATGCAAAACAGCAAAATGGCTGTCTGAGGAGGCCTTATAAATAGTTGTGAAAAGAAGAGAAACAAAAAGCAAAAGAGAAAAGGAAAGATATACCCATTTGAATGCAGAGATTCAAAGAATAGCAAGGAGAGATAAGAAAGTCTTCCTCAGTGATCAGTCCAAAGAAATAGAGGTAAACAATAGAATAGGAAAGACTAGAAATCTCTTCAAGAAGATTAGAGATACCAAGGGAACACTTCATGCAAAGATGGGCACAATAAAGGACAGAAATGGTAGGGACCTAAGAGAAGCAGAAGATATTAAGAAGAGGTGACAAGAATACACAGAAGAACTGTACAAAAAAAGATCTTGAAGACCCAGAAAATCATGATGGTGTGATATCTCACCTAGAGCCAGACATCCTGGAATGTGAAGTCAAGTGGGCCTTAGGAAGCAACATGATGAACAAAGCTAGTGGAGGTGATGGAATTCCAGTTGAGCTATTTCAAATGTTAAAAGATGATGCTGTGAAAGTGCTGCACTCAATATGCCAACAAAAATGGAAAACTCAACAGTGGCCACAGTACTGAAAAAGGTCAGTTTTCATTTCAATCCCAAAGAAAGGCAATGCCAAAGAATGTTCAAACTACTGCACAATTGCACTCATCTCACACACTAGTAAAGTAAAGATCAAAATTCTCCAAACCAGGCTTCAGCAATACTATGAACTTCAAGCTGATTTTAGAAAAGGCAGAAGAACCAAAGATCAAATTGTTAACATCCACAGGATCATGGAAAAAGCAGAAGAGTTCCAGAAAAACATCTATTTCTGTTTCATTGACTATGCTAAAGCCTTTGACTGTGTGGATCACAATAGACTGTGCAAATTTTGAGAGAGATTCTGAGAGAGATGGGGATACCAGACCACCTAATCTACCTCTTGAGAAACTTGTATGCAGGTCAGGAAGGAACAGTTAGAACTGGACATGGAACAACGGACAGTTTCCAAATAGGGAAAGGAGTATGTCAAGACTATGTATTGTCACCCTGCTTATTTAACTTGTATGCAGAGTACATCATGAGGAACGCTGGGCTGGAGGAAGCACAAGATGGAATCAAGATTGCCAGAAAAAATATCAATAATGTCAGATACGCAGGTGACACCACCCTTATGGCCAAAAGTGAAGAGGAACAAAAGAGTCTCTTGATGAAAGTGAAAGAGGAGAATGAAAAAGTTGGCTTAAAATTCAACATTCATAAAACTAAGATCAAGGCATCCAGTGCCATCACTTCATGGGAAATAGAAGAGGAAACAGTGGAAACAGTGGCTGATTTTATTTTGGGGGGCTCCAAAATAACTGCAGATGGTGACTGAAGCCATGAATTTAAAAAATGGTTACTCTTTGAAAGGAAAGTTATGACCAACCTAGACAGCATATTAAAAAGCAGAGACATTACTTTGCCAGACAAGGTCCATCTAGTCAAGGCTATGGTTTTTTCCAGTAGTCATGTATGGATATCAGAGTTGGACCATAAAGAAAGCTGAGTGCCAAAGAATTGATGCTTTTGAACTGTGATGTTGGAGAAGACGCTTGAGAGTCCCTTGGACTGCAAGGAGATCCAACCAGTCCATTCTAAAGGAGACCAATCCTGGGTGTTCATTGGAAGGACTGATGTTGAAGCTGAAACGTCAATACTTTGGCCACCTGACACAAAGAGCTGACTCATTTGAAAAGACCCTGATGCTGGGAAAGATCGAGGGCAGAAGGAGAAGGGGACGACAAAGTATGAGATGGTTGGATGGCATTACCGACTCGATGGACATGAGTTTGGGTAAACTCCGGGAGTAGATGATGGACAGGGAAGCGTGGTGTGCTGCAGTCCATGCGGTCGCAGAGTCGGACACGACTGAGAGACTGAACTGAACTGAACTGAAAGCCTTTGACTGTGGATCACAACAAACTGGAAAATTCTTCAAGCGATGGGAATACCAGACCACTTCACCTACCTCCTGAGAAACCTGTTTGCAGGTCAGGAAGCAACAGTTAGAACCATACGTAGAACAATGGACTGGTTCAAAATTAATCAGCAGGTAGCAGATCCTCATCAGTGTTATCTTTACATTCTCTGTTCCTATTGACTCAATAGGACCCAGTGATGCAGCATGTACACAGAAGCTAACAAAATATAAATTGGGCACATGCAAGTGTCCAATTTTGTATCTTTTTTTCTTTTAAAAATACCTTTTTTTTCATGGAGGTAAGTTTTTTTCTTAAATATTAAAGCACAACAACTGATGCCTTTTCTCCACCATACCATATACCCAATCAATAACAATATTTAAAAGTTTTTCCTTCACTCACAAATGTTTCATTTTCTGATACTTTAATATTTTCACTAGTCTCAAGTTAACCAAAGTGTTTACCACTCTTAACTCTTCTCAGCATCACCAAAGCCATATCCTTAACTAAAAGTTGCTTGTACATAGCAAAGAGTTTAGCCTTCGTAGGGTCTCCTTTCCTGGTTCCAGCACCCAATTTATTCAGCCATTTTTCATAAAATAAATAAAAACTTGTGAAAGAATCATTCAGTGTTCCATTGCCTTATTTCTAAACTTGTTTTCCAAATCACTCCCTTTATTTAGCTTAAACATTCACATTCAGGAATTAACATATGTTATATAGAATGTTTCCCCTCTGAATAATGTAACCAATTTTTAAATTTTATTTTTAAGATATTTCTAATTGCAGTCTGGACAATAGAGAAAAGATATGCTGAGAGCAGGAAAACTATTTATAAGACAGAACAGGGATTAACTAAAGTAGTACTGGTAAGTAAAGGTAAGAACTAAGACAGTAAGGTAGCTAAACCTCAAATTCACATTATCTTCACTGTTCTTTTTTCCTCTTCTGAGTTTTTTTTAAAATATATTTGCTTGACTTTCTAGATACTAAGTACTATGTTTTTTTTTCACAGTCTTCAAAGCAATTATAACACTTTTGGCTGACACATGAGGCATACACATGATATAACAGCATTTACCTTCCAATCTGTACTAATTGATATCCAGGTCCATTGGACTGAAGTTACCCCACCATTTCCAGAATATACAGGTTATACACTTTTTTCCAGTTTTATTAGGTTTTATTTACTAATTTTTTTGTTCTTTTAGTGTAACATAACTCCAGCAACTTTTTGAGAAAAAATAATACAAAAGCAACATTCTTGAGAGTTTACATTCCTGGAAATACTTTATTCTATCCTCATACTTGAAGGAGAGTGAGACCTGGGACCCTTTGCTCCAGTGCTGCAATGCTTGTACCCAATCAAAACTTTCCTCCAGCAGCAAAATACAAAGAAACTATAAAAATGCTGCAATTATGTTCAATGTGGGGAAATCTGGCCAAAATATCCAAAAATATTGAAAGACACAACTGCCACTTCCAAAGAGGCAGGAGCAAAAACAAAACGTTGAGAGCAAAAGCAGGGTACTGTGCCTATCCCAGAACTCAATACCACCAAAGCAGAGGACAAAACTCTTAAGCCAGCCTTCAGTCCTGACACCTGGACACATCCCGACCCTCTCCCCATCTTAGGAACAAGACCCTTCCCCCCTCAGCCAGTGAGAAAGCAAGGGAAACTTTTTTTTCTCATTTCCCCCTGCTTCAGCAAGGGCCCCAATAAAGCCTTTCCTGAATTTCTTGTCTGGCCTCTATTCATTCCTATTGATTTGAGAAAGCCAAGCACTCTGGTCAGTATCAGATATTATTGTCACCTTGCTTATTTAACTTATATGCAGAGTACATCATGAGGAACGCTGGGCTGGAAGAAGCACAAGCTGGAATCAAGATTGCTGGGAGAAATATCAATAACCTCAGATATGCAGATGACACTACCCTTATGGCAGAAAGTGAAGAGGAACTCAAAAGCCTCTTGATGAAAGTGAAAGAGGAGAGTGAAAAGGTTGGCTTGAAGCTCAACATTCAGAAAACAAAGATCATGGCATCTGGTCCCATCACTTCATGGGAAATAGATGGAAAAACAGTGGAAACAGTGTCAGACTTTGTTTTTTTGGGCTCCAAAATCACTGCAGATGCTGATTGCAGCCATGAAATTAAAAGACGCTTATTCCTTGGAAGGAAAGTTATGACCAACCTTGATAGCATATTAAAAAGCAGAGACATTACTTTGCCGACCAAGGTCCGTCTAGTCAAGGCAATGGTTTTTCCCGTGGTCATGTATGGATGTGAGAGTTGGACTGTGAAGAAAGCTGATCGCCGAAGAATCGATGCTTTTGAACTGTGGTGTTGGAGAAGACTCTTGAGAGTCCCTTATACTGCAAGGAGATCCAACCAGTCCATTCTAAAGGAGTTCAATCCTGGATGTTCATTGGAGGGACTGATGCTAAAGCTGAAACTCCAATACTTTGGCCACCTCATGAGATGAGTTGACTCACTGGAAAAGACTCTGATGCTGGGAAAGGTTGGGGGCGGGAGGAGAAGGGGGCGACGGAGAATGAGATGGCTGGATGGCATCACCGACTCTGTGGACATGAGTTTGAGTGTACTCCGGGAGTTGGTGATGGACAGGGAGGCCTGGCGTGCTGTGATTCATGGGGTCGCGGAGAGTCGGACACGACTGAGCGACTGAACTGAACTGAACTGAACTGAACAACTATTATATTGGAAAATAAATGTTCTTTAGATTTTAAGGTGTTCTTCACCTTCCAACTTTCAGGATTGGTTTGCTATATTAACACCCTTATATAGTCTCTCAGCATAAATCTAACCCTCTTGATGTTTGACAGAAACCAACTCAGTATTGTAAAGCAATTATCCTTCAATTGAAAATAAATAAATTTAATTTAAAAAAGCATTAACTTTCTCTTTTTTTCTCCCTGTGTTGTGCTTAGTCTCTCAGTTGTGTCTGACTCTTTGTGGCCCCATGGACTGCAGCCCTACAGGCTCTTCTGTCCTTGGGGATTCTCCAGGCCAGAATACTAGAGTGGGTTGCCATGCCCTCCTCCAGGGGATCTTCCCCACCCAGGGATTGAACCCATATATCCTGCATTGCAGGAGGATTCTTTACCATCTGAGCCACCAGGAAAGCCCATTTATTTTTCTCTGGAAACTTTTAAGGTCACTGATTTTTCTCAGGTGTTTCAAAATTTTATGGCCATTTTACCTTAGTATGGGTAATTTTCAGATTATTTGCCCAAGTACTCAGAACTAATTGGCCATTCTATGTCCCTTTGTTCTGTGACACTTTCTTGAATCATTTATTTCAGAATTTTCTCCTGACCATGTTTTCAATTTCCCTAGAAGTCTTATTAGTAAAACTGTCAAGTTTCCAGGGTTGATCTTCATGTTTTCTTATAGCTTCTTTCTTATTATTTTTACATCACCATTTATTTTATTCTTTTTCAATGATTCCCCAAAATGTCTTACACTATTTATATTCATATAATTTTAATTCCTAAGAAATCACCTTCCCATGTTTTGCTTGATTCTTTATCATTGTTCTAGCTTTAAAACTTAGAGGAGATCCTTCTGTCCCCTTTATTGTCTCTGTTCCTCTTGCAGTTATTTTTATTTGGTGCACTTTTTTTCAGATGTGTGACAATTCTTGGCTGTGTTTCATAATACACTACTACTACTACTACTAACTTGCTTCAGTTGTGTCCGACTCTGTGCGACCCCATAGACGGCAGCCCACCAGTCTCCCCCATCCCTGGGATTCTCCAGGCAAGAACAATGGAGTGGGTTGCCATTTCCTGCTCCAATGCATGAAAATGAAAAGTGAAAGTGAAGCTGCTCAGTCGTGTCCCACTCTTCCCGACCCCATGGACTGTAGACTACCATGTCCTCCATCCATGGGATTTTCCAGGCAAGAGTACTGGAGTGGGGTGCCATGTCCTTCTCCCCATAATACACTATGAGGCGTGACTAAGCACTCTGAAAAGACTGTGAGCCTGGATGGGCATTGTAAATGAAAGACATTTAATGTAAAAAGACTGGATGGGGCCCTCCAAACATCAATGCTTGTAAATATTTCTCTGGTCTGTCATTGTCACCAGAGAAGAATGCTGCATCCTCTTTGCCTTGAGGATGTAAGCCTATATAGGCTAATGCCCTGGAAGCTGAGATGACAACAGGCTGCCCTTGTGGTAGCCGGCTTTTAAAGTATAAAATTTGGCTTCATCTCTCCACCTCTAATGAACCCCCCCATGCTGCCTGCACTGCATTCTGGAAACCCAAATTCATAGTCTTTCAGATTTAATGTTTCAGGTGTTTAAACATCTCCTTTCTCCAAGGTGGACTCAAGTAGGGTGTGTTTTCAACAGATCCTTTCTTTTTGGCCTCCCCTCACTTGCACACTCTGAAGTTCTTACTGCCTCCTTGATATTTCATGTTCAAGTTAAACCAGCTTGGTCCTCATAGGCTTCCCTTGACCAATGCTTGGGTCTCAGTTTCATTTGCTTGATTATGTCAATTACAAATTATCTCTGAGTTTTCTTTTCTTTTCATAATGTATTGACTTTCATGTTTTAATTTTATCTTCAGTTGTTTCTTCTTCATCCCTGTGGGTTTACACCATTTTAAAATTTGATTCAATCATTTTAATGTTTTCATTTATGTTGCTTTTTTTTTTCCTTTCTTTCCTTTCTCGTAGGAAGTTGAGATAATCTACGTTTAGCCAAAAGTCCAGGTGATATTTTTTTTTTTTTTTTTTTAGGTAATTTATTTATTTTTTATTGGAGGCAAATTATTTTACAATATTATATTGGTTGGTTTTGCCATACATTGATATGAATTTGCCCCGGGTTTACATAAGTTCCCCCTCCTGAACCACCCTCCCACCTCCCTCCTCCCTTTATCCTCCCTCTGGGTCATCCCCGCATGCCAGCCCCGAGCATCCTATAACATGCATCGACCCTGAACTAGTGATTCGTTTCACATATGACAACTAACGTGTTTCAATGCCATTCTCCCAAATCATCCCACCCTCACCCTCTCCCATAGAGTCCCAAAGACTGTTCTATACATCTGTGTCTCTTTTGCTGTCTCGTATACAGGGTTATCATTTGCATCTTTCTAAATTCCATATATATGTGTTAGTATACTGTATTGGTGTTTTTCTTTCTGGCTTACTTCACTCTGTATAATAGGCTCCAGTTTCATCCACCTCATTAGAACTGATTCAAATGTATTCTTTTTAATGGCTGAATAATACTCCATTGTGTATATGTACCATAGCTTTCTTATCCATTCGTCTGCAGATGGACATCTAGGTTCCTTCCATGTACTGGCTATTATAAACAGTGCTGCAATGAACATTGGAGTACACGTGTCTCTTTCAATTCTGGTTTCCTCGGTGTGTATGCCCAGGAGTGCGATTGCTGGATCATATGGCAGTTCTATTTCCAATTTTTTGAGGAATCTCCACACTGTTCTCCATAGTGGCTTTACTACTTTGCATTCCCACCAACAGTGTAAGAGGGTTCCTTTCTCTCCACATCCTCTCCAGCATTTATTGCATGTAGACTTTTGGATAGCAGCCATTCTGACTGGTGTGAAATGGTATCTCATTGTGGTTTTGATTTGCATCTCTCTGATTATGAGGGATGTTGAGCATTTTTTCATGTGTTTGTTAGCCATCTTTATGTCTTCTTTGGAGAAATGTCTGTTTAGTTCTTTGGCCCATTTTTTGATTGGGTCATTTATTTTTCTGGAATTGAGCTGCAGGAGCTGCTTGTATAATTTGGAGATTAATCCTTTATCAGTTGCTTCATTTGCTATTATTTTCTCCCATTCTGAAGGCTGTCTTTTCACCTTACTTATAGTTTCCTTTGCTGTGCAGAAGCTTTTGATTTTAATTAGGTCCCATTTGTTTATTTTTGCTCTTATTTCCAATAGTCTGGGAGGTGGGTCATGGAGGATCCTGCTATGATTTATGTCGGAGAGTGTTTTGCCTACGTTCTCCTCTAGGAGTTTTATAGTTTCTGGTCTTACATTTAGCTCTCTAATCCATTTTGAGTTTATTTTGGTGTATGGTGTTAAGAAGTGTTCTAGTTTCATTCTTTTACAAGTGGCTGACCAGTTTTCCCAGCACCACTTTTTAAAGAGACTGTCTTTTCTCCATTTTATATTCTTGCCTCCTTTGTCAAAGATGAGGTGTCCATAGATATGTGGATTTATCTCTGGGCTTTCTATTTTGTTCCAATGATCTATATTTCTGTCTTTATGCCAGTACCATACTGTCTTGATGACTGTGGCTTTGTATTAGAGCCTAAAGTCCGGCAGGTTAATTCCCCCAGTTCCATTTTTCTTCCTCAAGATTGCTTTGGCTATTCGAGGTTTTTTGTATTTCCATACAAATTCTGAGATTATTTGTTCTAGTTCTGTGAAAAATATCTTTGGTAGCTTGATAGGGATTGCATTGAATGTATAAATTACTTTGGGTAGTATACTCATTTTTACAATATTTATTCTTCCAATCCATGAACATGGTATATTTCTCCATCTATTAGTGTCCTCTTTGATTGCTTTCAGTAGTGTTTTATAGTTTTCTATGTACAAGTCTTTTGTTTCCTTAGGTAGATATATTCCTAAGTATTTAATTCTTATCGTTGCAACAGTGAATGGAATAGTTTCCTTAATTTCTCTTTCTATTTTCTCATTATTAGTGTATAGGAATGCAAGGGATTTCTGTGTGTTGATTTTATATCCTGCAACGTTAATGTAATCATTGATTAGCTCTAGTAGTTTTCTGGTAGAGTCTCTAGGGTTTTCTGGGTAGAGGATCATGTCATCAGCGAACAGTGAAAGTTTTACTTCTTCTTTTCCAATTTGGATTCCTTTTATGTCTTTTTCTGCTCTGATTGCTGTAGCCAAAACTTCCAGAACTATGTTGAATAGTAGTGGTGAGAGTGGGCACCCTTGTCTTGTTCCTGACTTTAGGGGAAATGCTTTCAGTTTTTCACCATTGTGGATAATGTTTGCTGTGGGTTTGTCATATATAGCTTTTATTATGTTGAGGTATGTCCCTTCTATTCCCACTTTCTGGAGGGTTTTTATCATAAATGGATGTTGAATTTTGTCGAAGGCTTTCTCTGCATCTATTGAGATAATCATATGATTTTTATTTTTCAGTTTGTTAATTTGGTGTATTACATTGACTGATTTGCGGATATTGAAGAATCCTTGCATTCCTGGGATAAAGCCCACTTGGTCATGATGTATGATCTTCTTAATATGCTGTTGGATTCTGATTGCTAGAATTTTGTTAAGGATTTTTGCATCTATGTTCATCAGTGATATTGGCCTGTAGTTTTCTTTTTTTGTGGGGTCTTTACCAGGTTTTGGGATTAGAGTGATGGTGGCCTCATAGAATGAGTTTGGAAGTTTCCCTTCCTCAGCAATTTTCTGGAATAGTTTGAGTAGAATAGGTGTTAGCTCTTCTCTAAATTTTTGGTAGAATTCAGCTGTGAAGCCGTCTGGACCTGGGCTTTTGTTTGCTGGGAGATTTTTGATTACAGTTTCAATTTCCGTGCTTGTGATGGGTCTGTTCAGATTTTCTATTTCTTCCTGGTTCAGTTTTGGAAAGTTGTATTTTTCTAGGAATTTGTCCATTTCTTCCAGGTTATTCATTTTATTGCCATATAATTGCTGATAGTATTCTCTAATAATCCTTTGTATTTCTGTGTTGTCAGTTGTGATCTCTCCATTTTCATTTCTAATTTTATTGATTTGGTTCTTCTCCCTTTGTTTCTTGATAAGTCTGGCTAGTGGTTTGTCAATTTTATTTACCTTCTCAAAGAACCAGCTTTTGGCTTTGTTGATTTTTGCTATAGTCTCTTTTGTTTCTTTTGCATTTATCTCTGCCCTAATTTTTACGATTTCTTTCCTTCTACTGACCCTGGGGTTCTTCATTTCTTCCTTTTCTAGTTGCTTTAGATGTAGAGTTAGGTTATTTAGTTGACTTTTCTCTTGTTTCCTGAGGTGTGCCTGTATTGCTATGAACTTCACCCTTAGCACTGCTTTTACAGTGTCCCAGAGGTTTTGGGTTGTTGTGTTTTCATTTTCATTCATTTCTATGCATATTTTGATTTCTCTTTTGATTTCTTCTATGATTTGTTCGTTGTTCAGCAGCGTGTTGTTCAGCCTCCATATGTTGGCATGTTTAATAGTTTTTCTCCCATAATTGAGATCTAATTTTACTGCATTGTGGTCAGAAAAGATGCATGGAATGATTTCAACTTTTTTGAATTTATCAAGGCTAAATTTATGGCCCAGGATGTGATCTATCCTGGAAAAGGTTCCATGTGCACTTGAGAAAAAGGTGAAATTCATTGTTTTGGGGTGAAATGTCCTATAGATATCAATTAGGTCTAACTGATCTATTGTATCATTTAATGATTGTGTTTCCTTGTTAATTTTCTGTTTAGTTGATCTATCCATAGATGTAAGTGGGGTATTAAAATCTCCCACTATTATTGCATTATTGTTAATTTCCCCTTTCATACTTGTCAGTAATTGTCTTATATATTGCGGTGCTCCTATGTTGGGTGCATAAATATTTATAATTGTTATATCTTCATCTTGGATTGATCCTTTGATCATTATGTAGTTTCCTTCTTTGTCTCTTTTCACAGCCTTTGTTTTAAAGTCTATTTTATCTGATATGAGTATTGCTACTCCTGCTTTCTTTTTGCCTCTATTTGCGTGGAATGTCTTTTTCCATCCCTTCACTTTCAGTCTGTATGTGTCCCTCGTTTTGAGGTGGGTCTCTTGCAGACAACATATATGGGGGTCTTGTTTTTGTATCCATTCAGCCAGCCTTTGTCTTTTGGTTGGGGCATTCAACCCATTTACGTTTAAGGTAATTATTGATAAGTACGATCCCGTAGCCATTTTCTTTATTGCTTTGGGTTTAAGTTTATACACCCTTTCTGTGTTTCCTGTCTAGAAAAGATCCTTTAGCATTTGTTGGCGAGCTGGTTTGGAAATGCTGAATTCTCTCAGCTTTTGCTTGTCTGTAAAGCTTTTGATTTCTCCTTCATATTTGAATGAGATCCTTGCTGGGTACAGTAGTCTGGGCTGTAGGTTATTTTCTTTCATCACTTTAAGTATGTCTTGCCATTCCCTCCTGGCCTGAAGAGTTTCTGTTGAAAGATCAGCTGTTATCCTTATGGGAATCCCCTTGTGTGTTATTTGCTGCTTTTCCCTTGCTGCTTTTAATATTTGTTCTTTGTGTTTGATCTTTGTTAATTTGATTAATATGTGTCTAGGAGTATTTCGCCTTGGGTTTATCCTGTTGGGGACTCTCTGGGTTTCTTGGACTTGGGTAATTATTTCTTTCCCTATTTTAGGGAAGTTTTCAACTATTATCTCCTCAAGTATTCTTTCATGGTCTTTCTTTTTGTCTTCTTCTTCTGGGATTCCTATGATTCGAATGTTGGAGCGTTTAACATTGTCCCAGAGGTCTCTAATATTGTTCTCATTTCTTTTTATTTGTTTTTCTTTTTTCCTCTCTGTTTCATTTATTTCTACAATTCTATCTTCTAGCTCGCTTATCCTGTCTTCTGCCTCTGTTATTCTTCTGTTTGTTCCCTCCATAGTGTTTCTGATCTCATCTATTGTATTATTCATTGTATATTGACTCTTTTTTATTTCCTCTAAGTCCTTATTAAACCTTTCTTCCATCTTCTCAATCCTTTTCTCCAGGTTATTGATCTGTGACTCCATTTTGCTTTCAAGATTTTGAATCATTTTCACCACCAAAATTCGAAATTCTTTTTCATGTAGATTCCCTATATCTTCCTCTTTTGTTGGTGGGCATTTATCTTGTTCCTTTACTTGCTGGGTATTTCTCTGCTTCTTCATCTTGCTTATAATGCTTTGCTTGGGGTGGCCTTTCCCTCTTCTGGCCGTTTGTGGAGTTCTCTTTATTATGTAGTTTCCTTGCTGTGTGTGGGGTTGGACAGGTGACTTGTCAAGGTTCCCTGGTTATGGAAGCCTGTGTCGGTGTTCTGGTGGGTGGAGCTGGATTTCTTCTCTCTGGAGTGCAATGAAGTGTCCAGTAATGAGTTATGAGATGTCAGTGGGTTTGGAGTGACTTTGGGCAGCCTGTATATTGAAGCTCAGGGCTAGTTTCCTGTGTTACTGGAGAATTTGCGTGGTATGTCTTGCTCTGGAACTTGTTGACCCTTGGGTTTAGCGTAGGTATGGAGACGTTTGATGAGCTCCTATCGATTAACGTTCCCTGGAGTTAGGACTTCTCTGGTGTTCTCAGGATTCGGGCTTAAGCCTCTTGCCTCTGGTTTTTGGTCTTATTCTTGGAGTAGTCTCTAGACGTCTCTATCTGTTATTTCCAAGGTGGTTCCCTCTGTTTTAGCTTCTGTCTGCTGGTCTCTTCAGTGTCTAATTTCCACCCTGATACTAGGGGGTGGGTGGACACTTTTTAAGGCTCAGTTGTTCAGTCCTGTTCTGGGAAGGGAGGAACGCTGCAGTCGATTATCTCTGGCGTCTGTGGGGAGTGCTCGCAGCGTCTCGGCCACACTGGGTTTGCCCCCACTCACAGCACGTATGCTGTCCCAGTCTACACTGCACAGGCTCTAGGTTGCTCTGCCGGGAACTGTCCGAGGCTGGCACCGGGTTGTATGCACTTCCCAAGTCTGAGCGGCTCAAGTTCAGGTTCTCAGGTACTCCTCAAAGGCGCAGACTTGGTTGGGCCTGCGTTTTGTGCCTTCCCCAGTCCGAGCAGCTCAGGGGACCAGGTGTTTGGCGAGCGCGGTCTCTGTGACTTATCGTCTCCCCAGTCCCCGCCACTCAGTTTTCTGGGTGTACAACCGGCGCACCTTCTCAGGGGGATATCGACTGGCCCGAGCCCAAGAATTAGCAACAAGCCTGATTAGCAACAAGCCTGTCTGCAGTTTGTATTGGATGCCTTTCTGGGGCCGCGGTTGCCCGCTCCGGCTCTGGCTGTGCTCCCTGCCTGTCTCGGCGGGGGATGGGGGATGGGCTGACCGCAGCCGTCTCGCTCTGCTCAGTCCTTTATTCTCTGAGCGGGGCTGGCCGAGTCATAGGTTAGAGCTTTCCGCCTTTTCGTGGGGAAGCTATCCCACAGTCTGCTTTGCTCTCCCCAGTTCTCTCAAATTGTTCTCGCGGCATTCAAGCCCAGTCCTCTCTCTAAGCAGTTCAGCCGGCTCCTCCCTGCCCAGCCCCCGCTTGCTAATGGCGTATGCAGGCGTCTGCACTGCTTCTCCGCTGGGAGTTACAGTTTGGCGGGTAATCTGTGGGTTTTTAAAAAATCTTAAAAAAAAAAGAGGGTTATGTGGCCCTCTGAGCTTCCAAGGCTCGCCACAGATTCGCCAGTGAGAATGTTTCCTGGTGTTTGGAAACTTCTCTCTTTTTAAAGCCTCCCTTACCGGGACGGAGCTCCGTCCTTACTTCTTTTGTTTCGCTTTTTATCTTTTATGTTTTTTCCTACCTCCTTTTGAAGACAATGGGCTGCTTTTCTGGGTGCCTGACGTCCTCTGCCAGCATTCAGAAGTTGTTTTGTGGACTTTACTCGCGTTCAAAAGTTCTATTGATGAATTTGTGGAGGAGAGAGTGGTCTCGCCATCCTATTCCTCCGCCATCTTGTTCCTCCCTCCAGGTGATATATTTTAAATGAAAGAAATTTTCAAGGAAAAATATATAAAGGATTATGAAAAACATCAACAATGAAAGAAATGCAATCTAGTGGGGCGATGCAATGCAAAGCAGTATGGTGATAATGGTATGGATAAAGTAATATCAGGAGATCTCAAGTTGTTGATGCCCTAGATAAGGTAGATGATCAAACCAACTGGCATCACAGGTACAGGTCATCTCAAGGCATTCTCAATATCAAAAACCTGATAATGATAGATTTCAATCTTTGAGGAGTACCCAAATACTACACTACTGAGAACATTTTTTAATGCTTTTTATGAAAACTCTCCCCAGACAGATCAAATTAACTAGAATGCTCAAACAGGATGAATGTAACAACCTCTGAACTGGTCTCTGAATTCAATCCTATACATTTTAAATTATTCTATATATTGTAACTACAGTACTTGTGTAAGGCAGTAGTATCCAAAAATTTAGAAAAATATATGGGCAAGCATCTTCTCTAAATGTATACTTCATTTTCTGATGAATGAAGGAAAATTACGGTTCCTGTGGCTTTGTGTGCACTTGCTGTCAGCAATAACACAGGGCCCTATAACACTTGGAAGGATATTAGAAAAATGTTCAGCTTTCCCCAGTGGCTCTGTGGTAAAGATTACATATGCCTGCAATGACGGAGAAGTAGGTTAGATTCCTGGGTCAGGAAGATCCCTTCGAGGAGGAAATGGCAAATCACTCCAGTATTCTTGCCTGTGGACAGAGGAGCCTGGCAGGCTACAGTACATAGGGTTGTAAAGAGTTAGACATGAGTGAGTGACTTAGCGTTTTCGCAGCCTTCAAATTACTGACAGTTTTTGGACAGAGTCTCATGTTTTCATTTTGAACTGGGACTTGCAAGTTATATAACTGGTTTTGTTCTTATTTCACAGGGCTGCTGTAAGAATTAAATGAAACAAGAAGCATAGTGTATCATAGACATTAATCCTTCAGTGACAACAGCTGTCAGCCTTATTAGTATAAATGTTATTAGTAGCAGCAGTAATAGTAAAAAAAAAAAAAAGCACTTTATTCAGTAGCACTTGGTTATACCATGGTTATCAGTCACTCATTCTTCCATGTAGAAGAATTCATTATTCCTTATGTGTTAGACATTGTGCTGGGAAATATCTCAAAATTACCTGTTTATCTGTATTCTCCCTTACACCCTAACAGTCTTGAGAAAAGATAATTTATAATAAAGAACATTTATTGAAATGTTCATTTTAATAACCCTGTGGTTACCAAATAGAGTTGCTTCACAATTGTTGGTTGGGGAATAAAAGACTAAATATTTTGAAATAACATTATAAGCTACAAAACTGTATAAAATGGAAACAACTTTATTACCCACTGATTTTTAACAGTATTAAGTGCCTTACTATTCAATTTTTAATTTGGATCTGCCCACTGACTCATTCCCCTTGGCAAATATTGCTAAAAGTATGATTCCTTTAAATATTATAAGGCATGATACATACTATGACCATTAGGAATCAGGAAAATTCTCAAATGTGGCATACTTAATATTGTCAAGTTATAATGGAACAGACCTCTAATGCAATTGCATTATCTTACAAAATTGATATCCCTTAATGACCATACTAGGAATACATTACATTTACCGAGTAGTTTGATGCCCAGTGATAGACAGAATTTAAATAGTTGTGAATTATTCCAGAAATTTTTTGTCACGATGTACAAAATATCAAACCACAATTGCGTTCAAACTTTTATGAAGATGATTTCTGTCATAGCAAGAAAATAATAGAACGCTATTTTGCTTTAAAGGCATCTCTTATTAAGAAGCTCAAAAGTTAACTCCAAATGTGTCAACTTACCAAAAGTGTCCAATTAAATTGAGAGATCTTTGAAAGTCACACTTACTAGAGATATTAAGAGAAGATTGCCAAAAAATCAGATTCTTTTTGGTTCAGTTTTTATATACTTCATATGTTCAGTGTGTTATTCAATGCTGACATATTCATAAAGTATTTTAATTCTTCAGATGGGGTAAAAAATATAGTTTCACTATGAGGACGTTTCCACTTAAAAGATTCTAATTATCTTGAAGATATTAATTATGCATTGACATACATAAACTGATCTATACAAAACTTTTGTTTCCTGTGGGCCTGGTGATAAATTAGTATTCCTATTACTGCTAAAGCTTCACTTCGATGGAAAGTAAAGTTCTGAAGCCAAAAAAGAATAAAAAACAAAGATTACATTAAAATACTTTTGAATCAACACTTACCTATTCAAATCAGATAGTTTGAATCTATGTAACATATTTTGAGATAGAAGAGAGATTTATCACTAATTTGCTGGTATGAAGAAGCACAGTTTATCTAAGGTAAATAATAATAATAGCAGCCATTTATGATATACTGTGTGTGTGTGTTCAGTTGTGACTGATTTTTTGCCACTCTATGGATTTCAGCCCACCATGCTCCTCAGTCTATTGAAATTTTGCAGGACAGCAAATATAGTTGTCAAGTAATCCATATATATTATAATATATATTTATATGTGTAAAGGGAAGTTATAATTTAGTTCTGATTTCAAAGCCCAGGTTTGACAAGTGACATAATAAATGGAAGTTGTAGTCCAGTCACCAATCAGGTGAAATTGGATTGAAACCTAAATAAGTGTGCTTTATCTGTAGTCACAATTAACTTGCAAGTGACAGATAGTGAAGATGTAGAAGAAAAATCTATTTTATTTCTCAGGGCAATAATGTGAAGATACTAAATCATTGTAAAAATTATAATCAAATTGTTAAGAAACATAGAATAAAATAAAACTGAAAATGTAAAACTCATTAATTCCAACATTTCATTATTAAAGTGAATAGGAAATATTTATACTAATTTAAGGTAAGTGAAGAGGAACTAAAAAGCCTCTTGATGAAAGTAAAAAGGAGAGTGAAAAGGTTGGCTTGAAGCTCAACATTCAGAAAACAAAGATCACGGCATCTGGTCCCATCACTTCATGGGAAATAGATGGGGAAACAGTGTCAGACTTTATTTATTTGGGCTCCAAAATCACTGCAGATGCTGATTGCAGCCAGGAAATTAAAAGACGCTTACTCCTTGGAAGGAGAGTTATGACCAACGTATTGAGTATATTAAAAAGCAGTGACATTATTTTGCCAACCAAGGTCCGTCTAGTCAAGGCTATGGTTTTTCCAGTGGTCATGTATGGATATGAGAGTAGGACTGTGAAGAAAGCTGATCACCTAAGAATTGATGCTTTTGAACTGTGGTGCTGGAGAAGACTCTTGAGAGTCCCTTGGACTGCAAGGAGATCCAACCAGTCCATTCTAAAGGAGATCAATCCTGGGTGTTCATTGGAAGGACTGATGCTAGGGCTGAAACTCCAATATTTTGGCCACCTCATGCGATGAGTTGACTCACTGGAAAAGACTCTGATGCTCTGAGGGATGACTGGAGGAGAAGGTGACGACAGAGAATGAGATGGCTGGATGGCATCACCGACTCGATGGACATAAGTTTGAGTGAACTCCGGGAGTTGGTGATGGACAGGGAGGCCTGGCGTGCTGTGATTCATGGGGTAGCGGAGAGTCGGACACGACTGAACGACTGAACTGAACTGAACTGACTGAAGGTAAAAATCTAAAAGCCATAAACTGCCTAAGAAAGGTGCATTAAATGTAGCCACTGTAAATGCACTAGTTATATGTTCAAAAACTACTGGTAGCTAGCTATATTTTGCGTTTTAGAGTATCTGAACCTAAATGCAGTGGCAGATAATTTACTTAAGAGTTTGAGTAACCTGTAACCTGACCTCTTGTCAGCACTGTAGTGGAACTGTATTTAGTTCAGTTCAGTCGCTCATTCATGTCCGACTCTTTGCGACCCCATGAATCACAGCATGCCAGGCCTCCCTGTCCATCACCAACTCCCGGAGTTCACTCAAACTCATGTCCATCGAGTCAGTGATGCCATCCAGCCATCTCACTCTCTGTCGTCCCCGTCTCCTCCCACCCCCAATCCCTTAATGTTGTGTATAAATACACTTATATATGTGTGTGTGTGTTAGTCACCCAGTTGTGTCCATCTCTTTGTTCAAGACCCCATGGATTGTAGCCCACCAATTCCTCTGTCTATGGAATTCTCAAGGCAAGAATACTGGAGTGAGTAGCCCTTCTCCAGAGGGTCTTCCCTACCCAGGGATCGAATCTGGGGTCTCTTGCATTACAGGTAGATTCTTTATCATCTGAGCCACCAGGGAAGCTCATATACATGTAAATGAACATCTATTTATTTATTTGGCTGCACACCTAGGGAGAGAGGATGGAACCTGTGCCCCCTTCAGTGGGAGTGTGGGACCACTAGAGAAATCCACAAAGATCATTTAATTCAGAGTGTATTTTAATAGTGTTTCAATGATTACTGTTTGATAATGCATGTTTTTCTATTTCCTTCTCATATTCAGAAGCTAGAAACCCAAATTTAACTTCATGCAAAGAACATGAGATGCTGAATTTTCAAAAGAACACAGTAGTTCTAGACTGTTCACAAACTGCATTTTGTATGAAGTACTTATTCAGTCTTTCAATAACAATGAAGTTCATTTCCTTGCAAATGAAAAAGGATGTATGTTCATGAAGGAACATCATGGATATCTCTACAAAGGCAAAGTCATACAGTGCATTTGCAGGGAGGTATGTGACTACACAAACCTTTTAATAGCCCTGGTTAATAATTTAAAATTGCTGTATTTTTAAAGTTTCATTTGAGTGACTATTTCAAAGAGAATCACAAAATTCTTTCATTACCACACAATTTGAACAAAGCTAAATATAGCTGAACTGAAATATTCCTTTATACTTTGTCTAACTATGTGGGTAATAAACAAATAATTGCTACAGCCTGTCTTGGGGACAGATGAAACTGTACCTCATTTCCTCCTGAAGCAAGAGTCTATTGGGCAAAAAGTACTAGTGGTAGTTTTCGATCTACCAAGAAGAAATAAATAATGACTTTCTATAATTTTCAAACTTTGCAAATTGTCACATTCATATAAAACAGCAGTGATATAATTTAGTAAGCTACATAAATTAACTTTAAATTTATGTCTAAAGAGGTTTTCACTAGAAAACAATTATACTTTGTTCTAAAACAATGACTAATTTCTTAAGTAGTTAGCCCAGTTTTAAAAGCACCTATGCTCATTTTTGTATAATGCTTCTATTTTTTAATTTCATGGGTCCCTATTTGTTTTTTTAACTCTTGAACTATCAAGCAAATACTATTTGAAAGACTCCATCAGTATATTCAATGTACAATGATGAATTCAACATCATTGCTTCCTTCAGTGAGCTTATATTTGAGGGGAAAATTGCAGACAGGAAATAAAGTTTAAGTACAATCTGATAAACCCATTAATAAAGAGTGTATAGATTTTGTTTCAATGGAACCATGCAGTCAAGAGTTGGTTGTGGGCATTTTGCCTTTTTAGTTAACCCCACGCAGATAGTGGAAGAAAACATAAAGTAAATGTCAAATGAAGAGGCTTTTGGGGTTGCATAGGCAGCCCATTTTTGCAAATAATTGGATTCTCAGATATGACTCAAGGCCATTGCCAACAAGTGAATCATTCAATGATCATCTTAAAGGGGGAAAAATGTCATATCTGTGCTAAAAATCTGTCACTGTCATTTCAGTTAAACATATTTTACTCAACTTATTTTGAGTTGGATCCCTAGTTGTTGTGTCTAACTCTAAGACCCATATGATGTTGATATGAAACTGCACCTATCATACAGTTCTCTAAGCAAGTAGTTGTTTAAAAAACTACCATTGATACAATAGAATATATTACCTTGAGAAAATATTTTCCAAACTGTTTCTTTGTAAGGTTACATATCAAGTTCAATTAATAAATATATTTTCTAAAATATTTTTGACAAGTTTGCATGGATACTCTTTAAGAAGTGCATTTATTCCATCAAATCAAATAAAGGAATAAAAAGTATTAAGGAAAAAAATCATTTTTAAAGAGAAAATATTTAAGGAAAGCCAAGTACTAGTGTATAATTATCTGTTTTACCTCAAATGATCTTTGCAAAAGTTCAATTCTAAGCCCAAATTCTCCAAAAAAAGATTCTGAAGAAGCTGAAGCTGTTGAATAGTTTCCATTTCTTTCACACCTTCTTTCTGAGTCTTATTAATTTTGATTCTTCTCTTCTAAGAGAACCTTAGTCATCCACTGAAAAGATCTGGCTGATGCTTCAATAAAATGCATAAAAGTTCACTGTTACTTTGATCTGCAGGCAAAGAATCATGACATTCTGGAACACATGGGTGATAGCCTTCCTTATGTAATTCTGATGAACTGCATCAAAGGGCCATTCAGTTTTGGTTGCCTCAGTAGCAGAGAAATACAGACAGATGGGAAGGAGTTCAGAGAAAAAGCTCAAAATGACTAAGGGAATCAAGTGGCATTATAAGTAGAGATTGAAAAAATAAAATAAAAAGATGAAGAGCTTCATCCAGTGATAACTAAAAAGTTACATGAAAGTATCCAGAAAGTTTGTTTAAATACTATGAAAGAAAATAATTGATTAATCTGGTATTAAATAGAGGAATATACAACATTTAACCAGGTGATTTTAAATTGTTATAGCCAGTTTTGAGGAGGTCAATTATTCAGTCTTACAAATATGCTTTTTTAACAATAACCTATTGATCCAACAAACTCATTATATTCAAATGCATTCTACAATCAATAGTTATTCCAAACAGATTTTTAACCATAGAAAGTAAATGATAAAGGTTTATGATTTACATAAAGATACTAAATTGAGTAAAACAGAAATACTTAGAATAATTCTCATAATATATCAAGAACTGTCCTAATTATGTACACTGAATAACTAGTATATGAGATTATTAGCCTGATTCCCACTTTGAAAAGTGAGTGTCAGTCACTTAATCATGTTTGATTCTTTACAACCCCATGGACTGAAGCCCGCCAGGCTCCTCTGTCCATGGAACTCTCCAGGCAAGAATACTAGAGTGGGTATCCATTCCCTTCTCCAGCGGATCTCACAAACCCAGGAACTGAATGTGGCTCTCCTGCATTGCAAGCAGATTATTTGCCATCTCAGCCACCAAGAAAGCCCCCTATTCCCACTTTATTGGTAAGGAAACTGAGCAAATAGGAGGAAAGATAACATGCCAAAGTCACACAGCTTGTTAATAGGAGACTTGGGACTAAGTTGCTGTAGGTGTTAATGTTGATGCTTGCACCTCTTAGCTCTGCTGCCTCTCTGGATGTCAGTACCTGTCTAACTCACATTTACAGCCTTCCGCATCAACTCACTCAAAACAAGTATTCACAAATCTGAAGATCAGGATAGTAGTAGTGTTAGTTACTCAGTCATGTCTGATTCTTTGCGACCCCATGGACTGTAGCCCACCAGGTTCCTCTGTCCATGGAATTCTCTGGGCAAGAATACTGGAGTGGGTACCCATTCCCTTCTCCAGGGAATTTTCCTGACCTAAGGATCTAACTTGGGTGTTCTGCATTGCAGGCAGACTCTACCATCTGAGTCATCAGGGAAGATCAGGGTAGCAGGGTGCCATGTATCTATGCCATCCTATAAAGTGGGCACTAGAAACACTAGACAATGAAGGCCTGAAATATTTATACCAAATTGAGATGTGCCATAAATATAAAATATGCAATGATTTTCAAAGACTTAGAAATAAAAGAATATAAAATTTCTCAGTATTTGATATTAATTGCATGTTAAAATGAAAATATTTTGGGTATATTGGGTCCAATGGAGTCTATTATTAAAATTAATTGCACTTGTTCTCTTTACTTTTCTAATGTAGGTATAGAAAATTTTAAATAATATGTTTGACTCACCTTTGTGACTCACATTTCTATTGGTAAGTATTCAATAGATGAATTCCAATATCTTTTCCATTTCAAGTGTCTATTTTTTGTGTGGAAATACTGTAAAATGAGGTTTCATAAAATCTTTCAAGAAGGATTTTAATTCTTATGATTGATTCTGCTGATATATCTAAAGTATGAGCTATTAAATGAAGTTTCTATCCTAAACAATATTGTATTTCCTTCTGCTAGTGTTCAGTACATTCCTATCCAAATTAAGTGAATATTCTTTTAAAACTGACATAGTTTGAAATTTTATGCTCTAATATGGAGCAAAACGAGTTTGTATACACTAATTTTTTATTTAGTAGTTAAAGTAAAGGCAAAATGAGTGTAACCCAAGATACCAGCTTAGAAATGAAGTTAAAATGCATAGCAAAAACCTAGTTAGAGTTTTCATGTGGCTTTTGGTTCTTTCCATTTATTTTTATACTCATATTAGCAATCAGAAAAAGCTTCAAACTTTAAATGTGCAGTATTTTAGTATAATAATTTTAATTTGCAATGGTCAGCTTGTGAAAACTAAAGGATAAAAGAAAATTAAAGTTGTCATCCTAGAAACCATATATAAACTTCAATTAATTCTGGGAAATTGAAGATTGGATTGACTCTGCAATTATCTGTGAATTTTAAAGGTTTCAGGTGTTGAATTTCAAATCTGTTATTCTTTGTTTCTTTTCAATATATAATTTTACCAAACTTTAAAAATGCACCCTAATGTAACTTCAAAATAGTCAAGAATGTATATTAAGTATTACATTCATCTTTACAAGTAAATTCCAATTTAGTTTCGTATTTATGACCCTTGAGCAATATAGCAATTGAGTTGCTATTTATTTTGCCATAATTTTCTATTAAACATTTTTTCATACAGGGCAATTTAAATCATGAAACTAAACCAATTAGTTTTTATTACAATGTTGAAGGAAAATAGGAACCCAAGTTTAAACTTAATGAAAATGAATACCATTAACAAATTGTGTAGTGTGCTCTCGTTTTATTCTTTTCATATTAATTCGAAGTTTATTCATGTCTAGTTGTTCACCTTACAGAGAAAAAGAGATCAAACATCATCAGAGTGACATAATGTTTTGACAAATATGACAGATGACATCTGATTCATTGTACTTTAAATCTAACAAGGGCACCCTACCTGTCAGTTATCTTTCATTCATGAGATATAATAATTTTCCATATTTTCATTTTGAAGAAAAATGAAAACTGAGCATTTATTTGTTAGCAAAGTTATGTTAAAGATTTAAAGTCAACTAGATTGAGATTCAGTCAATATTTAAAATATGTATTAGTACATCTTGATTTGTAGTGATTTTTGATGGAATTTTGGATTCATTCTAGAGAGAATATTACCCTTATCTGTTTTAAAGCTAAACCAAAACTAGAATTATTCTTGAGTTCCATATTGCCGTGTGTCTTAGAATATCTTGATGTCAGTATATTTGAAAAATTTAAAACTATAGAAATAATCATATCTTAACCGAGACTTTCCTTCATTTATTCATCTCAATTCAAATAGAAGTAACAAGTATTATATGTGAAAATAAAATAGACCAATGAGGCAGAAATCATTTTTAAAAACTTTGGACAGAAAGAAGCTCTTAAAAAGTGAAAATTTTGCTCCCATGGTATTTGTATTTTAAATAGAGGATTTACCAATACAAGGAGTTCCAAAGAATCGCAAGGAGAGATAAGAAAGCCTTCCTCAGCGATCAATGCAAAGAAATAGAGGAAAACAACAGAATAGGAAAGACAAGAGATCTCGTCAAGAAAATTAGCGATACCAAGGGAACATTTCATGCAAAGATGGGCTCAATAAAGGACAGAAATGGTGTGGACCTAATAGAAGCAGAATATATTAAGAAGGGGTGGCAAGAATACACAGAAGAACTGCACAAAAAAGATCTTCACGACCAAGATAATCATGATGATGTGATCACTCACCCAGAGCCAGACATCATGGAATGTGAAGTCAAGTGGGCCTTAAAAAACATCACTACAGCGGCTCCGGCACAACCGACCACGTGCAGAATCGTGGCTGAGATGAGCTACCCCGCACCCAGGGTTAGGGCGGTGGCCGAGAGGAGCTGTACCACGTTCAGGAGGCGGTGGCTGCTTGGGCACCGGAGGGCCGAGAGGAGCTGATCCACATTCAAAGCAGGAGGCGCGGCCTTGAGGAGATACCCCTCGTCCAAGGTAAGGTACAGCGGCTGCACCTTGCTGGAGCAGCTGGGAAGAGATACTCCACGACCAAGTGGAATATAAGAATCCAGTGTTTTGGGGAGGAAGGAACAAGATGGCGGAGGGATAAGACGGCAAGACCACTTTCTCCCCCACAAATTCATCAAAAGAACATTTGAACGTGGAGTAAAGTCCACAAAACAACTTCTGAATACTGGCAGAGGGCATCAGGCTCCCAGAAAAGCAGCCCATTGTCTTCTAAAGGAGAGAGAAGAAATCCAACTCCACCCACCAGAACACCGACACATGCTTCCCTAACCAGGGAACCCGGACAAGTCACCCGTCCAACCCCACACACAGCGAAGAAACTACATAATAAAGAGAACTCCACAAACTGCAAGAAGAGGGAAAGGCCACCCCAAGCAAAGCAATATAAGCAAGATGAAGAGGCAAAGAAATACCCAGCAAGTAAAGGGACAAGATAATTGCCCACCAACACAAACAAAAGAAGAAGATATAGGGAATTTACCTGATAAAGAATTTCAAATTTTGATGGTGAAAATGATTCAAAATCTTGAAAGCAAAATGGAGTTACAGATCAATAACCTGGAGAAAAGGATTGAGAAGATGGAAGAAAGATTTAATAAGGACTTAGAAGAAATAAAAAAGAGTCAATATACAATGAATAATGCAATAGATGAGATCAGAAACACTCTGGAGGGAACAAACAGTAGAATAACAGAGGCAGAAGACAGGATAAGCGAACTAGAAGATAGAATTGTAGAAATAAATGAAACAGAGAGGAAAAAAGAAAAACGAATTAAAAGAAATGAGGACAATATTAGAGAACTCTGGGACAATGTTAAACGCTCCAACATTCGAATCATAGGAGTCCCAGAAGAAGAAGACAAAAGAAAGACCATGAGAGAATCCTTGAGGAGATAATAGTTGAAAACTTCCCTAAAATGGGGAAAGAAATAATCACCCAAGTCCAAGAAACCCAGAGAGTCCCCAACAGGATAAACCCAAGGCGAAATACTCCAAGACACATATTAATCAAATTAACAAAGATCAAACACAAAGAACAAATATTAAAAGCAGCAAGGGAAAAGCAGCAAATAACACATAAGGGGATTCCCATAAGGATAACAGCTGATCTTTCAACAGAAACTCTTTAGGCCAGAAGGGAGTGGCAAGACATACTTAAAGTGATGAAAGAAAATACCCTACAGCCAAGATTACTATACCCAGCAAGGATCTCATTCAAATATTTAGGTGAAATCAAAAGCTTTACAGACAAGCAAAAGCTGAGGGAATTCAGCATCACCAAACCAGCTCTCCAACAAATGCTAAAGGATCTTCTATAGACAGGAAACACAGAAAGAGTGTATAAACTTGAACCCAAAGCAATAAAGAAAATGGCTACGGGATCGTACTTATCAATAATTACCTTAAACGTAAATGGGTTGAAATTTTCAAAAAGGCTAGGAAACAACTCTCATAGCCATCAATAGTTCAGTGTTGAGTTCATGAATAGTTTTTAAAGTTTGGGACAAACTTCAGTATTTGCTATTTGAAGTACTATTTGTAATTGGCATATTACGATGTAACATTGGTCTTCATTTCCATCTTAAAACGCCTAAAAATGCCTAACAGGTTTTTAGATTTGTGAATTTTAGTTGAAATGTATTTTACGATGTTACTAAACCTGCAGAAATATTGAAATATTTCAGAGAACTTATTCACTGTACATTTAATTTATTTTATTTATAAAAGTTATGAACTGTAGAAAGTTTTACTTGTTGGGTCAAATGCTTGTTGCTTCAAATGCTTGTTGCATTTGAAGTGCTAGTTACAAGAAAATCAAATACCTTCAATGTATAAATGCTATTAAGTTTTTAAAGGACTCTGGAGTATAAGTAAGTTTGTTTAAAGAAATTTAGTCTGTTCAACTTGAAAAAAATAAATTAAATTGGAAAAAAAAAAAAAAGACATCACTACGAACAAAGCTAGTGGAGATGATGGAATTCCAGTTGAGCTATTTCAAATCCTAAAAGATGATGCTATGAAAGTGTTGCACTCAATATGCCAGCAAATTTGGAAAACTCAGCAGTGCCCACAGTACTGAAAAGGTCAGTCTTCATCCCAATCCCAAAGAAAGGCTATGCCAAAGAAGGCTCAAACTACCACACAATTGCACTCATCTCACACGCTAGCAAAATCATGTTAAAAATTCTCCAAGCCAGGCTTCAGCAATATGTGAACCATGAACTTCCAGATGTTCAAGCTGGTTTTAGAAAAGGCAGAGGAACCAGAGATCAAATTGTCAACACTCGCTGGATCATGGAAAAAGCAATAGAGTTCCAGAAAAGCATCTATTTCTGCTTTATTGACTATGACAAGGGCTTTGACTGTGTGGATCACAATAAACTGTGGAGAATTCTGAAAGAGATGGGAATACCAGACCACCTGACCTGCCTCTTGAGAAACCTGTATGCAGGTCAGGAAGCACCAGTTAGAACTGGACATGGAACAACAGACTGGTTTCAAATAGGAAAAGGAGTACGTCAAGGCTATGTATTGTCACCCTGCTTATTTAACTTATATGCAGAGTACATCATGAGGAACGCTGAGCTGAAGGAAGCACAAGCTGGAATCAAGATTGCCAGGAGAAATACCAATAACCTGAGATATGCAGATGACACCACCCTTATGGCAGAAAGTGAAGAGGAACTAAAAAACCTCTGCTGCTGCTGCTGCTGTTAAGCCGCTTCAGTCGTGTCTGACTCTGTGCGACCCCATAGATGGCAGCCCACCAGGTTCCCCTGTCCCTGGGAGTCTCCAGGCAAGAATACTGGAGTGGGTTGCCATTTACCTCTCCAGTGCATGAAAGTGAAAAGTGAAAGTGAAATCACTCAGTCCTGTCCGACTCTTCACGACCCCATGGACTTTAGCCTACCAGTCTCCTCCGTCCATGGGATTTACCAGGCAAGAGTACTGGAATGGGTTGCCATTGCCTTCTCCGCCTCTAGATGAAAGTGAAAGAGGAGAGTGAAAAGTTGGCTTGAAGCTCAACATTCAGAAAACGAAGATCATGGCACCTGGTCCCATCACTTCATGGGAAATAGATAGAGAAACAGTGGAAAGAGTGTCAGACTTTATTTTTTGGGCTCCAAAATCACTGTGGATGCTGATTGAAGCCATGGAATTAAAAGACGCTTACTCCTTGGAAGGAAAGTTATGACCAACCTATTGAGTATATTAAAAAGCAGTGACATTACTTTGCCAACCAAGGTCCGTCTAGTCAAGGCTATGGTTTTCCCAGTGGTCATGTACGGATGTGAGAGTTGGACTGAGAAGAAAGCTGATCACCGAAGAATTGATGCTTTTGAACTATGATGTTGAAGAAGACTCTTGAGAGTCCCTTGGACTGCAAGGAGATCCAACCAGTCCATTCTAAAGGAAATCAGTCCTGGGTGTTCATTGTAAGGACTAATGCTAAAGCTGAAACTCCAATACTTTGGCCACCTCATGTGATGAGTTGACTCACAGGAAAAGACTCTGATGCTGGGAGGGATTGGGGGCAGGAGGAGACGGGGACGACAGAGATGGCTGGATGGCATCACCAACTGGATGGACATGAGTTTGAGTGAACTCCAGGAGTTGATGATGTCCAGGGAGGCCTGGCGTGCTGTGATTCATGGGGTCGCAAAGAGTTGGACACGACTGAGCGACTGAACTGAACTGAACTCCAGAAGACATTCTGTTTCAGTGTAACATTGCATAAGTAGCTGCTGAGTGATAGTTGATGAACACAGACCAAAGAGAAAGCTCACCTATATCTGGAAACTTTTACCAACAGAATGAAACAAATACATTACAACTGATAACATTTAGACTTTTAGAAAGCAAACTAGTTTATCAAAAATCCGTAAATACACACTTGCTGTATTAAAACAATATTTGTGTTTGTGTGTTCAACTATAGCTTTTGAATGTCTAAGCGTTCTCTATACATATGAATATATACAAGTGAGTTTTATAAGGTTTTCCATTTGAATCCTTATAATGGATTCCTGGATCAAACAATTCTTCAGAAGAAGGAAGAGATAAGATGCAAAAAAAGTTAGCTCCGTGGAGAGTTTAAAAGTAAACATATAAACATTACTTGCACAATCCCTGAATATGCCAACAAATGTCAATTCATATTCAGTGGATGATATAGTTGATTTAAATAAGCTATGCAAGCAGTTTTTATTTTCTCAATCAAAAAAACGAAAAAACAAATACTTGAAATGAATATCTTCCCTTTTCTACAGAGAGATTGCTGAATATCCAAATATGTTCTTAAAATCATCTTTTTATATGCAGTAAATATATGAGCTAGAAACTCATGTTCCTCCTAAAATAAATGCATCTCTAATATATCTGATTATAAAATCATTTTAATTAAGGATTTTTTATTTTCCACAAAGATGAAGCACAGTATATAAGAAGTTTCCAGTTGCAAATACTAACTGTATTTAATTCATATACAAAGGAATAATTTCAAGAAATTCACTCTATGAATAAAAGATATGAAGCACAAACATCTATGAGTGGAAAAGCACAAAAAAGTTCAAACTTAAATCTCATAATTCTGAGCACACACTTTCAACAGTGATTTCAGGCAACCTAATGGAGAAGAGGCAGAAATAAATACAAGAAAACAGTAATTTTTTTAGAAGGATAGTGTTTATTTTTTTACAGGCAAATGCGGTGACATTCAAGCTAAGAATTTGCAGTTCTCTGTAATTTATTTCCTAAGTCCTAAATTTGTGTAAATCTTTTAAAAATACTGCTGCATACTAAAAATTATAATAAAAGACAGTATTTTTACTATTGTCAATACTTATGTTGTAATTCAAAATCTCTAATAATATTTAGAGGTCAAGAAGTTTCTTTTTCAATTCAAAAGTAACCTTAAGTGTAAATAAACCAATACTTAATGATGAACATTTTAATCTTTATCCACTTTTGATCAGTAAGTATTCATAGTATAAATATTTCCAGATTAAATAAGGTTTATCTAATATATATTTGATGATCCAACATTGGACTTACATGAAAGAACAACTTAATTAGCTTTAATTATCAAGGACAGCCTAATCTGCCTGGCATTTGGACATTTGCCCAGTTGCCTGTTGAACTCAGGTGCATAACCTCAGTTGAGGGATCATGTCACAGCACCATCTGTTTCTAATTCTGCCCAGATTTTTCTGCCCCTAGTGCTCAACTTGCTCAGAGTTCTTCTTGGCTGATGAATTTAGGGGCATCTTAGACAAAACTGTGAAGCAGACGACACTTGTCCTTGATACCCATGCATTTCCCCTTTAGCCTCACTGGCAACTTCCTAGAAATCATGTGATCCTTCCCCAAGTACTCACATGCTGACCAAAGTCTTAAACCACAACCAATCATCTAAGATTGACCACATTTAACATCTTTCCAACCTCAAAATTTCTACTTCAGCAGCCAACTGTTTCAGTCAGCATTCTTAGTTGTTAGCCATAGACGTCAAATATGACTATTCTAAGCAAAAAAAGAGAATTCACTGGGAGAATGCAGAGAGTCAAATATTTTTGTAAAGAAGTGAGAGAAGTTAAGTTTTGGGAATGAAAAAGAGGCTCCACGGTAGCTTGAGAGTCTGGGCAGCAAGCTCAGTAGCTATTATGAACAAATTGAAGTTCATTTCAGACACCTTACACATTTTATCCGAGACTTGAATATCAAGAAGTCCTAACACTAAGAGCTGGAAAAGGCAAACACTGAAAACATTTCCTCCTCCTACTTTATTGATAAACCCATTTATTTATTGTAAGATATAGGTCATCATAGTTAAAGGAAAGAATAGAAATTCAAAATCTGATGATAAGAGAATTATCTAGGGATAATTCTGTGAATAAGTGTTTCTGATTTGAGACAAGATCACACCTCCTCCTACAGTAAAGTCACACATTGTGTGGTCATTATAATCTCCAAAAATGCACATAATTCAAGGATTCATGGTTAATAATTGAAAGAAAGACTGAATTGATGCTTTTGAACTGTGGTGTTGGAGAAGACTCTTGAGAGTCCCTTGGACTGCAAGGAGATCCAACCAGCCCATTCTAAAGGGGATCAATACTGGGTGTTCATTGGAGGGACTGATTCTGAAGCTGAAACTCCAATACTTTGGCCACCTCATGCGACGAGTTGACTCACTGGAAAAGAGTCTGATGCTGGGCGGGATTGGGGGTGGGAGGAAACGGGGACGACAGAGAATGAGATGGCTGGATGGCATCACTGACTCTATGGACATGAGTTTGAGTGAACTCCGGGAGTTGGTGATGGACAGGGAGGCCTGGCTTGCTGTGATTCATGGGGTTGCAAAGAGTCGGACACGACTGAGCGACTGAACTGAAGAAAGACTTTGAGTATCAGTATCATTTCTTTCTTAGGACAAGGAGAAAAAATTGACAACAATAGAGAATTTACAATAAAAAAGAAAACGAACATATGGTTAAAACATCAAGGGAAAAGCATGGTCAGTTTCCTTAATAACCAAATAACTTTAAATTAAAGCACAATGAGATTCTTTTTTTAAATGCTTAACTTTGCATGAACTTAAAAAATAAAACTATTCAGAGCTCAAGAAAATAGAAAATTAAACACTTCATGCAAGAATCAGTTCAGAATAGGTAGATGTATTAATTGGCACAACACTGCTGACAGCTATTGAATAACTTCTATCAGCATTTTAACATATAAAGTTAATAAAACCCATCAACTTTTCACTCTAGAAATTTATCAGAAACTAACTACAGGTGAGATCAAAGATGTATTGCCAAATTTATTACTGTAGCATCCTTTATAAAAATAAAATATGTGAAACATTTTCTCCAACAAATGAAACACCATGCAGTCATTAAAAGAGATATGATGGATATGGGTAAATATTCAGACTATAGTGGAGAAAAAGGGCAGTTAAAAAAGCAACTTTCTTTAATTTACAAATAACCTACATTATGTGAGCTACATGTGAGTTGCATCTAGTCGGTTGCAAAGCCTGCGCTAAGAAAGTACCATAGAATGGGTAGCTTAAACAACAGACATTTATTTTTCAAAATTCTGGAGGTCAGAGGTCCAGATCAAGGCGCATGCAGAAATGGCTCATTCTGAGAGTTACAAGGGAAATATCTATTCCAGCTCTCCCTCCTTGGCTTGTAGAGAAACATCGTCTCCCTATGTGTCCAGACTGTCTTCCCTTTGTATGTGTCTGTGTCCAAACTGCCTCTTCTTATGAAGATACCACTCACACTGAAATAGGGTCCATTCTAATGATCTCATTTTAACATAATTACTCCTGTAAAAACCTATCTCTGAAAACATTCTTGAGGTACTTGGCTTAGGACTTCAACATAGGAACTGAGAAGACAGACGACAGCACATAATAAGAGCATCCATATGTGAAAGTGTTTTTAAGAATAACAGTGTTATTGCGTGTAAAAATGTGTATATGTGTCTGCAGACGTGTGTATGTGTGTTGGTGTACAAATATAAAAAGGAAGGTAGGTCTGACTCAGTCTCTGTGGGATTTCTGGGTCCTTGTATGCACAGTTTTTTTTTTTTTTTTTAAGGCCTTCAACTGTCTCTAGCAGGTATAGGGTTTGATTCTAAATGCAATTTCATGCCTCCTACCGTCTTGTTGGGCCAATAAAAATAAACACAAAAAAAGGCAAAATAGTTGTCTGAGGAAGCCTTACAAATAGCTGAGAAAAGAAGAGATGCTAAAAGCAAAGGAGAAAATGAAAGCTATACCATCTGAATGCAGAGTTCCAAAAAATAGCAAGAAAGATAAGAAAGCCATCTAAAGTGATCAATGCAAAGAAATAGAGGAAAACAATAGAAAGAGAAAGACTAGAGATCTCTTCAAAAAAATTAGACATACCAAGGGAATATTTCATGCAAAGATGGGCACAATAAAGGACAGAAAGGGTATAGACCTAACAGAAGCAGAGGATATTAAGAAAAGGTGACAACAACAAATGGAAAGTGAAGTCAATCAGCTGTGTCCAACTCTTTGCGATCCCATGGACTATATCTCACAAGGTAGCAAAGTAATGCTCAAAATTCTCTAAGCAGGCTTCAACAGTATGTGAAAGAAGAACTTCCAGATGTTCAAGCTGGATTTAGAAAAGGAAGAGGAACCTGAGATCAAATTGCCAACATCTGATCATCAAAAAAGCAAGAGAATTCCACATAAACATCTGCTTCTGCTTTATTGACTATGCCAAAGCCCTTGACTGTGGATCACAATGAACTGTGGAAAATTCTTATAGAGATAGGAATACCAGACCACTTGACCTGCCTCCTGAGAAATCTGTGTGCAGGTCAAGAAGCAACAGTTAAAACCACACATGAAACAATGGACTGGTTCCAAATTGGGAAAGGAGTACATCAAGGCTGTATTTTGTCACCCTACTTATTTGACTTTTGCAGAGTACATCATGTGAAATGCCAGGAAGGATGAAGCACCAGTTGGAATCAAGGTTGCTGAGAGAAAGAGAAGGAACAAGATGGCGGAAGAATAGTACAGTGAGACCACTCTCTCCCCCACAAATTCATCAAAAGAACATTTGAACACGGAGTAAAGTCCATAAAACAAATTCTGAATGCTGGCAGAGGACATCAGGCACCCAGAGAAGCAGCCCATTGTCTTCGAAAGGAAGTAGGAAAAAATATAAAAGAGACAAAAGAGGTAAGAACGGAACTCCGTCCTGAGAAGGGAGGCTTTAAAAAGAAAGTTTCCAAACACCAGGAAACACTCTCACTGACGAGTCTGTGGCGAGCCTTGGAACCTCAGAGGGCCACATAACCGGGAGGAAAAAGAAAGAAATAATTACCACCCACAGATTACCCGCCAAACGGTAACTCCCAGCGGAGAAGCAGTTCAGACGCCTGCAGACGCCATTAGCAAACAGGGGCTGGGCAGGGAGGAGCCAGATGAACTGCTTAGAGAGAGGACTGGACGTGAATGCCACGAGAACAATCTGAGAGAACTAACTGGGGATAGCAAAGCAGACTGGGATAGCTTCCCCAGGAAAAGACGGAAAGCTCTAACCTAAGACTCCACCAGCCCCGCTCACAGAACAAAGGGCTGAGCAGAGCGAGCCAGCTGCAGTCGGCCCATCTCCCATCCCATGCCTAGACAGGCAGGGAGATCAGCCAGAGCCAGAGGGGGCAACCGCGGCCCCAGAAAGGTATCTGATACAAACTGCAGGCAGACTTGTTGCTAATCAAGACTTCTTGGGCTCAGGCCGGTCGATATCCACATGAGAAGGTGCGCTGGTTGTACACCCAGAAAACCGAGTGGCAGGGACTGGGGAGGCGATAAGTCACAGCAACCACATTCACCAAACACCAGGTCACCTGAGCTGCTCCGACCAGGGAAGGCACAAAACGCAGGCCCATCCAAGTCTGTGCCTTTGTGGAGTACCCAAGAAACTGAACTTGAGCTGCTCAGACCTGGGAAGTGCATACAACCCAGTGCCGACCTGGGACAGTTCCTGGCAGAGCAACCTAGAGCCTGTGCAGTGTAGACTGGGACAACACACGTGCTGTGAGCGGGGGCAAACCCAGTGTGGCCAAGACGCTGCGAGCACTCCCCACAGACGCCAGAGATATTTGTCTAGAGCGTTCCTCCCTTCCCAGAACAGGACTGAACAACTGAGCCTTAAAAAGTGTCCACCCACCCCCTAGTATCACGGCGGAAATTAGACACTGAAGAGACCAGCAAACAGAAGCTAAAACAGAGGGAACCATCTTGAAAATAACAGATAGAGAAGTCTAGAGACTACTCCAAGAATAAGACCAAAAACCAGAGGCAAGAGGCTTAAGCCCGAATCCTGAGAACACCAGAGAACTCCTGACTCCAGGGAACATTAATTGATAGGAGCTCATCAAATGTCTCCATACCTACACTAAAACCAAGCACCACCCAAGGGTCAACAAGTTCCAGAGCAAGACATACCACGCAAATTCTCCAGCAACACAGGAAATTAGCCCTGAGCTTCAATATACAGGCTGCCCAAAGTCACTCCAAACCCACTGACATCTCATAACTCATTACTGACACTTCATTGCACTCCAGAGAGAAGAAATCTAGCTCCACCCACCAGAACACCGACACAAGCTTCCCTAACCAGGAACATTGACAAGTCACCCGTCCAACCCCACCCGCAGCGAGGAAACTACATAGTAAAGAGAACTCCACAAACGGCCAGAAGAGGGAAAGACCACCCCAAGAAAAGCAATATAAGCAAGATGAAGAGGCAGAGAAATATCCAGCAAGTAAAGGAACAAGATAAATGCCCACCAACACAAACAAAAGAGGAAGATATAGGGAATCTACCTGATAAAGAATTTCGAATTTTGATGGTGAAAATGATTCAAAATCTGGAAAGCAAAATGGAGTTACAGATCAATAACCTGGAGAAAAGGATTGAGAAGATGGAAGAAAGGTTTAATAAGGACTTAGAGGAAATAAAAAAGAGTCAATATACAATGAATAATTCAATAGATGAGAACAGAAACACTCTGGAGGGAACAAACAGTAGAATAACAGAGGCAGAAGACAGGATAAGCGAGCTAGAAGATAGAATTGTAGAAATAAATGAAACAGAGAGGAAAAAAGAAAAATGAATTAAAAGAAATGAGGACAATATTAGAGAACTCTGGGACAGTGTTAAACACTCCAACTTTCGAATCATAGGAGTTCCAGAAGAAGACAAAAAGAAAGACCATGAGAGAATACTTGAGGAGATAATAGTTGAAAACGTCCCTAAAATGGGGAAAGAAATAATCACCCAAGTCCAAGAAACCCAGAGAGTCCCCTACAGGATAAACTCAAGGCAAAATACTCCAAGACACATATTAATCAAATTAACAAAGATCAAACACAAAGAACAAATATTAAAAGCAGCAAGGGAATAGCAGCAAATAACACATAAGGGGATTCCCATAAGGATAACAGCTGATCTTTCAACAGAAACTCTTCAGACCAGGAGGGAATGGCAAGACATACTTAAAGTGATGAAAGAAAATAACCTACAGCCTAGATTACTGTACCCAGCAAGGATCTCATTCAAATATAAGGAGAAATCAAAAGTTTACAGACAAGCAAAAGCTGAGGGAATTCAGCATCACCAAACCAGCTCTCCAACAAATGCTAAAGGATCTTCTCTAGACAGGAAAAACACAGAAATGGTGTATAAACTTGAACCCAAAGCAATAATAAAAAAAAAAAAATTGCTAAGGGATCATACTTATCAATAATTACCTTAAACGTAAACGGGTTGAATACCCCAACCAAAAGACAAAGGCTGGATGAATGGATACAAAAACAAGACCCCCGTATATGTTGTCTACAAGAGAGCCACCTCAAAACGAGGGACACATACAGACTGAAAGTGAAGGGCTGGAAAAAGACACTCCATGCAAATAGAGACCAAAAGAAAGCAGGAGTAGCAATACTCATATCAGATAAAATAGATTTTAAAACAAACGCTGTAAAAGAGACAAAGAAGGAAATTATATAATGATCAAAGGATCAATCCAAGAAGAAGGTATAACAATTATAAATATTTATGCACCCCACATAGGAGCACCACAATATGTAAGACAATTACTAACAACTATGAAAGGGGAAATTAACAATAATGCAATAATAGTGGGAGATTTTAATACCCCACTTACATGTATGGATAGATCAACTAACAAAAAATTAACAAGGAAACACAAACTTTAAATGATACAATAGACCAGTTAGACCTAATAGATATCTATAGGACATTTCACCCCAAAGCAATGAATTTCACCTTTTTCTCAAGTGCACACAGAACCTTTTCCAGGATAGATCACATCCTGGGCCATAAAGCTAGACTTGGTAAATTCAAAAAAAATTGAAATCATCCCCAGCATCTTTTTTGACCACAATGCAGTAAGATTAGATCTCAATTACGGGAGAAAAACCATTAAAAATGTCAACATATGGAGGCTGAACAACACGCTGCTGAATAATAAACAAATCATGCTGCTGCTGCTGCTAAGTCGCTTCAGTCAAATCTGACTCTGTGCGACCCCATAAATGGCAGCCCACTAGGCTCACCCATCCCTGGGATTATCCAGGCAAGAACACTGGAGTGGGTTGCCATTTCCTTCTCCAAAACAAATCATAGAAGAAATCAAAATATGCATAGAAATGAATGAAAATGAAAACACAACAACCCAAAACCTCTGGGACATTGTAAAAGCAGCGGTAAGGGGGAAGTTCATAGCAATACAGGCACACCTCAAGAAACAAGAGAAAAGTCAACTAAATAACCTAACTCTACATCTAAAGCAACTAGAAAAGGAAGAAATGAAGAACCCCAGGGTTAGTAGAAGGAAAGAAATCGTAAAAATTAGGGCAGAGATAAATGCAAAAGAAACAAAAGAGACCATAGCAAAAATCAACAAAGCCAAAAGCTGGTTCTTTGAGAAGGTAAATAAAATTGACAAACCACTAGCCAGACTCATCAAGAAACAAAGGGAGAAGAAACAAATCAATAAAATTAGAAATGAAAATGGAGAGATCACAACCAACAACACAGAAATACAAAGGATTATTAGAGTATACTATCAGCAATTATATGGCAATAAAATGAATAACCTGGAAGAAATGGACAAATTCCTAGAAAAGTACACATTTCCAAAACTGAACCAGGAAGAAATAGGAAATCTGAACAGACCCATCACAAGCACGGTACTAGAGGCTGTAATCAGAAATCTTCCAGTAAACAAAAGCCCAGGTCCAGACGGATTCACAGCTGAATTCTACCAAAAATTTAGAGAAGAGCTAACGCCTATTCTACTCAAACTATTCCAAAAAATTGCTGAGGAAGGGAAACTTCCAAACTCATTCTATGAGGCCACCATCACCCTAATCCCAAAACCTGGTAAAGATCCCACAAAAAAAGAAAACTACAGGCCAATATCACTGATGAACATAGATGCAAAAATCCTAAACAAAATTCTATCAATCAAAATCCAACAGCACATTAAGAAGATCATACATCATGACCAAGTGGGCTTTATCCCAGGAATGCAAGGATTCTTCAATATCCGCAAATCAATCACCGTAATACACCACATTAACAAACTGAAAAATAAAAATCATATGATTATCTCAATAGATGCAGAGAAAGCCTTCGACAAAATTCAACATCCATTTATGATAAAAACCCTCCAGAAAGTGGGAATAGAAGGGACATATCTCAACATAATAAAAGCTATATATGACAAACCCACAGCAAACATTATCCTCAATGGTGAAAAACAAAGAATTTCCCCTAAAGTCAGGAACAAGACAAGGGTGCCCATTCTCACCACTACTGTTCAACATAGTTCTGGAAGTTTTGGCTACAGCAATCAGAGCAGAAAAAGACATAAAAGGAATCCAAATTGGAAAAGAAGAAGTAAAACTTTCACTGTTCGCTGATGACATGATCCTCTACAAAGAAAACCCTAAAGACTCTAAGAGAAAACTACTAGAGCTAATCAATGAATATAGTAAAGTTGCAGGATATAAAATCAACACACAGAAATCCCTTGCATTCCTATACACTAATAATGAGAAAATAGAAAGAGAAATTAAGGAAACTATTACATTCCCTGTTGCAGTGAAAAGAAATAAATACTTAGGAATATGTCTACCTAAGGATACAAAAGACTTGTACATAGAAAACTATAAAACACTAGTGAAAGTAATCAAGGGAACACTAATAGATGGAGAAATATACCACGTTTGTGGACTGGAAGAATAAATATTGTAAAAATGAGTATACTACCCAAAGTAATTTATACATTCAATGCAATCCCTATCAAGCTACCAACGATATTTTTCACAGAACTAGAACAAATAATCTCACAATTTGTATGGAAATACTAAAAACCTTAAATAGCCAAAGCAATCTTGAGGAAGAAAAATGGAACTGGGGGAATTAACCTGCCGGATTTCAGGCTCTACTACAAAGCCACAGTCATCAACACAGTATGGTACTGGCATAAAGACAGAAATATAGATCATTGGAACAAAATAGAAAGCCCAGAGAAAAATCCACGCACCTATGGACACCCATCTTTGACAAAGGAGGCAAGAATAGAAAATGGAGAAAAAACAGTCTCTTTAACAAGTGGTGCTGGGAAAACTGGTCAGCCACTTGTAAAAGAATGAAACTAGAACACTTCCTAACACAATACACAAAAATAAACTCAAAATGGATTAGAGAGCTAAATGTAAGATCAGAAACTATAAAACTCCTAGAGGAGAACATAGGCAAAACACTCTCCAACATAAATCACAGCAGGATCCTCCAAGAACCACCTCCCAGAATATTGGAAATAAAAGCAAAAATAAACAAATGGGACCTAATTAAAATCAAAAGCTTCTGCACAGCAAAGGAAACTATAAGTAAGGTGAAAAGACAGCCTTCAGAATGGGAAAAAATAATAGCAAATGAGGCAACTGATAAAGGATTAATCTCCAAAATATACAAGCAGCTCCTGCAGCTCAATTCCAGAAAAATAAATGACCCAATCGAAAAATGGGCCAAGGAACTAAACAGGCATTCCTCCAAAGACATAAAGATGGCTAACAAACACATGAAAAAATGCTCAACATCCCTCATAATCAGAGAAATACAAATCAAAACCACAATGAGATACCATTTCACACCAGTCAGAATGGCTGCTATACAAAAGTCTACAAAAGTCTACATGCAATAAACGCTGGAGAAGGTGTGGAGAAAAGGGAACCCTCTTACACTGTTGGTGGGAATGCAAAGTAGTACAGCCACTATGGAAAACAGTGTGGAGATTCCTCAAAAAACTGGAAATAGAACTGCCATATGATCCAGCAATCGCACTCCTGGGCATACACACCGAGGAAACCAGAACTGAAAGAGACACATGTACTCCAATGTTCATTGCAGCACTGTTTATAATAGCCAGGACATGGAAGAAACCTAGATGTCCATCTGCAGACAAATGGATAAGAAAGCTTTGGTACATATACACAATGGAGTATTCAGTTCAGTTCAGTTCAGTTCAGTCGCTCAGTCGTGTCCGACTCTCCGCGACCCCATGAATCACAGCACGCCAGGCCTCCCTGTCCATCACCAACTCCCGGAGTACACTCAAACTCATGTCCACAGAGTCGGTGATGCCATCCAGCCATCTCATTCTCCGTCGTCCCCTTCTCCTCCCGCCCCCAACCTTTCCCAACATCAGAGTCTTTTCCAGTGAGTCAACTCGTCGCATGAGGTGACCAAAGTATTGCAGTTTCAGCTTTAGCATCAGTCCCTCCAATGAACATCCAGGATTGATCTCCTTTAGAATGACTGGTTGGATCGCCTTTCAGTATAAGGGACTCTCAAGAGTCTTCTCCAACACCACAGTTCAAAAGCATCAATTCTTGGGCGATCAGCCTTCTTCACAGTCCAACTCTCACATCCATACATGACCACGGGACAAACCATTGCCTTGACTAGACGGACCTTGGTTGGCAAAGTAATGTCTCTGCTTTTTAATATACTATCAAGGTTGGTCATAACTTTCCTTCCAAGGAGCAAGCGTCTTTTAATTTCATGGCTGCAATCAGCATCTGCAGTGATTTTGGAGCCCAAAAAAATAAAGTCTGACACTGTTTCCACTGTTTTTCCATCTATTTCCCATGAAGTGATGGGACCAGATGCCATGATCTTTGTTTTCTGAATGTTGAGCTTCAAGCCAACCTTTTCACTCTCCTCTTTCACTTTCATCAAGAGGCTTTTGAGTTCCTCTTCACTTTCTGCCATAAGGGTAGTGTCATCTGCATATCTGAGGTTATTGATATTTCTCCCAGCAATCTTGATTCCAGCTTGTGCTTCTTCCAGCCCAGCGTTCCTCATGATGTACTCTGCATATAAGTTAAATAAGCAATATACAACCTTGACGTACACCTTTTCCTATTTGGAACCAGTCTGTTGTTCCATTTCCAGATCTAACTGTTGCTTCCTGACCTGCATCTCAGCCGTTAAAAAGAACGCATTTGAATCATTTCTAATGAGGTGGATGAAACTAGAGCCTATTATACAGAATGAAGTAAGCCAGAAAGAAAAACACCAATACAATATACTAACGCATATATATGGAATTTAGAAAGATGCAAATGATAACCCTGTATACGAGCCAGGAAAAGAGTCACAGATGTATAGAGCAGTCTTTGGGACTCTGTGGGAGAGGGTGAGGGTGGGATGGTTTTGGAGAATGGCATTGAAACATGTATATTATCATATGTGAAACGAATCGCCAGTTCAGGGTCGATGCATGTTACAGGATGCTCGGGGCTGGTATGCGGGAATGACCTAGAGGGAGGATAAGGGGAGGAGGGAGGTGGGAGGGGGGTTTGGGAGGGGGAACTCATGTACACCCGGGACAGATTCATGTCAATGTATGGCAAAACCAACCAAAATAATATTGTTAAATAATTAGCCTCCAATAAAAATTAAAAAAATAAATAAAATGAAAAGGTAGAAAAAAAAAGATTGCTGGGAGAAATATCAATAACCTCAGATGACACCACCCTTATGGCAAAAAGTGAAGAAGAACTAAAGAGACTCTTAATGAAAGTGAAAGAGGAGAGTCAAAATGTTGGCTTAAAACTCAACATTCAAAGAACTATGATCATGACATCTGGTCCTATCACTTCATGGTAAATAGATAGGGAAACAATGGAAACATTGACAGACTTAATTTTTTGGACTCCAAGTCACTGCAAATGGCAACTGCAGCCATGAAATTAAAAGACACTGTTCCTTGGATAAAAAAACTATATTCAACGTAGTCAGCATATTAAAAAGCAGAGACATTATTTTGCCAACAAATGCCCATCTAGTCAAAGCTATGGTTTTTCATGGAGTCATGTATGGATGTGAGAACTGGACCATAAAAAAGCTGAACACTGAAGAACTGATGCTTTTGGACTGTAGTGTTGGAGAAGACTCTTGAGAGTCCCTTGGACTGTAAGGAGATCCAACCAGTCCATTCTAAAGGAAATCAGTCCTGCATATTCACTTCAAGGACTGATGTTGAAGCTGAAACTCCAATCCTTTGGTCACCTGATGCAAAGAACTGATTCATTGGAAAAGGCCCTGATGCTGGTAAAGATTCAGGGCAGGAGGAGCAGGGGACAACAGAGGATGAGATGGTTGGATGGCATCACAGACTCAATGGACATGAGTTTGAACAGGCTCAGGAGTTGGTGATGGACAGGGAAGCCTGGTGTGCTATAGTCCATGGGGTCGCAAAGAGTTGGACACGACTGAGCTACTGAACTGAACTGACTGATAAAAAGGAAAAAGAGCAGGAATGCATAGTCAAACATTTCTTCTGAAATACCACGTGTGTCCCTGAAAAATGTCCACTCCTCAAAATTACACATTAAAAAATAATATTATTTATGGGAAATTAAGGATAGGAGCAGTCTGGTTAAATCCTATGAAACTGTATAACTAAACAAAAACAACAACCTTAATAAAATATAGTTGAATATTTAAGTTTCTCTGGGCATTTTATCTGTCATTACGGTGAGAATTTCCTTTGCAATCTTAAAATGGAGGGCATGATTTCTCCTTTGAAATGAACCTAAGGATACTTCACTTAAAAAAATAAAACAAAGCACAGGAATATATCTTTACAGTTTCTTTAGTAGCACTTTGAATTCCAAGATATCTTACCATTTTAATTGAAAGTATAGTATAATATTTGAAGCCTCTGAAATAGTTCTTTTGAAAGTGCTTTCTTATACCTATGGCTGATTTATGTTGATGTATGACAGAAACCAACACAATATTGTAAAGCAATTATACTCCAAGTAAAAATAAATTAATACAAAAGATATTAAAACAAGAAAACACCTTTAAAAAAAACTAAATATTTGATTGTAAAATATTTGTCCCTTCCCTTCAAAATTTTATGCTGAGAAAAACATGTAAATTCAGTGAGTTCAATAATACAGAAGCATGGTATGTGTAGCATTTAAGATATATAAACTAGCAACATACTACTGTTTTACTTAAGAACATCAATTACTTTGTGCTATAGATTGACATTTATAAGACTGAAAGCAGACCATGTTAATTAAACTGGTTACCTGAAGAAGGATGGAGTCAATTGCATTCATCTCAAAGGAGGCTGAAAAACTGATGAGAGAGTAATGAACACTGTGGAACTTAAAGCCTCAGAAAATTAGAATATGTGGTGAGAATCTTCTCTTCCATTTGAAATCATGATACATTCCTTGAATACAAAATAACAATCTTGATCCTCTTTTAGGTGTTTTCTCTTCCTTTTCCATTCAAATTTCCTAAGCCTTCAAAAATCCATAGTGGTTTTCCTGATGTAAAGATCTGCTCAAGGCAAGTGAGAAGTTGTAAACTACAATTACTTCCTAATTAAGAGGAAGGTATACTTAATGTCTCTGAAAGTGAAAGTGAAATCGCTCAGTAGTGTCTGACTCTTTGCGACCCCATGGACTGTAGTCTACCAGTTTCCTCTGTCCATGGGATTTTCCAGGCAAGAATAATTGAGTGAGTTGTCATTTGTCTCTACATGAAGATAAATATAGTTCTGAATATAATATTTTTTTCTTGGAACTTTCTCCCCTGAATTTTTTATAAGTTGTTAAATGAGTTATATCAGGAGCATTAGAACAATTCTTTAAAATTCTACCATCATCCGAAGTATTTCTGCATTTTTCTGCTATGGCTTCCATAGTTAACGCAAAATAACAACAGCGACAACAACAAAATATCAGTCAGTCAAAGAATAAGACATTGATGCAAAAATCACAAATTTACGTATTAATGATTTACTTCAAATAATGTATTTAGAACCAACCAATTATAACAATAGGAGAAAAACAAAAAGCATAACACCTAGATGAAGAGACACACAAAAACAAAAAATAGGCAAAAAAAAAGGAATACTTTACACCTTTTATCATTTAGTCTAGAGACTAGCCTTCCATCAATATGTTGTTTTCAAAGAAATAGCAAGCTATTATCATCAGCAAAGTTTAAGTATATGATTTAGAAAAATTAATTTGTGTGAAATTCTGAAGATTGGAGTTTACAGTCTATGTACACATATTCACAGCAAAGTTTTATATATATATTATATACACATATACATATGCATATATATACGAATACAAATATATGACTTTACCTTTGAAAATGTATACCAAAGCCAATGAAAGGGCTGAAAATTATATTGCTTAATGTTTTGCCAATTTTGGTAAATTTAGGGGACAGAAATATTAGTATTATCTCTTGTATTCTTTTAACAAAGAAAGGGATTAGGGAAGTTTTTCAAGCAATCCTCCACTTATAGCAGCATTAAACTCAGTTTCAATGCAATCCTGCTGATCTGATTAAGAAGTGAAGTTACACAGGTGCATTATGTAGTTCATTTTGAAAGGAAAGCAACAGACTTGATCAAAACATGTCTGCCTATGACTGAATTGTCAGACAGGCTCAATTTTAGGATACTAACAGAAAATGTGAATGAGAATTGCTATTTCCCAGAACTGTTAAATGAGTATCTAATAATGGGTGTCAGATGTTCTTTCCATTTTCTTCCTAGTCTAACTCTGTTTGCAAGAGTCAATAAAAGGATCAGTAATTTTGACTACAAACATATCTGGCTTCCTGTCACTACCTATGTTAATCTGTGTATATTTTATATGTGTGTGTAGGAACACTGAGTGTTCTTTTCTCAATGGTGCATGATGCAAAAGATTTAAAACTATAAGATAAACAATATCTTTATTTTATCATAACTCCAATACTTTTTGAATTGCCATTGAATAAATATATCATTCCAAAAAAGAGAACATCAGGTCATAATATCAGACTTTGAGAAAGAAACATTAACCATACTCATAACTGTTTGTTCAACTGTTATTTATAGAGTAGCTATCCCTGTCGTGAGTGATTACACTATAACAATAAACAAAAGAGAGCAAAAAATCGCCTATCCTCATCTCAGTCCTATTCTAGTAGTAGCAGAAAACAGTAATCCAATACATAAGTGAAATGCATGTGTGTGTGAGTGTGTGTGGTATTGTATTGGTTTGTGGAAAAAATCTAGAGCAGAAAAGAGTGGTAGAATATATACTGGGGAGAGTGTCATTTTCAAACATGATCATAAGAAAAGCTTTCACTGATGTGGTTTTAGATGAAAGAAGTGAGAAAGGTGTCCAAATTGGTGTTGGTAGGAAGTTCCAAGCACCAGCAGCAGCAAGTGCAAAACTAGGTGGGCAGGGGTAAAATACTTCAGGCATAACCAACAGGTTCAGCTGCAGCAAGTGCATGAGGATATGAGTGCCAAGAAGAGAGCACAGAGAGGTGCTGGGAAACAGCTCGTATAGGACCTACTAGACCACTGTGAGGAGTTTAGCTCTTCTTTGAATGGGATGGAAATTTATCACAGGGTCAAGGGTTTACACTGTTGTGGACAATTTCTCCATTGGGTCCCAGGATGAGAATAGGTTGCTGGAGGACAACTGTGTAATCTGGCAAAACAGTTGCAGCTAAAGTGAGGCTCCAGGTGAGAGATAATTATGGTTTGAAGTGTGTGCATGTATGCTCAGTCATGTCTGACTCTTTGTGACCCTATGGATTGTTGCCCGCTAGGCTCCTCTGTTCATGGGATTTCCCAGGCAAAATATGGAGTGGGTTACCATTTTCTCCTCCAGGGGACCTTCCCTTCCAATGGATCAAGCCTGCTGCTGCTGCTGCTAAGTCGCTTCAGTCGTGTCCGACTCTATGCGACCCCATAGACGGCAGCCCACCAGGCTCCCTTGTCCCTGGGATTCTCCAGGCAAGAACTACATCTCCTAAATTGGCGGTAAATTCTTTACCACTGAGCCACCAGGGAAGCCTGAGGATGAGAGAAATGATGTGACCATATTTTTAACATATGATGAAGATGAACCAAATAGTGTTTGCTGTTGGATTGAAAATCTGGTATTGAGAAAGGGTTTTGCCACTTGGAAAGAGGGGATTGCATTTTCTAAAATAAAGAATATGGGGAAAACTAGTTATGAATGGAAATCAGAAGTATGCTTAGGGATACTTTAAGTTGCTTTACCTATAGATATCTAAGTGATCAATTTCAGAATACAGTTGCACATGTCAGCCTAGACATACGGGAGATGAATCCCTCTTTCACTATTATCAGTTCACATGGTATTTAATGACAAGAGAATGGATGAGGTCACAAAAAGAATGAGTGCAGAGAAAAAAGTGGATAGCTTATAGGACTGAAAGTTAGAGACATTCTAATATTTAGTAGTTGAGAAGATAAGGAAGAACCAGAGGAAAAATCTTAGAAGAGTTGCTCAATAAACAAGGAATAAAATCACATATTTATGATTCTTTGAATTATATATATTTATTCAATGCAAATTATTGATTATATATGAACTTTCAAGTTGGCTCAGTGGTAAAGAACCTGCCTGTCAAGGCAGGAGACAAAGGAGACGCAAGTTTAATCCCTGGGTTGGGAAGATCCCCTGGAGGAGGAAATGGCAACCCACCCCAGTAATCTTTCCTGGAAAATCCTATTGACTGAGGAATCTAACAAGGGTGGAAAAGAGTTGGACATGACTTAGTGACTAAGCAGCAGCAGCATTGATCATACATAATGCTATGAAATGTAATATTTAAATTATTTAATTATATAAGCAATCATTTAGCTATTTACTATATCAAATATAATGTGTAATTATACAAATTATAGACATCACAGATACTATATATCAAAATAAAGTATTTTATTCTGGATATTGTATATTAAAAAACTATAAAAACTAGCCCTAAAATTGATGTCCTTGAGAAGGTTTTCCTTTTTCTCTGTTAAACAGACAGGGAAGGACTGTCACCTTAATTCAATCAGTCATTGATCTAGATCAGGACTGGGTTGCAGTTTCAGTTAGATTTAGCCTACTTCTCTTCTCTAATGTCTCGAGGACAAGATGTATTGTGTGTTTACTACAGGCCATCTATTGAGACTTTGCCTCCCAAATGCCACTAAGACTACAGGGCTCAATTTGGCTGTCCAGCCCACCCTGTCTTCACAACCTTCCATATTATCATCTCAGCATTTAGAAATGTTCTTTGAGGAAAGAAGCCATGAACTTAGAGCTCCTCTAGTTGCCAGCCTTTTAGAAGAACTGAAGAACCTCTTGATGAAAGTGAAAGAGGAGAGCAAAAAAGCCGGCTTAAAACTTAACATTCAAAAAACTAAGATCATGGCATCCGGTCCCATCACTTCATGGCAAATAGATGGGGAAACATTGGAGACAGTGAGAGACTATTTTCTTGGGTTCCAAAATCACTGCAGATGGTGACTGCAACAATGATATTAAAAGATGCCTTCTCCTTGGAAGAAAAGCTATGACCAACCTAGACAGCATACTAAAAAGCAGAGACATTACTTTGCCAACAAAGGTACATCTAGTGAAGGCTATGTTTTTTTCCAGTGGTCATGTATGGATATGAGAGTTGGACTATAAAGAAAGCTGAGCACTGAAGAATTGATGCTTTTGAACTGTGGTGTTGGAGAAGACTCTTGAGAGTCCCTTGGCCTGCAAGAAGATCTAACCAGTATATCCTAAAGGAGATCAGTGAGAGGGTAACAGGCAAGAAGGCCAGAGATCCCCACGCAGTAGGAGGAAATAAATTGCACATGGCAGGCTTTTTTTTTTTTCCTTCCTTCTCTACACAAAATTAAAAGAGGCTTCTTTTAATTCTGTGTTGATGACATCTGGTTCTGCCTTGAGCTAGCCAATGCATTTTCCATATAGAATTGCTTTTCTTAAGCTATGTTATTGAAACTATGTGTTTGTTTTGGAATCTGCCTTCTTCAAAATGATTCTGCCTAAAACTAACTTTTTTCCTCTTCTCAAATCCTGGGCTGATAATGGCTCAACAAACCAGTATCCTGTTGAATGTTTTATGGCCGGAGGATGACACACCTCATGCCATCCTATCTCAAAATGCCTATTGTGGGAGAGGAACCTGGTGAAACTCCCTCAGCCTTGAGGTGTCTCTCTTATCTGATTAATAGCTTTCTAACAGACATAAAACACCTCTCTAAAAACTATCAAGGGGTCACTCCTTCTGTCCCCTTCTGATGTCTATGTCAGAAGCTTTCCCTAGCTCTAAGATACTTTAACAAAACTTTGCTACACAAAAATCTCCAAGTAGTCGAGCCTTATCTCTGACCCTGGATTGCATTCCTCTTCTCCAGAGGTCACAAATCCCAGCATAACATATGCCTTGCAGAGCACCCTTTCATCTTGGGGGCTCATCTGGGATTTTCAAGACAATGTAAGGGTACTTGGAGCTCTAGTTCTTTGCTCTCCTAGTAAACATGTTTTCTGCTGTACTTTTCTCACTCTACAGTATGCCTGTGTGTGAAAGCAGCAAGAAAGAGCTGTGGAACTGGTCACGAAGCAAGCCTTGAGCCCTGCTTTGTGGTTTTGTGGTGCCTTGTAATGACTGAAGGCAGACTCAAGTGGAGGTTTTTTGGGAGTTTATACTGGCCTTCCAATGCCAAGAGGCACCCAACATCCCTGTGAGGGGAACGGCCAGAAATGAGAGAAGCATGTGGACTGAACATTCCTTTCTCTGTCACCTATTACAGGTCTCTTTGACCATTTCATAACTGCCTGAGGAATTAGAGCTATAACCAAAGCTGTCAGATCGCAGACTTTGAAGGGACTTGCTATTGGTTGTCATATCATGCACTACAGATAAGAGCACATTGTTCAGTAGCTAGGTGGAGCTCTAACTCCAAGAACATCTCTCAGGCTAGAAGTTGCTCTCCTGGCTGCAGAAGACGGAGTCTAGCGACCTGAAAGTGAGTCTTTATTATGGCTGTGCCTCCGATCTCTGTGGATAGGAGCAAGGCTGGTGACCATGAGGCTTTTGAGGACACATATCAGGAATCCCATGATCTGGTCAGTTTGGAAGTGCAATGGGTTTCTTCCTTCCATAATGCTAGCTCTTAGCGGACCAGAGGAGGCTCTCTAGTGGTTTTGAAAGGATTGGCCCCAATAGCTTGAAGACCAAATCACCTTTTCCTCTCTGGATAGTCCTTCACCACCTCTTTTGCTATCACATATACTGGTGTGATGACACTCAGAAGGGACATCTTGGTTTTCTGTTTGACCTTTTATATTTCTCAGTTCTATTGTGGTCAGGAATATACTCAGTACTGTGCACAGGTACACAGAAGACAGATGTTTCCCCTGGCAATCTTAGCTTGGGAGGCATTCCAGAAGGCTACTCTGTTGCACTCCGGGTGACATCAGAAAAGGAGCATAAGTTAGGCAAAGGGTTTAGTGGTGAGGAACTGGACATCAATCTGGGATGCCACCAGGTCTACCCCTGGTGCATCTCCACTCTGCCTCAGTGGTAGAACAGGGAAGAACAGTAGAGGGATACCTGCATTAATAAGAGACAGATTAACTCTGGCCAGGGAAGGAAGCTTGGATGAAAGGCCTGTTTCCACCCCCATCTAGAGCAGGGAGGGTTGTCTCCTGTAGAAAAAAAAGTGCTGGTTGCTGCTTTTTTCTTTCTTACACATGGGAGCTAGCAATTCAGGCCTCACCCCTTTGAACTATATCCTGAAAATCAGATAGATTTGATCCCCAGAGCTTAAAGAAGACACACCTGATCTTCCTATGTAATACTGCATGGCCATGCTATTCACTGCTGCTGCTAAGTCACTTCAGTCGTGTCCGACTCTGTGTGACCCCATAGATGGAAGCCCACCAGGCTCCCCCGTCCCTGGAATTCTCCAGGCAAGAACACTGGAGTGGGTTGCCATTTCCTTCTCCAATGTTTGAAAGTGAAAAGTGAAAGTGAAGTCGCTCAGTCGTGTCCGACCCTTAGCGACCCCATGGACTGCAGCCTACCAGGCTCCTCCATCCGTGGGATTTTCCAGGCAAGAGTACTGGAGTGGCTTGCCATTGCCTTCTCCCATGCTGTTCACTAGAGGATGGCAAACAACGGCCAGCAGCAGAGTCTCTTAATTATAATACTGTCTTACAATTAGACTGGTTTTGTAGAAAACAATGGAAGTGGGTAGAAGTAACATATGTGTTGCCTTTTTTTTTTCCTTCTCTCTCTGTGAGGCATGCCAGACTTATGTCCTAAGGGTTTAGATTTGGGTGTGAAACCTTCAGTTCCCTCCTGTCCTCCTACTTTGCCCCCATATCTGGGGCTTCCAAATGAGCAAACTGAAAGTCAGGACACCCCTCAGGAGAGGGCTGCCTTGGTCTTCATAGAAGCTCATATTCTGGTTTTAATTCAGAATCAGACAATTGAAGTAAAGGGAGCTCAGACAACTAAAACTAAGGGTGAAATATAGGATGAGATGGAGGACAGGAGACAAAGAGATAAGGAAAAACAGGTTTCTAGAAGCTATCCCTGGGATCATACGCAAAGGGCAGCCAGAGAGGCTGGGGAGCAGCCACACAAGCTGTTGCCTCTCCATGAAGCACCCACAAGGGGGCGGGGGGATCAGTCCATGAGAGTTAATAAGCCGTTTTCTTATCAAGAAATAAAAAGAATCAAGGAAGATCTGGGATACTATTTGGAAGACACAGAAAAATCTTTTAGAACCTTTAAGGGTGTTATTCTGCTTTATGATCTTATTTGGAAGGATGTGATGCATACCCTGAGGCAAACGCTAGCTCCTGACTCAAAAACTTAAGCTTTGGAGAAAGCTATTGCCTATGGAGATGAATGATTTGGAAATGAATCAGCAGGAAAGAGGGAGGACAAGATGGCTACCCTCCTTCCTGGGAACCAGGCAGTCAGAACTATAGAACCAGACTGGGATTACAACTTTTGCATTCCAGTCCCCTATTATGAAAAGGACATCTTTTTTGGCTGTTAGTTCTAGAAAGTCTTGTAGGTCTTCATAAAACCATTCAACTTCAGCTTCTTCAGCATTACTGGTCGGGACATAGGCTTGGATTACCGTGATATTGAATGATTTGCTTGGAAACTAACAGAGATCATTCTGTTGTTTTCAAGATTGCATCCAAGTACTGCATTTCGAAATTTTTTGTTGACTATGATGTCTACTCCATTTCTTCTAAGGGATTCTTGCCCACAGTAGTAGATATAATGGTCATTCATCTGAGTTAAATTCACCCATTCCAGTCCATTTTAGTTTGCTGATTCCTAAAATGGTGATGTTCACTCTTGCCATCTCCTGTTTGACAACTTCCAATTTTCATGGACCTAACATTCCAGGTTCTTATGCAGTATTGTTCTTTACAGCATCGGACATTACTTCCATCACCAGTCACATCCACAACTGGGTATTGTTTTTGCTTTGGCTCCATCACTTCATTGTTTCTGGAGTTATTTCTCCACTGATCTCCAGTAGCATATTGGGCACCTAACAACCTGGGGAGTTCAACTTTCAGAGTCCTATCTTTTTGCCTTTTCATATTGTTCATGGGGTTCTCAAGGCAAGAATACTGAAGTGGTTTGCCATTCCCTTCTCCAGAGGGCCACATTTTGTCAGAATTCTCCACCATGACCTGTCCGTCTTGGGTGGCCCTACACGGCATGGCTCATAGTTTCATTGAGTTAGACAAGGCTGTGGTCCATGTGATCAGATTGGTTTGTTTTCTGTGACTGTGGTTTTCAGTCTGTCTGCCCTCTAATGGAAAAGGATAAGAGGCTTATGGAAGTTTCCTTATGGGAGAGACTGACTGAGGAGGAAACTGGGTAGGTCTTGTTCTGATGTGTGGGGCTATGCTCAGTAACTGAGCTGTGTTCACTAGCTGTTATTTCCCTGGGGCCAAACTACGGCAGAGGTAATGAAGATAATGGTGACCTCCTTCAAAAGGTCCCATGCATGCACTGCTACACTCAGTGCCCCCAACCCTGCAGCTGGCCACTGCCAACCCACGCTTCCACTGGAGACTCATGGACACTCAAGGGCAAGTCTGGGTCAGTCTCTTGTGGGATCACTGCTCCTTTCTCCTGGGTCCTGGTGTGCACAAGGTTCTGTATGCGCACTCCAAGAGTCTACTTCCCAGTCCAGTGGAAATTATGGTGCTATGGTGGGGTTAATAGTGAGCTGTGCTATGGCGGGGCTAATGGCGACTTCCTCCAAGGAAGCAGGGCAAAGGCAAATAGACTTTGCCATGAGAGTGCACTGGTCATAGCAAACACCCTCTTCCAACAACCCAGGAGAAGACTCTACACATGGACATTATCAGATGGTCAACACTGAAATCAGATTGATTATATTCTTTGCAGCCAAAGATGGAGAAGCTCCATACAGTGAGCAAAAACAAGACTGGAAGCTGACTGTGGCTCAGATCATTAACACCTTATTGCCAAATTCAGACTTAAATGTAAGAAAGTGGGGAAAACCACTAGACCATTCAGGTATGACCTAAGTCAAATCCCTTATGATTATACAGTGGAAGTGAGAAACAGATTCAAGGGATTAAACCTGACAGAGTGCTTGAAGAACTATAGATGGAGGTTTGATACATTTGTATAGGAGGTAAGGATCAAGACCATCCCCCCAAAAAAAGAAATGCAAAAAGGCAAAATGATTGTCTAAGAAGGACTTACAAATAGCTGTGAAAAAAAGAGAAGTGAAAGGCAAAGGAGAAAAAGAAGATATATTCATCTGAATGTAGAGTTCCAAAGAATGGCAAGAAGAGATAAGATAGCCTTCTTCAGTGATCAGTGCAAAGAAATAAAGAAAACAAAAGAAGGGGAAAGACTAGAGATCACTTTAAGAAAATTAGAGATACCAAGCGAATATTTCATGCAAAGATGGGCACAATAAAGGACAGAAATGGTATGGACCTAAGAGAAGCAGAGGATATTAAGAAGAGGTGGCAAGAATACACAGAGGAACTATACAAAAAATCTTCACTACCCAGATAATCACAATGGTGTGATAATTCACCTAGAGCCATACATCCTGGAATGTGAAGTTAAGTGGGCCTTAGGAAGCATCACTATGAACAAAGCCAGTGGAGGTGATGGAATTCCAGTTGAGCTATTTCAAATCCTAAAAAAATGATACTGTGAAAGTGCTACATTCAATATGCCAGCAAATTTGGAAAACTCAGCCATGACCACAGGACTGAAAAACGTCAGTTTTCATTCCAATCACAAAGAAAGACAATGGCAAAGAATGCACAAACTACTACACAATTGCACTCATCTCACATGCTAGCAAAGTAATACTCAAAATTCTTCAAGCCAGGCTTCAACAGTACGTGAACCATCTATTTGCAGATGTCCAAACTGGATTTAGAAAAGGCAGAGGAACTGGAGATCAAATTTCCAACATCCACTGGATCATTGAGAGAGCAAGAGAGTTCCAGGAAAACATCTACTTCTGTTTTACTGACTCTGTCAAACCCTTTCACTATGTGGATCACAACAAACGGTGGAAAATTCTTAAAGAGATGGGAATACCAGGCCACCCAACCTACCTCCTAAGAAATCTGTGTGCAGGTCAGGAAGCAACAGTTAGAACTGGACATGGAACAACAGACTAGTTCTAAATAGGGAAAGGAATAACAAGGCTGCATCTTGTCACCCTGCTTATTTACATTATATGCAGACTACATCATGAGAAATGCTAGGCAGGATGAAGCACAAGCTGGAATCAAGATTTCTGGGAAGAATATCAATAACCTCAGATATGCAGATGACACCATCATTATGGCAGAAAGCGAAAAGGACTAAAGAGCCTCTTGATGAAAGTGAAAGAGGAGAATGAAAAAGTTGGCTTAAAACTCAACATTCAAAAACCAAAGATTATGGCATTCAGTGCCATCACTTTTGACAAATAGATAGGTAAACAATGGAAACAGTGACAGACTTTATTTGGGGGGACTCCAAAATCACTGCAGATGGTGACAGTAGCCATGAAATTAAAAGATGCTTGTTCCTTGGAAGGATCCTAGACAGCATATTAAAATGCAGAGACATTACTTTGCCAACAAATGTCTGTCTAATCAAAGCTATGGTTTTTCCAGTAGTCATGTATGGATGTGAGAACTGAACTATAAAGAAAGCTGAGCACTGAAGAATTGATGCTTTTGAGCTATGGCGCTGAAGAAGACTCTTGAAAGTCCCTTGGCCTGCAAGGAGATCCAACCAGTCCATCCTAAAGGAGATCAATCCTGAATATTCATTGGAAGGACTGATACTAACTGAATCATTTGAAAAGACCTTGATGCTGAAAAGATGAAGGCGGGAAGAGATGGGGATGAAACAAAATGAGAGTGTTGAATGGCATCCCCATGTTGATGGACTTGAGTTTGAGTACACTCCGTGAATTGATGATGGACAGGGAGGTCTGTCACTCTCCAGTCCATGGGGTCTCAAATAGTCAAACATGACTGAGTGACTGAACTGAATTTAAATGGGACTATAATACAGCTAAAAGAAGATGGGATCAGAGTCATTTTGTCAGATGTATTATTAAAGGACTCATGAGAATGCATGCTAAGACTTTAAACTATGCCAAACTGGCAAACATAGAACAGGAAAAGAAGGAAGCACCTGGTAAATTCTTAGATAGACTGTGAGAAGCCGTTCACAGACTCACTGAGATTGGTCCTGAAAGTGTAGAGGGAAGAGTGATCTTCAATGATAGATTTCTCACTCAGTTGGTTCCAGATATCCACTGTAAGCTACTAAAACAGGTATCTTGACAAAATCAGTCTTAGATAATTTATTTCAACTGGCTGGGGCAGTTTATTACATCAGGGAATATGGGCAGAACGAAAAGCAGAGAAAGACCAAGGAACAGACTGAAGCCCTAATAATAGTGGCAGAACCATTCTGAGAAAACCTCAGAAAAGTGCCCAGAGGGACCCTGGTGGAAAGGGATGGATTTATTATTATTGTGGGAAGGAGGGGCACCTCAAGTGGGATTGCCCTCAGTCTTCTAAGTTGCCCCCAGGTCCATGTCTGCTCTATAAATGACTGTACTGGAGGAGAGACTGCCCTCAGAGGCATAGGCCCCAGAGGTCGGACTCTCAGGACAATCAGGACTGAAGCTGTCCAGAGGTCCCCAAACAAGATCCCATCCTAATTACACCTGAGGAACCCTGGGTTTTAATAACTGTAGGGGCCTAATCATTTGATTCCCTTCGGGACACTAGGACAACTTATTCTGTGCTTACTGAAGCCTCTGGCCCACTTTCTCCCCAATCCACTACTGCAATGGGACTGTCTGGAAGAGCCAAATGTTATTATTTCAGTTGTCCTCTAAGCTGCAACTGAGACTCTGTGCTTTTTTCACATGAGTTTCTGATTGTGCCAGAGTCTCCCTCACCCCTTTTGGGAAGGAATATACTGTGAAAGGTACATGCCTCTGTTTTCATGAAAATGGAACCCTCCATTTGTCTCCCATTAATTTAACAAAATATAAATCCTAGAGTCTGAGCGGATGGAAAAACTGTGGGTTTAACACAAGCTATTCCTGTCGTTATCAAGCTCAAAGCCCCACACATCTTTCCACATCAAAAGCAGTATCCTCTAAAACTCAAGATTAAGGAAGGGTCAAAACTTATCACTGAAAATTTAAAGCAGCAGGGGCTATTAATTCCCTGTAATAGTCCCTGTGATAGTCCATGCAACACTCTTATTTTGGGTATAAAAAAGTCAAATGATAAATGGAGACTAGCTCAAGATTTACAAATACTAAATGAGACTGTGGTTCCCTTCCCTCCCATGGTACCCAATCCTTATACTCTATTGTCTGAAATTTCTGAACAAGCCAAATATTATTCAGTAATTGATTTAAAAGATGCCTTCCATTCTATACCATTAGCAGAAGAAAGCCATTTTTAAATTTGCTTTTGAAGACCCTACCCAGCCAACTTCTCAGTTAACCTGGACAGTTTTGCCCCAGGCATTTTGTGACAGCCCTGGTTGGATCTCCTTGCAGTCCAAGGGACTCTCTAGAGTCTTTTCCCACACCACAGTTCAAAAGCATCAATTATTCGGTGATCAGCTTTCTTCATAGTCCAACTCTCACATCCATACATGACCACTGGAAAAACCATAGCCTTGATTAGACGGACCTTGGTTGGCAAAGTAATGTCTCTGCTTTTTAATATGCTATCTAGGTTGGTCATAAATTTCCTTCCAAGGAGTAAGCGTCTTTTAATTTCATGGCTGCAATCAGCATCCTCAGTGATTTTGGAGAAGACTCTTGAGAGTCCCTCGGACTGCAAGGAGATCCAACCAGCCCATTCTAAAGGGGATCAGTCCTGGGTGTTCACTGGAAGGACTGATGCTGAAGTTGAAACTCCAATACTTTGGCCACCTCATGTGACGAGTTGACTCACTGGAAAAGATTCCGATGCTGGGAGGGACTGGGGGCAGGAGAAGGGGACGACAGAGAATGAGATGGCTGGATGGCATCACCGACTCGATGGACGTGAGTTTGAGTGAACTCCGGGAGTTGGTGATGGACAGGGAGGCCTGGCGTGCTGTGATTTATGGGGTCGCAAAGAGTCAGACATGACTGAGTGACTGAACTGACTGAGTGACTCACTTAATTGGACAGAGTTTGTCACAGGATCTACAAAATTTTAATAGCTCTGAGACAGTAGGGTTAAGCTATGTAGATGATATTCTGTTCTGTGCTAAGACCGAAGAAGCTTGCTCACAAGCCTCAGAAGACTTTCTACACTTTTTGACTGGCTGCAGTTATAAGGCATCAAGGAAAAAGGCACAGTTTTGTCAACAATCTGTTAAATATATTGGCCTAATCATATCTGAATGGATGAGGGCCATAGTCCCCAAGAGAATTAAGTCTATACTAAATCATCCCCTACCTATGGCTTTAAGACAATTGAGAGGATTTGGGGACATCACAGGCTACTGCCACATTTGGATTCCAGATTATGGGGAACTTGCCCAGCCTTTATATAAACTTATAACTGAAACTCAACAAGCCCAAACTGACAAGTGGGTTTGGTCTCCAGATACTCAAATGGCTTTTAAGGCTCCTTAAACTGCTCTCTTGAAAGCTCCTGCTTTGAGCTTACTCACAGGGTCAGAGTTCAATATGTTTGTCACTGAAAGAAAAGGTATGGCTTGGGAGTTATGACACAACCCCAGGGGCCTCACCAGCAAGGTATAGGATATGTGAGTAGAGTATTAGATGTAGTGGCATGTGGGTGGCCACATTGTCCAAGGGTAATTTCTTCTATTGCTTTTACTGGTACCTGAAGCTCTTGAGTTTATTAATGGGTGAAATCTTACTGTACTGACTTCTCATGATGTGAGCGGAATCTTAAACTCTAAAGTTAATATTTGGATGACAGACAGTTGGCTCCTTAAATATCAGTCACTGCTATATAACTCAACTTTGAGCTTTTCAACAGACATTATGAGAACGCTGGGCAGTGGCCCAGCCTCTGAGTCAAACAAGCCAATGTTTGAGCCAGGAACCAAGGTCCTGGATCTGGTGTGGTGGAGGGGTGGGGGTCAGGAGCAGGCAATCTCTCAAACTCCTATGGGAAGGCCCTTACCAGATTATTCTTTCTTCTCCCACAGCTGTCAAAGTGCCAGGAATTGATTCATGGGTGTACCACGTTTGAGTTAAAAAGTGTCATCCTGACCCTCAAAGTAAGCAATGTCATTTTATGTCTTTATTCTCTATGCTTTTACTTTTTCACTTTTCAGATGAACCAGATAATCTATACGGGTTGGCTTCTGCTGGCTCCAAAAATCCTGAGTCTGCTGTTTGATCCTCAAGATGCCTTCCTGTTCTGAGCTCATTCATATGCTGCATTCCACAGTTGGTCTAATTGCTGGATCTGTGGGACACTCTTATCCTCATTGGCAAAAGGCTTCCCATGGTGTGCATCTCCACTTCAGGGAAAGGACTTTCTCCAAGTCTGTAACTACCTTCACCAACAGCAATTATATGTGATGTCTCTTCTTAATCTGATGATATCTAACAATCCTAAAATGGACTGGTGTAACACTTTGTACCTTAACTATGGATATAATGTGACTTTTAACTTTGATTATACTTTATGTTGGTTTAATGACTATTTTGCTGCACATAAGAAGACTAATAGGTCTAGATCTGATGGTTTTTTACATGATGCTTATCAAATATGGAATGAGATCATATGGCTAACTCCTGAAAAGGGACACCTAACGTCTAGTGCCCCTATATGCAGGAGAAAAACAGAGAATCCTCAGAATTAGCTGACAGCTTAATAATAATGACTGGAAACAATTTGGATTTTTGCCTCAAGAAATATGCAATGTAATCATTCCTGTGTTTTCTTACCCCAGTACATGTCCTCCTTTTGCCGGGCTAGACACTGATTGGGACTGGATCCCTCAGTCACATTAGCTTGCTCCAAACAGGACCTCTCAATATGTGGCTCTGACCTATGAGTGTGGTGTCCCCCTGGCTGGATAGGGAGATTCACCTTAGGTCTAGCTTTTACTCATGGCTTCACATTTTCAGAGCTTCCAAAGAAGCCTGCTAATTTGCCACTCCTTAGAACTCATTGGACAAAGTCTGCATGATTATTTGGCTGCAATATTCATTCCCTCCCTGGGAACTACAGAAGTTATGCTACGAGTTGATGCTGTGACTATTCTCAAAAAACTATTTCAGCCCTTAATGCTGAACAAATACAAATTATAAAGGTGGTTTTACAAAACAGATTGGCCTTAGATATTCTAACAGCCACACAAGGAGGAATTTGTGCCATTATTCATACACAATGTTGTACATACATAAAATATATGAGCACTAATGTTATTCACTTTACTAAACACATGAACATGCTGATTCAGGCTATGGATACACCTGAAGTCTCATTTGCTTTACTTTGGGAGACATTTCCCCATGGTGGAAAGCTATCTTAATTATAATAACCCTGATTGTTCTGGTTTTGCTCCCTGCATCTGTAACTGTGTCGCTGGATATGTTTCCAGCCACATGAAGTCTTTTAAATTACAAATGGTGTCCAAACTCCTACGAGTGCCACAGCTTCCTCCAACTACTACTTGTGGCCTTTGGATCACAGACTGTCAACATGAGTGTTAGGAAAATATGTTGCCTCACCAATTTAGGGACTATTCCCCTTTTCAGCTTGGAAGCAGTTATGGAATGAATGAAGAATCATCCCTTTCCCTAGGCAACATAATACTCCTAAATGAAAAGGGGGTAATGAGAGGGTAACAGGCAGGAAGGCCAGAGGTCCCCAATTGGCAGGAGGAAAGAAACTGCAAGTGGCAGGCTTGTTTTCCTTCTCTAACCCCAAATTAGAAGAGGCTTCTTCTTTAATTCTGTGTTGATGATACCTGGTTCTGCCTTGAGTTAATCAATGCATTTTTCGTATGGAAATGTTTTTCTTAAGCTATGTTACTGAAACTATGTATTTGCTTCAGACTCTGTCTTTGTTCAAAATGGTTCTGTCTAAGAATAACTTCTTTTTTTCTTTTCTTTTCTCAAACCTTGGGCCAATAATGACTCAAAAAACCAGTATTCCTTTCGAATGCTTTATGGCCGGAGGATGACACACATCATGCCATCCTATCTCAAAATGCATATTGTGGGAGAGGGGCCTGGTTAAACTCCCTCAGCCTTGAGGTGTGTCTCTTATCTGATTAATAGCTTTCTAACAGACATGAAACACCTCTCTAAAAACTATCAAGGGGCACTCTTTCTGTCCCTTTCTGATGTCTATTTCAGAAGTTTCCCTAGCTCTATTATACTTTAATAAAACTTTGCTACACAAAAAGCTCCAAGTAGTCAAGCATCATCTCTGACCCCAAATCAAAATCCTTTCCCCTGGAGGTCAAGAATCCTGGTGTAACATATGGCTCACAGCAGCAACCTTTCATCAGTCCTGAAGATTCTTTGGCAGGACTGATATTGAAGCCGAAGCTCGAATAACTTGACCACCTGATGTGGAGAACTCACTCTCTAGAAAAAAAACCTGATGCTGGGAAAGATTGAAGGCGGGAGGAGAAGGGGATGACAGAGGATGAGATGGTTGGATGGCATCACCGACTCGATGGACATGAGATTGAGCAAACTCCAGGAGTTGGTGAAGGACACTGAAGGCTGGTGTGCTGCAAATGGGGTTGCAAAGAGTCACACACCATTGAGTGAATGAACTGAATCCAACTGAGTTGCCAACCCAGCATGTTAGACCACATGGACTTCACAAGATTTGATGTCTTCTCTCCCCCAACTGATTACTCTACCTAGAGTAAGTCTGCCTTATTTTTCTCAGATAGACTTTCCCCCTTTTCACTCAAATCATTCTGACAAGAACTTAAAAGTATTCTCTTTTATTTTTGTTCATTTTGCCTTCTTAATGTTTTGAAAAGCACAATTTACATAATCTTCTGCTTTACTTATTTGCTGCTGTGGAAGTGTTTCGTCTTGCTAGAGACAAAACCATGCATCTTAAATGATGTCTGATTAGTCTTTGTATTTATATACCATTTATAGCATTTGAGAAAAGCTGATGAAAGATGAGAACTTCAGGACAAGTGGTAGCAAAGTCCTGCATTGTATATCGTTGTGTATATAATATTGTACTAAAGAACCAGAAGATTGGATTGTGGAGTGGGGTGAGAAGGATTCTAGCCATGGCAAGTGGTGGGACTTTAAGGAAGCTTCCTCATTTCTCCAAGCATCACATCCTTATTAAAGACCCAGTAAAAGGAGTTATAGTGAACATTTTTCTAACTAGACTTTGTTTAATTCCTTCACACTCTTATGAAAGCAGTGCGATTTTCCTTAAGTAAACAACATTTCTAACTTATTCTCATACCAGTTGTGTAGACATCATTCCAGTTTTGTAGACTTCACTTCAACTCTGACTTTGAGGATGGACGGGCATACATTCGTGCTAAGTTGCTTCAGTCCTGTCCTGACTCTTTGTGATGCTATGAATTTTAACCCACTAGCCTTCTCTGTACAAGGAATTTTCTAAGCAAGAATCTAGAAGTGTGTTTCCATGCCTACCTCCAGGGGATCTTCTTGATCCAGGGATCAAACCCATATCTCTAACTTCTTCTGCATTGGCAGGATGTTCTTTATCACTAGCATCACCTTGGAAGATAACACCAAAAGGTAATGAGAGCACTTTTATCACCTTAGCCAGTAATACCCTTAACTAGAGAAAGAGCCTCCAGGCAAGGGTCCCATGCAGCCCAATTTTGATAGCTTTCTGGGAATGGTAATAAAGGACACATCTTTTAGCTTATTTTTCTTTCTTTCAAGAGAACAGAGTGAAAACCTTAAATTAATTAGTCTCTACATTACTCCCTCATAGCAACATTCTTTCCCCCGTGTGATGCAGTATTGGGAAAAAAGCTGAGAATCTTGAGATACTGAGTCCTGATGATTCCACAGGAGCAACCAGGTTCCAGATGAACTTTATCTCATATGAACTTTCCAGTGAACTATTCTCTTAACCCTATACCATTGAATCCTTCACTCCTAAAACAAAAAGAGGCCCGGCTCATCCAAGATCTCAACAACAACAAAGCAAGTAGTTATCCTGCTGTAAAAATAATGGGAAAATTTCATCAGTCCTCTCCAGTCAGTTTTCTTACCTATGTATTCATGAGGTACTTGATCTAAAAATTAGTATCAATGGTACATATTCTGCAGTGAGTATCAATAATAATGTTGCAATCTGCTTTTATAGAGCAAAGTGCATGATTATAATTTTTATTATTTTTGCACATTATAAAACACATTATTAAAATAAAATTTAGATACTGAGTTAATAAAGTTTACACTTGAAATATTAACAGTGAAGCCAAATTAGACATCATTTGAAACAATTTGGTTTTCCTTCACCTCAGGCATCAGAAATTAGATCCACGACTGAAAATCAGAGAATAGATTTTGACTTAATATTCTAACAATTACCACAGTAAAGATGAAATAAGCCAGGATAAATAAATATTAGCTTTATTTTTGCCTTCAGCCCTTAAATTCTTTGTTTGTGACTCTTGACTGGTAAAGGGTGGAAGTTTAAAGAATTGTTCTTAGAAATATAAAATGTGTATATGATAGTTTGATTGGTTAAACTATGACAGGTATCATTTATTTTTAAAAATTTATTTTTATTTAGAGGATAATTACTTTACAATGTTGTATTGATTTCTGTCTACAGCAAGAGCATGAATTAGCCATAAGTGTACACATATCCCCTCCTTCTTAAGCTTCCCTCCCACATGTGACAGATATTAAATATCTTCTTCTATCATTAAAAAGATATGCTTCTTCTTCCCAAAGATGGTAAATGTTGCCTTGACATAAGTAAATTATTCAGACAGATGCTTGGAGAGTATAGGCTTGAAAATAAGACAAAATTAGCAAAGATAAAATTTATCAATATGTACAAAAATTGAAAAGGAAAGATATAAAAGAAATCATTGTTTTTTGTGAATGTTATTTTTTTAAACACCATAAATGCAAACAATAAAAATATATACCCACAGTTCACCAGGAAAATCTAATGGAAATAGCAATTTGGGCTTCACAGGGCCAGGGACTCAGGAAAGAGGAACTTATAAAGTGCTATCTCAGAACTAATTAGCACCAATCAGAATCAAAGTTAACATCTATGCTAACCTGTAAGATGTTCACCATTATCTTCAGATTTATTGATGTCAATAATACAGTCTTCCTCCATATAAAGTCTTCCTCCTTAGGTCCATTATATATATATAAAACACTTCTAGGATGGAAGATGATATTTCTGTTAAGGGCCATTGATAACAGAAAAGTTGTATTTATATTCTGAACATAGATATATCCTGGTTCAAGGCTGGACGGTGTAGAAAAGAATAGCATTTACTATTTAGGTACTTTTTCCATAAAAGTATATCTAATTATACCTAAAAGATCAGAAAGCATTTGATTAAGAACTTGTAGTCTGGAGCTGGACTTCATGAGCTCAGAGGACTTTTGTTCATTGTTAGCTGGGTGATACCAACAACCTAATTAATTTACTAAACCACTGCTGTTTTTTCCATAAAATAGAGATCTGGTGCTGTTTACTTACACCTGTGTGTGTGTGACAATAAAGTCCTTAGACAATTGTCTGGCATAAAGTGAGCCTTGGGTAAATATTAAGCTTTGTTATAAAAGTCTCTTTGTTTCCAAGAGGATATTTCTGACTTATCCATCTTTTTCAGTTATTTGGTTTTCATTGAGAGGGCAATACTCAGAAATATATTCTATACATATATTGGGCTTCTCAGGTGGCGCTAGTGGTATATTATCTCCTGCCATACAAGAGACACAGGAGACGGCGGTTTGATCCCCAGCTGGGAAGATCTCCTGAAGAAGGAAATGGCAACTCACTCCAGCATTCTTCCCTGAAAAATTTCAGGAGGAGCCTAGTGGGCTACAGTCCATGGGGTCGTATACAGTCGGACAAGACTGAGTGATTGAGCACAGCACATATTCAACACATAACACTTTTATATTTTAAGTCTTATCTTCTTTCCAAAGAAGCATAATATGTGAAAATAACTATTTTTCTTGGTTTAGAAAAAATATTTTAATATGTTTATTTAAGTAATTACATTTCAGATATCATCTTGCTTTTATACTCCACTAAACTGAGCGGTAGAGTACTAGTTATCCTAGAAGATACCATCAAAGTTGGAAAAAGACTCTATACTCCTTAAAATTTATGGAAGATGACATTTGTAAACTATTAATCAAGTCTACAATCCCTATGTATTAATGAGGTTGCCTAGAAAAACTATACATTTATGTGATTACCTAGAAAAACTATACATTTATGTGAGGAAAGGCCAGGGAGGAGAAAGGGAAAGGTTACTTTAAGAATTTCTGCTAAATATATGGTCTAAATATATTTAATCTCAGTTTTATAAATAAATGTATGGATGTGAGAGTTGGACTGTAAAGAAAGCTGATCGCTGAAGAATTGATGCTTTTGAAATGTGGTGCTGGAGAAGACTCTTGAGAGTCCCTTGGACTGCAAGGAGATCCAACCAGTCCATTCTAAAGGAGATCAATCCTCGGTGTTCGTTGGAAGGACTGATGCTAAAGCTGAAACTCCAATACTTTGGCCACCTCATTCGATGAGTTGACTTACTGGAAAAGACTCTGATGCTGGGAGGGATTGGGGGTGGGAGGAGAAGGGGACAAGAGAGAATGAGATGGCTTGATGGCATCACCGACTCGATGGACATGAGTTTGAGTGAACTCCGGGAGTTGGTGATGGACAGGGAGGCCTGGCCTGCTGTGATTCATGGGGTCGCAAAGAGTCGGGCACAACTGAGCGACTGAACTGAATTGATTATAAACAAAATGTAAATGTCACATAAGACATTGTAATAGAAGGTAGACCGAATGTGTATAATTTACCAATCTCTTTGCAAATTGAGATAATATCTTTAAAATAACTCAGACTCATCATAACACCATAATTTCCCCTTTGATTGTAAGTCATGTTATATTACTTAAACTTATATGTGTGTAGAGATATTCCCCAACATTTCTTTATATCAATTTTAGTGGTTACACAGTCATCAAATAATGATAGCTAGATAAGATGTAAATGAATGTAGGATTTGAAAAACAAGAATAATAGGAGTGGGAGAGAAGAGTTTGTTTCTCTTATGTAATTATTTAATACAATTTTCATTTTATAGAGAAAGTTTTATTTTTTATAGTTCCTCTGGTGGCGGGGTCTGTGATGTAATGAATAATTTCTTTAAAAAGTCCTTTCATCTACTGTGAAGGAAGTAAGGATTTCTACTAAGTCATAAAGCCAAAAGTTAGGATCAGTTCAGTTCAGTCGCTCAGTCGTGTCTGACTCTTTGTGACCTCATGAATCACAGCATGCCAGGCCTCCCTGTCCATCACCAACTCCCGGAGTTCACTCAAACTCATGTCCATCGAGTCGGTGATGCCATTCAGCCATCTCATTCTCTGTCATCCCCTTCTCCTCCCACCCCCAATCCCTCCCAGCGTCAGAGTCTTTTCCAGTGACTCAACTCGTCACATGAGGTGGCCAAAGTATTGCAGCTTCAGCTTTAGCATCAGTCCTTCCAATGAACACCGAGGATTGATCTCCTTTAGAATGGACTGGTTGGATCTCCTTGCAGTCCAAGGGACTCTCAAGAGTCTTCTCCAGCACCACAGTTCAAAAGCATCAATTCTTTGGCGATCAGCTTTCTTCACAGTCCAACTCTAACATAGTCTAAAAAATTAAGAATGATATTCCTTAATTAAAGAAGGTCACACTGTTTGACTGCAGTGTCAAGTTCAAGATGAATGCACATGAAGTGTGGTCAGATCAAACAGGGAAATTGTACTAGCCAGGTCATTTGGACCAGGATCAACTCATGATGGCACAGCAGATGTTGTAGGTGGATTACTCTCCTAGGTAATCTGACCTTCTTGGCTTACCTGTTTTGCAAACTCCAAGTTACATTAAAATTTCAGCTATGGTTTTAATTTTTTTGTGAATATGTACTTGACTATCCCAGAAGTTAGATACTAAATACATACTCATGTTATCTTAGGATGCTAACATCGTATCATCATCACATTGTGTTATACCTTATAATTATGTAATTATATATTGCAATTTTTATAACCAGAAAATATTATCGCCCTATGAACAGCTAAAATACTGTGATCATATTTTACTCATTTTGTATCACTATGAACTAGCATAGTTTATTATAGATATCATTCAGTACCCACATCTGCTGACAAGTTCAACTTTCAGTTTCAACTGTGTTAAATATATAGTTCATGTGTTATCTATAGAGATATATCTGTGTAAGTAAGACAGGAAACTTTCAGTTTCTTCGCCATGTGTGCTGGCATTATTTCATCCCACCTGCTTTCTTGATCCTATTCTTCCTATTCATTTATATTGTTCCCCATGCCCACGTTAGAATGCAAACATTCACGACTCTTTTTATATTATTATTCTTTTCTAATAATCTTTCTGGTTTTCCCCAATATTTCCCATGTGTTTTTGTCTAAAGTGCCTCTTATGTCATTAATTGACAGAAGAAAGATCGTTACTTTCTACAGGCAAATAGTTCATTGCTCTAATAATTTTGCTAGCACTTTAATGATTAATGATGCTTTAAATCTCTTTCCCAAAAACTTTTAAATACTTAAGCTTTATAACACAATAAGGAATTTAAAAATAAAACATTTTAAGTATGTATAATGAAGCATCTTATTCCTCTATGAAAATCTTCATACATTATCATTTTTTCAGCACAATAATCACATTAGAAAATGGAAAAAAAGTTTTTCTCATATGTCTCATCTTTTTTTTCCTTCCTTCCATCATTAATCTTCTATATAATTCCAAACTGAAATGCTTATAGTTTGGTGCCTAGCAAAAATATTTGAATTCATGTTTGTACTACTCACAGTGAGGAGACTCACATTGACCAAGCACACAAAGTCTGATTCTTTAGACAATAATAAAAATGTACAAATTTAACATGAAAATAATACTGTGGAGAGGGATAGCTATACCCTTAGAAGACCAATATGTTTCCACCCTTATAACACATCTAAAATGCTTAATAAGAAATATATAACAGTAAAAAATATTCTAAGTCAGTAGACACTCTCTTCACACTTAGTGAAGGAGACTGCCTTGTAGATATTAGAGTGCTGCCAATGTTGACCACAAGGACAAGATCTGATTATTAAACAACCTTCCTACACACATTTCAGTTTGCTCATCTATTACATAGTAATTTTGTCTCATGTATTAGTACCTTAATGATCGATCTGATATAGCATCACTTTTTATTGAAAAGTGAAAATCGCTTGGTTTTATCTGACACTTTGCAACCCCGTCGACTGTAGCCTGCCAGGCTCCACTGTCCATGGCTTTAACAGGCAAGAATACTGGAGTTGGTAGCCATTTCCTTCTCCAGGGGATCTTCAGGAGCCAGAGATTGAACCCAGGCCTCCTGCATTGCAGGCAGATTCTTTACCATCTGAACCTTCAGGGAAGCTCGTCTGTATCCTGTGACTATTATAAATCCAATTATTTTCTTCACTTAGTCAAACTGAGTCATGAAATAAACTGCCTACAAATTCTTAAATTATCCAAAACATGCTTTAAATATGCTTAGTTCAGTTCAGTTAAGTCGCTCAGTCGTGTCCGACTATTTTCGACCCCATGAATCACAGCACGCCAGGCCTCCCTGTCCATCACCAACTCCCGGAGTTCACTCAAACTCATGTCCATCGAGTCGGTGATGCCATCCAGCCATCTCATTCTCTGTCGTCCCCTTCTCCTCCCACCCCCAATCCCTCCCAGCATCAGGGTCTTTTACAATGAGTCAAGTTGTTGCATGAGGTGGCCAAAGTATTGGAGTTTCAGCTTCAGCATCAGTCCTTCCAATGAAAACCCAGGATTGATCTCCTTTAGAATAGACTGGTTGGATCTCCTTGCAGTCCAAGGGACTCTCAAGAGTCTTCTCCAGCACCACAGTTCAAAAGCATCAATTCTTCGGTGATCAGCTTTCTTCACAGTCCAACTCTCACATCCATACATGACCACTGGAAAAACCATAGCCTTGACTAGACGGGCCTTGTTTGGCAAAGTAATGTCTCTGCTTTTTAATATGCTATCTAGGTTGGTCAAGACTTTCCTTCCAAGGAGTAAGCGTCTTTTAATTTCATGGCTGCGAACAGCATATGCAGTGATTTTGGAGCCCAAAAAAATAAAGTCTGACACTGTTTCCACTGTTTCCCCATCTATTTCCCATGAAGTGATGGGACCAGATGCCATGATCTTAGTTTTCTGAATGTTGAGCTTCAAGCCAACCTTTTCACTCTCCTCTTTCACTTTCATCAAGAGGCTTTGGAGTTCCTCTTCACTTTCCGCCATAAGGGTGGTGTCTGCATATCTGAGGTTATTGATATTTCTCCCAGCAATCTTGAGTCCAGCTTGTGCTTCTTCCAGCCCAGCGTTCCTCATGATGTACTCTGCATGTACGTTAAATAAGCAGGTGACAATATACAGCCTTGACATACTCCTTTTCCTATTTGGAACCAGTCTGTTGTTCCATGTAAAGTTCTGACTGTTTCTTCCTGACCTGCATACAGGTTTCTCAAGAAGCAGGTCAGGTGGTCTGGTATTCCCACCTCTTTCAGAATGTTCCACAGTTTATTGTGATCCACACAGTCAAAAACTTTGGCATAGTCAATGAAGCAGAAATATAAGATTTTCCTGGAACTCTCTTGCTTTCTCCATGATCCAGTGGATGTTGGCAATTTGACCTCTGGTTCCTCTGACTTTTCTAAAACCTGCTTGAACATCTGGAAGTTCACGGTTCACATATTGCTGAATCCTGGCATGGAGAATTTTGAGCATGACTTTACTAGCGTGTGAGATGAGTGCAATTGTGCAGTAGTTTGAGCATTCTTCGGCATTGCCTTTCTTTGGGATTGGAATGAAGACTGACCTTTTCCACTCCTGTGGCCACTGCTGAGTGTTCCAAATTTGCTGCCATATTGAGTGCAACACTTTCACAGCATCATCTTTCAGGATTTGAAATAGCTCAACTGGAATTCCAGCACCTCCACTAGCTTTGTTCGTAGTGATGCTCTCTAAGGACACTTGACTTCCCATTCCAAGATGTCTGGCTCCAGGTGAGTGATCACACCATCTTGATTATCTTGGTCGTGAAGATCTTTTTTGTACAGTTCTTCTGTGTATTCTTGCCACCTCTTCTTAAATCTTCTGCTTCTGTTAGGTCCATACCATTTCTGTCCTTTATCAAGCCCATCTTTGCATGAAATGTTCCCTTGATATCTCTAATTTTCTGGAAATATCTCTTGTTTTTCCTATTCTGTTGTTTTCCTCTATTTCTTTGCATTGATCGCTAAGGAAGGTTTTTTTTCCTCTCTCCTTGCTATTCTTTGGAACTCTGCATTCAGATGCTTATATCTTTCCTTTTCTCCTTTGCGTTTTGACTCTCTTCTTTTCACAGCTATTTGTAAGGCCTCCTCAGACAGCCATTTCGCTCTTTTGCATTTCTTTTCCATGGGGATGGTCTTGGTCCCTGTCTCCTGTACAATGTCACGAACCTCCGTCCAGAGTTCATCAGGCACTCTATCTATCAGATCTAGTCCCTTAAATCTATTTCTTACTTCCACTGTATAATCATAAGGAATTTGATTTAGGTCATATCTGAATGATCTAGTGGTTTTCCCTACTTTCTTCAATTTTAGTCTGAATTTGGCAATAAGGATTTCATGATCTGAGCCACAGTCAACTCCTGGTCTTGTTTTTGCTTAGTGTTTAATTATAAAATATTTGAAAGAATTGCTATTATAGAAATAGCTTTAAGATTTGTAGATATAGAAAAATGTATAATATTTTAAAATCACAAATGGTCAGTCTTGCATAACTGAGGAGGGAAAAGTTACAAAAGGGTTAATAAATATCACTAGTACCACAAAGAAAGTGAAAATTAAGATTGTTCTTTCAAATACATCTTAGGATCTAATTGGGAATGTCACTAGTAAAGAGATTTTATTTTTCACACTAGGCAGTGGGAAGGAGGTGAAAAGTGAAACAAGAAGGATGGAAGTTAATATACATATCTTCACTCTTGTATCTTAATTAATTAATAATTACCCAATTAAAATAATGTGCTTGAAAGTGACAATGAAAGTCGCTTTGATTTATCCCAAAGAACATTTTGCCTATATTCTCTTCTAGGAGTTTAATTGGTTTAGGTCTTATATTTAGGGCTTCAACCCATATTGAGCTTATTTGTGTATATAGTGTTAGAAAATGTTCTAATTTCATTCTTTTGCATTAACTGTCTATATTTCATAGCATCACTTATTGAAGAGACTATCTTTTGTCTGTTGTATATTCTTTCCTTCTATGTTGTAGATTAATTGACCATAAGTACCTGGGTTACTCTTCTTTCTGCTCTATTGGTATATGTCTCTGGTTTTGTGCTGGTGTCATATGGGTTTGGCTGGTATAGCTTTGTATTAGTATTATAGTCTGAAGAAAGAGCATATGGTACTTCCAGCTCTCTCCTTTTTACTTAAGATTATTTTGACTATTTGGGGTTTTTGAAGCTCTGCTTAAATTTTATAATTACTTGTTTCAGTTCTGTGGAAAATATCATATAGATTTTGATAGAAACTGAATTAAATCTATAGATTGCTTTGGGTATTATGGATATTTTAAAATATTAATTCTTACAATTCATGAGAATGATATATCTTTCTATTTTACCATTATCTTCAAATTTTTTCAAAGTTTTATAGTTTTCAGAGTACAGGTCTTTCATCTTGATTAAATATTTTTTCTTTATTCAGTTCAGTTCAATTGCTCAATTGTGTCCAACTGTTTGTGACCCCATGGATTGCAGCACACCAGGTCTCCCTGTCCATCACCAACTCCTGGAGCTTACTCAAACTCATGTCCATTGAGTCAGTGGTACCATTCAACCATCTCATCCTCTGTCATCCCCTTCTCCACCCACCTTCAGTCTTTCCCAGCATCAGGGTCTTTTCAAATGAGTCAGTTCTTTGCATCAGGTGGCCAGAGTATTGGAGTTTCAGCTTCAGCACCAGTCTTTCCAACGAATATTAAAGAATGATTTTCTCTAGGATGGACTGATTGGACCTGCTTGCAGTCCAAGTGACTCTCAAGAGTCTTCAACACCACAGCTCAAAAGCATCAATCAGTTTCTTTATCTTGTTTGATATCAAGATAATAGTGAACCCACTGAACAAATTTAGAAGTTTTCTCCTTTCTTTTTTTTTGGAGTTAGTTTGAGAAGAATATGTATTATCCTTTCTTTATATTTGGTAGAATTCTCCTTTGAAGCTGTCCAGTCCTAGACTTTCATTTGCTGAGAGTTTCTTTTTTGTTTTTAGTTACAAACTCAATTTTACTACTAGTGATTAGTCTGTTCTGATTGTCTATTTCTCCCTAATGCAGTCTTAGAAGATTGTATGCTTCTAGAAATGTGTCCATTTCTTCTCAGTTGTCACATTTGCTGTCATAAGACTGTAGTATTCTCTTGCCATTTTTTGTATCTCAGTGATATCTGCTATTTTTCTGGATGAGCATTGCTAAATGTTTATCAAATATTTTATTTTCTAAAAAGCTCTTAATTGATCTTTTCTGTTGGTTTTAGTCTCTATTAAATTTACTTCTCTGGTCTTTATTGTGTCTTTCCTTCGGGTGACTCTGTGCTTTTTTGCTATTCTTTTTTTTTTTTTTTTTCATAATTTCCTTAGCTGATAGGTTAGGTTATTTGAGATTTTGTTTGTTTCTTGAGCTATCTCAAGAAATATGTATTGTTACTTCCCTGTTAGAATTGTTTTTTCTGTTTTCTGTGTATTTTGAGAAGTTATGTTTCAATTTTTCTTTCACTTGAGGTGCTGTGCTATGCTTAGTCACTCAGTCATGTCCAATTCTTTGTGACCCCATGGACTGTAGCCTGCAGTGCTCCGCTGTCCATGGTGATTCTCCAGACAAAATTACTGAAGTGGATTGCCATGCACTCCTCCAGGTACTTGAGGTATAATCCCTTTGATTTCTTTTTAATTCACTGTAGCATTTAGTAGCATGTTCTTTACTCTCTATTTATTTGTGCTTTCCCATTTTTCTTCATGAAATGAACTTCTACTTTTATACCCTTGATGTCAGAAAAAAAAAAAAAATGCTTTATATAATTTCTTTTTCAAAGTGTTGAAACTTGTTTTGTGGCCTAGCATGTGTGCTATCATGAAAATTATTCCATGTGTACTTATAAAGAATGTGTATCCTGCTTTGAATGGAAAGTCCTGTGGATATCTATTAAGCCCAAATGATACGTTGTGTCATTTATGAAGACTTTTGTGTCATTGATTTTCTGATTGAACAATCTCTCCTTAGGTAAGTGAGTTTAGAGTCCCCTACTACTATTGTGGGCTTCCATGGTGGCTCAGTGATATAGAATTCACCTGCCAATACAGAAGATTGGGTTCAATCCTTTTGTCAGGAAAATTCCCTGGAAAAGTAAATGGCAACTTGCTCTAGTATTCTTGCCTGGGAAATCCCATGGATGGAGGAGCTGGTGGGCTACAGTCTATGCAGTTGCAAAAGAGTTGGACACAACTTAGTGACTAAACAACAGCTATTATTGTCAATTGTTCCCTTTATATCTGTTAGCATTTGCTTTTTTATTTAGGTGTATGTTTGTTAAAGCTGGCTTGAAGCTCAACATTCAAAAAACTAACATCATGGCATCTGGTCCCCTCACTTCATGGCAAATAGATGGGGAAACAATGGAAAGAGTGACAGACTTTATTTTCTTGGGCTCCAAAATCACTGCAGATGGTGGCTGCAACCATGAAATTAAAAGATTACTGCTCCTTGGAAGAAAAGTTGTGACCAAGTTAGACAGCATATTAAAAAGGAGAGATAATAATTCGACAACAAAGGTCCATCTAGTCAAAGCTATGGTTTTTCCAGTGGTCATGTACTGATGTGAGAATTGGACCATAAAGAAAGCTGAGCACCAAAGAATTGATGTTTTTGAACTGTGGTGTTGGAAAAGACTCTTGAGAGACCTTGTCTGCATGGAGATCAAACCAGTCAATCCTAAAGGAAATCAGTCCTGAATATTCTTGGAAGGACTGAAGCTGAAGCTCTAAAACTTTGGCCACTTGATGTGAAGAACCAACTCATTTGACAATATCTTGATGCTGGGAAAGATTGAGTGCAGGAGGAGAGCGGCAGGATGACACAGGATGAGATAGTAGAATGGCATCACAGACTCAATGGACATGAATCTGAGCAAACTCTGGGAGTTGGTGATGGACAGGAAGGCATGGTGCACTATAGTCCATGGGGGCATGGTGTGCTATAGTCCATGGGGTCATAAAGAGTTGGATATGACTGAGTGACTAAACTGAACTGATCTATGTTAAATAAGCAAAATATCCTCTTCTTGTATTGATCCCACTTATATTATATAATCCCTTTCTTGACTTGTATTATAAACTTAGGTTTAAAGTCTATTTTGTCTGATATGTATATTGCTGCATCCACTTTATTGCCATTTCTTTATGTTAATGAAATATATTTGTAGATAGGAGTCATCCTTGTATCCTTGTAGTAAATCCAACTTGATCCTGGTGTATGATTCTTTTTATCGCTTTGGCGAGTAAGCTGAATTTGATGCAAACCTGAGTCATGTCTTTCCCCAGCGTGTGCTGGCAGCTGTCACCTTGATAAGAAATGTGTTTGGAGATGTTGAGATTAGCGCCAAGGCCAGGTGTAAACTGGGGTTTTCCCTCTACTCAGTGGCCCGCAGCACCATATTGGGTTTGGGGTTGGTTCCCAAACTGCTGGCGCAATAGCTCCGAGTTTTGGGTCTGCGGTAGCTCCATTTCCTTTAACTTCATGCACTCCTTCCCCTCTCAACACTAGCACTCTCACTGCAGAGGGAAGCAGTACCTGCTCACATGCTGCTGTGGGTCTTATATGCCTTTGTCTTTCACAGCTGCAATCTCCCTTTGGCTGTGACAGCTGTCACCTCGTTTACAGCTGTGTAGTGAAACAAGCAGGGCTGGAGAGCACACCGAGTTCAGACTTGAGCAGATGCTGGGGCTATCAAAGGACATCAGCCAGCATCCCCATCAGTTTCAATCCACTCTATCCTCCCTGTTTTGAGAGTAAGCAAACTTCTACACAAAAGCAGAGTCCAGGTTTCTCACAGCCCTCTTGTTGGTCTCGCCAGTCTTCCAATCAGCCAATGTGCACCCAAGGGCACTAAGCATGCGGCTCGAATTGCTCGCTCCTAGGAAAGATGTCTGTTAGTGTATTTGTCCTCTTCTTCTGATTCTCCTTCCAGGGGACCTGATCAGCTTACTTCCCTCCCTACCTGATTCTCTGTTGATCTTTCTTTAGCCTTTGTCCCACAGGGAATTTCCTATCATACTCCATTTTGTTTTCAGTGAGAATTGTTCCTCATATAGATGTATTTTTGATGTTTTCACTGAGGGAGGTGATTTCTATGTCTTTCTACACTACTATCTGGATCTCATCCTCTTTGATATTACATCCTTTTAAGGAGATATAGAACAGGTTCCTTTGTTAATTTTTTTTCAGTCCAACTTTCAGAGCATGTTTTTAATATGCTATATTTCAATATTATTTTGAGATTAATGACTAACTTTCTGCTTTACTACTATACATAATTTTAAATAGTCAAAGAAACCATAGCTTTTCTAATTATTAGGACTCATGAGAAAGAGTAAAGGGAGAAAGAAACTAATTATTGCCACTTGTTCAAGATGCCTTAAAATTTTCTCATAAATTTTCACAATAACTCCTTGACATACATTTATCAGTCCCCTTTCTTTCAAATAAAATAAGAATTAAAAAATTACAAAATTTGCCAAAATTACGTGAAGGGCCAGGTTGCAAACCTAAATCTAATTCTGTACTTTTCATAATATATTGTACCCATAATCAGAGAACACTTATATGTAATCAAGTAACTGTGGATACTAAAAGAGAAAAAATAAACTTACTATATTCATAAAAGTTAATCTTATATACATTTATAATATGCATAATTGTTGCTGTTTTGCTTTGTAATTAAGATATAACAATAAACTATTCAGTATATAGTTAATGTTAAAAAGCCAAATATTTCTGAATCAGAAAAAAAGATATATCTTAGAACAAGAAGGTATTCTAATGTTTTTAAGCTGCGTCACCTTAATCTTCTTTGAAAAAAATTCCTCTAATGAAGTAACTCTTATGAAAACAGAATGGCTCAATAAGTAGCACATGAGTAAACTCAAAATCCATTGTTTTAGAAAGATTAAGTTTACTGTCATTAAAAATACCTCTCATTCGTTGCCAAAAATATAAAAGTAAATATTGCATATAGATCACTAAAACAGAAAAACGGTCATTTCATGTGCAAGTTGTAAAGGAAAATTTTCAAATAGTTAGAATTTTGGACACAAAAATTGTGAAAAAGAAAAATAAAGTCCAAGAAAAAAGAATTTTAAAACAGAATAAAAATGAAGATTTCTGGCAGAAAAAAAATTGAATGTGAAAAATATACTTAGAAGAAACATAAGTGCTTTTAGATTCATAATTAATAAACCAATTTGAATGAAACTGCTTTGCAAGAAAAGAAAGAAAGCTTGGGGACAGAACAAGAAAAGTCTTGAAATATGGAAAGCCTATGTATTTTCCAGGGTCCTTAGAATAAGATATTTTTAAATGAACCTAAGATGTTCTACCCCTGGTATAATAAACCTTCTACCAGTTATTGAAACCATCAGTGACATTAAAATTTAGGTGATGCTATGAAGAAATTTTTATAGAGGCAATTAAGATCTCAAACCAGTTGACCTCAAGATAGGTGCTATTTTCAATGGGCTTGCCTTGACCCAGTGAACTCTTAAAACAGACTGGGATTTTGCAGGTCAGAAAGTTCAAGCATAAGAAGGGTTTGAAGAAAAACAGATGCCCTATTGCCCGCCCTGATGAATGAGGGAGCTATGTGGCAAGCAATGAGGGAAATCTGTAGGACCTATAATAATGCACAACTGGCATCCAGTAAGGACACCAGCATCTCAGTCCTAAATGGCAAGGAAATAAACTCTGCTTCATACAGGTGAGCTTCTAAGAGGGCTCCAAACCAGATGACAATAAACCCAATACACCTTGGTTTCAGTCTTGTAAGACCTATAGCAGAGATGTCAGTCTTACCATGGTGAAAAGTCTGACCCTATAGAACTGTGAGATAATAAATAAGAGTGAAGTTTTAAGCTGTTCAGTTTGTGTTAATTTGCTGCATAGCAATACAAAGCTAATATAGCCCAATATAAAACACCCTTGCTTCTTTCTTTTCCTCTTTTATACAACTATACAGTATTATCGTATTGAAGTGAGAAATAGATTTAAGGGACTAGATCTGATTGATAGAGTGCCTGATGAACTCTGGACGGAGGTTCGTGACATTGTACAGGAGACAGGGACCAAGACCATCCCCATGGAAAAGAAATGCGAAAGAGCGAAATGGCTGTCTGAGGAGGCCTTACAAATAACTGTGAAAAGAAGAGAGGCGAAAAGCAAAGGAGAAAAGGAAAGATATAAGCATCTGAATGCAGAGTTCCAAAGAATAGCAAGGAGAGATAAGAAAGACTTCCTCAGTGATCAATGCAAAGAATTAGAGAAAAACAGCAGAATAGGAAAAACAAGAGACCTCTTCAAGAAAATTAGAGATTCCAAGGGAATATTTCATGCAAAGATGGGCTCGATAAAGGACAGAAATGGTATGGACCTAACAGAAGCAGAAGATATTAAGAAGAGGTGGCAGGAATACACAGAAGAACTGTACAAAAAAGATCTTCACGACCAAGATAGTCACGATAACGTGATCACTGACCTAGAGCCAGACATCTTGGAATGTGAAGTCAAGTGGGCATTAGAAAGCATCACTACAAACAAAGCTAGTGGAGGTGATGGAATTCCAGTTGAGCTATTTCAAGTCTTGAATGATGATGCTGTGAAAGTGCTGCACTCAATATGCCAGCAGATTTGGAAAACTCAGCAGTGGCCACAGGACTGGAAGAGGTCAGTCTTCATTCCAATCCCAAAGAAAGGCAATGCCGAAGAATGCTCAAACTACTGCACAATTGCACTCATCTCACACGCTAGTAAAGTCATGCTCAAAATTCTCCAAGCCAGGCTTCAGCAGTATGTAAACTATGAACTCCCAGATGTTCAAGCAGGTTTTAGAAAAGGCAGAGGCACCAGAGATCAAATTGCCAACATCCGCTGGATCATGGAGAAAACAAGAGAGTTTCAGAAAAACATCTATTTCTGCTTCATTGACTATGCCAAAGCCTTTGACTATGTCGATCACAATAAACTGTGGAACATTCTGAAAGAGATGGGAATTCCAGACCACCTGACCTGCCTCTTGAGAAACCTGTATGCAGGTCAGGAAGCAACAGTTAGAACTGGACATGGAATAACAGACTGGTTCCAAATAGGAAAAGGTGTACGTCAAGGTTGTATATTGTCACCTTGCTTGTTTAACTTATATGCAGAGTACATCATGAGGAACGCTGGGCTGGAAGAAGCACAAGCTGGAATCAAGATTGCTGGGAGAAATATCAATAACCTCATATATGCAGATGACACTACCCTTATGGCAAAAAGTGAAGAGGAACTCAAAAGCCTCTTGATGAAAGTGAAAGAGGAGAGTGAAAAGGTTGGTTTGAAGCTCAATATTCAGAAAACAAAGATCATGGCATCTGGTCCCATCACTTCATGGGAAATAGATGGGGAAACAGTGGAAACTGTGTCAGACTTTGTTTTTTGGGGCTCCAAAATCACTGCAGATGCTGATTGCAGCCATGAAATTAAAAGACGCTTGCTCCTTGGAAGGAAAGTTATGACCAACCTTGCTAGTATATTAAAAAGTAGAGACATTACTTTGCCAACCAAGGTCCGTCTAGTCAAGGCAATGTTTTTTTTTTTTTTTTTCCCGTGGTCATGTATGGATGTGAGAGTTGGACTGTGAAGAAGGCTGATCGCCGAGGAATCGATGCTTTTGAACTGTGGTGTTGGAGAAGACTCTTGAGAGTCCCTCATACTGCAAGGAGATCCAACCAGTCCATTCTAAAGGAGATCAATCCTGGATGTTCATTGGAGGGACTGATGCTAAAGCTGAAACTGCAATACTTTGGCCACCTCATGCGACGAGTTGACTCACTGGAAAAGACTGTGATGCTGGGAAAGGTTGGGGGCGGGAGGAGAAGGGGACGACGGAGAATGAGATGGCTGGATGGCATCACCGATTCTGTGGACATGAGTTTGAGTGTACTCCGGGAGTTGGTGATTGACAGGGAGGCCTGGCGTGCTGTGATTCATGGGGTCGCGGAGAGTCGGACACGACTGAGCGACTGAACTGAACTGAACCGAACTGATAATTGACAAAGAACTGCACATATTAATGTGCACAATTTCATGAGTTTACTATATTCAGACTTCCACGATAACATCAAGGGAACAGGAATAGCCACCATCTCCCAAAGTTTCCTCATGTTCCTCTGTTTTTTGTTTTTTTGTTTGTTTTCATTTTTTTGTCTTCAAATTTGTTCTGGGAGTCACAGTTTATGTAGATAGCCCTATATATATGCTCTGCAAAATATCAGCTGAACACCAGGAGCCAGCAGATACCCAGACAATGAAGATATTTATGAGATGTGTTAACAAAGCTGTCTCATAACACTGCAAAACCACCCCAACTAATGTCAGGGCTCTTGAATTACATTCAAGATGGTGGTATTTAATTTAGTTTACTACTTTCTATTTTGTTGTTGTCCTTAGTTTAAAATTGAGATATAAGCCTATACAAGTAGAGCTAAGAGCCCAATCTGAGGGACCAAATATTCTTTACCAGTATTTTGGTTGACATTTCCACTGATTTTGAATAAAGTACAGTATTGGCATCTGAATTCTCTCTTCCATTCAAATTGGTCTTTCAAATAAGGACAATTTAATGTAAATATAAACCTAGGAAGATTAATCCTCTGTAATATTTTCTATGCCAAGACCAACCTGATTTCTAGTGTAATAATTTAGGGCTATAATTCAGCATATCTTATTCAAAAGAATTACTCAACATAACATCTTAGGACATAATGATCCATTATGTATTGCTGTTATTGAAAATACATAGGTTTTCCTTCCAAAATAGGTTTTCCTTCTTCAAACCCAGAAAGAATAGTAGGAGTTACACTACTTTTTAGTTGAGAAAACTTGAGCCCAAAAGTTAAATCAAACATTTATATCGAGGGTCTTAACAAAAACGAACAATTTTCTTAACACAATGAACCAACTGAGAAAATAATAATGCAAAACATCAAAATCTAATGTTCTATAACTGTTATAAAATGTGGACACGTAATTAATGTTAAAATAAACAAAATAATTTCAACTATGGATGATCAAAAGTAAAAAAAAAAAAACCCTGCTTTAATGTTGATAAAAGTATATCCCTTAGAGGAAGGGTTCTATTTTTCAAAGAATCTACCATATAAATATCTTTGTGTGTGTGTGTTTAACTGCTCAGTCATGTCTGTCTCTTTGCAACTATATAGACTGTAGCTTGCCAGACTCCTCTGTCCATGGAATTTTCCAGGCAAGAATACTAGTGTGGGTTGCCATTTCCTACTCCAGGGGATCTTTCTGACCCAGGGATCAAACTCTCATCTCTTGCACTGGCAAGCATATTTTTTTACCACTTCACCACCTTGGAAGCCCCTATAAGTGTAATTACACTGGGAAAAATATTACAGCCAACCAATATCTCAATCCTGGATCACACCCTGCATGGTTTCTCCTACTGCTTCCAAATTCAGTCATAATAAAAATTTAGTTTTAACACTTGCAGATTTAAATTTTATAATTTATCGGTTATCTCTCATAATCTTAAGACTGTCTTCAGCACAATTCTTGCTTCATATTTATTAGTCTACATTGGCTATTATAGATTTGTGATTTTTCTCTTCCTCTTAGTGATGCTTAGCATTAGGTTTTCATTTCATCATCATAATCTTGCATCAGCACAAATCAGAATTTTTTAAAAAAGGAAACATTATACCTGTACTCTTATTTTTTGTTGTTGTTTAGTTGCTAAGTCATGTCCAACACTTTGTGACCACATGGACTGCAGCCTCCCAGGCTCCTCTGTTCATGGAATTATCCCTACAAGAATAGCTGAGTTGGTTGCCATTTCCTTCTCCAGGGTATCTCCCCTACCCAAGAGTTGAACCCACATCTCCTGTTGTAGACAGATTCTTAATCACTGAGCCATCAGTGAAGCCCACTTAATGCCAATGTGGCATTAAGCAGCTAACTACTTTGTGTTACACCACTATAGCCATAGCATACTTTTTGCATAATTTTTGTTTTTCATGCATAGCTTATTTGTTTATAAGTGAGCCATTAATTTTGAAGGACCGCTTGTTTCAACAAATATTTCTTTCCCATCTATTAGGAGAAATACATTTCAGTGGATGATAAAAAATGACATAATGAATAGCAGATAGATAGTCTTGTGCATCAAGAACTTTATGGTCTCTATAAGACAACATTGGGCACACCTATTCACACCTATTTCAGTGAAGTTATGTCTGCTCCCAATATCTATTTATGTAAATTAGAGCAAGAAAGAGACAATATATGAGGGTGGAACCAGTACAGTGCTCACCCAAGTGAAAATAAGGTTAACTTTATCTTGTAACCTACCTACCCCTCATCTCCTGTTAGCTACTATATCTGCTTTCCCAGGATACTATTATTATACAATATTTTGTAATGTAACTTAACTGTGGTTCTCTTCCTCAAGCTAGAGTCAGGTTCCAAAGTTACCATTTTTTACGTCTTTACAGCTATCAATCTCCCCTTCCAATTGTTTAAGTTAAGAGATAGTGTGTTTGCCTATACATACACAGGCACTGGTATAAGAAAAGAAATGATGACTTTAATAAACAACATGCTTAGTACTCTAAAGCTTTTTTAGTACAAAATTTGTATGTAGCCATTCTTCCCACCACTCTCTGTCTTCCTCTCTCTCTACCACACACACACACATACACATGCACACACACAAGAAAAGAACACAATTTATGTAATCTCTCTGTACTACAAATTGGAATCCAATATTTGATATTTATTATCTCTAAAATATTAGGCAAACTAAATTCCTTGAGCAACATTCTCATCTCTAGAATTAATTATAATAAATTACAAAGGTAATAATTTACTTTGTAAAGTAGAGATACATTTCGTGGAATTGAGATATAATCAAAATTCCTAGCAGAGTTTCCAGAACATAATATACACTCAATAAATGTCATTCTCTCCTTATCCCAGTAAAAATAACAATCTAATCTAAAAAACCATAGACAATTTAATCTATTTTGAGGCTATAAACATTTATCTATAAAACATTTGTTAAAGATCCTACAATAATTGCAATTTGTAAATGAAAAACTGCACATATCTAATTTCCTCATTTATAAAATCACATGAGCAATTTGGGAAAGTATTACAGTCATTATAATGAAGGAATTGAGATCAAGAATAGTTAAGTGATTTGTTCAGCACCACAGTATAATTAATAACAGAAGTCATTTAGGTCAATATAGGTCTTTTTACATTGTCTTTTTACAGGGCTTCCTAGGTGGCACAGAGGTAAACAAATCTGCATGCCAATGCAGACAAGGAAATGACAAATTACTCCAGTAGTCTTGGCTAGGAAATCCCATAGACAGAGGAGCCTGGTGGACTACAGTCCATGGGATCTCAAAACAGATGGGCATGACTTAGCGACTCAACAACAACAATAAAATTATTATACAGAGTGAAGTAAGCCAGAAAGAAAAGCATGAATACAATATAGTAACGCATATATATGGAATTTAGAAAGATGCAAATGAGAACCCTGTATGCGAGATAGCAAGAGACACAGATGTATACAACAGTCTATGGGACTCTGTGGGAGAGGGTGAGAGTGGGATGGTTTGGGAGAATGGCATTGAAACATGTATATTATCATATGTGAAACGAATGAGCAGTTCAGGGTCGATGCGCATTACAGGATGCTCGGGGCTGGTAGGCAGGGATGACCCAGAGGGAGGATAAGGGGAGGAGGGAGGTGGGAGGGGGGTTCCGGAGGGGGAACTCATGTACACCCGGGGTGGATTCATGTCAATGTATGGCAAAACCAGCCAATATAATATTGTAAAATAATTAGCCTTGAATAATTTTTTTTTAAATGCATCAATAAATATAAAAAATAGTCACTGGCACATTGTAAATCCTATGCAAATCGTGATTAAAATTGTTAATTCATTGTCTAATACAAAATAATGCCACAAATAATACATAAATGAATAAATGAATCATTTACAATTTTGAAAGTAAAAAGAGATATAGGTTAGAGAGACACAGAAGCATTCAGTTTAGTTCAGTTCAGTTGCTCAGTCATATCCAACTCTTTGCAACCCATGAATCACAGCACGCCAGGCCTCCCTGTCCATCACCAACTCCCGGAGTTCACCCAAACTCACCTCCATCAAGTCGATGACACCATCCAGCCATCTCATTCTTTGTCGTCCCCTTCTCCTCCTGCCCCCAGTCCCTCCCAGCATCAGAGTCTTTTCCAGTGAGTCAACTCATCGCATGAGGTGGCCAAAGTATTGGAGCTTCAGCTTTAGCATCAGTCCTTCCAATGAACACCCAGGACTGATCTCTTTAGAATGGACTGGTTGGATCCCCTTGCACTCCAAGGAACCCTCAAGAGTCTTCTTCAACACTACAGTTCAAAAGCATCAATTCTTTGGCGATCAGCTTTCTTCACAGTCCAACTCTCACATCCATACATGACCACTGGAAAAACCATAGCCTTGACTAGATGGACCTTGGTTGGCAAAGTAATGTCTCTGCTTTTTAATATGCTAGCTAGGTTGGTCATGACTTTCCTTCCAAGGAGTAAGCGTCTTTTAATTTCATGGCTGCATTCAGCATCCGCAGTGATGTTGGAGCCCCAAAAAATAAAGTCTGACACGGTTTCCACTGTTTCTCCATCTATTTCCCATGAAGTGATGGGACCAGATGCCATGATCTTCGTTTTCTGAATGTTCAGCTTCAACCCAACTTTTTCACTCTCCTCTTTCACTTTCATCAAGAGGCTCTTGAGTTCCTCTTCACTGTCTGCCATAAGGGTGGTGTCATCTGCATATCTGAGGTTATTGATATTTCTCCCGGCAATCTTGATTCCAGTTTGTGCTTCTTCCAGCCCAGCGTTCCTCATGATGTACTCTGCATGTAAGTTAAATAAGCAGGGTAACAATATACAACTTTGACGTACTCCTTTTCCTGTTTGGAACCAGTCTGTTGTTCCATGTACAGTTTTAACTGTTGCTTCCTGACCTGCATACAGGTTTCTCAAGAGGCAGGTCAGGTAGTCTGTTATTCTCAACTCTTTCAGAATTTTCCACAGTTTGTTGTGATCCATACAGTCAAAAACTTTGGCATAGTCAATGAAGCAGAAATAGATGTTTTTCTGGAACTCTCTTGCTTTATCCAGGATCCAGTGCATGTTGGCAATTTGATCTCTGGTTCCTCTGCCTTTTCTAAAACCAGAGAGAATGTCTAACAGTTCACAGTTCACTTATTGCTGAAGCCTGGCATGGAGAATTTTGAACATGACTTTACTAGCGTGTGAGATGAGTGCAATTGTGCGGTAGTTTGAGCATTCTTTGGCATTCCCTTTCTTTGGGATTGGAATGAAGACTGACCTTTTCCAGTCCTGTGGGCATTGCTGAGTTTTCCGAATTTGCTGGCATATTGAGTGCAGCACTTTAACAGCATCATCTTTCAGGATTTGAAATAGCTCAATTGGAATTCCATAACCTCCACTAGCTTTGTTCGTAGTGATGCTTTCTAATGCCCACTTGACTTCACATTCCAAGATGTCTGGCTCTAGGTCAGTGATCACACCATTGTGATTATCTTGGTTGTGAAGATCTTTTTTGTACAGTTCTTCTGTGTATTCTTGCCACCTCTTCTTAATACCTTCTGTTTCTGTTAGGTCCATACCATTTCTGTCCTTTATCGAGCCCATCTTTGCATGAAATATTCCCTTGATATCTCTAATTTTCTTGAAGAGATCTCTTGTCTTTCCTATTCTGTTGTTTCCTCTATTTCTTTGCATTGATCGCTAAGGAAGGCTTTCTTCTCTCTCCTTGCTATTCTTTGGAACTCTGCATTCAGATGCTTATATCTTTCCTTTTCTCCTTTGCTTTTCACTTCTCTTCTTTTCACAGCTATTCGTAAGGCCTCCTCAGACAGCCATTTTGCTTTTTTGCATTTCTTTTCAACGGGTTTGGTCTTGTTTCCTGTCTTCTGTACAATGTCATGAACCTCCGTCCAGAGTTCCTCAGGCACTCTATCAGATCTAGTCCCTTAAATCTATTTCTCACTTCCACTGTATAATCATAAGGGATTTGATTAGGTCATATCTGAAAGGTCTAGTGGTTTTCCCTACTTTCTTATATTTAAGCCTGAATCTGCAAGGAATATAATCAACCTGATTTTAGTGTTGACCATCCGGTGATGTCCATGTGTAGAGTCTTCTCTTGTGTTGTTGGAAGAGGGTGTTTGCTATGACCAGTGCATTCTCTTGACAAAACTCTATTAGCCTTTGCCCTGCATCATTCCGTGCTCCAAGGCCAAATTTGCCTGTTACTCCAGGTGTTTCTTAACTTCCTTCTTTTGCATTCCAGTCCCCTAGAATGAAAAGGACATCTTTTTTGGGTGTTAGTTCTAAAAGGTCTTGTAGGTCTTCATAGAACCGTTCAACTTTGGCTTCTTCAGAGTTACTGGTTGGGGTGTATACTTGGATTACTGTAATATTGAATGGTTTGCCTTGGAAACGAACAGAAATCATTCTGCCGCATTTAAGATTGCATCCAAGTACTGCATTTCGGACTCTTTTGTTGACCATGATGGCTACTCCATTTCTTCTAAGGGATTCCTGCCCACAGTTGTAGATATAATGGTCATCTGAGTTAAATTCACCCATCTCAGTACATTTTAGTTCTCTGATTCCTAGAATGTCTACGTTCACTCTTGTTATCTCCTGTTTGACCACTACTAATTTGCCTTGATTCATGGACCTAACATTCCAGGTTCCTATGCAGTATTGTTCTTCACAGCATCGGACCTTGCTTCTATCTCCAGTCACATCCACAACTGGGCATTATTTTTGCTTTGGCTCCATCCCTTCATTCTTTCTGGAGTTATTTCTCCACTGATCTCCAGTAGCATACTGGGCACCTACCGACCTGGGGGATTCCTCATTCAGTATCCTATTATTTTGCCTTTTGATACTGTTCATGGGGTTCTCAAGGTAAGTATACTGAAGTGGTTTGCCATTCCCTTCTCCAGTGGACCACATTCTGTCAGACCTCTCTACCATGACCTGCCCATCTTGTGTGGCCCCACACAGCATGGCTTAGTTAGACATGAGTTAGAGAAGTTAAACAGCATGAGTTAGACAAGACTGTGGTCCGTGTGGTCAGATTGACTAGTTTTCTGTAATTATGATTTCAGTGTGTCTGCCCTCTCGCAATACCTACCTACTGTCTTATTTGGGTTTCTCTTACCTTGGTCGTGGAGTATCTCTTCATGGATGTCCCAGCACCTTACCTTGGACGAGGGGGTATCTACTCATGGCCGCCCCTCCTGATCTTGAATGTGGAGTAGCTCCTCTTAGCCCTCCTGTGCCCGCGCAGCTACCGCCACTTGGACGTGGGGTAGCTCCTCTCAGTTGCCACCCCTGGCCTCAGGCGAGTGGTAGCTCCTCTCAGCCACCGCCCCTGGCCTCGGGCATGGGATAGCTCCTCTCGGACGCTTCCCCTGGCCTCGGGCGTGGGGTAGCTCCTCTTGGCCACCCTTCTGCGTGTGGTCAGTCACAGCAGCCTGCCCTGGCGTTTGTGCGCTTGGAGCCGTGCGTCACTTCTGCATGCTGGGAGCCCAGTGTCAACAAAACAAAAGCAAAGAATATAGCTGGAATGACAGTTCTAGCATCTAGTTTGATACTTTATGTTAACAAAAAATACAAGTCCAACTGTTTGCCACCCCATGGACTGTAGTCTCCCAGGCTCCTCTGTCCATGGGATTTCCCAGGCAAGAATACGGGAATGGGTTGCCATTCCCTTCTCCAGTGGATCTTACCCACCCAGTGATTTAACCTGGGTCTTCCACATTGAAGGTGTGTTCTTTACTGTCTGAGCCACCAGGAAAGCCCCAGAATACAGAACCCATAAAGTGCATTTGTCCCAGAGCCCTCATCATTAGCTTCTCCATGTAGACAAGTTCCTGAAATACAGATGAGCTAAAAAGTATTTTCAAAGCACACTGTGAGATATCGGGGGCGGGGGGGAATGTTTACTTTAATAACATATTTACATTTGTACTTTTAATTGATGTGCTGTGACATTATTTAATTTGAGATTATGAAACTGGCAAACATCTTTATCCCCATGTTACTGAATCTCTGAAGATTTATCTACGTTGACCAGATACTTTAAATTGAATACATATGTGGGAGGAATTCCTGTTTGAGTTTCCATGGTATCAAAGTATTTTTCTGTTTAAACTCATGCTTCACTACTTTGTTTTAACAATTGTCTTTGTATGGAAGCACACCTTTTCTTGGAGGCATTTTTTTTTTTTGTAACTTCCCCAAAGTTTTTGTATTTATTTAAATATTTCAGCAATAGGAGATTATGTAGAGTGGTGCCAATAAGATGACAAGCAGAAAGCTCCAGACCCTCCTTTTACCTATAGAGACACTGATGAAACAATACATGCACTAATTCAAAACTAGAATTTCAATAGAGACAGAAAATATTTAAAGTATCATCAAATTTGAAGCTAAGGAATGAAATAAATAAATTAAAATTCACTAGAGGAGTTCGACAACAGACTTGAATAAGCCAAGAAAAAAATAGTAAACTCAAAAACAGGTCATTTGAAATTATCCAGTCAGAGGAACAAAATTAAAACATGAAAAAAAAAAAAAAATGAAGAAAAGCTAAAGGACTTATGAGCCACCATCAAAGAGACAATTTTTGAGTCTCAGAAGGAGAAAGGGGCAGAAAGTTTACCTAAAATACTAATGACTAAATTCTTTTAAAATCTGGGGAAGGAAAAAGACATTCAGACTCAGGAAACTGAACAATCCAAACTATGAATCAAAAGAAATTTGCATAAATTTTAGGATAAAAGTTGAAAGACATAAGTATTAATAATAAGGAAAGTGACAAAATATTGTTAATGGATATGCAATTCTTTTCGTTGTCTGGTCACAAAGTTGTGTCAGACTCTTTCGCAACCCCATGGACTGTAGCCCACCAGACTCCTCTGTTCATGGGATGTCCTAGGCAGGAATACTGGAGTGGGTTCCATTTCCTTCTCCAAGGAATCTTCCTGACCCAGGGATCAAATCTGCATGTCCTGCACTAGTAGATGGATTCTTTACCACTGAATGATCTGGGAAGCTTGTTTAATTCAATTCAGTAGCTCAGTTGTGTCCAACTCTTTGCAATCCCATGGACTGCACCATGCCAGGCTTCCCTGTCCATCAACAACCCCCAGAGCTTGCTCAAACTCATGTCCATCGAGTCGGTGATGCCATCCGTCCATCTCATCCTCTGTTGTCCCCTTCTCCTCTTGTCTTCAATCTTTCCCAGCATCAGGGTCTTCTCCAGCTAGTCATTTCTTCATATCACATCAGATGGCCAAAGTATTGGAGCTTCAACTTCAGCATCAGTCCTTCCAAAGAACATTCAGGACTGATTTCCTTTATGATTGACTGGTTCAATCTCCTTGCAATCCAAGGTACTCTCAAGAGTCTTCTCCAATGCCACAGTTCAAAAGCATCAATTCTTACAATTCAGGAACCTTGTATATACAGTATAAAATGTAAATTATCATATCAGCAACACAGAGCATGTGTGTGTAGGCTAAAACTACAGAGATTTTGTATATGATTAAAGTTATTATCACCTTAAAGTAGATTTTTATAAGACATTTTATATAACTACAAAGAAAATATCTAGCAAATATACACACGCACACACAAAGAATCAAAATATCTCAGTACAAAATAAACAACAAATGAGACACACAAAAAAATGCAAAAGATAGATATACAGAGCTACCTTATATATAAATGGATTAAATTCCCCAAGCAAAAGATAATAACCCAATGGACTTTTAAAAACTAAAAATAAACACAGCTAAATGATGTCTACAACAGTCACATTCAAATTAAGTATAAAAATAGGCTGAAAGTAAAAGAAAAACATTATTCTATACAAATAGTAAGCAAAAGATAGCAGAACTAACTATACTCATATCAAACAAGGTAGATTTTTACATCAAAAAATGTCCAAAGAGAAAAGAAAGACACTATACAAAGATAAAATGGTCAACACGCATGGATATATAAAAAGTGTAAATAATTATGTATGTGTACAACATTGGTGGACCTAAATAAACCAAACATTTACAGATCTGAAGAGAACAATGGACACCAAAACAAAATAGAGACTTCATTATTCTATTATCAGTAATGAATATATCATATAGATAGAAGATCAAAAAGGAATCAGTTTGCTTGAAGAGATACACACAGTATTCCACCCAACAGCCCAGATAGTTTTATCAAGACTACATGGTCATTCTCCAGGATAAATCACACATTGTGCATGTATATCTATATCTATATATACATACTTATATACAGATATATATGAAATGAACCTTAGTAAATGTAAGAAGATTGAAATTATAGCAAGTATCTTTCCCAACCACAATGGAATGAAACTAGAAATCAGTAGCAGAAAGAAAGCTAAAAAAATTTACAAATATGTGGAAATTAAACAGCACAGTATTGAACAACCAATGGATCAAAGAGGAAATTAGAGGGTACAGTAGAAAGTAGCTTTACACAATTTTTTTAAAATATATCAAAATAAATAGGATGCATCAAAACAAGTACCAATAACAAAGTTAATAGCAATAAACCCCTACATTAAAAAGAATAAAGAAACATCAAATAAACTAACATCACACCCACAAAAACTAGAAAAAGAACAAATTAAGTCCAAAGTTAACAGAAGAAAATTTTTAAAATAAAAAAATAATAGAAAAAAATCAACAAAAGTTGTTTTTTTGAAAAGACTAACAAAATTGACAAAAATGTTAGCTAGATAACATTAAAAAAGTGAATTAAAATTAGAATTAAAAAGGTGACATTAAATCTGATGTCACAGAAATAAGAGGAATTATAATAAATAATTATGTTTTAACAAATTGGATAGCCTAGAAAAAATGGGAAAAATTATAAAAAAAAAATTTACCAGTACTTTATAATAAAAATATAGAAAACATGAACAGACCTATCATGAAAAAAAAAGATTAAATAAGTAATCACCAACCTCCCAACAAAGGAAAACTCACAATCAGATAGCTTCATTGGAGATGTCTACGAAATATTTAAAGAAGAATTAATGTTGATCCATCTCAAACTGCTTAAAAATTCTAAAGAGGTCAGGTACATTTCCAAACTCATTTTATGAGAGCAGAGTTAACCTGATACCAAAGTCATACCAAAGTTATGCAGGAACAATATAAGAATAGAAAATTGAAGATTGATAACCCTATTGAACATGGATGCAAAGACCTAACAAAGTACTAGTAACCAAATTCACAGCAGATTGAAAAGGATTATAATTGTACTTATCATGATCAAGTAAGATTTATTCTAGGATGCAAACAGGGTTCAAAGTACACAGATCAGTAAGTGTCATACGCCACACTAACAGAATGAACAAGCATCACATGATCATGTCAGCGTGGATGTAGAAAGTGCGTTTGATAAATACATCATATTTTTGTAATAAAGAATCTCAGCATACATAGTATGGACCTGAAACTGCCTCTGTTGGTAAATAACATAATCTTACATATGAAAAAACTCTGAAAACTTCACAAATACACATACACACACACGTCAGGATGAAAAAAAAAAACAGAAACAGAAATTTCTATATACTAAAACTGAATTATTCAAATGTATACCCAAACATAGTAATAATGAATTATCCAAAAATAAAATTGTAAATTATCTAATTTATAATAACATTAAAAAGAATAAAATACTTCAGATCAAACTTTACTAAGAAGTTTAAAGACTTGTGTACTGAAAACTACTAAACATTGATGGAAAACATTAAGAAGACAAATGAATAAAAGATATCATTTATCCATGAATTAGAAGAATTAATATTATTAAAATGTCCACAGTACCTAAAGAAATCTATAGATCTATTAAAATCCTAATGGTATTTTTACAGTAATAATTAATTTCTAAAACTTATATGGAGGCAAAAAGGATTCTGAATACCCAAAACAATTTTGACAAAGAACAAATCTGAATGCATCACTCTTCTGATTTAAAATATATTTCAAAGTTTCAGTGACTAAAACAGTATGATATTGGCATAAAAATAAGCATGTGTATTAACAAAAGAGAATAGAGAGCCTAGAAATGATACTATACATACACAGTCAATTAATCTTCAACAAGGGCAACAAGAATTCACAATGGGGAAAACACAGTCTCTTCAATCTGGTATTGAGATAACCAGATATCCACATACAAGAAAATGAGATTGGATCTTATCATACACCATACATAAAATTAAACTCAAAATAGATTAAAGGCTTAAATGTAAGTCTGAAACTATAAAATTTCTGGTGGTAAAAATAAGGGAAAAACTTCATGACACGGTCTTTGGCGATGATTACTTGGATGTGACATCAAAAGCATAAGCAACAAAAACAAAACAGACAAGGGGAACCACATCAAACTAAATACTTCTGAACAGCAAAGGAAATAATCGACAAGATGAAAAGATATTATTAAAATAAAGATAACAACATTGGTAAGAATGTTGAGAAATTGGAAAATTTTTACATTGTTGTTAGCGATATAAAATGGTGTAGACAGTATGGAAAACAGTATGTAATTTCCTCAAAAAATTAAAAATAGAAACTACCATATGACCCATCAGTCTCACTTCTGGATGTATATCCAAAATATTAAAATCATGACCTCAAAAAGATATTTGCAGTCCAATTGTAACTGCAGCACTAGTCACACTACTTAAGAGGGAGAAATAGCCTAAATGTACATCAACAGCCCAACTGGTAAAGAAATGTATTATTTTCATTCAATGGAATAGCATTCAGCCACAAAAAAGAAGAAATTTTTGTCATGTATTACAACACAGATGAATCTGGAAGGCATTACACTAAGAAAATGTCAGTCACAAAAGACAAATACTGTATGATTCCAATTATATGAGGTGTCTGAACTAGTCAAATTCATTAAAGCCAAAAATAGAATGGTGGTTGCCAGGAATTCTAGAAGGGAGAAATGGGAGGCTGCTGTTCACTATATGTAAGTTTTTGCAGTTACTTAAGATGAAAAAGTTATAGAAATTTTCGGTACAGCACTGTATTTATAATTAATAATATTTTGCTGTACACTTAAGAATTTAAGTGGGTAGACCCCACATTATGTGTTTTATAGCATTAAAAAAGAAAAAATATTTAAATTAAAACAACTAAAGACTTGAAGGTATTTTATAACTACAAATTTCCATATTTTGAAGGTCAAATCATTCAACACCTAACAAATCAAGTCAGTTACTCAGATTCTCAAGAATTTTGTTTTGTTTTGCTTTTGTATATAATTCTGAACATATTGGTTTGGAACTTAGTTGTGTTCTTTTAAGCCTACTTAGTACACTTTTAGACATGATACCCAGTTGTGTAATGTAGCGTGAGAACATCTCTCACAGGTCTTTTTATTTGAAAAGACATCTTTTCCCAGAAGGTCATCACCAAAAGTCCATAATCTTATTTCCCACTATAAAACCCCAGCTCGGGGTTGGTTTGGAGAGTATCTGACATTTTAAACTCTCTAAAGGTAGATACTGTCTACCAGTGAATAAATAAAAACAAATTATCGAAATAAGATAAAAAATTTCAAAAAGAAAAGGGAAGATAAAGAGGGAGTTGGGAATCATTATTGGGTAGAATTGGCAACCAGTTCTCCATACTTCTCACCCTATGTCATCTCCCACAAAGTGTGATCAAATGTTAAACTCTCTTCTTGGTAATTTCTGCTTGCTAATTTCAAGTACTTGCTCAGTATTTCAATTGTCCACCAATGCCTTATATTTTCCAAGCATTGCTTAGTATAGATTGCAGAAATAATTGCAAAGGTGACTTTAGAATGGAAAGGAAAAGAATCTTATGGTTCTGGGATCCTTATATGATAGACACTTAACAAGGATATGCACTCTCGAATCCTTTTTCTTAAGGTGTACCTCCAAGATTATATAAGCATTAGGCCCCACAACGTCTTTACACTCATGAGGACATGTATTATATAACCTTATGGAGCAGAAATCAGAGTTCTTAGAATTTTGGAAAATGGCCTCTAGAAACACACTGATCGCTGAGGCATGGGTAGTGTGTCCTGGAACCTACACCAGTCATTTTTAAGATCATTATTGTTATCTGGCTTTGGGACAGGGAAAAGGGAGCAGCAGATTTACATCCTGGTCTTTTACTTTTTAGGGCTTCCCAGGTGGCGTTAGTGGTAAAGAACCCGCCTGCCAACACAAGAGATATAAGAGAGGTGGGTTCCATCCCTGGGGTGGGACAACGCCCTGGAGTAAGCAATGGCAACCACTCCAGTATTCTTGCCTGGAAATCCTATGAAAAGAGGAGTCTGATGGGCTACAGTCCATGGGGTTGCAAAGCTTCAGACACAACTAAAGTGACTTAGGACACAAACCCGTTTATTTTCAGTCTCAAAGTAGCTGAACATGGTGGGCTATATGTTTAACAGTATATTGCTCTCTCTATAATTCTACCTCCCGTCCATGAATGTCGTGGATGAATTACTATGCCACAAAGCAAGCCTTGTGAAAACAAAACTGATGCTTCAGACTCATCCCCACTCTCATCTATGCCTGCTAAGTAACTTCAGTCATGTCCTACTCTTTGCTACCCTGTACTCTAGGCTGGCAGGATTTTCAGTCAATGGGATTCTCCAGGCAAGAATACTAGAGTGGATTGCAATATCCTCCTCCATGGGATTCTCCAGACCCAGGGATCTAATTCACATCTTTGCATCTCCTGCAGAGGCAGGTGGGTTCTTAACCAGTAGTACCACCTGGGAAGTCCTTCTCAGTTCAGTTCAGTCACTCAGTCATGTCTGGTTCTTTGAGACTGAATGGACTGCAGCACACCAGGCTTCCCTGTCCATCACTAAATCCTGGAGTTTGCTCAAACTCATGTCCATCGAGTCAGAGATGCCATCCAACCATCTAATTCTATGTCCTCCACTTCTTCTCCAACCTTCAATCTTTCCCAGCAATAGGATCTTTGCCAATGAGTCAGTTCTTTCCATTAAGTGACCAAAGTATTGGAGCTTCAGCATCATCATTAGTCCTTCCAATGAATACTCAGAATTTATTTCCTTTAGGATTGACTGGTTTGATTTCCATGCAGTCCAAGGGACTCTCGAGGGTCTTCTCCAACACCACAGTTCAAAAGCATCAATTCTTTGGCGATCAGCTTTCTTCACAGTCCAATTCTCACATCCATACATGACCACTGGAAAAACCATAGCCTTGACTAGATAGAACTTTGTCAGCAAAGTCATGTCTCTGCCTTTTAATATGCTGTCTAGTTTGGTCGTAACTTTTCTTCTAAGAAACAAGTGTCTTTTAATTTCATGGCTGCAGTCATCATCTGCAATGGTTTGGAGTCCAAGAAAATAAAATCTGTCACTGTTTCCATTGTTTCACCATCTATTTGCTATGAAGTAATGGTCGCAGAGAGTCAGACATGACTGAGCAACTGAACTGAACTGAACTGAACTGAATGGAACTGGATGCCATGATCTTAGTTTTTTGAATGTTGAGTTTTAAGCCAGATTTTTCACTCTTATCTTTCACTTTCAACAAGCGGATCTTTAGTTCTTCTTCACTTTCTGCCATAAGGGTGTTGTCATCTGAGTATAAGAGGTTATTGATATTTCTCCCATCAATCTTGCTACCAGCTTGTGCTTCATCCAGCCTGGCATTTCACATGATGCACTCTGCATATAAGTTAAATAAGCAGAGTGACAATATACAACCTTGGCGTACTCCTTTCCGAATTTTGAACCTGTCAGTTGTTCCATGTCCGGTTATAACTGTTGCTTCCTGACCTGCATACAGATTTCTCAGGAGGCAGGGCAGGTGGTCTAGTATTCCCATCTATAAGAATTTTCCACAGTTGTGATCCACACAGTCAAAGGTTTTGGAATAGTCAATAAAGCATAAATAGATGTTTTTCTGGAACTTTCTTGCTTTTTTGATGATCCAACAGATGTTGGCAATTTAATCTCTGGTTATTCTGCCTTTTCTAAATCCAGTTTGAATATCTGGAAATTCACACTTCACACTCAGTTGAAGCCAGCTAGGAGAATTTTGAGCATTACTTTGCCAGTGTGTGCTGCTGCTGCTGCTAAGTCACTTCAGTCGTGTCCGACTCTGTGACCCCATAGATGGAAGCCCACCAGGCTCCCCCATCCCTGGGATTCTTCAGGCAAGAACACTGGAGTGGAAATGGAGTGGGTTGCCATTTCCTTCTCCAATGTATGAAAATGAAAAGTGAAAGTGAAGTCACTCAGTCGTGTCCGACCCTTAGTGACCCCCGGACTGCAGCCTACCAGGCTCCTCTATCCATGAGATTTTTCTAGGCAAGAGTACTGGAGTGGCTTGCCATTGCCTTCTCTATGCCAGTGTGTGAAATGAGTGCAATTGTATGGTAGTTTGAACATTCTTCAGCATTGGTTTGGAAACACATTTTCCAATCCTGTGGCCACTGCTGTGTTTTCCAAATTTGCTGACATATTGAATGCAACACTTTAATAGCATCATCTTTTAGAATTTGAAATAGATCAGCTGGAATTCCATCACCTCCACTAGTTTTGCTCATAGTGATGCTTCACTAAGACCCACTTGACTTCATATTTTAGGATGTCTGGCTCTAGGTGAGTGATCACATCATTATGATTATCTGGGTCATGAAGATCTTTTCTGTATAGTTTTTGTGTATTCTTGTCACCTCTTCTTAATATCTTCTGCTTCTTTTAGGTCCATAACATTTATGTCCTTTATTGTGCCATTTTTACATGAGATGTTCCCTTGTTATCTCTAATTTTCTTGAAGAGATCTCTAGTCTTTCCCATTCTATTGTTTTCCTCTATTTTTTGCACTGATCACTGAGGAAGGCTTTCTTATCTCTCCTCGCTATTCTTTGCAACTCTGCATTCAAATGGGCATATCTTTCCTTTTCTCCTTTGCTTTTGGCTTCTCTTCATTTCACAGCTATAAGGCCTCCTCAGACAGCCATTTTGCTTTTTCGCTTCTTTTTCTTGGGGATGGTTTTGCTCCCTGTCTCCTGTACAATGTCACAAACCTCCATCCATAGTTCATCAGGAACTCTATCAGATCCAGTCCCTTAAATCTATTTCTCACTTCCACTGTATAATCATAAGGGATTTGATTTAGGTCATACCTGAATGGTCTAGTGGTTTTCCTCACTTTCTTCAATTTGAGTCTGAATTTGGCAATACGGAGTTCATGATCTGAGCCACAGTTAGCTCCTGGTGTCAGTTTTGCTGACTGTATAGAGCTTCTCCATCTTGGCTGCAAATAATATAATCAATCCGATTTTGGTTATTCACCATCTGGTGATGTCCCTTCTCAGGGTTCATCATCTATACTCTAGGACAATAATGCAAATTGTTTTAGAAGGGAATAAGTGCATAATATACCCACAACCTTTCTAACTCTCCTTGGCATGCCCTTAGATTTTTTTTTTTTTTTTTTTTTTGGCAGTCTTTAAAGTGATTGCCTTCTGGAATTCTACAACAGAGGGTTGCCAAGGTATTTCTTCCTTAAATATACTATAGGCTTCTCCCTTCTCCCAATCTTTGGCCCATAAAGATGAGATGGAAACAATATAGTTCCACTTAACTGCATCACCTTTAATGCTCCCAGCAGTTAAACTAAAAGCTTCATATTTCATTAAGAAATGACTTTCAAGCACTGTATAATTTATTTCCATATATGATAAACAAGATCATGTGTGTGTGTTTGTCCATGTGCCTATGTGTATCAAACTGAGCAAAGTTTGCATAAACAGTGTGCCCTCACTATGTGCAGTACAGTCTATTTTTCTTTGTTTATTTCACTTACAAATTTTTAGTTACAACATGAAAATTGATTTCAAGATCTATTGATGAGTCGCTACCATGGTTTAGAAAATCATATCTTCCTACTACCACAGTGAAATTGAAAATGTTTAAGTTTAACTGTGCCTAGAACAAACTCTACTATGTAATAGACCAACAGACCTAGATTTCAGTCTGTATATGAGGCTTAAGGAAATTTTTAAAAATCATTTTTAAAAAGTCCTTAACACCTGGCTTTAACAAATATCTTACTAGAAGAGAGAATATAAAAATATTACGATCCAGTTTGAGACTCAAAATATATATCCTAAGTCAGAGATGTGCAAAGTTTTTCTTAAAGTTGCAGATAGTAAATATTCTAGGCTTTGTAGGCTATACAATCTCTGCTACAACTCCTCAATACTGCCTTCATACCATGAATATTGCCATAGAAAATATGCAACAAAAAAAAATCTGTGGCCAGGTTTAATAAAATTTTATTTAACAAAGTAGGTGGTGATTTGCCAATTACTATTCTAAATAGAAGCGTCTTATTCTTTCTCCCATAACAATATATTATGCAATTACTTATTTGTAGGTTTTCCTGTTTTTCACATGTTACATCAATTAATTTCAAGCTCCATGAAAGTACAGGTCTCTTTTATCTTTTATTTTTGTGCCTCCAGTACCTGGCACACAGTAGAGACCAAATACATTTATACCACGTCTTCTCTCAGCTCCCCAAAATGCCAACAGAATAACCTGACAAAGCAAAGCTAAGTTTAGTTGATTCATATGTAAAGAAGGACAAGGCAGACACGGAGGCTTAGCAGACTTTCTGATAGACATAAGAAGAGGCTATTTGTTCTAGGTTTTGGTATTGAAAAGAAAGCTGCTATGAATGTCAGTGTATAGGTTTTTGTGTTGACAGATGTTTTCATTGCTGTGAGCTAAATGATCAAGAGTGCTATTTCTGGGTAGTATGATTAATTTTACAAGAAAACTATCAGAATAGTTTCAATAATGGCTTTCTCCATGTGTGTGTGTGTGTATGAGTGTGTGTGTGTGTGTGTGTGTGTGTGTGTTATTCGCTCAGTCAATTCCAAATCTTTGCGACCTTCAGGGCTTCTCTGTCCATGTACTTCTCCAGGCAAGACTACTGAAGTGAGTAGCCATTCCCTTCTCCTGGGGATCTCCTGACCCAGGGATTGAACCCAGTTCTCCTGCATTGCAAGAAGATTCTTTACTATGTGAGATACCAGGGAAGCCCTAATTTAACAAGAAACTTACAAAATAGTTTCAATAATGGTCTTATAATTTTACAATTTCATCAGCAATATATAAGAGACCTAGTTTTTTCACATCCTCTTCATCACTTGGTATAATCACTATTTTATATTTTCACTTGTGTAATGGATATATAGCAGCATATCAACATGGTCTAACTTATTTTCATGTATTTTATAAAATGGAGAATGGTTTGGGATTGGACAGACTATTACAGAGTTTATAGGTTTGGACTGGTGGACCCACAAAGATTGAGTCTTTCAGCAAAGTTGTTGTTTAGCCACTCAGCTGTGCCTGACTCTTTGTAACCCCATGGATCGCAGTATGCCAGACTTCCCGACCTTCACTGTTCCCTGGAGTTTGCTCAAACTCATGTCCATTGAGGCAATGATGCATCCAACCATCTCCTCCTCTGTCACCCCCTTCCTTTCCTGCCCTCCATCTTTTCCAGCATCAGGGTCTTTTCCAATGCGTTGGCATTTCCTATCAGGTGGCCAAAGTATTGGGGCTTCAGCTTCAGCATCAGTCCTTCCAATGAATAATCAGTGTTTATTTGATTTAGTATTGACTGGCTTGATCACTTTGTTGTCCAGGGACTCTCAAGAGTCTTCTCCAAACCATAGTTTGAAAGTGTCAATTCTTTGGTGCTCTGTCTTCTTTATGATCCAACTCTCAAATCTGTACATGACTACTGGAAAAATCATAGCTTTCACTGTATAGACCCTTGTCTGCAAAGTGATATCTCTGCTTTTTAATACACCGTTTAGGTTTGTCATAGCTCTTCATCCAAGGAGCAAGCATCTTTTAAATTCATAGCTGCATTCACAGTCCACAATGATTTTGGAGCCCAAGAATATAAAGTCTGCCACTGTTTCCATTGTTTCCTCATCTATTTTCCATGAAGTGATGGGACCGGGTGCCATAATCTTAGGATCTGAATGTTGAATTTTAAGCCAATTTTTTCACACTTTCACCTTCATCAAGGGCTCTTTATTTTCTCTTTACTTTCTGCCATAATGGTGGTGTCATCTACATATCTGAGGTTATTGATATTTCTCCGGGCAATCTTGATTCCCATTTGTGATTCATCCAGGCAACATTTCACATGATGTACTCTGCATAGTGTACATGGGGCTTCGTGGTGGCTTACCTGGTAAAGTATCCGCCTGCAATGCAGGAGACCTGGGATTGATCCCTGGTTTGGGAAAACACCCTGGAGAAGGGAATGGCTAACCACTATAGTATTATGGCCTGGAGAATTTCATGGACTGTACAGTCCATGGGATCACAAAGAGTCAGACACAACTGAGTGACTTTCACCATTACACCATTCTGCATCAAAGTTAAATAAGCAGGGTGACAATATACAGCCTTGACATACTCCTTTCCCAATTTTGAACCAGTCTGTTGTCCCATTTCCTGTTCTAACTGTTATTTCTTGACCTGCATACAGGTTTCTCAGGAGGCTGGTATGGCAGCCTGATATTCCCATCTTTTTCAGAATTTCCCAGTTTCTTGTGATCCACACAGTCCACTATACTAAAGGTTTTAGCATAATCAATGAAGCAGAAGTACATGTTTTATTCTGAAATTCTCTTGCTTTTTCTATAATCCAATATATGTTGCCAATTTGATCTCTGGTTCTTCTGTCTTTCCTAAATCCAGCTTGTTTATCTAAAAGTTCTAGCTTCATATACTGTTGAAGCATAGCTTAAAGGATTTTGAACATTATCTTGCTCTCATGTGAAATCAGTGCAATTGTGTGGTAATTTAAACACCCTTTGACATTGCCCTTCTTTGGGATTGGAATGAAACTGAATTTTAACAGTCTGAGTTTTCCAAATTTGCTGGCATATTGAGTGCAGCATTTTCACAGTGTCATCTTTAAGTATTTGAAATAGCTCAGCTGGAATTCCATCACCTCCACTAGCTTTGTTCACAGTAATGTTCCTTAATTCCCACTTAACTTCACACAACAGGATGTCTGGCTCTAGGTGAGTGATCACACCCTTCTGGTTTTCCAAGTCATTAAGACATATTTCGTGCAGTTCTGTGTGTTCTTGCTGCCTCTTCTTAATATCTTCTGATTCTGTTAAGTCCATGCTATTTCTTTCTTTTTTGTTGTTGTTGTGCCCATCTCTGTATGAAATGTTCCCTTGGTATCTGTAATTTTCTGGAAGAGATCTCTAGTCTTTCCCATTCTATTGTTTTCCTCTGTTTCTTTCCATTCTTCACCTAAGAAGGCTTTCTTATCTCTCCTTGCTATTGTTTGGAACTTTGCATTTAGTGAGTTTATCTTTCCTTTTTTCCTTTGTGTTTCACTTCTCTTCTTTTCTCAGCTATTTGTAAAGCCTCCTCAGACAACCATTTGCCTTTTTGCATTTCTTTTTCTTGGAGGTGGTTTTGATCACCACCTCCTGTACAATGTAAAGCATAGTATTGATAAGGTAATTTTTAGTTGGCTCAGTTGTGTATTTCAGTAATAAATATTTCTTTGAACAGTTAACTAAAATATATTTCTCTGATATCATTATGGAACAAAAGAACATAGGTTTTTGTTTTTGTTTTTTTTTCCCCCAAAACACTGGATCAGAAAGGCATGTTAAAAAAGACAAAGGAAAGAATGTTGATGTCAGTTAGTTCTCAATTTATCGAATGAATGTGTGCGTGTGTGCTTGGTCATATCCGACGACTCTGTGAGGCTATAACCTGTAGCCCACCAGGCTCCTCTGTCCATGAGATTCTCCAGGCATGAATACTGGAGTGGGTTGCCATCTCCTTCACCAGGGGATATTTCTGATCAAGGGATGTAACACACGTCTCCTGCATCTCCTACATCTCCTGCATCTCCTTTAAAGGCAGACTCTTTACTGCTGTGCCAATATTTTAATGCCATTATTTTGAGGTTTTAAATTATTTTCTTCCATAATAGCAGTATATATGAAATTAGAAGTATAAAATTTTACATTCAACCAATGTGAAATTACAATAGCAGATATTGACAATACATCCTATACATCACTACACAGGCAGATATCACACCATAAAGATCTTTATTTGTTTTGCTATTTTGGTTAATAGGAACTATAACGTTTTAGTTCTTATCCCTGCTCAGCATTTTAAAGCACTAAAGTGATCTCAGAGTGACATAAAGTAAATATATTACTGTTACATATTGGGAAGCCTTGCTTTGGATTCCTAACATTGCCATTCACTAGAAGTTTGTCATGAATATCCACTCAAAATTTTAGTTGGCTCCTATGGACAGGGAGGCCTGGCGTGCTGTGATTCATGGGGTCACGGAAAGTCGGACATGACTGAGCGACTGAACTGAACTGAACTGATGCATAATGGAATAAAACTTAATGTTACTCACAGAAATATGAAGATCAAATAACATACTATATAAAATAACTCTTTCATATGTAAGAGAGAAAACTGTATATGTATGGTATTAGCAGTTTTTAGAAGGAATCCGTGTTTGATACAGCATAGTGATTAACAGATATGACTAAAGTTGAGTTGACATAGGTTTTAAAACAAAGTTTACCCCTTGTAGTTCACTCACTGAGTCATGTCCAACACTTTGTGACCCCAGGAACTGCATCAAGCCAGGCTTCCCTCAGTTCAGTTCAGTTCAGTCACTCAGTCATGTCTGACTCTCCGCAACCCCATGAATCACAGCACGCCAGGCCTCCCTGTCCATCACCAACTCCCGGAGTACACTCAAACCCATGTCCACAGAGTCGGTGATGCCATCCAGCCATCTCATTCTCGGTCGTCCCCTTCTCCTCCCGCCCCCAACCTTTCCCAGCATCAGAGTCTTTTCCAGTGAGTCAACTCGTCACACGAGGTGGCCAAAGTATTGGAGTTTCAGATTTAGCATCAGTCCTTCCAATGAACACCCAGTATTGATCTCCCTTAGAATGGACTGGTTGGATCTCCTTGCAGTACAAGGGACTCTCAAGAGTCTTCTCCAACACCACAGTTCAAAAGCATCAATTCTTCGGCGATCAGCTTTCTTCACAGTCCAACTCTCACATCCATACATGACCACGGGAAAAACCATTGCCTTGTCTAGACGGACCTTTGTTGGCAAAGTAATGTCTCTGCTTTTTAATATACTATCAAGGTTGGTCATAACTTTGCTTCCAAGGAGTAACCATCTTTTAATTTCATGGCTGCAGTCAGCATCTGCAGTGATTTTGGAGCCCAAAAAATAAAGTCTGACACTGTTTCCACTGTTTTTCCATCTATTTCCCATGAAGTGATGGGACCAGATGCCATGATCTTTGTTTCCTGAATGTTGAGCTTCAAGCCAACCTTTTCACTCTCCTCTTTCACTTTCATCAAGAAGCTTTTGAGTTCCTCTTCAATTTCTGCCATAAGGGTGGTGTCATTTTCATATCTGAGGTTATTGACATTTCTCCCAGCAATCTTGATTCCAGCTTGTGCTTCTTCCAGCCCAGCGTTCCTCATGATATACTCTGCATATAAGTTAAATAAGCAAGCAGGCTTCCCTACCCGTTACCATTTCCTGGAGCTTGCTCAAACTCATATTCAACCATCCCGTCCTCTGTCGTCCCCTTATCAGATCTTAATCTATCTCAGCACCAGCTCCTCACTACAAAGTGTGAGGATAATTTTTTTTCAGAGGAAAAATGAAAACTTATAAAGTGATTCAAACAGTGCTTAACATGGTAGCATGTTAGTCATTATTAAATTACTAAGTTCTAGTGTTACATATATTCCCTTTTTAAATTCTATATTTTGCTATCATTTTTTTAGTAGATTACAAAGCTAAATCTTTTATTAGATGTTGAACTTTGCAGTAGCAGGGATCAAGACAGCTATCATGCTGTGTTTTTTTTTCCCCCTTAGTCTTTGTGTTCATTTTTATGGAAATAGACTAACAGGATATAATTTCCCCAAAAACAGACATGTTAATGAGTGATAGTGAAAATGTAAATGAAAAAGAATTTTTCGTAAAATCGTTTTTGTACAGATTACAGTAAAATGGATATTTAAACACACATTGAGGGCAGTTCAATTTTTTGAGGTATAATTGACATGAAACATTAGGTTCAGGTGAACACATGATGATTACCTATTTGTATATGGTGTAAAAAGATCACCACAATACATTGAGTTGCAATCTGTCACCTTACAGAGTTGAAATTTTTTTTTCTCATGCTGAGAATTTTCAAGATTTACTCTCATGGCAACATTCAAATATACACAAGAAGGTTATAACTTTCGAACCCATTCACCCTTTTTGCTCACCTCGCAATCTCTCTTCCCCTCTGGCAACCACCGTTCTGTTTTCTGTATTAGTGAGTTTTATTTTGTCTTGTTACTTAGTTTGATTTGCTTTTTCAGATTACAAATGTAAAGGAAATCATATGTTATTTGTTTGTTTTGCTCTGCCTGACTTACATAACTTGGCATAATACTTTCTAGGTCCATCCATGTTGTCCAAAATGACAAAAAAAATTTCAATGCCTGAGTAGTATTCTATTTTATATACCACATCATCCTTATCCATTCAACCATCAGTGGACAAAGGGTTGTTTCTACCTCTTGTCTACTGTAAATAACATTATGATGAACATAGGGGAAAATATGTCTTTTAAAAATAGCCTTTTCATTTTCTTTGGATTAATACTCAGAAGTGGAATTACTGGATCATATGGAGTTTCCATTATGTTTCTTGAGGAATCTCCATAATGTTTTCCATAGTGGCTGCACCAATTTACCTCCCCGTCAACAGTGCACAAGTGTTCCCTTTTCTCCACACCTTCACCAACATTTACTTTCTGCATTTTTTTTTTTGATAATAGCTATTTTAACAGGTGTGAGGTGCTATCTCATTACACTTTTGATTTGCATTTTCCTGATTATTAATGGTGCTGTACATCTTCTCGTGCAACTGTTGGTGATTTGAAGATCTTCTTTGGAAATATGTCTATGCAGATCCTGGACCCATTTTTTTAATAAGACAGTTTGAGGTTTTGCAATTGAGTTGTCTCAATTATTTATACATTTTAAATATTGATCCCTTAATGAATATGTGTTCTACAAATATCTTTTACTGTTTTGTTTTGTTTTGCTTTTGTAATTAGATCCAAAAAATCATCACCAAGACCCAGGTCAAGGAGCTTACCATCTATATTTTTTCTGGAGTTATATGGTCTTGGTTCTTATATTTAAGTCTTTAATCCATTTTAAGTTAACTTTGTGTATGGTGTAAGATAATAGGCTAGTTTCATACTTTTGCATGTTATTTGTCCAGTTTTCTGACCACTGTTTATTGAAGGTTTTGTCCTTTCTCTATTGTATGTTGCTTCCTTTTTTATTGTAAATTAATTGAACATATATACATGGGCTTATTTCTGGGTTCTCATTTCTGCTCCATTGGTTTATGTGTCTGTTTCTAGGATGAAACCAGATTATTTTGATTTTGATAGCTTTGCAAAATCGCTTGCAATCAGGAAGCATGATGCATCTAGCTTTGTTCTTTTTTAAGATTGATGTGACTATCACGGTCATTGGCTACTTCTAGTTCCATTTATATTTAAAATCATTCTATTTCTGTGAAAATGCTATTGTACTTCTTTGAAAGGATTGCACTTGAATCTGTCAATTGCTTTGGTTAATATGGAAATTTTAGCAATGTTAGTTTTTGCAATCTATGAACACAGAATATATTTCCATTTAGTTTTGTCTTCAATTATTTTCATGAAAGGCAGAGTTCAAGTTCATTCTTGAACACTGCCAGAGTATAGCTCAATGACTTGTCTGAGAACATATTTACCATACTTATTAATAGATATGTATGTTGTAGCCCATCAGTTCAGTTCAGTTCAGTCACTCAGTCGTGTCCGACTCTTAGCAACCCCATGAACAGGCCTCCCTTTCCAACACCAACTCCCGGAGTTCACTCAAACTCATGTCCATCGAGTCGGTGATACCATCCAGCCGCCTCATTCTCTGTCGTCCCCATCTCCTCCTAACGCCAATCGCTCACAGCATCAGAGTCTTTTCCAGTGAGTCAACTTGTCACACGAGGTGGCCAAAGTATAGGAGTTTCAGCTTTAGCATCAGTCCTTCCAAAGAACACACAGGATTGATCTCCTTTAGAATGGACCGTTTGGATCTCCTTGCAGTACAAGGGACTCTCAAGAGTCTTCTCCAACACCACAGTTCAAAAGCACCAATTCTTCGGCAATCAGCTTTCTTCACAGTCCAACTCTCACATCCATACATGACCACTGGAAAAACCATAGCCTGACTAGAGGGACCTTGGTTGGCAAAGTAATGTCTCTGCTTTTTAATATGCTATCTAGGCTGGTAATAACTTTCCTTCCAAGGAGTAAGCGTCTTTTAATTTCATGGCTGCAATCAGCATCTGCAATGATTTTGGAGCCCAGAAAAATAAAGTTGACACCGTTTCCACTGTTTCCCCATCTATTTCCCATGAAGTGATGGAACCAGATGTCATGATCTTCGTTTTCTGAATGTTGAGCTTCAAGCCAACATTTTCACTCTCCTCTTTCACTTTCATCAAGAGGCCTTTGAGTTCCTCTTCACTTTCTGCCATAAGGGTGGTGTCATCTGCATATCTGAGGTTACTGATATTTCTCCCAGCAATCTTGAATCCAGCTTGTGCTTCTTCCAGCCCAGCGTTGCTCATGAGGTACTCTGCATATAAGTTAAATAAGCAGGGTGACAATATACAACCTTGACATACTCCTTTTCCTATTTGGAACCAGTCTGTTGTTCCATGTACAGTTCTGACTGTTGCTTCCTGACCTGCATACAGGTTTCTCAAGAGGCAGGTCAGGTGGTCTGGTATTCCCATCTCTTTCAGAATGTTCCACAGTTTATTGTGATCCACAGACTCAAAGGACTTGGCATAGTCAATGAAGCAGAAATAGATGTTTTTCTGGAACTCTCTTGCTTTCTCCATAATCCAGCGGATGATGGCAATTTGATCTCTGGTGCCTCCACCTTTTCTAAAACCTGCTTGAACATCTGGAAGTTCATGGTTCACATATTGCTGAAGCCTAGCTTGGAGAATTTTGAGCATGACTTTACTAGCATGTGAGATGAGTGCAATTGTGCGGTAGTTTGAGCATCACTACGAACAAAGCTAGTGGAGGTGATGGAATTCCAGTTGAGCTATTTCAAGTCTTGAAAGATGATGCTGTGAAAGTGCTGCACTCAATATGCCAGCAGATTTGGAAAACTCAGCAGTGGCCACAGGACTGGAAGAGGTCAGTCTTCATTCCAATCCCAAAGAAAGGCAATGCCGAAGAATGCTCAAACTACCGCACAATTGCACTCATCTCACACACTAGTAAAATCATGCTCAAAATTCTCCAAGCCAGGCTTCAGCAGTATGTAAGCCGTGAACTCCCAGATGTTCAAGCAGGTTTTAGAAAAGGCAGAGGCACCAGAGATCAAATTGCCAACATCCACTGGATCATGGATAAAGCAAGAGAGTTTCAGAAAAACATCTATTTCTGCTTCATTGACTATGACAAAGCCTTTGACTGTGTCGATCACAATAAACTGTGGAACATTCTGAAAGAGATGGGAATACCAGACCACCTGACCTGCTTCTTGAGAAACCTGTATGCAGGTCAGGAAGCAACAGTCAGAACTGGACATGGAACAACAGACAGGTTCCAAATAGGAAAAGGTGTACGTCAAGGTTGTATATTGTCACCTTGCTTATTTAACTTATATGCAGAGTACATCATGAGGAATGCTGGGCTGGAAGAAGCACAAGCTGGAATCAAGATTGCTGGGAGAAATATCAATAACCTCAGATATGCAGATGACACCACCGTTATGGCAGAAAGTGAAGAGGAACTCAAAGGCCTCTTGATGAAAGTGAAAGAGGAGAATGAAAAGGTTGGCTTGAAGCTCAACATTCAGAAAACAAAGATCATGGCATCTGGTCCCATCACTTCATGGGAAATAGATGGAAAAACAGTGGAAACAGTGTCAGACTTTATTTTTTGGGGCTCCAAAATCACTGCAGATGCTGATTGCAGCCATGAAATTAAAAGACGCTTGCTCCTTGGAAGGAAAGTTATGACCAACCTTGATAGTATATTAAAAAGCAGAGACATTACTTTGCCAACAAAGGTCCATCTAGTCAAGGCAATGGTTTTTCCCGTGGTCATGTATGGATGTGAGAGTTAGAATGTGAAGAAAGCTGATCGCCGAAGAATTGGTGCTTTTGAACTGTGGTGTTGGAGAAGACTCTTGAAAGTCCCTTGTACTGCAAGGAGATCCAACCGGTCCATTCTAAAGGAGATCAATCCTGGATGTTCATTGGAGGGACTGATGCTAAAGCTGAAACTCCAATACTTTGGCCACCTCATGCGACGAGTTGACTCACTGGAAAAGATTCTGATGCTGGGAAAGGTTGGGGGCGGGAGGAGAAGGGGACGACGGAGGATGAGATGGCTGGATGGCATCACTGACTCTGTGGACATGAGTTTGAGTGTACTCCGGGAGTTGGTGAGGGACAGGGAGGCCTGGCGTGCTGTGATTCATGGGGTCGCGGAGAGTCGGACACGACTGAGCGACTGAACTGAACAGAACTTGAGCATTCTTTGGCATTCCCTTTCTTTGGGATTGCAATGAAGACTGACATTTTCCAGTCCTGTGGCCATTGCTGAGTTTTCCAAATTTGCTGGCATATTGAGTGCAGCACTTTCACAGCATCATCTTTCAGGATTTGAAATAGCTCAATTGGAATTCCATCACATCCACTAGCTTTGTTCATCGTGATGCTCTCTAAGGCCCACTTGACTACCCATTCCAAGATGTCTGGTTCCAGGTGAGTGATCACGCCATTGTGATTATCTTCATCGTGAAGATCTTTTTTGTACAGTTCTTCTGTGTATTCTTGCCACCTCTTCTTAATATCTTCTGCTTCTGTTAGGTCCATACCATTTCTGTCCTTTATCATGCCCATCTTTGCTTTAAATGTTCCCTTGATATCTGTAATTTTCTTGAAAGGATCTCTTGTTTTTCCTATTCTGTTGTTTTCCTCTATTTCTTTACATTGATCGCTGAGGAAGGGTTTCTTATCTCTCCTTGCTATTCTTTGGAACTCTGCATTCAGATACTTATATCTTTCCTTTCCTCCTTTGCTTTTCGCTCCTCTTCTTTTCACAGCTATTTGTAAGGCCTCCTCAGACAGCCATTTTGCTTTTTTGCATTTCTTTTCCATGGGGATGGTCTTGGTCCCTGTCTCCTGTACAATGTCACGAACCTCCGTCCAGAGTTCATCAGGCACTCTGTCTATCAGACCTAGACCCTTAATTCTATTTCTCACTTCCACTGTATAATCATAAGGGATGTGATTAGGTCATATCTGAATGGTCTAGTGGTTTTCCCTGCTGCTTGCTGTTGCTGCTGCTGCTGCTGCTGCTTAGTCGCTTCAGTCGTGTCCGAATCTGTGCGACCCCATAGACGGCAGCCCACCGGGCTCCCCCGTCCCTGGGATTCTCTAGGCAAGAACACTGGAGTGGGTTGCCATTTCCTTCTCCAAGTGGTTTTCCCTACTTTCTTCAATTTAAATCTGAATTTGGCAATAAGGAGTTCATGATCTGAGCCACAGTCAGCTCCTGGTCTTGTTTTTGCTAACTGTATAGAGCTTCTCCATTTTTGGCTGCAAAGAATATAATCAATCTCATTTCGGTGTTGACCAACTGGTGATGTCCCTGTGTAGAGTCTTCTCTTGTGTTGTTGGAAGAGGGTGTTTGCTATGACCAGTGTGTTCTCTTGGCAAAACTCTATTAGCCTTTGCCCTGCTTCATTCTGTGCTCCAAGGCCAAATTTGCCTGTTACTCCAGGTGTTTCTTGACTTCCTACTTTTGCATTCCAGTCCCCTATAATGAAAAGGACATCTTTTTTGGGTGTTAGTTCTAAAAGGTCTTGTAGGTCTTCATAGAACTGTTCAACTTTGGCTTCTTCAGCATTACTGGTTGGGGCATAGGCTTGGATTACTGTGATATTGAATGTTTTGCCTTGGAAATGAACAGAAATCATTCTGTCGTTTTTAAGATTGCATCCAAGTACTGCATTTCGGACTCTTTTGTTGACCATGATGGCTACTCCATTTCTTCTAAGGGATTCCTGCCCACAGTAGTAGATATAATGGTCATCTGAGTTAAATTCACCCATTCCAGTCCATTTTAATTCACTGATTCCTAGAATGTTGACATTCACTCTTGCCATCTCCTGTTTGACCACTTCCAATTTGCCTTGATTCATGGACCTAACATTCCAGGTTCCTATGCAATATTGCTCTTTACAGCATCGGACCTTGCTTCTAGCATCAGTCACATCCACAACTGGGAATTTGTTTTGCTTTGGCTCCATCCCTTCATTCTTTCTGGAGTTATTTCTCCACTGATCTCCAGTAGCACACTGGGCACCTACCGACCTAGGGAATTCCTCATTCAGTATCCTATCATTTTGCCTTTTGATACTGTTCATGGGGTTCTCAAGGCAAGTATACTGAAGTGGTTTGCCATTCCCTTCTCCAGTGGACCACATTCTGTCAGACCTCTCCATCATGACGTGTCCCTCTTGGGTGGCCCCACACGGGATGCCTTAGCTTCATTTATTTAGACAGGGCTGTGGTCCATATGATCAGATCAACTAGTTTTTTGTGATTATGATTTCAATGTGTCTGCCCTCTAATGCCCCCTCCCAATACCTACTCTCTTATTTGGGTTTCACTTACCTCTGTCCTGGCATATCTCTTCACAGCTGCTCCAGCAAAGTGCAGCCGCTGTACCTTACTTTGGACGAGGGGTATCTCCTCAAGGTCGCTCCTCCTGACCTTGAATGTGGAGTAGCTCCTCTCGGCCCTCCTGTGCCAAAGCAGCCACCACCTCTTGGACGTGGGACAGCTCTTCTCAGCCACCGCCCTAACCTTGGGCATGGGGTAGCTCCTCTCGGTCACGATTCTGCACGTGGTCGGTTGCCGGAGCCGCGTCTCCTTCGTCTGCACCGCCGGGGCCGGAGTCTCCCGTGTCTGCGCCGCAGGGGCCGGCGTCTCTTGCTCTCTTGAATCTATCAATATTGTAATGAATCAATAATGTAAGTTTAATAAAGGTATAAAATTTATTTTTCCTACTGTTTTTGTTAGTACTGTGAATAATCCATAATTTACAATTCTGGAGACGTCAACCTTTGTCTTCTTTGTTATATGCTTTAGGAAAATAGTGATATTTTCTATTCTTAAAGAAACTGGCAATTAAAGTTCTTGTTAACAGGATATGTGTTTGCTCTTGAATTTGTATAGTAGAGAGGAAGCAGAAGATTTCTAAAAACAATGCTTTGGATAATTTGTGGCCCTAGTTTTCGAGCTGAGGCCATGATTCTTATATACTACCACATAGTAAGTATATAGCTTGGGGATAGATCCAAGAAGAAACAGCTCCATCATTTTTTTTTTTTTAATTCCACTAATTTCAAATGTATTTCCAATCTTCGACTTGGTCTTAGTTTGGTTTATTGGTATTTACCCAAATAATAGTATCTTACCCAATTAATTATGCTGTTCTTTATTTCATTTTTGGACCTTTAGTTTATGGGTTAATATAAAAGCAAATAGCAGGATTAGGTTCTAAGTCAAGAACAAAACTTCCATGGAATATAATGCTAGAACTTCAAATTTCTAAGTGGGTATATTAAAAAATAAAAATAAAAAAGTCAAAAGAAAAATTTAAGGACTTATTTTCCAAACCTTCACTTTCATTGAAACCTTTCTCTCTTATTACCCATAGAAGGGGACAGACAATTCTATTTAGCTCTTTTTAAAAAAGTTTTCATCAGTAAGAGACAGGAAGACTTTCATCTTGGAACAATTATTAAAATATTTTTTCTTTAGATTCTTTGCCTTTGAGATGGGCAAGAATGAAGACAAAGATAAACAATACTTAAATGACCAATGTCAACTTTATTATTACTGATTTAAAGCAAACTATAGTTACTGGTACATAATTTAAAAATTATATCCCAAACAGCAGGTCCGGTAGTTTGGCCTCAAGAGATTGTGGTATAGAAAAAGACTGAGAGAATATTTGTTATATAGAATTAATTATCATAGAAAATAAAAAAAGCAATATTGCAACAAGCCATGAAAATAACTTCATATGGAGATATGGAGTCAGGATGCTGGATCATCCAGACCTTTTAAGGAAATTTACTATAATGAAGTTCTACTGCATATGAATGGAAGGTACTGTAAGACCAAAGGTGAGGATGATTATAGATTTCTCTCTCTCTCCCTCTCTCTCTCTCTCAGACAGATTCCTTCCAACTTCTACCAGAAAGTTTGTCAGTTATTTAATTATAGCATAGTTGACCAAGCCACTTCAGAGTCAGTTCATGGTCGCTAATCAACATCATATCTGTACTACAATTTTGCCAGAGGGCATGGCCTCTCACTTCACCTGTCTGGAAAACACTTATATCTCTTCTTTGCCAAATCAATTGCTATAAAATTTTCAGGATGTCAAGTAAACCTCATTTAAAGGAAAAAAATAATTTTATGAAAAACGTATTTGAATATTCCAGTTTGGAGGAATTTCTTCTTTTTCTGAATGCAATAGCATTTAAAGGCTGAAGCACACAATTTACCATTTAGATGGTTTTTATTTTTTTTATTTTTAATTTCATCGTTCTGAAATATCAGGTAAATTAATCTTGTCTTGTAAGAGAGAAAGCAGGTCTTTAGACAAGGATCATATACATTACTACTTTTAAATCAACCAGAGATAGAGATATCCAAGTTAATGCTCTACTGATTAATCTCTTTGAGGGCACTTGGTTAATGACATTTAATAGGCTAAAAGAAATATTGCCTTAAAGTGATTTCCAAGACTTAGAAATCATGCCTTCTCTAAAACCTGATAGGCCTGTATTCTTATTACTAGACATTAATATGATGTCAAATTTAATGGTTTTCTTGTTTCCTTCCTCCTTCCTTCCTTCCTTCTCTTCCTCTTCCTCCTTTCTTTTTTTTTTCATTCTGTCTTTACATCATTCTTAAGTCTTTATTCTTCTGCAATATTTCACTTCAATGTTAGCATTTATAACAAGGGAAGTTTCAAAGCCAGTTAAGTGACTATAAAGATAAGTTTGATGGTCAATGACTTAACTATTGGGTTGCTCTTCAAGCAGACTTCACATTTTGCTTTTGTGATATCTTCATTGTTTTCCTTATTCAAAGAAATATTACCCTAGAAAGGAAAATTGAGAAATATAAAGCTATCTGATGAGTTCATTCAAGAATACGGCATACTATTTCTCAAAATGCTTATTTTATGTCAATAAATAAATATTATTTAACATCCAGAGAGGAAGTTAAAAAATAGCAGCCTAGAAGAATGAACAAAGACAATTACATCTTTTAACATAGTCTTTGGATCTAAGGATGGACTTTGCATATTTTTAGTATTCAAATCAAGTAAAGGATAACGATTTTATAGTAGTGCACAGATGATAAATTTTATGTAGCAGAATTGGAGTTTAATTAGACCATCAAAATCATTTAATTTATAATTCAAAAATGTTAAATTGATTTCTATGAAACATTTAGAAATATAGTTAGATAGAAGTTCCTATACTGTACATTATTTTAAAAAATGTACAGGATTTTATATCATAGATTTAGTTAAGTTTTAACATGTGTTTTTCTTAATTTTTCTGTTAGCTGTTACTTACTGATTTATCCATATTTAGTCAATATTTCAGAATTAATTACACTATGTCAATTTGCATGAAATTACGCCTCTTATATTCAGAAATATGTTTTTTATTTAATATTTTTCAGTTTTAATATCAAAGTTCAATGTATTTATTTAATGAGGTAGGGTTTTCACAGTGTTTCATTTAAACAAAATTTGAATTTATTTTATGTAACTGAAAAGTTTGTTTGAAAGGGATTTTGGTATAGGTTAATGAGGCATTTTTCTAGCAGATTAAGGAAATGCATTTTTTTTTTTTTCCTTTTTTTTGGTTTGGTTCACATTTAGTTTTTCACTTGCTTGCTGTTACGTTTAGTAGCATATGCTACAGGAAGACTGAGTAATGTGAAAGGAAGACATTATCACCTACATAAAATAATGTATAAATAACACAAGTAAAGTAATTTGTGTATTTTACTAAGTAGATTGCTTCACAGTTTATAAAGCACATTCACATATGATCTTTTTAAACTTTTAAGTAAGATTGAGAGGATAAAAGTGAGTAGATGGGAAATGGAGAAAACAAGTCGAGTGACTAGAATTAGCCATTTGTGGAAGCCAGCATGTCCCCCGAGATACATATGCTCTATATTGTGGAACCTGTGAATATCTTACATTATGTGGCAAAGAGTCACTGAGGTTGAATCCAAATTAAATTTGCCAACCAGCTGAATTGAGGGTTGTGAGATTTTCCTGGATTATCTATTTGGGCCTAATATAATCACAGGAGTCCTTGAATATCAAAGAAGAAGGCAGAGGAGAAGGTCAGAATGATGCGTTGCTAGAAGGATCCAGTCAGCCATCTCTGGGTAAAGAAAAAGGAAAGGGGCCATAAGTCAGGGAAGGCTGGTGGCCTCACAAAGGTGGAAAAGGCAAGGAAACAGGTTCCCACCTAAAGCCTCCAGAAAGGAATTCAGCCCTACTGACACCTTGATTTTAGCTCAATGAGACCAAAGTCAGACTTGTGACCCACAGAGCAATAAGACAATAAATTTGTAATGTTTAGCTGCTATGTTTCTGGTAATTTGTTAGAGCAGCAATAAGGAAACTAATGTATCAGAATTTGGGATATTATCATGTTTATTTTCCTACATTAACATTAGAGTCCTTTTGCCTAAGAAAAAGAAGAATTTTAAAAAATTGTATTTACGTGCTGATTTTATTTGTGAATTCAGGGAGAATTGGAAACTTCATGTTATCAACCATTGAAATCTTAAACACTTTTTTTCACTTAGGACAATATACATTTATACATCTCATTTGAATTTTTCTTTCATTTCTATGCTTTTTATTTCTTAATATATTTTACCTTTTAATGTGTTGTTACTGTAAGTAATGTTTCTTATATTATACTTGGCTTGGCTTTAAATGGTGTGAATTAACCTAATTTCTGAATCATTTAACCTTTTTCAGCAACGAGTCTTTTGCTTCTATTTGAGCTTCAGGTTAGAATGATACATTTAAATAATGAAACATTCTTTCCTCCTTTAAAGTATATTTCTTTTCTTTTATCTCTAATTACATTTTGCTAGTACTTCCAGAGCAATGTTAAATAATGTTCAAGATCATTGGCATCCTTGTTTTTGTCTGACTTTAATCATGGATTAAATCAGGATTTCCTCAATAAGTATTATATTCAACATTTATTTGATTGTTCACTTAATTATAATGGTCAAACAAAGCAAATATAGCTAAATTCAGTTGCAACTCTGCTGCAGAACATTAGAAACACAAAGTAAATATGAGGTTGCTATTAGTCAATTTGACAAACACATTTTCTGTCTATGGAGAAGTTCAATCTTACTCTGCCCATTACACATTGAATAGCACAGGAGTGAGAGGTGTCACATACTGTTACAGACAGTGAAGTCTACTGATCATCCTTGTAGGCAAAGGTGAAGACAGCATATCTGCAAACTCTAAGAGAGAAAAATACAAATATGGAAGGTTGAAGAAAAGAAACTGCCCAGAAAGTAGAGACAGAAGGGAAATCTCGTGGTGGGAAAGTTTTCGAACAAGACAATCTCTTTAGGAAACCACAGTGCAATTTCTTTTTAAATACACCTTCTCCTCGCCTTTGATTGGAGGCTAAAAAAGTAAATGGTGATACTAAAGAACTAAATTTTAGTGGCCATTTTGGAATTTTTTTTGGAAGATATCTTCCCCCTAAAATATAGTTATCTTAGGAATTTCCAAATTTCAGAAAAGGCTATTGTATATTCTTATACTTGTGAACTATGGTCAATGACTCAGTTTGGGAACAGAAAAGGAAAGTTTGGTATTGTCTTCAGTCATCCTACTGCTTAAATCAGAGCAGTGGAGTTAGCATTATCTTAAGTAAAGATGGGAGGGCTGAAATTCCAGACTGTGATTAGCACAGAGCCATGGAAAAATGAGACAATTTCTTGTCCTCATAAAAATTACACTGGACACTTATATAACGACATTGATTCCTGATGGGTCTTGTTTGGCCTGGAAACAAGGATATTATAAGGCAAGGTTCAATTTATGAAGAGGTTGTTTTGTGAAAATATGAAATACAGCCTATTTTCCCTTCAAAGTTACATATATAAGTCAATTATAAGTATTTCAGTTTTCATTGTCATCTGTGTGTGTGTGTGTGTGTATGTGTGACATGTATATTGACATGTATATTACAATACAACAGCATCGCCATGTGGACATTTTTCTGAAATCTTGATTTATTTAAATTACTAAACATATTTTAAAACATAGCTTCATTTTTGCCATAAGCAAAACTTGGCCCCCAGTAGAATGAAGTTTAATACTGAGAAACCATGTTTCTTTTACAAATAATTTGATATGCAGTGAATTTCTGAGACTCATTATTTTAATAAGCAAAAGTAACCTGCTGTCTTAGTCCATTTAGGCTACTGTAACATGATGAAATTGACTGTGTGACTTTTAAACTGGATTTTTCACAGCTTTGAGTGCTGCTGCTGCTGCTAAGTCACTTCAGTCGTGTCCGACTCTGTGTGACCCCATAGACGGAAGCCCACCAGGCTCCCCCGTCCCTGGGATTCTCCAGGCAAGAACACTGGAGTGGGTTCCAAAATCAAGGTATTGGCAGATTTGCTATCTGGTGAGTTCCGGCTTCCTGATTCATAGAGGACCATCTTATCTCTATAACTCACAAGATAGAAGGAGCAAAGGAGGTCTCAGTGATCTCCTTATATGGACATCAATTCTATTCATTAGGGCTCCATTCTCATGACATAATCACCCTTTAAAGGCCCTACCTCCAAATGTCATCACACTGATGGTTAGGATTTCAATGTACAAACGTATGGGTTGGGCAGGGATGTAAACATTTAGTCTTTAACTAAATGTCATTTAAGATAACATAATCAACTACAGCATTTGAATAATATCCAAATATACAATATAAGACAATTATAGTGTCCCAATGCATAACTTTATTTTCATATTGATTAAAGTACATACCTATTCATGGTTTTATTTATAATGGCCCAGAATTTTTCATGAGAAAATACCTGAAATATTTTATTTCAATATTTATGAAGTCTAAAATGTAAATCAGCTATCAAAATTTAAAAGAAAGTGAAAGTGAAAGTTGTACAGCCATGTCTGATTCTTTTTAACCCCATGGACTGTAGCCTGCCAGGCTCCTCTGCCCACACAATTCTGTAGGCTAGAATATTGGATTGGATAGCCATTTCCTTCTTCAGGGGACCTTCTCAACCCATGGTCTGAACCCATATCTTCCACTTTGCAGGTGGATTCTTTACCATCTGAGCCACCAAGGAAGCCCTTAAACCTATATAACTCAAAACATTGTACTTAATTTTTAAAGTTAAAATTTTAACTTGGAAATGAGTTCAAAAGAATTAATTGAACTAAGGTAGATTATACTTTCAACCTATGAGTCATTAGAAGTTTAGTGATTCAAAATAAAAAATTGGCACAGGTTGGAAGCCCAAGAGATTCACACTGGAGTTTCTTTGGCAGACTCTTCATTAGTGAGTGTCCTTGGAATCAGTGACTCCAGAATGAAAAGGAAAGAAACAGTATCATTTAGAGAGAGAAATCCCGACAGCCAAACTATGGCCATGTCTGGAGTTAGTATGTCTTACCAGTTACCCTGTTGGAAGCCAAAATAGCTAGGCCTTTATGTTATACCTCTATCAGTCATTGGATTTAGGCTGTGAGCAGAGTATGGATCTCCAGATTTCTATAGCAGAGGTGATCCCTGAAGATCTTGAAAGCTGAAGGCTACCTTCCATCCACACTGCCAGCAGCACTTCTAATCCTTCTTTAATAGAACCTATCCCAGGGACGGGGGAGCCTGGTGGGCTTCCGTCTATGGGGTCACACAGAGTCGGACACGACTGAAGTGACTTAGCAGCAGCAGCAGCAGCAGTGTGCATCACAGTGTCCACCACTTGTACTGGTTTACCCACTTCATATACATTTCTTTTTATATCTTCAAAAGCATTTATTTTTTAATTAACATTTTTATTGAAGGATAATTGCTTTACAGAATTTGGTTATTTCCTGTCAAACATCAACATGAATCAGCTGTAGGTATACATATATCCCCTCCTGAAGCTCGCTCCCATCTTCCTCCCCATCCCACTCCTCTAGGTTGATACAGAGCCCCTGTTTGAGTTTCTTGAGCCAGACAGCAAATTCCCATTGGCTATCTGTGGTAATGTAAGTTTCCATGTTACTCTTTCCATAAATCTCACCCTCTGCTCCTCTCTCCCCATGTCCATAAGTCTATTCTCTATGTCTGTTTCTCCATTGCTGCCCGGTAAATAAATTCTTCAATACAATTTTATTAGATTTCATATATGTATGTTAGAATACTATATTTATCTTTTTCTTTCGTACTCACTTCACTCTATATAATAGGTTCTAGGTTCATTCACTTCATCAGAACTGGCTCAAATACGTTCCTTTTCATGGTTGAGTAATATTTCATTGTGTATATGTACCACAACTTATTTATCCATTCATCTGTAGATGGACACCTAGGTTGTTCCCATGTTCTAGCTATTGTAAATAGGGCTGCAATGAACAATGGGATACATGTGTCTTTTTCAATTTTGGTTTCCTCATAGTATATGCGTAGGAGTGGGATTGCTGGGTCATATGGTGGTTTCATTTCTAGTTTTTAAAGGAAACTCCATACCATCTTCCATAATGGCTGTATCAACTTACATTCCTACAAACATAGCAAGAGTGTTCCCTTTTCTCTATACGCTCTACGGAATTTATTGTTTGTAGACTTTTTGATGATGGCCGTTCTGACCAGTGTGAGGTAATATTGCATTGTGATTTTAATTTACATTTCTCTAATAATGAGAGTCGGACACGACTGAGCGACTGAACTGAACTGAATAATGAGCAATGTTGAGCATCTTTTCATGTGTTTGTTAGCTATCTGCATGTCTTTTTTGGAGAAATGTCTGTTTAGGTCTTTTTCCCACTTTTTGATTGGGTTGTTTGTTTTTCTGGTATTGAGTTGCATAAGCTTCTTATATATTTTGGAAATTAATCCTTTGTCAGTTATTTCATTTGCTATTATCCCCCGCCTCCATTCCAAGGGTTATCTTTTCACCTTGTTTACAGGTTCTTTTGCTGTGCAAAAGTTTTTAAGTTTAATCAGGTCCCACTTGTTTGCTTTTGTTTTTATTACCATTACACTAGGAGATGGGTCTTAGAGGATCTTGCTTTGATTTATGTCATGGAGTGTCCTACCTATATTTTCCTCTAAGAGTTTTATAGTTTATAGTCTGTCATTTAAGTTTTTAATCCATTTTGAGTTTATCTTTGTGTATGGTGTTAGGAAGTGTTCTAATTTCATTCTTTTATATGTAGCTGTCCAGTTTTCCTAGCACCATTTACTGAAGAGGCTGCCTTTGCCCCTTTGTATATTCTTGCCTCCTTTGTCAAAAATAAGGTACCCATAGGTGCGTGGGTTTATTCTGGGCTTTCTATCTTGTTCCATTGGTCTATACTTCTGTTTTTGTGCCAGTGCCATACTATCTTGATGACTGTAGCTTTGTAGTATAATCTGAAGTCAGGAAGGTTGAGTCCTCCAGCTCCATTCTTCTTTCCCAAGACTGCTTTGCTATTTTGGGTCTTTTTTGTTTGCATATGAATTGCCAGAAGTTTTTTCAAGATTCACATAGGTCAGTGTTCATGGGGAAACTTAGAAGTAGGAATTAGTAAGACAAGTTAAAACCCCTCAATGTAATGTTGCAATAGATACCTGTCTTCTTTTCTCTTATTGTTGTTCAGTTACTCAATCATGTCTGACTTTTTGAGACTCCATGTGCTGTAGCACTCCAAGCTTCCCTGTCCTTCACTATCTCCTGGAGCTTGCTCAAACTCATATCCATTGACTCAGTGATACCATCCAACTATCTTGTCCTCTGTTTTCCCCTTCTGCTGCCTTCAATCTCTCCCAGTATCAGGGTCTTTTCTAATGAGTTGGCTCTTCACATCAGGTGGTGAAAGTATTGAAGCTTCAGTACCAGCCCCTCCAGTGAATATTCAGGGTTGGTTTTCTTTAGGATTGACTGGCCTGCTCCTCCTCAGCTTGAAGTATTGCCTGTGGCAGTCTTGCAGTATTTCGTTATGGCATGGCACAGATGCTTGTGCCCAAGGGATCACCATGACCTTTTCTGACATAAATTAATGTATTTATCTATTGACCATCAGAATTTGGCAGGAGTGTACCAAAATATATCAATAACTTCTCTGGGTGCTGACAATATCCCTGCCTGACCACACTTGTAACTGAAGTTCTGTCTCAGATTGATGATCATGGTCCCTGATCCCTGACAAATTAATGACTCCTTTTTTTCACATGCTTTTCGTTTGCATGAAGTCCAAAGTGGCCAGGTGTCAAGGTGGTCATGGGACAATTAAGCTAAAAATAACAATTGATTTTCTATTCACTTTCTGCAGGAGTGTAAGAAAGAGGCAAAATAAGGCACTGCTTTCCCAATGATCCATTTTTCCCCATGAATGGTACCAAGTGGGAGTAGGCAAATCAGGGCAGATGATGGAACTGTCTTATTAAAAAGGAATCCTGAATAAATCCCTGTCATGTGTGTGTGTGTGTGTGTGTGTGTGTGTGTGTGACTAGGTTCTGGAGAAGGGTAGGAAATAATAAGAGTTCAACAGTCCCTAGTCAGAGTGGAGAAAGTTGTCTCAGTCAAGATCCCCTGGTAAGGAGGTAAAGTAAAAACATCACAGTTGATGCCCTACCTGATTACAAGGCCTCTGAATGGAGGTGCGTCAGCCAAAAATGTGAATATTTTAGCCGGCCTGGGGAGGAGACCTGAGTCTTTGACAGTAACCTTCTCCAGAAGTCTGTAAGGCAAGGCTGTACACTAAGTCTTCTGCGGGTAGGGCTTTCTCCCATGAGACTGCAAATTAACAAAGGCTTCTTTGTTAATTAACTAAACTTGGGTCTGAAAGGTCATACCAGATTTTGACCTTGAAATCAGACTCCTCAACAAACAGCACCAGTCTCTTAAGAGCTCAGTAGAATTCTTGATATATCCCTTGGCTGAAATGTTTCTCCCATTGGCACCCAATCTTGCAGAACTCAGATTAGCAGGAATAGGAAACAATATTCCCCAAGGAATCACTGGGAATTATGGTAAGCTTGGCCATTCCTTTTTCCATGTGAATATCAGGTCCATGAATTCCTCCTAATATGTACATTGCACACTATATAAACATCTTTGCTTTAAGGTGGATCCTGAATCCTGGACAGTGATACCTGGCCATTTCAAAAGTATCACTTCTGATTTGCCAGTTCAGCTTTGCAATCATTCCAATCTACTATCTGTCTAATATCTTCTAGGTTGGGTGATAGGACCAGTGGATCCCACAGTCACAGCTCATTCCTGCACATTATTATTATTATTTTTACAAAATGGCTACAATTGTCAGAAGTGATATTTTATGGGAGCCCATGTCCATGAAGCAAACAGTTTATAAGCCCTCTAAAAGGAGTGTCGGTTGTGGCTTTGGAAGCAGTAAAGACAAACCCATACCCAGCATATGTCTCTATCCTCATCTGAATGAATGAACGGCTGGTCCAGGGTGAAATGGAATCAGTGTTGTCAAACTTACCAAACAGTCTTAATTGTCTTGCAGGGATTTGTGTGCCACTGAAGGCACATTAGCTTGTACATTTGCCATGGTGTTACAGAGTCCTTTTGCCAAAGGACCTAACATTTTCTTTAATGGGTGGTCTCTGAATCAAATTGGCCTAGGTCCAGACACTATTAATAAGAAAGAGAATTTGACTGTTTAGTAGGAAAATTTTCTTTATCCATCAGATCATTCATTCTTAAACATTACTTCTGGGGACAGCTTTAGGGTTCTTAGACTCAATTCACTCTGTGTGTCTGTGTGTGTGTAATCTTTCCCACACAAATGATCTATTCTTGGAGGCCAGCTCAATTCTGACTCTACCTACCTGGAAATAGAATCAGATTCCACTCAACTAAAGGGCTGAGTCCCAGGCATTGCCCTCTACAAGGGTAAATGCAGGACCAGGTTTGTACCTGTGTTTCTGACAGACTACGTACAATTGGAGGTTTCAAAAACCCCCTCCAGCTCAATATGCCAATTTAAAGTCCGGGTTGTTATCTGTACTTTAAACAGAATGGCTCACAGAATTTGGGAAAACCCAGTTTACCCACTAGATTACTGATTTATTATAAAAGAATATTCAGTTCAGTTCAGTGGCTCAGTCGTGTCCGACTCTCCGCGACCCCATGAATCACAGCACTAGAGGCCTCCCTGTCCATCACCAAAAGAATATTAGAGAATAAGAATCAACAGCCAGAAGAACAGATTCCTTGGGCAAAGCTTGGGGAAAGAGCTTAAAACTTCCATTCCATTCCAGGTGTGCCACTTTCCCCAATCCCCATGTGTTCACTATCATGAAAGTTCTCCAGTCCTTGTCTGAGTTTTTATGGAAGCTTTATTACATAGGCAAGATTGATTAAACCATTCTCCATTGTTGATTGATTCAATCACAAGCTCCCACAGTTTTCAGGAACTCAGGGCAAGAGATCAAATATTATTCCATTGCACTTATCACTCAAGAAATTCCAAGGGTTTTGGAAGATGTGAGCCAGGAACTGTGGATAAAGCCCTTATATGTATATGAGAAGTTTGTATTTTCTCATCTAAATGGCCAAATACATTTTTCCCTATTAGCTACAATATCACAGGTACAGATTCTTGAGTACTCATTCACTTTTACTGTCAATATTTCCACACTTAAAACTTACTCTAGTGGAATCTATATCATCTCCTGAGATCCTTGCCAGGATCCTAAATCCTGCATCTTGAGCAAATACTACCAAATCAATAAAGTCTCATTCATTTAGTCTGATGTTCCAGCTCTCATGATAAAGCACCCAAGACTTAAGTCTACTCATGGAGTCACAATCTGTATTTAATACTCTAAATTAAAAATATTAGAAACTCATAAACAACCAAAAATATTTATAGCTTAAAATGGTTACATAAAATGAATTTAATAATTTTTATTAATGCTCTGCAACATTTCCAGTTTCTTATGTCTATATATCTTAAAATGCCATTATCTGAATACTGAAAATGAGATAGTACACTCATATCTCTATATTTAAAGCAGAGTATAAAATTCTCCCTGTATCTTTTAATGGATATTTTTAAGTTTCCCAGAATCCCACAGCTACTCTATATCAAAGTACAATATAATTTGTGCATCAGCAACTGTGATTGTAATTTATTTATCAAGGGAGAATCTAGATAACTAGATATTATTTTATAAAATAGGCTAAGTTATTTTATTGCCGCAAATGAACCTTTTGGCATGCATGAGACACAACAAGAGTCTCTTCCAGAAAACTGTATCCCGCCAAGTATATGGAAATTCTCCTAGAGTGCTGAAAGTACCTCTGAGCTGTTGGCAACAATTCTCCATGTCTAATCTTGTGACAGCAGTTGTTCCAGATGACTTTTTCAAGAATATTTGTATAGCAAACAGCCTTGGAAGATGAATATAGTACCTTTCTCAGAGCCAGAAGGCAGATTTCCTATACAGGATTATACAATGTTCTTAAGAGAAAGTTTATACGGGCTTTCCAGAATACCTTATATGAAACTGGAATTTCCTAGTCTCAAGAGTCACCAGCTGTGACACAGACCCACTGTGTGGACAGCAGCCACCAAGCCTGCTTCTACTCTCATGGGATTTCAGCCATGTTCTCTGTGCCACATAACAAATGACTACAATTTAGTAGTTTAAGACAAGATGCAGTTATTATTTCACATATTATTTCCATAGGTCAGGTATCCAGACACAGCTTAAACTGGTCCTGTTCTCAAGGTTTCACAAGGCTGCAGTTAAATTACCAGTCAGGATCCTTGATCATCTAGAGTTCCAACAGAGGAAGAATCTGCCAGCAAGTTCATTCAGGTTATTTTTAGTTACTTATGGTTGTATGACTGTGGACCTTCAGTTTCCCTTGCTGTTGATAAGAGGCTCCCCACAGTTTCTAATGATCCCCTGCAATTTATTGACAAATGGGTCCTCCAACATGGGACTTACCTCCTCAAGCACATAAACTGGATTTGGTCTCCAGCTCCAATCTGCTAAGATAAAATCTTTCTTAATGCAATGTGATCATGGGTAACCTTATCACCTTTGCCATACAATGAAACCTAAGTTTAAAAGGTTTATCATTTTCAATATATTCGTCTGGTTAAAATAAAGCTGTAGATCCCTCTTATGTTCATGTAGAGGGGGTTACACAAAAACATGAACATCAGAAGGTAGGTCACATCAGGGTGTGTCCAGCACAGGGAACTAGAGAAACAAAACCATGCTGCCTGTTGGTCTAGAAGCAACAAGGCCTTTTGTCTCCAATCAGAAGCCCTATGTCTTCCGCCAGCATCTATGTACGTACGGCAGGAAATTTTTTAAGCTCACAGTTACGATAAAATCTCAGACTCTTTACAGTTCTTAACATTTTTTTCCTCATCTTTTCCTAGATGTATTCATAGTCTAATGAGAGTATATGATAATATTATCTTGGTTCATTTTCCTCCTTAGAGGTAAAGGATTATCCAGAGAAAAGTTTTATGTAACTGCCTAGTATCTCGATTTTCATTACTAAAGACACTCAGAAATTTTATATTTCTAAGGACAGGTATAGTTGGAAGCTGTTTCTTCACATCTTAATCTTTATCTATGTAAGATTTCTTCAATCTACAGCTTTAATGTTCAAGCCAATTCATCTGGAGTATAGTTACATTACAGTTTACATAATTTGAATTTTTTAGACCCCCAGAGTACAACCAAAATGACTGTGTGAAGGTAATATACCAGAACTCAGTCATGAAATTTATGGCCAGTGAACTGAATGAAACGTAATCACTCTTTCCTAAACCTGACAGATTCTCATATCATTAAAAAAAAAAAAAAAAAGTTTAACAATGTATTATATCTTACTAGAACCAATAAATACACCATCAGTATGGGTTTGAAATGAAGATTGCTTTAAAGCTTGGCTAAAATGGCTTATCTTTCCACAGACTACTTAGCAATATGAGTTCAAAGATCACCAGTTGAATAGCCCATAAAAGGTTCATTATGTCATTTTATATGCATCTGTCTGCCAAGCACTCAAGATCATAATAAGAAATTAAATAGCTCAAAGAAGATAAAGTTATGAAAGTTAAGTGGTGAAACAGTGTGATGCTCTACTGATAAAGAAGTTATTTCAACAGTTTATAAAGTGTTGATGGCTCTTTTGCAGTTTGGCTTAAGCAAAGTCTTGTCCTATGTTCAAAGCAATACATTGCTTTGTAGTTCAACCAGATCTATTCTATCTCCATAGTTTGATGAACCTCCATTCTTCTCTTCTAAATTCTTCTATAAGCAGTCTAATATTTAGCATTAGTCATTCACTGTCATTACAATAAAATAAAGAAATATTTCCTCCCTTATGCTATAGGAAGTCTCTTGCTCAACCTGGGGAAAAATAAAAGATCTTTTCTTCAACCCTTATAGCTCTTCCCATGAGCATTGCATCTGACTCTGAAGTGCTCGTTTTCTTTTGAACAGCTCTCCAAGAATTCAAATTAAACTCCCAGAAAATAAGTAAAGATTATCCATTTTTTCATGAACCATGCAGTCACTGGTTTCTTGGACACTGATTTCAGTCCCACTACAAATCATCAGAGCCATCTTTTCACCTCAAAATCCTCAACAGCTTCCCATCATATATTTGTCAGTATTTCCCATGCTTCAGAGTATAGAAATATCACCTAGAGACGTTGTGAGAAATACAGTCTTTCACGTCCTTGCTCATGTAGCTAAGTCATAGCTCTGCATACTTTTTGCATACATCCTAGTGTGTAACTGTCTTAAAAACATTTTACTACAAAAGCAGTTTTGTCCTGATAAATGTTTAACAATCAACCCTCCAGGACAAAAAGCAAGGCAGGAAGAAAGAAAGAAAGGAAACAGAACTGAAAATTTGCCAAGTGCCATCATGTTAATACTCTGGACATGGCCAGATTTCATTGAAAACAATATAGGGGGAAAACATTCACAAATGGGTCTTGTGAGCAAGTAGGGATCAGCTCCAGCACATCAATGCACATAGATCATTCTACTTCTACTAAATTGCTTACAATCATACATTATTTACCACTAGTATTTGTTCTTTAGACTTCCCTGGTAGCTCAGCTATAAAGAATCTTCCTGCCAATGCAGGAGACACAGGTTCAATCCCTGGGTTGGGAAGATGCCCTGGAGAAGAAAATGGCAACCCACTCCAGTATTCTTGCCTGGGAAATCCCAAGGACAGAAGAGCCTGGTGGTTGATAGTCCATGGGTCCCTTAAAGAGTCAGACATGACTTAGCAACTAAACAAACAAACAAAAAAATCTGTGTTTTATCTTCTCCCTCTCTGTGGAATTTAGAACTTTCCTTTCCTTCCCCCTGATCATTTCCCAGGGAAACTAATAATCCACTTGGGAAACTATTGTCCAAGCAGAAATCCCAAATGCTTCCATAGTTAGGATTAAATATTTCTTTCATGGGACACCCACATTTTAGTACAATCATCTATTGAAAAGTCTATTTTGATCTTAAACTAAGTTATCAGGAAATATAGCTCATTTATCTCCGTTATCAACAGTGTACAAAATGTAAGAACTAAATGTTTACTTGTAAAACTCATAACCCACTGTAATAATTAACAGTGAGCCATAATATTCAATATTGATTTAATACTGAGATATATGAAATACATCAGTGAGAAGTTGGGATAGGGAAGTGATAAAGGAATTGAATAATTCAACTATCCCTAGTGGTTTGGATAATTGAAAAAATAAATATACAGAATTAAAAGAAATATAAGCAGTGCCTTGCTCAGAGAAGTTAACTTCTCTGAGAGAAGTAAATTTTTGAAGCTGAAAAATCACTACTGGTTTTATAAACAGTATAATTGCATTTTGTTCTTACTAATCACATTTATAATTACACTCACCAAGAATAATGACTATAAGCAAATTTCAAGCTTTATTGCATAAGCCTGAGATCAAGTAGAAGGTGTTAACCTTCTATGTTATTTTCTTCAAAGCTTCAGGGGCTAGTCAATACTAAAATGTAAATATAAAGCTTGAAAAGAATTTAAGAAAAGTATCATTACTGAATGCATGCTAAGTCACTTCAGTCATGTCCGACTCTTTGCGACCCTATGGACAGTAGCCCACCAGCCTCGCATATACATGACATTCTCCATCTATAATACTGGAGCAGATTTCAGGCCCTGCTCCAGGAGATCTTCCCAACCCAGAGATCACAGCTGCGTCTCTTACCTCACCTGCGTTAGCAAGCAGGTTTGTTTTTTGTTTTTTTTTTTACCACTAGAGCCACCATTTAAATCACTGGAGAACTGATGCTTCCAGCTTGCATCCCGTAATGATTCAAACACTTATATTTTCCTGTAGAAAGAAATACAGTAAATATTTCCCATCTTTTGAGTCAAATTTTAGAGAAACTAAAAACCTACCACACGCAGAAGCATGGCTGAGAGGAGCTACCCCACGTCCAAAGTAAGGTACAGTGGCAGCGCTTTGCTGGAGCAGCTGTGAAGAGATATTCCACTAGCAAGGTAAGAGAAACCCAAATAAGACGGTAGGTATTGCGAGGGGGCATCAGAGGGCAGACACACTGAAATCATAATCACAGAAAACTAGTTGATCTGATCACATGGGCCACAGCCCTGTCTAACTCAATGAAACTAAGCCATGCCACACCCAAGACAGACAGGTCATGGTGGAGAGGTCTGACAGAATGTGGTCCACTGGAGAAGGGAATGGCAAACCACTTCAGTATACTTGCCTTGAGAACCCCATGAACAGTATCAAAAGGCAAAATGATAGGATACTGAATGAGGAATTCCCCAGGTCGGTAGGTGCCCAGTATGCTACTGGAGATCAATGGAGAAATAACTCCAGAAAGAATGAAGGGATGGAGCCAAAGGAAAACAAATTCCCAGTTGTGGATGTGACTGTTGATAGAAGCAAGGTCCGATGCTGTAAAGAGCAATATTGCAAAGGAACCTGGAATGTTAGGTCCATGAATCAAGGCAAATTTGAAGTAGTCAAACGAGATGACAAGAGTGAACGTCGACATTCTAGGAATCAGTGAACTAAAATGGACTGGAATGGGTGACTTAAACTCAGATGACCATAATATCTACTACTGTGGGCAGAAATCCCTTAGAAGAAATGGAGTAGCCATCATCGTCAATAAAAGAGTCTGAAATGCAGTACTTGGATGCAATCTTAAAAACGACAGAATGATTTCTGTTCGTTTCCAAGGCAAAACATTCAATATTTCAATAATCCAAGCCTATGCCTCAACCAGTAACGCTGAAGAAGCCGAGGTTGAACAGTTCTATGAAGACCTACAAGACCTTTTAGAACTAACACCCAAAAAAGATGTCCTTTTCATTATAGGGGACTGGAATTCAAAAGTAGGAAGTCAAGAAACACCTGGAGTAACAGGCAAATTTGGCCTTGGAGCACGGAATGAAGCAGGGCAACGGCTAATAGAGTTTTGCCAAGAGAACGCACTGGTCATAGCAAACACCCTCTTCCAACAACACAAGAGATGACTCTACACATGGACATCACCAGATGGTCACACCGAAATCAGATTGATTATATTCTTTGCAGCCAAAGATGGAGAAGCTCTATACAGTTAGCAGAAACAAGACCAGGAGCTGACTGTGGCTCAGATCATGAACTCCTTATTGCCAAATTCAGACTTAAATTGAAGAAAGTAGGGAAAACCACTAGACCAGTCAGATAAGACCTAAATCAAATCCCTTATTAGTATACAGTGGAAGTGAGAAATAGATTTAAGGGACTAGATCTGATAGACATAGTGCCTGATGACCTCTGGACAGAGGTTCATGACATTGTACAGGAGACAGGGACCAAGATCATTCCCGTGGAAAAGAAATGCAGAAGAGCGAAATGGCTGTCTGAGCAGGCCTTACATATAGCTGTGAAAAGAAGAGAAGCGAAAAGCAAAGGAGAAAAGAAAAGATATAAGCATCTGAATGCAGAGTTCCAAAGAATAGCAAAGAGAGATAAGAAAGCCTTCCTCAGCAATCAATGCAAAGAAATAGAGGAAACAACAGAATAGGAAAAACAAGAGCTCTCTTCAAGAAAATTAGAGATTCCAAGGGAACATTTCATGCAAAGATGGGCTCGATAAAGGACAGAAATGGTATGGACCTAAGAGAAGCAGAAGATATTAAGAAGAGGTGGCAAGAATACACAGAACTCTACAAAAAAGATCTTCACGATGAAGATAATCACAGTGGCGTGATCACTCACCTGGAGCCAGACATCTTGGAATGTGAAGTCAAGTGGACCTTAGAGAGCATCACGATGAACAAAGCTAGTGGATGTGATGGAATTCCAATTGAGCTATTTCAAATCCTGAAAGATGATGCTGTGAAAGTGCTTCAATCAATATGCCAACAAATTTGGAACACTCAGCAGTGGCCACAGGACTGGAAAAGGTCAGTCTTCATTCCAATCCCAAAGAAAGGCAATGCCAAAGAAGGCTCAAACTACTGCACAATTGCACTCATGTCACACACTAGTAAAGTCATGCCCAAAATTCTCCAAGCCAGGCTTCAGCAATATGTGAACCGTGAACTTCCAGATGTTCAAGCAGGTTTTAGAAAAGGCAGAGGCACCAGAGATCAAATTGCCAACATATGCTGGATCATGGAGAAAGCAAGAGATTTCCAGAAAACCATCTATTTGTGCTTCATTGACTATGCCAAAGCCTTGAGTGTGTGGATCACAATAAACTGTGGAACATTCTGAAAGAGATGGGAATCCCAGACCACCTGACCTGCCTCTTGAGAAACCTGTATGCAGGTCAGGAAGCAACAGTTAGAACTGGACATGGAACAACAAACTGGTTCCAAATAGGAAAGGGAGTATGTAAAGACTGTATATTGTCACCCTGCTTATTTAACTTATATGCAGAGTACATCATGAGGAACGCTGGGCTGGAAGAAGCACAAGCTGGACTCAAGATTGCCGGGAGAAATATCAGTAACCTCAGATATGCAGATGACACCATCCTTATGGCAGAAAGTGAAGAGGAACTCAAAAGCCTCTTGACGAAAGTGAAAGAGGAGAGTGAAAAGGTTGGCTTGAAGCTCAACATTCAGAAAACAAAGATCATGGCATCTGGTCCCATCACTTCATGGGAAATAGATGAGGAAACAGTGGAAATAGTGTCAGACTTTATTTTTTTGGGCTCCGAAATCACTGCAGAAGCTGGTTGCAGCCATGAAATTAAAAGACGCTTACTCCTTGAAAGGAAAGTTATTACCAACCTAGATAGCATATTAAAAAGCAGAGACCAACCAATGTCCATCTTGTCAAGGCTATAGTTTTTCCTGTGGTCATGTATGGATGTGAGAGTTGGACTGTGAAGAAAGCTGATGGCCAAAGAATTGATGCTTTTGAACTGTGGTGCTGGAGAAGACTCTTGAGAGGCCCTTGCACTGCTAGGAGATCCAACCAGTCCATCCTAAAGGAGATCAGTCCTGGTGTTCATTGGAAGGACTGATGCTAAAGCTGAAACTCCAATACTTTGGCCACCTCATGCAAAGAGTTGACTCACTGGAAAAGACTCTGATGCTGGGAGGGATTGGGGGCAGTAGAAGGGGACGACAGAAAATGAGATGGCTGGATGGCATCACCGCCTCAATGGACATGAGTTTGAGTGAGCTCCGGGAGTTGGTGTTGGACAGGAATGCCTGGCGTGCTGTGTTTCATGGGGTCGCAAATAGTCAGACACGACTGAGCGACTGAAATCAACTGAACTGAACAAACTCAATAGATACTTCTGGTATTATGCACATTTCTAGGAACAACTTCATAAAGCAAAAGCCTGAGTATTATCAATTCACAGGAGCAGTGAATTATCCTTCACATGAATAAAAAATAAATAAATGTTTAATTTTGTTAGCACTAAGTTTTCCAGAGTTTTCTGTGATAGAAGTAACCATTGATGACTTTATCTTAACTAGCAATTTTAATTTTATTATTCTATGGTTCCAATGTTCTAATTTGTCAACCTTAATGTTTGTGACAAGGTTTACAGTTTGTGTTAAAATGGCACCAAAGACAAACTTTCTCTTCTGTATGTCAGTAATTATAATTAAAATATATATATAGAGAGAGATTGTCTTTGAATTGATATTATTTAAAATTCTTGCTAATTTATTATTTTAATTGAAATTCGTTTTGATGTTGTCAAAGAACTTAGGGATTCTAATTAACTACAATTTTTCTTTTTACTTAAGAAAAGTTACACATTTCTTCTTGACTCAAAATTTTCATTTACACCCTGAGAGTTTACAAATTCCTAAAAGTAGCCTTAGAGAAGCTTATTTGTTAATTTCAAATAGATTAAAATATGAACATATTTAAGAGTGTTATTTCCCATATCATGTTCATATCTAGAAAAGATTAGAATATGTTTTTGTGATAAATATTATATTTTACCTGTTCAGTTTCTATTAAATGGACACACACTAAAAAGTGAGAATGCTAACATTCTACCAATCAGATTATATATTTCATATATGCATATTTTTCTATTTATTTTATAATAAAAGCAATTACTCTCTAAACATACATACAATATATTTAGAACAGAAGAACAGAAGGTACTGAATCTAATAGAATTTTATAAAATTCATATGAATACTATTGGATTAAGCCATCAAGATAACTAAAAATACATCAGAATATTAATTTATCAGATACTATCTAGCACACTAACACAGTTAGTGTAGCACAACAATTAATAATATTTAAGAAAATAGTTTAAATTGCAGTCACCAAACTTATTTTAGAATATTGAGGAAATAAAATTATGTTGATAGCATAGATGCCTTTGATCAGAAATATTGTTTACATTTCAGGGAAACCCAAATACTGGGTTTAAGAGACATAAACTGCAAGGCAAATATTATAAATACACTCAAAATATAAAGTGTATATTTAAACCATGTTTAAGGAATTAAAGGCAAGTAAGATGATAAAGTCTCATCAAATGGAAAATACTAATAAAGAGATGGAAATTTTGAAAAGAAACAAAATGAAAATTTTCTGTTGAAAAGTAAAGAAAAAAAAATGAAATAAGAAATTCACTAGAGATGTTCCATTGATGATTTGAACTGGCAGAAAAACAAATTTATGAACTTAAAAATAGAATGAACAAATTAAAAAACAAAGAGAAAAAGAGAATGGTGAAAACACAGCTTCAGGGAAACGTGGCAAACCACCAGCAAATACTTACAACTGAAATGCCAGAAGCAGAGTAGAGAGAAAAAAAGAATAAGCAAAAAACATCTCTTTTTTTGAAGGAATAAGAAAATTCTCTTCAAATTTGATGGAAAAGATTAAATTACTAATCTCAGAGTCTCAATGAACTGCAACTACAATAAACACGCAGACACATTTATCATAAAAATTTTGATGCATGCTCAGTTGCTTCAGTTTTGTCCAACTCTTTGCTACCCTACAGGAGTAGTCTACCAGGCTTCTCTATTCATGGAATTCTCCAGGCAGGAATAGTGGAATGGGTTGCCATGCCCTCCTCTAAGTGATCTTTCAGAACCCAGGGATCAAACACATGTCTCTTACCACTAGCACCACCTGGGAAGCCCAAAAATCTTGAAAAATGAAAAGAAATTATTGAAAGCAGCAAGATAAAACAACTTACTTCTTACAATGGAGCCATCCTCCAATAAAATTAATAGACAATTTCTCATTAAGAACAATAGAATCTAGAAGACAGTGGGTAAAATAATCAATAACCCTCACTCCATCTCCCAAAGAAGGGCTTTCAAACAAGAATGTTTTACTATACCCGGGAACGGTATGTTTCAAAACATGAAAATGGAATAAAGACATTTCTTTCCAAAGGCAAAACCTGAGCTAACTCATCTACATAACCAATAACACAAAAAATACTAAAGGAAGTTCTTTAGGTAGAAAGCATGTAAACCTAGATAGAAATTCAAACCCATAAGAAAAAATAAAGACCACCAGTAAAAGTAATTATGTAATTACAGAAAATAGTATAAATGCTTCTTACTTAACTTCCTTTCTCTTAACTTATTCAAAAAGCTATTTTATAAAACTGTATATTTATATATAGTAATTGTGTGTGTGCTCAATCACTCAATCATGTCTGACTCTTTGTGAGCCCATGAACTACAGCCCATTAGTCTCCTCTGTCCATGGAATTTTCCAGGTAAGAACACTGGAGTAGTTGCCATGCCTACTCCAAGAGATCTTCCTGACCCAGTGAGCAAACCCATGTCTCTTGCATCTCCTGCATTGACAGACAGATTCACCACTAGCACCACCTGGAAAGACCATCTATAGTAATGCTATATATAAATAGATGTAATAATTATATAACTGCTCTGGTGGCTCAGGTGATAACAATTATGTATATATACATATACAACAAAGCTAGTGGAGGTGATGGAATTCCACTGGAGCTATTTCAAATCCTGAAAGATGATGCTGTGAAACTGCTTCACTCAATATGACAGAAAATTTGGAAATCTCAGCAGTGGCCACCTAACTGGAAAAGGTCAGTTTTCATTCGAATCCCAAAGAAAGACAATGCCAAATAATGCACAAATTACCGCACAGTTGCACTCGTCTCACACACTAGTAAAGTCATGCTCAAAATTCTCCAAGCCAGGCTTCAGCAATACGTGAACCGTGAATTTCCAGATGTTCAAGTTGGCTTTAGAAAAGGCAAAGGAAACAGAGATCAAATTGCCAACATCTGCTGGATCATCGAAAAAGCAAGAGAGTTCCAGAAAAACATCTATTTCTGCTTTATTGACTGTGCCAAAGCCTTTGACTGTGTGGATCACAATAAACTTTGGAAAATTCTAAAAGAGAGGGGAATACCAGACCACCTGACCTGCCTCTTGAGAAACCTATATGCAGGTCAGGAAGCTGCAGTTAGACCTGGACGTGAAACAACAGACTGGTTCCAAATAGGAAAAGGAGTATGTCAAGGCTGTATATTGTCACCCTGCTTATTTAACTTTTATGGAGAGTACATCATGAGGAACGCTGGGCTGGAAGAAGCACAAGCTGGAATCAAAATTGCTGGGAGAAATATCAATAACCTCAGATATGCAGATGACACCACCCTTATGGCAGAAAGTGAAGAGGAACTAAAAAGCCTCTTGATGAAAATGAAAGAGGAGAGTGAAAAAGTTGGCTTAAAGCTCAACATTCAGAAAACTAAGATCATGACATCTGGTCCCATCACTTCGTGGGAAATAGATGGGGAAACATTAGAAACAGTGTCAGACTTTATTTTTTTGGGCTCCAAAATCACTGCAGATGCTGATTGCAGCCGTGAAATTAAAAGACACTTACTCCTTGGAAGGAAAGTTATTACCAACCTAGACAGCATATTAAAAAGCAGACATATCATTTACCAACAAAGGTCCATTTAGTCAAGGCTATGGTTTTTCCAGTAATCATGTATGGATGTGAGAGTTGGACTGAAGCTGATCCCCGAAGAGTTGATGCTTTTGAACTGTGGTGTTGGAGAAGACTCTCGAGAGTCCCTTGGACTGCAAAGAGATCCAACCAGTCCATCCTAAAGGAGATCAGTCCTTGGTGTTCATTGGAATGACTGATGCTAAAACTGAAACTCCAATACTTTGACCACCTCATGCTACGAGTTGACTCATTGGAAAAGACCCTGATGCTGAGTAAGATTGAGGGCAGGAGGAGAAGGGGACGACAGAAGATGAGATGGCTGAATTGCATTACCGACTTGATGGACATGAGTTTGAGTGAACTCCAGGAGTTGGTGATGGGCAGGGAGGCCTGGCACGCTGGGGTTCATGGGGTTGCAAAGAGTCGGACACAACTGAGCGACTGAACTGAACCGAACTGATATATATATATATGTGTGTGTGTGTGTGTATATATATATATATATATATGTATATGTATATATACACGGGCTTGCCTGGTGGCTCAGACAGTAAAGCGTCTGTCTGCAATGCAGGAGACCCGGGTTCGATCCCTGGGTTGGGAAGATACCCTGGAGAAGGAAATGGCAGCCCACTCCAGTATTCTGGATAATCCCATGGATGGCGCAGCCTTGTAGGCTACCGTCCATGGGGTTGCAAAAAGTCGCACACCACTTTCACTTTCATATATATACACACATATATTTATATATGGATATATATGTGGACATATATGTATATAATTGTATTGTTTGGCTTATATCAAACACATAGAGATGTAATAGATTCAGCACTAATGGCTTAAAGAAGATGGGTGAGAATAAAGCTGTTTTGGAACAGGGACTTGCCACACTACGGTAATTAAATCTTCTGGAAGAAATGAAGGGATACAGAAATGAACAATAATTTTTAATATAACAAACAATATAAATACATCCTTGCTCTGCCTTCATATCTAATCTTTTATAAAAGATGTAAAATTATATAAACTAATATCTTGAATGATACAGTGGATAGATTTCTAAAATACATAGGCATATTATGTGTAACAATAATAGCACAAGAGCAGGTAAAATAAATAGAGGTAGGAGTAACTTTTCCATCAGTTCAGTTCAGTCGCTCACTCGTGTCCGACTCTTTGCGACCCCATGGACTGCAACACGCCAGGCCTCCCTGTCCATCACCAACTCCCGGCGTTTACTCAAACTCATGCCCATTGAGTCAGTGATGCCATCCAACCACCTCATCCTCTGTCATCCCCTTCTCCTCCTGCCCTCAATCCTTCCCAGCATCAGGGTCTTTTCCAGTGAGTCAGTTCTACGCATCAGGAGGCCAAAGTATTGGAACTTCAGCTTCAGCACTGGTCCTTCCAGTGAATATTCAGGGTTGATTTCCTTTAGGATGGACTGACTTAATTTTCTCAATGTCCAAGAGAGCCACAGTTGGAAAACATCAGTTTTTCAGTGCTTAGTCTTCTTTATGGTCCAACTCTCACATCCAACATTATTACTCAAAAAACCATAACTTTGACTAGACAGATTTTTGTTGGCAAAGTGTCTCTTCTTTATAGTACACTGTCTAGGTTTCTCATAGCTTTCTTCCAAGGACCAAGCATCTTTTAATTTCTTGACTGCAGCCACTATCCACAGTGATTTTGGAGCAGAAAAAAAAATTGAGTCTGCCACTCTTTCCATTTTTTCCCCATCTATTTGCATGAACTGATAGGACTAGATGCCATGATTTTAGTGTTTTGAATGTTGATTTTTAAACCAGCTTTTTAACTCTCCTGATTCACTTTCATCAAGAGACTCTTTAGTTCCTCTCCACTTTCTGCCATTAGGGTGGTGTCATCTGCATATCTGAGGTTATTGATATTTCTCCTGGCAATCTTAATTCCAGCTTGAGCTTTATACAGCTTGGCACTTTTCATGATGTACTCTGAATATAAAATAAATAAGCAAGGTGACAATATACAGTCTTGATGTACTCCTTTCCCAATTTGGAACCAGTTCATTTTTCCATGCCTTCTGAATAGGAGGAAATATTTGCAAATGATATAACTGATAAAGGGTTAATATAAAGAACATATAAACAGTTCATAAAACTCAATATCCAAAACCAAACAAACAAGCACCATGATTAGCAAGTGGGCAGAAATCTGAACAGGTATCTTTCCAAAGAAGATATACATATGATCAACAGGCACTTGAAAAGACACTCAAGATTGCTACTCATCAGAGAAATGCATATTAAAACCAAAATGAGATACCACCTCACACCTGTCAGAATAGCTACCATTAACAAGACCACAAAAACCATATATTGGCCAGGATGTGGAAAAAAGAGAGTCCTGGTACACTGTTGATGGGAATGTAAATTGTTGCAGCCACTGTGGCAAAAACAGTGCTGCTTCCTAAAGAAACTTAAAATAGAACTACCATACGATCCAGCAAATCTACTCCTTGGTATATATCCAGAAGAAACAAAACACTAATTTGAAAAGATGACATCCAGCTCAATGATTATAGCATCACTATTTGCAATTGCCAAGAAATTGAAACATTCTAAGTGTCTATCAACAGATGAATGAATAAAGTAAATGTGTCCATAATAGTCAATATTTTGCGCTTCTCCAGTGGCTCAGTGGTAAAGAATCTGCCAGCAATGTGGGAGATGTGGGTTCAATCCCTGGGTTGAAAAGATCCCCTGGAGGAGGGCCTGGAGAATCCCAAGGACAGAGGAGCCTGGTGGGCTACAGTCCATAGGGTAACAAAGAGTCAGACATCACTGAAGCAACTTAGTACACATATAGTCAATAGTTTACAGTAACTTTATAAAGAGTATAATCTATACAAATGTTGAATCTGTGTTGTACATCTGAAATTATTATAATATTGTAAATTAACTATAATTCATCTTTTAAAAAATGAACATAGAGAAAGCACAAAATCTCCCTATTCCTTCCCCACCCCTTCTAGTTAAACAGAGAATCTGAATTTTGGTAACAACAATTGCAGTGAAATCTATATAGTGGGCATACAGTGAAGCTTAATAATTTTAAGATTACTAAGAATAACTGATTAATATAGCACCTTATTTCATATTTTCAACTGTTGCCCTGTAGATTTTAAAGTGTTTGAAATAACTGATTGATGATTGCAAACTAGTTGCTTGTGATATATCTGAGAGACTAATAAACTGGGTTACCACAGAGTTTACTCATTCTAGAAACTGAGATGTATTTAGCCCCTTACTCATAAACAAGAGAGGAGAATAAGGCCTTATATAGAAACATATGAAGCATATTTTAAATATAGTACAGAGAAGACTCTGATGCTGGGAGGGATTGGGGGCAGGAGAGAAGGGGACAACAGAGAGTGAGATGACTGGATGTCATCACCGACTCGATGGAGGTGAGTTTGAGTGAACACCGGGAGTTGGTGATGGACAGGGAGGCCTGGTGTGCTGTGGTTCATGGGGTTGCAAAGAGTTGGACACGACTGAGCAACTGAACTGAACTGAACTGAAGTGATGCTACATTTTATTACTGTATCGATTATGTATCACCCTCCCTATAAAACCTCTTGCCATGGGACCTCCAGTTCCTTCTGTGAGAGGAATTTTCCCCACCCCACTGATGTCATATTTTGCTATGTGAATCGGTTTGATCATTAAAATTAGGATAAAATGGAATTGTGCTTCATAAATTACTAACCTTTGTGTATTTCCATCAGAAGAACATCTTATCCTATATAAAAGTAGACTTTATAGTCTGTGCTGTGGTAGAAAGAGCGCTTCCAGGTGATGTGTGCTTAGTCACTCAGTCGTGTTCTACTCTTTACAAGCCCATGGGCTGTAAAGCACCAGGCTTCTCTGTCCATTGGGATTCTCCAGGCAAGAATACTGGAGTGGGTTGCCATTCCCTTCTCCAGAGCATCTTCCTGGCCCAGGGATCAAAGCTAGGTCCCCTGCATTGCAAGCAGATTCTTTAGTGGAACATGCCTGCCAAAGCAAGGGATTTAGGAGATGCAAGAGATGAGGGTTTCTTACCTGGGTTCCTAAAGATTCCCTAGAGGAAGGCATGGCAACCCACTCCAGTATTCTTGCCTAGAGAATCCTGTGGGCTGAGGAGTCTGGCAGGCTATAGTTCATGGGGTCACAAAAAGTTGGACACAACGGAAGTGACTTAGCATGCACATGGTAGAAAGAAAGCTCAGGCAACCTGTATCTGAAAAGCTGTTGTAAGGCTCTGAGTTGATTTTTGTTTGTTTGTTTTTTTGGTTGGTTTCTTATTTTAACAGAAGATAGAAGATTAAATTACCTATTTTTTTAAATAATCATAAAAATGTGAAAAACAGTCCTTCTTGTTTTTTGATAAGTGAGAAAAAACAAAGCTTCCCAACCATCTGTACTATATCTGTCCCCTGAGATCACTGATAGCATGAACATCTTACAAATGAAGACTTAGTTATTCCTAAGAAAAATAACTTCTTAATGATGCTAAGCTCTAAAACCTGAAATAAAACTTGCAACAGAGATTTATGATCACATATTTAAGCAACAGTGAAAGCAAGACTATGAACCATCTGAGCTTTCTATTGAGAAAAATTTACAGCAATATATAAAAAGACTTCCCTGAAGTGCCAGAGGAATACATGAAGAAATAATGTGTGCAAAAGGAACTTGAAAATAGAAATAACAGTAAAGATCTGAAATATGTGATGTTAACAGCCCACATGCAGAAGCTTGGTTTATAGGCCAAGGAGGAAGACAATGGAAACTGTGAAACTCGGGGATGGTGGCTCATTTTTATGGCAGGCAGAATGGTAAGTCTTGCATCAACACAGTCACCAACAAATATAGCCAATAAATTGGTAAAAATAATTCACAGGAAGTCATTATTAGCTCCCCACTTAGTAACCCGAATCTTTGGAGAATGATTCTCATTTAATAATTGACATATATTTATCCCATGGTGTTCTCTAATATGTTTGGAACAAATGGAAAGCCTGTTACAGATCCTGAAAAAGCAAGGAAAACTAAATCATATTATATGTGTATATGGGTTTCCCTGGTGGCTCAGATGGTAAAGAATCTGTTCGCAATGCAAGTTACACTGGTTTGATTCCTGGGTTGGGAAGATCCCCTGGAGAACAAAATGCCCACCCACTCCAGTATTCTCGCCTGGAGAATTCCACGGACAGAGGAGACTGGTGGGCTACAGTTCCTGGGGTCACAGAGAGTCAGGCATGACTGAGGAACTAACACACAAACACACACTGACACACACATATATATACATATACCCATGCATATATATTTTTAGTTAAACCTGGAGATTTAACTAAAAAATACAATGAACATACTTCAAAAAAAGAACATATGTTAAAGATAGAATCGCCTTTTTACGTTAGTTTTTGTTTGTTTTTTTTTTAATTTCTGTAGTAACAAATTTCCCTAAAGCTGGTGGCTTAAAACAGCACAAATGTATTGCCTTACTGTTTTGTAGGTCAAAAGTCCAGTAAGGGCCTTATTTAAATAAAATCTAAGTGTTAACAGAGCAACTTTTATTTCTGGAAGCTATTCAGTTCAGATCAGTTCAGTCGCTCAGTCATGTCCGACTCTTTGCGACCCCATGAATCACAGCACGCCAGGTCTCCCTGTCCATCACCAACTCCCAGAGTTCACTCAAACTCATGTCCACAGAGTCGGTGATGCCACCCAGCCATCTCATTCTCTGTCGTTCACTTCTCCTCCCACCCCCAATCCCTCCCAGCATCAGACTCTTTTCCAGTGAGTCAACTCGTCGCATGAGGTGGCCAAAGTATTGCAGTTTCAGTTTTAGCATCAGTCCTTCCAACGAACACCCAGAACTGATCTCCTTTAGAATGGACTGGTTGGATCTCCTTGCAGTCCAAGGGACTCTCAAGAGTCTTCTCCAGCACCACAGTTCAAAAGCATCAATTCTTCGGTGATCAGCTTTCTTCACAGTCCAACTCTCACATCCATACATGACCACTGGAAAAACCATAGCCTTGACTAGACGGACCTTTGTTGGCAAAGTAATGTCTCTGCTTTTTAATATGCTATCTAGGTTGGTCATAACTTTCCTTCCAAGGAGTAACCATCTTTTAATTTCCTGGCTACAATCAGCATCTGCAGTGATTTTGGAGCCCAAAAAAATAAAGTCTGACACTGTTTCCACTGTTTCCCCATCTATTTCCCATGAAGTGATGGGACCAGATGCCATGATCTTCGTTTGCTTCTCCAGTGCATGAAAGTGAAAAGTGAAAGTGAAGTCACTCAGTCGTGTCTGACTCTTTGCTACCCCATGGACTGCAGCCCACTAGGTTCCTCCATCTGTGGGATTTTCCAGTACTGCAGTGGGTTGCCATTGCCTTCTCTGAATAGTAATTTGGAGTAATTGTTAATTCTGTATTTGGGCATCTAGTGGGAATGTAACACTTTAATTTTTATGTTAAAATCCTATTGATCCTTCTGATCTTAAATAAATTAAAAATTGAGTGTCTGTGGAGGTAGCAATTGTTTCCACTCACGATAAATTGCTCTTTGTGTAGTGAGGTGAAGATCATGTGTATACAACATTTTCAAATAACTTTATTTCCATTGATTTTTAAAATAATTAATGGCTATAACTAAAATCCCACTCTGGAAGAGCAACAATGATTTACAACTATCAGATGTCAGAGAACTTTATTTTTCAAGTATAAGTGAAACACCAAAGTATGATGAATTGTTAGGTTATTTGCAAAAACAACATGATTTACTTAGCTGCATGACAATTAGCTTACTCATCTTTGTTCTACCTCCTCATATAAACAAGGAACAATTTTAAGGACATTTAAAAAGAAGTAGCAAATTTTTAATGCAATTTTTCTGTGCTAATAATGAAAAATAAAATTAATTCTTGCTGGAGAAGTATTACAGAGAAATTCTAAACAGGGTGTTAATAAACAAGCAACTAGCCTTGTAAAAATTGTCAGAGTGATCTATATATACCCACACAGCAGGCCGGGGAAAACTGTGAGGAAGGTTATGAGCCTGAGCCTTCAGTCACCCTGTAAATCACTTCTGCTTCATTTTCTAGGAAATAATGGCACCAAAATGAATGAGTAGCAGCAGACCTCACGAAAGCTTGTAAAAGAAAGATACAAATAAAACTGCATAGCCTAACTTAATCAGAGATAGCATAAAACAATAAATTTAACATCATACCTGGACCTAATAGCACATATTGAAATTGTAGGGGGGGAGCCTGGTGGGCTTCCGTCTATGGGGTCACACAGAGTTGGACACGACTGAAGTGACTTAGCAGCAGCAGCAGCAGGGGCTGGTTGGAGGAAAAAGACAATATAATCTGGAAACATTCTATCAAATGTCACCTTTTTAAAACTTTGCAAGTTTTTACACCAAGTTTGTAAGGTTGAATTATTATTCAAATATATTTGCACAATGTTAAATAAAACTAAAACTTGACTTATCCTGTGAAGAATAATTTTCGCTTATTCAATGGGTAAATAAAATGTATAAAAATATTACTTAGTAATAAAATTATGTTACCTAAATTTTCAATTCAGGAGGAACTAAAAATTTCATTAATTGATATATTTTCTATGTTGGAAATATTTTGATATATATGATCAAGAAACAAAAAAAATTACAAGAGGACATTGTTTGAAAACCAGGAATTCTGAAGAAAAAAAAAAAAAGGAGAGAAAGATTAAGGCCAGAGGCCCTCTGTCAACCCAGGAAGATAGTGAGTGGTCTTTGGAGCCAAGTTCTCAGCTCAGAGAATTCAAGACTATAGGTACAGATCAGAAACCTAAGTTTTAAATGACCAGCATAGAGAACAGAATGCCAAAGAATGTTCAAACTACTGCACAATTGCACTCATCTCACATGCTAGGAAAGTAATGCTCAAAATTCTCCAAGATTTACAGTATTATGTGAACCAAGGCAGAGAAACTAGAGATCAAATTGCCAAAATACACTGGATCATAGAAAAAGCAAGAGAATTCCAGGAAAATATCTACTTCTGATTCATTGACTGTACTAAAGTCTTTGACTGTGTGGATCACAACAAACTGTGGAAAATTCTTAAAGAGATGGGCTTAAAACTCATCATTCAGAAAACTAACACCATAGCATCCAGTCCCATTACTTCATGACAAATAGATGCGGAAAATGAAAACAGTCACAGACTTTATTTTCTTGGGCTCCAAAATCACTGAGGTTAGTGACTGCACCCATCAAATTAAAAGACCCTTGCTTCTTGAAAGTAAAGCTAAGACAAATCTAGTTAGTTATTTAGTTCAATCGCTCAGTCCTGTCCGACTCTTTGCGACCCCATGAATCACAGCACGCTAGGACTCCCTGTCATCACCAACACCCGGAGTTCACTCAAACTCATGTCCATTGAGTTGGTGATGCCATCCAGCCATCTCATTCTCTGTCGTCCCCTTCTCCTCCTGACCCCAATCCTTCCCAGCATCAGAGTCTTTTCCAGTGAGTCAACTCTTCGCAAGAGGTGGCCAAAGTATTGGAGTTTCAGCTTCAGCATCAATCCTTCCAATGAACACCCAGAATTGATCTCCTTTAGAATGGACTGGTTGGATCTCCTTGCAGTCCAAGGGACTCTCAAGAGTCTTCTCCCACTCCACAGTTCAAAAGCATCAATTCTTTGGTAATCAGCTTTCTTCACAGTCGCACTCTAACATCCATACCTGACCACTGGAAAAACCATAGCCTTGACTATACGGACCTTTGTTGGCAAAGTAATGTCTCTGCTTTTTAATATGCTATCTAGGTTGGTCATAATTTTCCTTCCAAGGAGTAAGTATCTTTTAATTTCATGGCTGCAATCAGCATCCACAATGATTTTTGAGCCCAAAAAAACAAACCTAGACAACATAAAAAAAAAAAAAAAAGCAAAGGTCCATCTAGCCAAAGCTATGATTTTTCCAGTAGTCACGTATAGATGTGAGAGGTGGCGACATAAATCACAGCAGGATCCTCTATGACCCATTTCCAAGAATATTGGAAATAAAAGCAAAAATAAACAAATGGGACCTAATTAAAATTAAAATCTTCTGCACAACAAAGGAAACTATAAGCAACGTAAAAAGACAGCCTTTAGAATGGGAGAAAATAATAGCAAATGAAACAACTGACAAAGAATTAATCTCAAAAATATACAAGCAACTCCTGCAGCTCAACTCCAAAAAAATAAATGACCCAATCAAAAAATGGCCGAAAGAACTAAGCAGACATTTCTCCAAAGAAGACATACAGATGGCTAACAAACACATGAAAAGATGCTCAACATCACTCATCATCAGAGAAATGCAAATGAAAACCACAATAAGGTACCATTTCACGCCAGTCAGAATGGCTGCTATCCAACAGTCTACAAGCAATAAATGCTGGAGAGGGTGTGGAGAAAAGGGAACCTTACACTGTTGGCAGGAATGCAAACTAGTACAGCCACTATGGAGAACAGTGTGGAGATTCCTTAAAAAAATGGAAATAAAACTGCCATATGACCCAGCAATCCCACTGCTGTGCATACACATGAGGAAACCAGAATTGAAAGAGAAACGTGTACTACAATGTTCATCGCAGCACTGTTTATAATAGCCAGGACATGGAAGCAACCAAGATGTCCATCTGCAGACAAATGGATAAGAAATCTGTAGTACATATACACAATGGAGTATTACTCAGCAATTAAAAAGAATACATTTAAATCACTTCTAATGAGGTGGATGAAATTGGAGCCTAGTATACAGAGTGAAGTAAGCCAGAAAGAAAAACAGCAATACAGTATACTAACGCATATGTATGGAATTTAAAAAGATGATAATAATAACCCTGTATGCGAGACAGCAAAAGAGACACAGTTGTATAGAACAGTCTTTTGGACTCTGGGAGAGGGCTAGGGTGGGATGATTTAGGAGAATGGCATTGAAACATGTATATTTCATATGTGAAACGAATCGCCAGTCCAGGTTCGATGCATGATACAAGATGCTCGGGGCTGGTGTACTGGGATGACCCAGAGGGATGGTATGGGGAGGGAGGTGGGAGGGGGGTTCAGGATGTGGAACACATATACACCGTGGTGGGTTCACGTCAATGTATTGCAAAACCAATACAATATTGTAAAGTAATTACCCTCCAATTAAAATAAATAAATTAAAAAAAAAAAAGACGTGAGAGGTGGACCATAAAGAAAGTTGAATAGTGAAGAATTGATGCTTTTGAACTGTGGTGCTAGAGAAGACTCTTGAGAGTCCCTAGGATTGAAAGAAGATCAAACCAGTCAATCCTAAAGGAAATCAGTCCTGAATATTCATTGGATGGACTATTGCTGAAGCTCCAATACATTGGCCACCTGAGGCAAAGAACCCACTCACTGAAAAAGGCCCTGATGCTGTGAAAGATTGAAGGCAGGAGGAGAAGTGGACAACAGAGGATGAAATGGTTAGATGGCATCACCAACATGGGCATGAGTGTGAGCAATCTCTGGGAGTTGGTAATGGATTGGGAAGCCTGGCATGCTGCAATCCATGGGGTCTCAAAGAGTCGGATATGGCTCAGCTACCGAGCTAAAATCAACTGAGAGAGAACAGAATTTTTTGAGGTGGATGTACTGAAATTTAGGGTTGTTAATGGTAGGCTTAATTAATGATAAGCACATCTCTTTGTTCCTACATGTGATATGTTATCTAGCCAAGTAATTAAAGTGAAATGAAGTGAAAGTTGTTCAGTCATGTCCTACTCTTTGTGACCCCACAGATTATACAGTCCATGTAATTCTCCAAACCAGAAAAGTGGAGTGAGTAGCCTTTCTTCTCCAGGGGATCTTCCCAACCCAGGGATCGAATCCAGGTCTCCTGTATTGCAAGCAGATTCTTTACCAGCTGAGCCATAAGGGAAGCCCAAGAATACTGCAGTGGTTAGCCTATCCTTTCTCTAGCAGATCTTTCCAACCCAGGAATCAAAACAGGGTCTTCTTCATTGCAGGTAAATTCTTTACCAACCGAGCTATCTTAAATAGCATTAAAATGTAGAGGACTCTGAAGACTCATGTTTCAATATCTGCCCCATTAAGTGGGGAAGTCACTATTCTTTATGTGTCTCAATGTGACCGACTCTTTGGAACCCCATAGAGTATGCCCAGAGAAGACAATGGCAAGCCACTCCAGTACTCTTGCCTAGGAAATCCCATGGATGGAGAAGCCCGGTAAGCTGCAGTCCATGAGGTCGCTACGAGTCAGACATGACTGAGGGACTTCACTTGCACTTTTCACTTTCACACATTGGAGAAGGAAATGGCAACCCCCTCCAGTGTTCTTGCCTGGAGAATCCCAGGGACGGGGGAGCCTGGTGGGGTCACACAGAGTCGGACACGACTGAAGTGACTTAGCAGCAGCAGCAGCAGTAGCAGCAGACTATGCCCACCAAGATTGTCTCCATGGGATTTTCCAGGCAAGAATACTGGAGTGAGTAGCCATTCCCTTCTCCAGGGGATCTTCACAACCCAAGGATCAAACCTAGGTTTCCTGCATCACAGGTAGATTCTTTACTGTCTGAGCCACCAGGGAAGCCAAAAAAATAGAGGACTCAGAAGACTTGTGTTTCACTATCTGCCACATTAAGTGGAGAAATCACTATTCTCTTTTTGTCTAATATTCCTACTTGTAAATTCGGATGGCACTATTCTGTCAACTTCATTTTAAAGGACACTTTTGTTGTCCCACCTAGAACCTTTCAGATCCATTATAGTATTTCTGTATTCATTTTCCCTAGTTTTGGTGTACTTTTGCTTTTCCCTCTAATAACCTGTAGCTGTTACTCTTCAGAGAAGTGACCTTGGTATCCTAGAGACCAGAGAGCCTAAATTGACTGAAAGATACATCACTGCATCTGCCACTGCTGCTAAGTGGTTTCAGTCTTGTCCAACTCTGTGTGACCCCATAGAGGGCAGCCCACCAGGCTCCAATGCCCCTGGGATTCTCCAGGCAAGAACACTGGAGTGGGTTGCCATTCCCTTCTCCAAGATATGTTACACCACATGCATAATCATAGCAACCCTGAGATCACGGATGAAAACCCAGCTTACATACCATTGGTTAAGACAGTTTCCAAGGCATAATCTCCCCAACAGAATTTTCTTGATGTATCAGGCTGAAGCTACATGTTGTGAGATTTTTCCTGAAACTTCACCCAGGCCTTCTTCCTTCACTTCTTCTCAATCTGTCCTGCTTCCTCAAATCCTTCATAGGATTTACCTGGGAGAATTTCTTTAATAAATTATTTGCACAAGAATCCTTGAATCACTGTCTGCTTTGGGGAGCCCAACCTAACACATTTATAATACTGCATTTAAGTGAGAATATTTAAATCTAGAAACATTTATCATGAGAACTGCCTCCCAAACTCTACAACTCTATATGTAATACTTATTCCAGGAAATAAATAAAATACATGACTTCATACTTCCTCTCTGAAAACTGTGAAAAACTAAATGTATTTTTTTGTTTGTTTGTTTTTATGGACTTTAATGAGTGCTCTACCACTTACAAGATACATGCATGCTCTTAAAACTATAATGTACAATATAATTATAAAGTTATAACTGTAAAAGTCTGCATTTCCTTAATGATATGTATTTAAGGTTCTTTCATGTCTTTTGGAAAGCTTAAGCCATAAATGATAGCAACGAATAATATTAATTTTTAGCCCTGGAATATTTCATTGTCTGGCTGTACCATAGTTTGTTTATCCATTTACGTCCTGAAGGGCATCTTGCTTGCTTCCAAGTTTTGGCAATTATAACTAAAGCCACTATAAGCATCTATCAACATTTTTTTTTGTGTGTGTGTAAGCACAAATTTTCACCTATTTTGGATAAATAGCATTGAGTGTGATTGCTGAATCATATAGTAAGAGTATATTTAGTTTTCTAAGAAACCACCAATTTGTCTTCCAATGTGGCTGTATGATTATGCATTCCCACCACTCATAAATGTGACTTCCTATTGCTCCAAATCCTCACCAGTATTTGGCACTGTCAGGGTACCAGATTTTGGTCATTTTAAAGTACAGCTTTATCCATTGCTGTTTTCATCTTTATTTTCTTAATGATGTGTGATGTGGAGCATCGTTTCATATGCTTATTGTCATGTGTTTGTCTTCTTTTATGAGATGTTTGTTAAGGTCTTTGGCCTATTTTTTAATTAGGTTGCTTGTTTCCTTGTTGAGTTTTAAAAGTTTTTTTTTTTTTTTTCTTTTTGTATATTTGGGTAGCAGTCCTTCATCAAATGTGTTCTTTTTCTTTATTTTTTCAGTTGGAGGATAATTACTTTGCATATTGTGATTGTTTCATACATCAACAAGAATCAGTCATAGGTATACATACATCTCCTCCTTCTTGAAACTCCCTCCCACCTCTCTCCCAATCCCACCCCTCTCCCAATCCCACCCCTCTAATTCATCACAGAGCACCCACATTGCTTCTCTGAGTCATACAGCAAATCCCCACCTGCTGTCTATTTTACATATGGTAATGTATGATTTCAGTTCTATTCTCTCAAATCATCCCACCCTAGAAGTCTGTCCTTTGTGTCTCCTTTGTTGCTCTGTAAATAGGCTCATCAGCACCTTCTTTCTAGATTCCTTACATATGAGTTAATATACTATATTTGTCTTCCTTTTTCTGACTTACTTCATGCTGTATAATAGGTTCTAGACTCATCCACCTCCTTAGAACTGACTCAAATGTGTTACTTTTTGCAAATATTGCATGTCTCACAGAGCATGAGTCTTTAATTTTACTGAAGTCTAGATTATCAATTCTTTCATAGATCCTGTTTTTGGTGTTGTGTCTAAAGTAATCCCCATATTCAAGGTTATCTAGATTTTCCCTCATGATGTCTCCTAGAAGTTTTATAATTCTGCATTTTACATTCAGGTTTATGATTCATTTTGAATTAATTTTTGTGAAGTAAAAATGAACTAAAATAAAAAGTGTCTTGCATATGTGCAGTCTCAGTCACATCCATGGGCTGTGTCTGCTTTATCTACAGATTTTTCCAAGCAAGAATACTGGAGTGGTTTACCTTTTCCTTCTCCATGGGATCTTCCCAACCCAGGAATCAAACATATGTCTTCTGCCGGACAGGCAAATTCTTTACCACTGAGGGAAGCCCAAAGAGCACCTTCCATAAAAGTTAAAGCACACACACACACAAAAATGAGTAAATGCTAACTCTTTTCTAATACAGTCTATGGAACAAAATATGTCTCTTTTATTTCAAGACATAAAATTTAAAAACAAATTACTTTTATTTTAAAAATTCTTAATAGATGGGGTGGGGTGGAAACAGTGATAGATCTCATTTTTGGGGCTCCAAAATCACTGCTGATGGTGATTGCAGCCATGGTATGAAATCATGGTTCCTCCCTGGAAGGAAAGCTATGACAAATCTAGAGAGCATATTAAAAAACAGCAATAGGACTTTCCTGACAAAAAAGCCATGGTTTTCCAGTTGTCATGTACGCATACACGAGTTGGACTATAAAGAAAGCTGAGCACCGAAGAATTGTTGCTTTTGAACTGTGGTGTTAGAGAAGATTCTTGAGAATCCCTTGGACTGAGAGGAGATCCAACCCGTCCATCCTAAAGGAAATCAGTCCTGAATATTCCTTGGAAGGACTGTTGCTGAAGCTGAAACTCCATATTTTGGCCACCCGATGTGAAGAACTGACTCACTTGAAAAGACCCCGATGTTGGGAAAGATTGAAGGCAGGAGGAGAAGGGGATGACAGAAGACAAGATGATTGGATGGCGTCACCAGCTCAATGGACATCAGTTTGAGCAAGCTCTAGAAGATGATGAAAGACCGGGAAGCCTGGCGTGCTGCAGTCGATGGGGTTTCAAAGAGTCAAAAAGACTGAGTGACTGAACAACAACAATAATTGTTGAACTAAGTGATGATCGCTGATTTTACAGGACAATATGGTATAATTATTTTCCCTCAGAGAGGGTCTAACCAACAAGGCATTTGAATAATTCTCTCGTACACCGACCAAAAGTGATTTGTACTAAAGACTGTTGCTGCTGCTGCTGCTAAGTCACTTCAGCCGTGTCCGACTCTGTGTGACCCCACAGACGGAAGCCCACCAGGCTCCCCCGTCCCTGGGATTCTCCAGGCAAGAACACTGAAGTGGGTTGCCATTTCCTTGTCCAATATGTGAAAAGTGAAAGTGAAGTCGCTCAGTCGAGTCCGACCCTTAGCGACCCCAGGGACTGCAGCCTACCAGGCTCCTCCATCCATGGGATTTTCTAGGCAAGAGTACTGGAGTGGCTTGCCATTGCCTTCTCTGACTAAAGACTGTAAGTTATTTAAAAAGAAAAAACTTATTATCCCCAGTGAGGAAAAAAAAAAAATTAGGGAAAGCTTTCTAGAAATAGTAAAATATGAGAAAGTATATGACTGAGTAGTATTGAATCATCTGGAAAACTGAAAGATTTTTTTTTTTTTCCAGAAAGAAACAGCACTGGGGGGAAAAGTGAGAAACCTACAATGTATATGGGAGATATTGCTATGTGGCTAAAATATCAGAGCATGAAGGAAGGTAGCAAAGTTTAGAAAGGTAGATTATAAATAATCTGTGATATGCCAAAAAATTTGACTTTATTATTTTGGTAATTTGGAATCATAACATAATATATTTTAAAACTGTATAGCATTAAGAGATCTTGAATGCATTTGTAAATTAGATGAAAGAAATAAATAGAGATATTTTAAATGTAAGGAATAGGGTGAAGAAAAGAGGATCAGTGGCTTGTCCCTGAAAGGAGAAGCAAATTAATATTACAGGTCTGAAAAAGGGCCTTGTTTTTTGTCTCTAAGGAAAAAGCAGTGAAAAGTGAAGATGAATTAGTTTATTAGTATTTTTGATTGAATGTCTGTAGAACCTTCCTACTGTGATTAGTTATTATAAGAAAAAGTATTATTATGTGAATAAATTGAAAAATGCTAGATTAATGAAGAATATATAGTTTTCTCTAAGATAGAATAACTCAAAGCCTCCAGCCTATCCATTATTAATCTCTTAATTAGACATCTTTTATGCAACATTTTCCAAAATTGGCAGACCACAGAAGGCTGTTTTCATGACGTATCTCATATGATTATAATTTCAAGAATTTCTAACGTGCAATAAACTGATTTATATGCAATAGCATTAAAGTTTGTCCTCTGTCTTCAGAGTCTATCAGTCACTTATGTTATTCAGCATAAGTATTATATATCTAGGTAATTAGTAAGGAAACATGGGCTTTTGAGAAAATATAAAAGCCATGGTTGCTGCAGCTGAATTGTTTACTCCAACAGCTGTAGATATTTCAAAAAAATAGCACAAAGAAGTTTAAGTCCTGAATTATGTGATGCAAATAATAATTCTCATAATTATTCAAAGAAAATTAATAATGAGGCTTGGTATTCAATACAAAGTTCTTATATATCTGTCCACAGGAAATTATACTGAGAATGGAAATCTTATCTTCCCAAATTCAGTCATTGAATGGTTATGAGGAAAATTTCCACTTTCTGAAGCTCTGGAATGTGAATTATTGTAATCTATGAAAAATCCCTAATACTGGGAAAGATTGAGGGCAGAAGGAGAAGAAGGCATCAGAGGATTAGATGGCTGGATGGCATCACTGATGCAAAGGACATGAACTTGGGCAAACTTTGGGAGATGGTGAAGGACAGGGAGGACTGGCATGCTGCAATCCATGGGGTTGCAAATAGTTGGATACGACCGAGTGACTGAACAACAGTCCTTGAAGAGTCTGCCTGCAGTGAAGGAGACCCAGATTCAATCCCTAGGTTGGAAAGATCCTCTGGAAAGGGAAATGGCAACCCACTCAGTATTCTTGCATGGAAAATCCTATGGACAGAGGAGCCTGGTGGGCTACAGTCCACGGGGTTGCAAAAGTTGGACACAACTTAGCGATTAAACCACCACCACAAGAAGTTGTTTGGAAAAGACAAAACATGACAAATCATATTTGGGACAATACTGTGTTATTACAGTCAACAATCTTAGAACACTGCTGATATAAACATTGAAAGTGCATTATAAAATAAATTGAAAAGATTAAAACAAAACGTTACCATTTCATGCCAGTCAGAATGGTTTCTATCCAAAAGTCTACAAGCAATAAATGCTGGAGACGATATGGAGAAAAGAGAACCCTCTTACACTATTGGTGGGAATGCAAACTAGTACAACCAATATGGAAAACAGTGTGGAGATTCCTTAAAAAACTGGAACTAGAACTGCCATACGACCCAGCAATCCCACTCTTGGGCATACACACCAAGGAAACCAGAATTGAAAGAGACACATGTACTCCAATGTTCATCACAGCACTGTTTATAATAGCCAGGACATGGAAGCAACCTAGATGTCCATCTGAAGACAAATGGATAAGAAATCTGTGGTACATATACACAATGGAGTCTTACTCAGCAATTAAGAAGAATACATTTGAATCAGTTCTAATGAGGTGGATGAAACTGGAGCCTATTATACAGAGTGAAGTAAGCCAGAAAGAAAAACACCAATACAGTATACTAATGCATATATATGGAATTTAGAAAGATGATAATAATAACCCTGTATGTGAGACAGCAAAAGAGACACAGTTGTATAGAACAGTCTTTTGGACTCTGTGGGAGAGGGCTAGGTTGGGATGATTTGGAAGAATGGCATGAAACGTTTATATTATCATATGTGAAACGAATTGCCAGTCCAGGTTCAATGCATGATACAAGATATTCGGGACTGGTGTACTGGGATGAACCAGAGGGATGGTATGGGAAGGGAGGTGGGAGGGGGTTGCAAGATGGGGAACACATGTACACCCAGGGCAGATTCATGTCAATGTGTGGCAAAACCAATACAATAATGTAAAGTAATTAGCCTCTAACTAAAAGAATTAAATTAAAATTTTAAAAAATTTTTAAATTAAAAAAAAATGCAGAGATTAAGAAAATTTTCTCCAAAAATATGATAGTATCATATTATTGATTGTGAGATAATATAAATGTTGGATGTATTTCTACTTGACTCCTAAGAAATATTTCCAGTGATCTGTAGAAAATGATTAATGTATTTATATTTTTAGAAGTAAAGATATTTTAATAACCCTTTACAGATATAATATTTTTTGAAAGTAGCATGCATTAAATGCAGTAGCATTATTTTTTTAGGTTTTGAAAGAAATTGCAAGGAATTTAAATAAAGTTCAATGATACAGCTGTGTTATCAAACAAGTCATTTTTAATGGAAGTTAAAAACACTTCAAGTGAAATATTGGTAGTACCTCACCAATATTGGTAGTTGTTTTTAGTTAGTTGCTCAGTCTTGTATTTCACCAAATATTAAAGCAATAGGGATATTGCTTGATATATGCCTTCATTCTCCACCTATAAGTACATCAGCTACATTAAGGGAACGGTTAGCCATGACTAATATTATGTGAGTGAATATAAAAGTATATTTCCACTTAAAACTAAATCTCTTCTTTCCTGAATGTTTTCTTCTTTCCATTTCAGTAAAGTAATGCAAACTCTTATGCAGATAAATTCAGTTAGACCCCTATTACGGAAATTATGCTAATTAACACAATGGTGTGACTTAGAACACAATGATGTCTCACTACAGATTTTCTAGTACTGTGAGTTTAAGTTAGAAACTTCTCTGTTCTTATTATGTATGAAACAATCTAAAAAAATATAAAAATAGAGCAAGAATTATTTATTTAAAGATTATGAAAAGTGTTCACCCTCCTAGCCATCATCACAAATATGTATTTTAGAAAGAAGAAATAAAACTGTTACCATTTGATGACTACTTAGAGTCATAATTTTGTTTTATAGAAAATATTAACTATGTTCGATTGATTAATATCAATTATTCTGAGAAAATATGAGAACAAAATATGAGAACACATAACCTCCAAAAATTATAATAAAGTTGAAATATATGATATTCACAAGTTCACTCAATGATTAAAAATATGACCATCATAATAACTAACTATATAGGATTTGGTTGTTTTTATACAATTAGTACTATTTTGCATACTTAAGAAAGAAAAAATACATTTTTGACTTCTAAAAGAACTTTTAAAAATCATTGGACTTATAGAAGAGTAGATCATTTCCAAAAGATTTCCCTGGTGAAATATTTACTCCTTTTTGTTGTTCATGAAAACTTTATAAAAGATTTACTCAGAGAACAATAAAGAGTATAGAACTTTAATATGCTTGCTCTCATCTCTCTGAATCTGTTTTGCTTTACTTTGTTTTTTGTTTCTTCAACCCCTTTTGAAAATGCTGTACTGGCCAGTTTGGATTTGGTGGAAAAATAGACTTAAACATATGAAAATGATAATATAAGTACTTATCATCCATTATGCATTGCCCCTCTCAAAATAACAATGAAGGTTATCTTGAGCCTCACTCCCATCCTCAGTTGGATTTTTAAAATTAAGAAGACCTTACAGTTTCCTTAATTTTCAGTCAAGAAAATAAGAAAGAAATGATTTGGGGAAAATGGATCAAGTAGAGTATCACTCCAAACCATGCTCATGGACAACGCTTCATATTGGCTAATATTAGTAAATTATAACTGAATTTACAAAGGTGAGAGAGAGAAAAAACCTAACCTTGAGTGGAAACCACAGGTATAAACATAAATTTAAAAATTATTTATTCTCAGGGACAATGCCTTCTAAAACTTATCACATAACGTTTATCCCTTTAACTGCCCTCTTCAATCTGACTGACTTCTAAAGAGACAAAATTTATGTGTTTTAATGCAAGGTCTTTAACAAATAAATCTTAAGACTAGAGTAGTGTATAAATTGCATAGGAAATGTCAGCCCTGAAGAGTGATCAGTGCCTGGGAGAATAGAATAATAAAGGGCATGAAAGCTAAATTGTAAGTGATCTTAGTGCTGCTACTACTCACTTCTGTCTTCATGTTTCAGATATTTTTTTAATGTCAAATTATAGCTAATGAAGTAGCATATGAAATGCTAATTATCTCAGCAATCCTTATTAATGCTCAACAAGTCTATCTATCTAAAGTCACTTGCAACTAAAGGTATACCATTCTTTAAGGTTGTTAAATATCTCTATAGTTAACCTAGATATAATTTATTATGCAATAATCTAATTCAAGAGACCCTAATTTGTGGAGACAGTCAAAGTGTAAATTTTCCATAGTAGTTTCCATGACTTACATAATTTGCATTTTTTTATATTTTCTGTGGTACCCACATCAGTATTAAAAACATTTTAGATGTTCAAAACAAAAATCATGATATAAATAAAAAGTCATTCTTCATTAACTATATTTTTATTTAATAATATCCTAATTAAAATTTCAATACAGCAAGACAAAAATTGTGGCAACATCTTTAGCTCATATATAGGATACACACACACACTCATACTCACATATTTATGGTACATGTAGCTGGAGAAGACTCTTGAGCATCCCTTGGACTGCAAGGAGATCCAACCAGTCCATTCTAAGGGAGATCAATCCTGGGTGTTCATTGGAAGGACTGATGCTAAAGCTGAAACTCCAATACTCTGGCCACCTCATGCGACGAGTTGACTCACTGGAAAAGACTCTGATGTTAGGAGGGATTGGGGATGGGAGGAGATGGGGACGACAGAGAATGAGATGGCTGGATGGCATCACCGACTCTATGGACATGAGTTTGAGTGAACTCCGGGTGTTGGTGATGGACAGGGAGGCCTGGCATGCTGTGATTCATGGGGTCGCAAAGAGTCGGACAGGACTGAGCGACTGAACTGAACTGAACTGATACTCATTATATAGGTAATACACGTATACAAAATGTTTATGTTATACACAATATAACTCCATTAGGAAATATCATTGACTTTTATTTTTTAATTAATTATATTTTTATTGAAGCATAGTTGATTTACAATGTTGTCCCAGTTTCTGCTGTTTAGTAAAGTGATTCAGTTATGGGTATATATATATATATATATATACATTCTTTTTTGATATTCTTTTCCATTATGGTTTATCACAGGATATTGAATATTGCTCTCTGAGCTATACATCAGGATCTTGTGGTTTATCTATCTAGGGCAGGTAAGTCAGAGAGATGACAGAGTTGAAGCAAAATTTGTTGGTCATCAATGAGTAAGTCATTTTCTCCAGATTCCTTGGTTTAACAATGACTTCTTCTATTTGCAAAGTCTCTGCCTTTATAGTCTCCTCCTTTACACCTATGTTGTATATCACCTTCCCTGATAACAAGTAGTCATCAAACTAGATGTATGTTTTTAACAATTTGCCTCCAGTCGATATACAGCCACAAAAATTTTGTGGTTCATAATTACCTAAGTGTTGGTTGAATTTTAGAGCAAGGAGTAGGTCACTATAGAAGCATAAACAGACTTTTAATTGAAGCAAAAAGCCAGAAACCTTTTTCCCCAAAATCAGATAATGACAAAACAGAAATTAGTGTATTTGCCTCTTGACTTAATGTTTTGAATTATTTTACCTACATTATTATTGGGACACCTATCTTAAAATCAGTATAACTTTTGGTACCTTGAAAGCATAAAATCACAGGGAATATGGGCTGACTGAAACTTTGAGGAAGTTTGGGACTTCTAAACTTGTTACATAAAGTTATGTAAGCTCAACCTCAAGTTGGTTACAACAGAAGTGATTTACTGCATTTTCCCTTAAATATTCCTTACCTTCTCTGAGTGCATGTATTAGTTATTTTGTAGTACCCTAAAGGGTAAACAAGAAATCTGAGAATTATTCCAATATGGTGAGGATATTATATTTTCATCTATAACCAAAATATGAGAAACAATATATTACATAAATGTGATTTTTTTAAAGCTATAAAACTACTAAACTCTTACTGGTGAATCAAATATGAATGTATGGATAAAATACATCATTTAAAATATGACATTAAAATTTGCCTAAATTGATTTTAACATATTTTAAAGAAAACTATTGAGAATTTATCACAACAAACTCAAAATTCCTGACACTATGAGATGGGTAGCTTGTACCCTTAAGCAGGTCTTATTACTGGAGTGAGAATATATTAAAATAAAATTTTCCATATGCAATTTTCTCACATCAGCAACTGTTTCAGTAATTTATTTTTAAATTCATTTGTATGACATGGATAATTTGGTCTCTGAAAGTAGATATAATTTTTCTCTCTTTTTGTAAATTTGAAAATATAGGATAGTTAGAAACAGATATACCAACAATTTTATGAGGTTTAGTGTAATCAGGAAGGTAGCAAAAATAGTTCTTTGTGCTCTAAGAAATAAAACCACTTTTGTTAGAACATTGTATAAAGATTCTTTGACTTTTGTAACGTAAGAGGGATTACATTTTCTTACAAATGAGCTATTTTTATACAAATTCTCCAAAATATAGTATTAAATAACCACCTTTTTGAACTTACAGGCGTATTTTCCTAAGCTTGTTTTTCCTGACATATTTTTGATGCCGGTATTAGAGAACAGAAAATTATCCTGTCATATTTTGTTTTCTATATACATTTTTTAAAAAAGTTCTATCTACAGACTTTCAACATTCAGGAACAAAGACTTTTAGTGTCTATTATTTGTATCTTCCATTCAGCAGCAAGAGAGGATGACAGGAAATTCATAGGTGTTAGAAAAATACATACACTTGGGAGGCAACTGGTTTCTGCAGAGTGCTAAAAAACTTGCCTTTTATTACTTTGTATCTGCATGGGACTTGACAGTTCATAATGTATGTGCAGGGCATTATCTCATTTAATTTTTATATCAACTAAATGGTATGCTTAATATTACTTTTCTGCTTAATACATGAGAAAATTGGCTCACGGAAGTTAAATTGACCCATGTCTTTAAGTTAGGCTCTTAAATGTAAATATTAGCTCACCCTCAGTTCCATCCAGCCTTATCAAACAAGTATGAGCTTCTGAAGATATGTCTTTTAGTAGTTTGCATTCCAGAACAAATGTATTTATAAATTGTTGATAGTTGTGTTTAATATTATTTAACTTTAAATTTTTATATTTACTTATAAATCGTTAGTATTTTCCACTATGTTGGATTATGAGTAATGCACACACACATACAAATGAATAAAAACAGTAAACCATCCTTGAAAAAGTCTCAGTCAAAAGCGAGATGTGTACACAGTAAAATCTATTCATAATAAAAGATAGGTCCTGCAAGTTTACATAGATGTTAATCAAGGCACTCCAGTGAGTTCTCAATTGAATTCCACATCTCAGAGCCAAGTGAAGGGGGAAAGTCTCTGATCATTTTCAAAATGGCATATTTACAGTGCAGTTATAGAAGAAAGTGAAAGGCGTTTAGAATCTGAAGGACCTCAGGGAGATATATTGTGCTTTTTTGACTGAGATGTTCATAACACACAGGAATATATAGCAACAGTAATGGTGGAGTTGCTGTCATGATTGTTAATGGAGTGTTAAACTAGTACAGAACTCAAGGAATTGGAGCTTAGGACCAAGTTAATCAGCTTTTCACTTTTCTTTTTAATTGAAGTATAGTTGATTTGCAATGTGATGTAAGTTTCAGCTTTTTATATATATATAAATAAGGCAGTAAAGAGGAGGAAGAGAGATTTAGCAGGAGAGACTGAGAAATTTTAGGTGAAGAAAATGAGAAAACTCTGGTTATGAGTGTTCATATGAAGAAGTTACTTAACAATCAGATCACTTTTATTAGAATACAAATCAAGAGACTGTGAAACTAATGCTTGAAATGAGTTAACAGGATGCTGAAATCATCAGGATTAGTAATCAGTATAATTTGATAGAAGTTATGAAATATCTGCTATATCCCAAGAAAAAAGAGGCAAATATATAAAAGAATCAGTGAAACAGAGTCAGATGCATTTATTTACCTTCTCATTCATTTAATAAGTGTTGGTGGAATTTCTACCATATGCCTGCTGCTGCTAAGTCACTTCAGTCGTGTCCGACTGTGCGACCCCATAGACAGCAGCCCACCAGGCTCCCCTGTCCCTGGGATTCTCCAGGCAAGAACACTGGAGTGGGTTGCCATTTCCTTCTCCATATGCCTAATATTTATTAAAAACTGGGTGTCATGGGTTGAACAAAGCAGAGATGATTCCTTTGACAACTGTGATTAAAATCTACTGGAGTAAATCCATAGCAATAAAAAAAAAGTATAAAACTAATACTATTACTATTATGTAATAGTATTAGTAATAGTAATACTATTACTATTATGTATGTACAGACTAATACTATTTAAACTGCAATGACAAAAGTATCTATCATTCTAATAGTTGTTGTTCAGTCACAAAGTCATGTCTGACTCTTTGTGACTCCATGGACTGCAGCAAGCCAGGCTCCCCTGTCTTCCACTATCTCCTGGAGCTTGCTCAAATTCGTGTCCATTGAGTCGGTGATGATATCTAACCATCCCACCATCTGCCGTCCCCTTCTCCTTTTGCCTTCAATCTTTCCCCACATCAGGGAATTTTGAAACGAGTCGTCTCTTCACATCAGGTGGCCGAAATATTAGAGCTGCAGCTTCAGCATCAGTACTGCCAATGCATATTTAAGGTATTTCCTTTGGGATTGACTGGTTTGATGTCCTTGCAGTAAAAGGGACTCTCAAGAGTCTTCTCCAGTATTACAATTCAAAAACATCAATTCTTCAGGGCTCAGCTTTCACTATAGTCCAGCTCTCACATCCATACATGACTACTGGAAAAACCATAGCATTGACGAGACAGACCATTGTTGGCAAAGTAATGTCTCTACCTTTTCAATATGCTGTCTAGGTTGGTCATAACATTTCTTCCAAGGAGCAAGTGTCTTTTAATTTCATGGCTGCAGTCACCATCTGCAGTGATTTTAGAAACTACCCCCCACCCCGCACAAAAAAAGGCTCTCACTGTTTCCATTGTTTCCCCATCTATTTGCCATGAAGTGATGGGACCAGATGCCATGATCTTAGTTTCCTGATTTTTAATTTTAAACCAACTTTTTCACTCTCCTCTTTCACTTTCATCAAGAGGCTCTTTAGTTCTTTTCACTTTCTGCCATAAGGGTGGTGTCATCTATGTATCTGAAGTTATTGATATTTCTCCCAGCAATCTTGATTCCTGCTTGTGCTTCATCCAGCCCAGCATTTCTCATGATGTACTCTGCATATAAGTTAAATGAACAGGGTGACAATATACAGCCTTGACATACTTCTTTTCCTATTTGGAACCCGTCTGTTGTTCCATGTCCAGTTCTCACTGTTGTTTACTGACCTGAATACAGATTTCTCAAGAGGCAGGTCAGGTGGTCTGGTATTCCCATCTCTTTCAGAATTTTCCACAGTTTGTTGTGATCCACACTGTCAAAGGTTTTGGAATAGTCAATAAAGCAGAATTAGTTGTTTTTCTGGAACTCTCTTGCTTTTTTGATGATCCAACCAATGTTAACAATTTGATCTCTGGTTATTCTGCCTTCTTCTAAATCCAGTTTGAACATCTGGAAGTTCTCAGTTCACATACTGTTAAAGCCTGGCTTTGAGAATTTTGAGCATTACTTTACTAGCATGTGAGATGAGTGCAATTGTGCAGTAGTTTGAACATTCTTTGGCATTGCCTTTCTTTAGGATTTTAATGAAGACTGACCTTTTCCAGTCCTGTGGCCACTGCTGAGTTTTCCAAATTTGCTGGCATATTGAGTGTAGCACTTTCACAGCATCATTTTTCAGGATTTGAAATAAGCTTAACTGGAATTCCATCAGCTCATAGTGATGCTTCCTAAGGCCCACTTGATTTTGCATTTCAGGATATCTGGCTCTAGGTGAGTTATCACACCATCATGATGATCTGGGTCATGAAGATCTTTTTTGTACAGTTCTTCTGTGTATCCTTGCCACCTCCTATTAATATCTTCTGCTTCTGTTAGGTCCCTACCATTTCTGTCCTTTATTGAGCCCATCTTTGCATGAAATGTTCCCTTGGTGTCTCCAATTTTCCTAAATAGACTTCTTGTCTTTCACATTCTATTGTTTTTCTCTATTTCTTTGCACTAATCACTGAGGAAGGCTTTCTTATCTCTCCTTGCTTTTCTTTGGAACTCTGCATTCAAATGGGTATATCTTTCCTTTTCTCCTTTCTCTTTCATGTCTCTTCTTTTCACAGCTATTTGTAAGGCTTCCTCAGATTGCCATTTTGCCTTTTTGCATTTCTTTTTTTGAGGATGGTCTTCATCACTGCCTCCTGTACAATGTCATGAACCTCCGTCCATAGTTCTTCAGGCACTCCATCTATCAGATCTAGTCCCTTAAATCTATTTCTCACTTCCACTGTATAATCATAAGGATTTGATTTGACTTAAAGGCTCTTTGAAGTGAAGTCGAAGTGAAGTCGCTCAGTCGTGTCCGACTCTTTGCGACCCCATGGACTGTAGCCTACCAGGCTTCTCAGTCCATGGGATTTTCCAGGCAAGAGTACTGGAGTGGGTTGCCAGTTCTTTAGTTCACCCCAATAAAAATCATTTCCTTATTCATACTACATGTCAAATAGAGTTTGAGGGGAGAACTGGGCACATCATAGTAGTTCCAGGATCCAGGTTGACAGAGGCTGTTTTGTTGCATGCTCTGATAATCATCAAAGCAAGTGGGAAAAAAGCAAGGTGAATCAACCACTGGCTTTCAAATCTGCCATTCAAAAATGGCATAGTATCTTCCACTTGCATGATAATGACAGAATTCATATAGGGCCAGAAAGCAGAAGCATATCATGTTCTAAGAAGCACCTTGGGAACGCATGAGAATAGTCCTAAAGGTTGCCTTATGTCCTAAAGCAGGTTGCATGCATAATAGAGTAACAAAAAGTAAAATGAAATAGTGATAGACAGCCTCTAATGTAGACTACATGATCTCCACCTCTTGGTATTCATGTCTTGCTTAAATTCCCTCTCTTTGAATATGAGTGGGACCCTTTACCTGTTTTAATCAAAATAATATTTTGGAGGTAATTAGTGTGTGGGGCTAAATGGCAACCCACTCCAGTGTTCTTGCCTGGAGAATCCTAGGGATGGGGGAGCCTGGTGGGCTGCCGTCTCTGGGGTCACACAGAGTCAGACACGACTGAAACAACTTAGCAGCAGCAGCAGCAGTGTGTGGGGCTACTGTAGAAAAGTAGCTGAGAGTTTTATACATCATTTATTTCTCACATATCCAGAGGCTGGAAAAAATCCATGTTCAAGATTCTGGCCTATTTGGTTTCATGTGAGGCTTCTCTTCGTGGCTTATGTGTTGGCCACCTTCTCACTGCATTCTCACATGGCATGTCCTTGGTGCATATGCACAGAGGAAAAATGAGCATCTGCTCTCTGCTGTCTCTTCTTATGGAACCAGGGCTCTGTTTTTATAGCCTCATTTAATTACTTTCTTAGAAGCTCCATATCAAGTACCATCACACTGGGGATTATGGCTTCAATATATGTATTTTCGCGGGGACACAAATATTCAGTCCATAATAGTGATTGATGTCAGTTTAGTGATGATATTACATAAGAATTCAATGTCTGTTTTCTTGAGAAACCATCTCCCCTGTTGTCTTTGAAGAAGCAAGATGCTAGATGGAGAGTTGGCCTATGAAAAGGACCACATGATAAGCAAATTAGGGCGACTTCTAGGCAACAACCAGCAAGAAACAAAGATTCTCAGTTTACAAGCCTGCAAGGAACTGAGCTGTCCAGAATCAGTTGATCTTGAAAGCAAATCTTTCCCCAGACAAGCAACATATGAGATTGTAGTCATGGACAACACCTTTATTTCAGTTTCGTGGAATCATGAAGCAGAGAACTCAAGTAAGTTTTGGCCAAGATTAGCAGAAACTGTGAAACGTGTGGTGTTTCAAGTTACTATATTTATGATAATGTTGTTACACAAAAATAGATAATAATACAATAGATGATGGTATGATTAAGTTTTAATAGGTGATTTCACAGAAAGCCTCACAGATAGGGCTGAACTTAAGTGCAGTATTGAGAAAAAGCTAATAATACTTAAGAAAGTCAAGCAGGGTAGGGACAGGAGTTTCGATAAGGCATAGAACATTGAAAGAATGTGTTTGAAAGGAGATAGAACTAGTCAAATATTACAAAAAGAGAAGAAATCAATATAGGGAAATGTGATCAGAAAATTAAGCATGGATCTATATAAAACCCACACTAAATAGACAAGGAAGGATTTGGAGTAACTAAGTGACATGCTTATAATTATGAACTAGATATACAAAAATCATTATTTCACTCTGTTTACAAGTATGCATTTTCCAGGTTTCATTTTAAAGACATTTCATTTTCAGGCATATTTTTAAGTTTTAAAATCAATTTGTAAATACTGAAAAATCATTATATATTTTTAAAAAGAATACATACATATCTTGAAAACAACATGAAATAAATCAACTGTCTTACTGAACATTCAAAATAAGCTTTTCATTTCCTGAGAGCTAAGCCTTCCATTTTATTTAACTAACAAATACCTATGGGTAAGATCATTTAAACTATGCATATTGAATACATGCTTCAATTATTTATTGAAGTATAACAAGTCACTCAGAAACTTCATGGCTTACAGCAGATATCAGTTTGCTATTTCTTGCAGTTCTGATTTGGCTGGGCTCCGCCAGATTGGCTCTTCTCTCTGCTAGATGTTTCTTCTGTAAAGCACCAGCTGAAATCATTCACTTTCACTAAACAGATGGTCAGGCTGCCTTAAAAATCAAAGACAGCTTCATGCATATCTGGCCTCTAGTGTTCTTGTACAGGGTGTCTCCACATGGCAGTTTGGGACTTTCTTATAGCACGTTGCTTCAAGTTAGTCATTCTCCTTACAAGAAGGCTCCCTTCCCTAGAGAGCACGTTACTGCAAGGGCCCAGGCTTCTTAAAGTTTAGGCACAGTTCAGTTCAGTTCAGTCGCCCAGTCGTGTCCGACTCTCCGCGACCCCATGAATCACAGCACGCCAGGCCTCCCTGTCCATCACCAACTCCCGGAGTTCACTCAAACTCATGTCCACAGAGTCGGTGATGCCATCCAGCCATCTCATTCTCGGTCGTCCCCTTCTTCTCCCGCCCCCAACCTTTCCCAGCATCAGAGGCCTTTCCAGTGAGTCAACTCGTCACATGAGGTGGCCAAAGTATTGCAGTTTCAGCTTTAGCATTAGTCCCTCCAATGAACACCCAGGATCGATCTCCCTTAGAATGGACTGGTTAGATCTCCTTGCGGTACAAGGCAGATAGAGTTAGTCATTGTTTTTGCCACAGTTTTTTGGTTAAAGAAGGCCAGCTCATATTTAAAATTAGAAGTAAAGACTTTGCATATTTTTAAAAATTATTTATTTATTCTTGGTCATGTTGGGTGTTTGCTGCTACACGCAGGACTTCTCCAGTTGTGGCAAGTAGGATCTACTCTTCCTCGTGGTACACGGGCTTCTCACTGCAGTGGCCTTTCTTGTTGCAGAGCATGGGCTCTAGGCACATGGGCTCAGTAGTTGTGGCACACAGGCTTAGTTGCTTCATGTCATGTGGAATCTTCCTGGACCAAGGATTGAACCCATGTCCCTGCAGTGGCAGCAGATTCTTATACACTGCACCACCAGGGCAGTCCCTAGTCTATATCTTGATGGAAGAAGGAAGGGATTAATATTGCTCGTCTCTGGTCACTATCTACTACAATAAGTATAAAATGGGTAAAGTTTAATTTTCAATAAAATTAAGAATCTTCCCTTTCCATAGCTAGATATTTGAAGATCATTACTAAAGCCAGACAGGTAACTTGAAATAGTCACTGGTAAGACGATAGAACTAGAGTTCGAGCAAAGAATTGGACTCATTTCATACAATCATAAATTCCACTCATAGGACTCATTGATTAGTCTTTATTTTTAGGATGAAGCTACTCCTATCAGACAGCTCATGAATTTATTATTTTGTTCAAATGGTTTTGCAAAATACTTAATGGTACTTCTATTCACCTCTTAAAGATGTTGCAATGTACGTTAAAAACTGTAAATGACTTTCTGATGGATGTTCTGTCTTATTGTCAAAATACAAGTTGAATGTAAGGCTGACTTTCCATCAGAAAGAATTTCTATAAATGGGGTTATTTCTTAATTGAAGTATAGTTGATCTACAACTATATATTTGTTTCAGGTATACAACATAGTAACCTGATATTTTTAGAGATTATATTCCATCTAAGTTATTATAGGGCTTCCCCAGTGGCTCAGACAGTAAAAATCCTCCTGCAATGCTGGAGACCTGCGTTCGATCCTTGGGCTGGGAAGATCCCCTGGAAGAGGGTATAGCAACTCACTCCAGTATTCTTGCCTGGAGAAACCCCATGAACTATTCACTACATTGTAGCTTACATCTTTGTATCTTATTTATTTTATACCTGCTAGTCTTCACTTCTTAATACCCTTCTCCTATCTTGTCCTTCCTGCTGCCTCTCTTCTAATTGCCAACCACTAGTTTGCTTTCTGTGCTCATGAGTATATTTTTGTTTTATTACATAAAAATGGAGTTCTTAACATACTTGTATTTCAGGGAGTTGGTAAAATTTGAAATTTTATGCAAAATTTTGCACTATGTATTTTTCTGAGCAGATGATTCATTGCCCTTTTTTACAATTTTGGTCCTCCTAAGGTCCTGACCTGCCTCTTGAGAAACCTGTATGCAGGTCAGGAAGCAACAGTCAGAACTGTACATGGAACAACCGACTGGTTCCAAATAGGAAAAGGAGTATGTTAAGGCTGTATATTGTCACCTTGCTTATTTAACTTATATGAAGAGTACATCATGAGGAACGCTGGGCTGGAAGAAGCACAAGCTGGAATCAAGATTGCTGGGAGAAATATCAATAACCTCAGATATGCAGATGACACCACCCTTATGGCAGAAAGTGAGGAGGAACTCAAAGGCCTCTTGATGAAAGTGAAAGAGGAGAGTGAAAAGTTTGGCTTGAAGCTCAACATTCAGAAAACGAAGATCATGGCATCTGGTCCCATCACTTCGTGGGAAATAGATGGGGAAACAGTGGAAACAGTGTCAGACTTTATTTTTTTGGGCTCCAAAATCACTGCGGATGCGGATTGCAGCCATGAAATTAAAAGACGCTTACTCCTTGGAAGGAAAGTTATTACCAGCCTAGATAGCATATTAAAAAACAGAGACATTACTTTGCCAACAAAGGTCCGTCTAGTCAAGGCTATGGTTTTTCCTGTGGTCATGTATGGATATGAGAGTTGGACTGTGAAGAAAGCTGATCGCCGAAGAATCGATGCTTTTGAACTGTGGTGTTGGAGAAGACTCTTGAGAGTCCCTTGGACTGCAAGGAGATCCAACCAGTCCATTCTAAAGGAGATCAATCCTGTGTGTTCATTGGAAGGACTGATGCTAAAGCTGAAACTCCAATACTTTGGCCACCTCATGCAACTAGTTGACTCACTGGAAAAGAGTCTGATGCTGGGAGGGATTGGGGGTGGGAGGAGACGGGGACGACAGAGAATGAGATGGCTGGATGGCATCACCAACTCGATGGACATGAGTTTGAGTGAACTCTGGGAGTTGGTGATGGACAGGGAGGCCTGGCGTGCTGTGGTTCATGGGGTCGCAAAGAGTCGGACATGACTGAGCGACTGAACTGAACTGACCTGATTATCTTAGAGGATGAGCCAAGCAGAAACCTTCATGAATGAGCAAACACTTGAAGATAAAATAGCTGTGAATGAGAAATTTACTTTAATTATCTTAAACCAAGAAAAAATTGACATGTATCTGTTATCACAGTCAAACGTACCCTGTCCTGACTGGTGCACAGCCAGTGAGGTGAGAAGCTAAGATCAGAATCAAACGGTCTGGTTGTCAAGACTGAACTTGGAACTACTCTTCATTGTTGCCTTTCTTGATTTTACAAATAACCTTTTTTTTTTTTCTTTTCTTTCTTTCTTTTTTTTTTTTTTTTTTTTTCCAGTTCTTTTCACTAGCCTCTTAAACATTCTGAAGAAACCTTACACTGTACTCTTGAGAGGATAGCACCGACTTTGCTGCTAGTTTTCAGAGAACAGTGGTGTATATAAGCTTGTGAAAGTTCCCTAAAAGGCTATCTGAAGTTCAGGATAACTTCTAACACATGAATGAGAAATCTACTAGAAGTGCTTAAAGCAGCCATGCAAAGTTAATTAGGAAATATTTAAAAACAAGAAGTTTGTAGCGTATCCTGTCTGTTGAACCTCTACTCTTAAATTAACGCTACCATATTAAAAATAATTAAAACTTAGAAAACCTTTAGTACATAAAATTTTTTGTAAAGTTTTTGCAAGAGTACTTACATGAATTTTTTCTACTTGTACTCTGCCAAATTACTGAAAGAACTGAGCTGATAAACAAGATCCTTTTTCCTGAAATAAAGTGTCTAAAAATTCCTTTGATGATAAGGATGACAACAATGATGATGATGGTGATGATAAAGCTAACATTTATCAAGGGCTTACTGTGTACCAGGTGATCTTCTAAGTGATTTTCCTTTAGCAAATTTATCTGGTGAGTGTGTTTACAACCTCCATCATATTGAAGGAAAGCTAGCTTAAAGGAAGTGTGCTGAAACTGGACCCAAGTAAATTGTCCTCTGAGCTCTCATGCTTAACCACGCTAGTATATTTGCCCTGTGCAATCCAGATGAAACCTGCTTCTTCTCAGGCAAATGTTTTTGATGGTGCTAGTTTCTAGACAGAAATTCATCAGGATCTCTTTTCTGTCATTTCTGATAAAGACAAGCAAATATGCAGTTATCAGTGGGCAGAGTTAGATGATCCCCTAGTGAGGGGAGGGCATAAAATAGAGGGTCAACTGTCTTCACCTCAAGGGCTCAACAAGTTTATATTTGAAGCAAAGATTCTATTTTTCTAATTTGTATACTGTTGCTTTATTTCATTTATAAGCTAGGAATATAATAGTGTTCAATATATAGCTGTCTCCAAAGTGTTCATATAATATAGAATAGAATCCTTCCAAAATAAGCTGATTTTTACTACTATTGTATCAGAAATCATCCTTATATAAGATAGAGATTGAATGGAGCAAGATACTGCTTTAAGTAAGTTATTGCAGACAGAAGAAAGGCTTGAGAGATAGAAGCATTCTGTGAAATTCTATATCTGATATAGTTCCTTTGTTAGTTTTAGTTTTTGAAGTCTGAGTTTAAGCTCAATTAAACATTTGTTTAATTGTGCAGAGAAATAACTAATGCAATCCCAAGCTATAGTTAATAGACATTTAAATACTTATTTTATTATTATACAGAACTTTTTGTGTGCAACATGTATTTCCATTGGGAAGTAAATAATATTAACTATAATTGCATTTATTCATAGCTTTCTTCTTTTTTTTTAGAAATTACTTGTAAAAACAGAGTATTATGTAAGACTAAATTAATGTATGCCTTTGTTTTTCTTTTTTCTTCCACCAGTCTTTGAGGGGGTGTGATTATCTTTCAAAGAGAAGCATTAATTTTAAAAAAGTCTACACAGATTGATTTGAAAGCTTTAATTTAGGTAAACCAGGAAAACGCAAATATAGTATTTGTCATAGCGGCAGAGTGGCTTAGCTTTGCTCCCTGATGCCTTTCGTATATTTCTAGTTGCCATGGCTTCCTGCCTATCACATTCATGACAAGCATTCAGAGCAGAAATACTGTAGGAGGACTGCTTGTCTGTGAACACACATAATACCTAAGCCTTTATTTCTGGCTCACTGACACTGTTCACCCAAACATAAAGAGTGAATGGTCAAACAAGCAACACTTATCTTTACTCTTGTTTTGTCCGTGTCAAAACCCTTTAACCCAGCATGTTTATTTTAAAGAGTGGCTTCACTTTCCATGTTCTTTATGCGTTATCAAATCAGTGCCTCCTAGTGGTCGGTAAGGGTCAAAACACCATTTATTACAGGGTCATAGTAAAGTACTTTTGGAGAACCTTCCAATGCAGTAGTTTGAATCAACAATACTTAATTCAGAACTCACAGAATTTTACTAACTCAATATCTTCTTCAATATATGAGTCAATTTTCTGTATCCATTGAAATTACAATGTCTACGTTTTGTTTTGTTTTTTTACACAGAAATGACCTATAAATATGCGGTCTGATACAGTAGTCACTAGTAGCATGTGAATTTGTTAATAAAAATTATATTAAATTAAAGCTAGAATAAACAGAAAGTTCTATTGCAGCATGCTGCTTTTTAAGACAAACACAAACTTTGGAGATAAATATTAAGTAGATAATTTAAGGTTTTTAATTTAACATTTCATATTATTTTAAATATACTGTCTTAAAATAATTTTTGTCACTTATAAACATATTTTTAACTTTGAAAACCCCATGTTATATTTTGAAATTCTGGTCACTAGGGATAAATAGATTTTCTTTCACAGACTTTTTCCTTAAGGCATCTAACATTTTGAACTGGAAATAGCAAGTAGATAGAATATTTCTTTTATTATCAAACCTTGCATCATAATCCATTATAACGAAAATAATCTCTTCTCATTCATGTATCTATGAAGGCTTTTCTAGAATATATATCATATAAGATATTTTAATTTTGCATATATTTATAATCTTCAGTATCACACTTTTTCTTTGAAGCTTATATACGCAAACATGTATATCATATCTATTACACATTTTTTATTATTTATTTATTTTATTGAAGGATAATTGCTTTACAGAATTTTGCTGTTTTCTATCAAAGCTCAACATGAATCAGCCATAGGTATACATATGTCCCCTTCCTTTTGTACCTCCCTCCCATCTCTCCAGATCCCACCCTTCTAGGTTGATACAGAGCCCTTGTTCCAGTTTCCTGGGCCATACAGCAAATTCCTGTTGGATATCTATTTTACATATGGTAATGTAAGTTTCCATGTTACTTGTTCCATACATCTCACCCTTTCCTCCCTTCTTCCCATGTCCATAAATTTATCCCTTATGTCTGTTGCTCCACTGATAACATGTAAATAAATTATTCAGTACCATTTTCTTAGATTCCATATATATCCATTAGAATAGGATATTTATCTTTCTCTTTCTGACTTACTTCACTTTCTATAAAAGGTTCTTGTTTCATCCACCTCATTAGAACTGACTCAGAGTGTTCCTTTTTATGGCTGAGTAATATTCTGTTGTGTATATGTACCACAACTTTTTATCCATTCATCTGTCAATGGACATCTAGGTTGCTTTCATGTTCTAGCTATTGTAAACAGTGCTGCAATGAACAATGGGATACATGTGTTTTTTTCAATTTTTGTTTCCTCAGGGTATATGTCCAGGAGTGGGATTTCTGGGTCATATGGTGGTTTTATTCCTAGTATTTTAAGGAATCTCCATACCATCTTTCATAGTGGTTGTATCAATTTACAATCCCAACAGTGAAAGAGCGTTTCCTTTTCTCCACACACTCTGGCATTTATTGTTTGTAGACTTTTTGTTGATGGCCATTCTGAAAGGAGTGAGGTGATATCTCATTATGGTTTTGATTGCATTTCTCTAATAATGAGTGATGTTAAGCATCTTTTCATATGTTTGTTAGTGATATGTATGTCTTCTTTGGAGAAATGTCTGTTTAGGTCTTTTAAACTCTTTTTGATTGCATTGTTTGTTTTTCTGGCATTGAGTTGAATGAGCAGCTGCATATTTTAGAAATTAATCCTTTGTCATTTGTTTCATTTGCTATTATTTCCTCCCATTTGAGGGTTGTCTTTTCACCTTGCTTATAGTTTCCTTTGCTGTGCAAAAGATTTTAAGTTTAAACAGGTCCCACCTGTTTATTTTTGTTTTTATTCCCATTTCTCTAGGAGCTGGGTCATAGAGGATCTTACTTTGATTTGTGTCATTGAGTGTTCTGCCTATGTTTTCCCAAGACTTTTATAGTTTCTGATCTTAAATTTAGGGCTTTAATTCATTTTGAGCTTATCTTTGTGTATGGTGTTAGGAAGTGCTCTGATTTCATTATTTTACATGTAACTGTCCAGTTTTCCCAGCACTATTTATTGAAGAGGCTGTCATTGACCCATTGTATATTCTTGCCTCCTTTGTCAAAAATAAGATGCCCTTAGGTGTATGGGTTTATTTCTGACCTTTCTGTCTTGTTCCATTGGTCTATAATTCTGTTTTTGTGCTGGTACCTTACTGTCTTGATGACTGTAGTTTTGTCATATAGTTTGAAGTCAGGAAGTTTGAGTCCTCCAGATCCATTCTTCTTTCCCAAGACTGCATTGGCTATTTGGGGTCTTTTATGTTTCCCTATGAATTCTGAAATTTTTGTTCTAGTTCTGTGAAAAATGTCATAGGTAATTTGATAGGGATCACATGGAATATGTAGACTGCATGTGGTAATATAGTCATTTTAACAATATTGCTTCTTCCTACAAAGGAACATGGAATATCTCCATATGTTTATGTCTTCTTTGATCTCTTTCTTCAGTGTCTTATAATTTTCTGTGTACAGTTCTTTTGTCTCCTTAGGTAAGTATGTTCCTAGATATTTAATTCCTTTTGTTGCAATGGTGAATGGATTGATTCCTTAATTTCTCTGAATTTTCATTGTTAGTATATAGAAATGAAAGTGATTTCTGTGTATTGATTTTGTATCCTGAAACTTTGCTTAATTCATATATGAGAACATCACTTTGTACACCTTGAATAGATAGTTTATTTGGTGTATTCTGTGTAGTTTCACTGGTAGATTGAGTTCTCAAATGCTTTCACTTGGTTTCTTGCTGCTTTTACCAGGCACCTTATATCTTCGTATGTAAGTATACATCTCACAGTGTAAATGCTACCCATGACTACAACTTAATCTGAGTCTTTTGTCTTCTAACAGCAAATCACTGAACCTAGAGGTGTTCTTGGGTCCTCTGAGGTCAACAGTCAACAACTGGTTGCCTGGGGTTGAAGGGTTCCTGAGTGTCCATGGAATAACTCACAAGGAATGTTCAGGGAAACTATCATGGGTTCATCACCACACATATAGAACTAACCAAAGGCACAAAGAAAAGTCAATCCTTGGGAAGATCAAAGCTTATACCTTATCAATCTCTTAATCATGTGGATAGTCAACATTTTTGTTTATGTAGACTGCTAAGAGTGAAACTCAGGAAGTCACCCAATTTGCTATAGAGGTTGGGTTCCGCCATATTGACTGTGTTCATGTGTACCAAAATGAAGAGCAAGTTGGCCAGGCCATTCGAAGCAAGATTGCAGATGGCACTGTGAAGAGAGAAGACATATTCTACACTTCAAAGGTGCTGTTCATGTTGTGTGTGAAAATGTATGCAAGGTAATAATCACCAAAATCAAGTTAGGTAACAGATCCATCACCTCACATAGCTAACTATTAAGGTTGTTTGTAAGAAGACTTAAAATCTAATCTAACAAAATCTCAAGTTATAGCACATTATCTTTAACTATAATCACTGTGCTATACATCAGTTGTTCAGGCTTATTCATCCTATTACTGAAGGTTTATACCATCAACCAACATCTTTCCATTTTTCCCAGCCTTGACTCCAGCTTCTGGTCACTATTTCTCTATTCTCTGCTTCTACAGGTTCCACTTTTAGAGAATCCACCTATAAAGATACCATGTAGTATTTGTCCTTCTATTTCTGGCTTATTTCACTTAGCTTAATGTTCTCCCAGTTCATCTGTGTGGTTACAAATGTCAGGATTATTTTGTTTATAATGCTGAATAAATGTTTCATTTCTTTTTTTAGAAATTATTGCTTTATTTGAGAAACTTACTCCGAATTACTTTTATGTATTTAAAAAAAAAAAAAAAAACCTTTGCTTAATTCACTGATTAGCTCTAGTAATTTTCTGACCCTGTCCTTAGGTTTTTGTACCTACAGTATCATGTCATCTTCAAACAGTGAGAGCTTTACTTTTTCTTTTCTGACCAACATATCTTTTAAACCTTTTCCTTCTCTGATTGCTGAAGCTAGGACTTTCATAACTATGTTGAATAATAGTGGTAAAAATGGACACTGTTTTCTTGTTCCTGGTCTTCAGAGGAATGCTTTCAGTTTTTCACCATTGAGAATAATGTTTGCTGTAGGTTTATCATATATGGCCTTTACTATGTTGAGGTAGGTTCATTTTTTGCCCATTTCTTAAAGAGTTTTAATCATAAATGGGTGCTGAATTTTGTCAAAAGTTTTTCTGCATCTATTGAGATGATCATATTGTTTCATCTTTCAATTTCTTAATATGGTGTATCACATTGATTTGCATATATTGAAGAGAACTTTCATTCCTGAAATAAACCCATTTTGATCATGGTGTATGAGCTTTTTGATGCGTTGCTGAAATTTGATGGCTAAAATTTTGCTGAGGATTTCTGCGTCTATATTTACAAGTGATATTGGCCTGCAGTTGTCTTTTTCTGTACTGCCTTTGTCTGGTTTTGGTATCTGGGTAATGGTGGCCTTGTAGAATGAGCTTATAAGTGTTCCTTCCTCTGCAACATTTTAAAAGAGTTTTAGAAAAATAGACGTTAGCTCTTCACTAAAAGTCTGATAGAATTTTCCTATGAAGCCATCTGGTCCTGGTCTTATATTTTTTGAGAGACTTTTTATCAAAGCTTCAATTTGAATGTTTGTAATTGGGTTGTTCATTATTTCTATTTCTTCCGGGTTCAGTCATGGAAGATTGAACTTCTCTTAGAATCTGTCCATTTCTTCCAGGTTATCCATTATATTGCCATATAGTTGTTCACTTATAATCCATAAGTTGTCTCTTATAATTCTTTGTATTTATGCATTGCTGGTTGTAACCTCTCTTTTTTCATTTCTACTTATGTTGATGTGATTCTTCTCTCTTTTTTCTTGATGAGTCTGGCTATAAGATTTGTCAATTTTATCTTCTCAAAAGCCAGGTTTTAGTTTTATTAATCCATACTATTGTTTCTTTTCCGTTTCACTTATTTCTACTCAGAACTTTATGTTTTCTTTCCTTCTGCTAATTTTGGGTGTTTTTTGTTCTTCTTTTCCAGTTGTTTTAGTTGTAAATTTAGGCTGTCTATTTGATCTTTTTCTTGTTTCTTCAAATAGGTAGTACTGCTATAACCTCCTCTTAGAACTGCTTTTGCCGCATCCCATAGGTTTTGAGTTGTTGTGTTCTCATTGTCATTTGCTTCTACAGAGTTTTGGATTTCCCTTTTTATTTCTTCAGGAACATTTTGATTATTTAGAAACATGTTGTTTAATCTCCATGTATTTGTGCTTCTTACAGATTTTTTTCTTGTAGTTGATATCTATTCTCACAGTGTAGGATTGGAGAAGCTGCTTAATAAAATTTCAATTTTCTTAAGTTTACTGAGGTTTTATTTGTGACCCAAGATGTGGTCTATCCTGCAGGATGCTCCATGTTCACTTGAGAAGAAGATGTATTCTTCTGCATTTGGATGGAATGTCCTGAAGATATCAATGAGATCCATCTCATCCAATGTATCATTTAAGACTTGTGTTTCCTTATCAATTTTCTGTTTTGATGATCCATCCATTGGTGTGAGTGGGGTGTCAAAGTCTCCTACTATTATTTTGTTACTGTCAGTTTCTCTATTTATCTCTGCTAGTGCTTATCTTAGGTATTCAGTTGCTCCTATATTGGGTGCATAGATATTTACAATTGTTATGTCTTCCTCTAGGATTGATCCCTTACTCACTCTGTAGTGTCCTTTGTTATCTCTTGTAATATTTATTTTAAGGTCTATTTTGTGTGACATGAGGATTGTTAGTCCAGCTTTCTTTTGCTTCTCATTTGCATGAAATATATTTTTCCATCCTCTCACTTTCAGTCTATGTGTGTCTTGAGGTCTGAAGTGGGTTTCCTATAGACAGCATATATATGGGTCTTGTTTTTGTACCCATTCAGCCAGTATTTATCCTGTGGTTGGAGCATTCAATCCGTTTACATTTAAAGTAATTATTGATGTATACGTACTTATTGTCATTTTCTGTCTCCTTGGACTGCAAGCAGTTCCAATCAGTACATCCTAAAGGAAATCAGTCCTGAATGTTCATTGAAATGACTGATGTTGAATCTGAAACTCCAATACTTTGACCACCTGATGCGAAGAGCTGACTCATTGGAAAAGACCCTGATGCTGGGAAAGATTGAAGGCAGGAGGAAAAGGGGACGATAGAGGATGCAATGGTTGGACTCTTTTTGCCTCTTGGACCTCACTGACTATTTCCTTTTCTATGTTGGGGAAACTTACAACTGTAATCTCTTAAAAAATTTTCTTATACCCTTTCTTTTTCTCCTTCTTCTGAGACCCTTATAATCTGAATGTTGGTTCTTTTGACATTGTCCCAGATGTCTCTGAGACTATCCTCAGTTCTTTTCATTCTTTTTACTTTATTCTGCTCTTTAGAAATTATTTCCACCATTTTATCTTCCAGCTCTCTGATTTCTTCATCTGCTTCAGATATTCTGCTATTGATTTCTTCCAGAGTATTTTTAATTTCAGTAATTGTGCTGTTTGTCTCTGTATGTTTGTTCTTTAATTCTTCTAGGTCTTTGCTAATTGATTCTTGCATTTTTCCTATTCTGTTTTCAGGGTTTTTGATCATCTTTACTATCGTTATTCTGAATTCTTTTTCAAGTAGTTTGCCTATTTCCTCTTCATTTATTTGGACTTCTATGTTTCTAGTTTGTTTCTTCATTTGTGTAGAATTTCTCTGCCTTTTCATTATTATTATTATTATTTTAATCTTATTGCCTTTGAGGTCTCCTTTTCCTAGGCTTCAAAGTTGAATTCCTTCTTCCTTTTGGTCTCTTCCCACCTAAGGTTGGTCCACTGGTTTGTGTGAACTTTGTATAGGGTGAAATTTATGCTGAGTTTTTGTTTGTTTTCTTGATTTTCCTCTGATTGGCAAGCCTGAGTGAGGTGGTAATCCTGTCTGCTGATGACTGAGTTGTATTTTTGTTTCCTTTGTCGTTTAGATGATATGTCCTGCACAGGGTGCTCCTGTTGGCTGGGTGATGCCAGGTCTTGTATTCATGTGGTTTCCTTTGTGTGAGTTCTCACTACTTGCTACTAGGGTTTTGGAGTCAGTGCTCCCACTCCAAAGGCTCAGGGCTTGATCTCTGGTCAGGAGTGAAGAGTCCACAAGTGATTTGTTATGGCATTAAGTGAGATTGAAACAAATACCCAAAAGTGAGAAGTGAAAGAGGAACTCCAGACAAATGGCAGTTACAAAATGAGGCAAATAATAATTAAAATAATGGAATATACATGTATACATATACACCCATAATCAAAGTCAAAACAGCCCAACAAAAATAAAGTATGATAGACTGACCCAGTGAATAGAGTGAAAGAGTCAATTCCTAGACAGGTTGATATGAAATCCGGGGTCCCCAAAAAGAAAGGGGTCTGGAGCTCTCAAAGTTGAGATAAGGATCTGGAATTCTCAAGGAGGAGGAAAGGGGAAACATTTTTTCCCCCTATATCTCTAGTCTTAGTCACATAATTTTTTTTTTTTTCCCTTTAAGCCGGAAACATGATAACACAACAAACAACTCAGTTTAAACTCTGTACTAAGGATTATGTGCCAGCAAATTTGGAAAACTCAGCAGGGGCCACAGGACTGGAAAAGGTCAGTTTTCATTTCAGTGCCAAAGAAAGGTAAAGCCAAAGAATGCTCAAACAACTGTAGAATTGCACTCATCCTCACACACTAGTAAAGTAATGCTCAAAATTCCCGAAGCGAAGCTTCAGCAATACGTGAACCATGAACTTCCAGATGTTCAAGCAGGTTTTAGAAAAAGCAGAGTAACTAGAGATCAAATTGCCAACACTCCCTGGATCATCAAAAAACAAAGAGAGTTCGAGAAAAATATATATTTCTGCTTTAATGACTATACCAAAGCCTTTGACTGTGTGGATCACAATAAACTGTGGAAAATTCTGAAAAAGATAGGAATACCAGATCACCTGACCTGCCTCTTGAGAAACCTATATGCTGGTCAGGAAGCAGCAGTTAGAACTGGACATGGAACAACAAACTGGTTCCAAATAGGAAAAGGAGTATGTCAAGGCTGTATACTGTCACCCTGCTTACTTATATACAGAGTACATCATGAGGAACGCTGGGCTGGAAGAAGCACAAGCTGGAATCAAGATTGCCGGGAGAAATATCAATAACCTCAGATATGCAGATGACACCACCCTTATGGCAGAAAGTCAAGAGGAACTCAAAAGCCTCTTGATGAAAGTGAAAGAGGAGAGTGAAAAAGTTGGCTTGAAGCTCAACATTCAGAAAACGAAGATCATGGCATCTGGTCCCATCACTTCATGGCAAATAGATGGGGAAACAGTGGAAACAGTGTCAGACTTGATTTTTAGGGGCTCCAAAATCACTGTGGATACTGACTGCAGCCATGAAATTAAAAGATGCTTACTCCTTGGAAGGAAAGTTATGACCAACCTAGATAGCATATTACAAAGCAGAGACATTACTTTGTCAACAAAGGTCTGTCTAGTCAAGGCTATGGTTTTTCCCGTGGTCATATATGGATGTGAGAGTTGGACTGTGAAGAAAGCTGATCGCCGAAGAATTGATGCTTTTGAACTGTGGTGCTGGAGAAGACTCTTGAGAGTGCCTTGGACTGTAAGGAGATACAACCAGTCCATCCTAAAGGAGATCAATCCTGGATGTTCATTGGAAGGACTGATGCTGAAGCTAAAACTCCAATACTTTGGCCGCCTAATGTGAATTGTTGATTCATTGGAAAAGACCCTCATGCTGGGAGGGATTGGAGGCAAGAGGAGAAGGGGACGACAGAGGATGAGATGGTTGGATGGCATCACCGACTCGACGGACATGAGTTTGGGTAAACTCCGGGAGTTGGTGATGGGCAGGGAGGCCTGGCATTCTGTGATTCATGGTGTTGCAAAGAGTAGGACATGACTGAGTGGCTGAACTAAACTGAACTGAAGGATTATGTAACAATCATGTACCTTACTTGTGGACAGTTTCCTTCCTAAAAACTTTCTGGCTAATCCTGTTATCTTAAAATGTAAATTATAGAAGTGGGTCTAGTACAATCTTTACAACCTTGAGAGATTCTTTTGATTGATTCTAATAGCTAATTTTAAAAAATATATAACTCCCTTGCTTAGACTAGCGAGTGGGGCACTCTCCATCCCCCTTCTGATGTCTGTTTCAGAAACTTTCTCTGTCCCTTTTACACCTTAAAAAACTCTGCTACACAAAAGCTCTTGAGTGATCAAGCCTGGTCCCTGGTCCCGAAGCTAAATCTTCAGAGATCATGCACCCAACACCTTTCACCATAAGTTATCAAAAAGAAACCAAAAATTATATTTACCTGTAAAGAGCAAAACTAAGCAAAACACAAACTGGAACACAAAACTAAAGCAAGGTGCCAAGTGGGGAATAAAACAATGAAAACAAAACTAACAAATATGCTGAGAGGAAAGGAAAGAAAGTAAAGAAAGAAAATAGATAGGCAAAGTTAAATAGAGGTAGATGAATAAGATTTGTATATGTTAAAGATTAACTTCGAGGGGAAAATAACAGTAGGAAAGGCAAACAAAGGCATAAATGTCAAAAAATATCATAGGTTTAATAAAATTAAAATTATAAAAACAGTAAAAGAAAAAAAATGAAAAGAGGAAGAAAACAGAAAAAAGGTAAAAAAGAAGGAAACTCCAAGAACTGCAAAAGCCCAACGTAAAGGCAGAGGTTTATAGCAACAATAAAAATTATGACTGAATATACAAATGTATATATATCCATAAGAAAAATCAAAACAGCCCAACAAAAATAAAGTACAATAGATTGAACTGGTGAACAAAGGTAACCAAACATTATATCTACCATTTAAGAACAAAACTAACTAAAGCACAAACTGGAAAACAAAGCTAAAACAAGGTGTCAATTGGGAAATAATGCAATGAAAGTAAAACTAACAAATATGTTGAGATGAAAGGTAAGAATAAAAGAATAGATATGCAAAGTTAAATAGAGGTAAATAAAGAAGACTTATATACGTTAAAGATTCACTGCAAGGGGAAAAGAACAGTAGGAAAAGCAAATAAAAGAATAAATGTAGAAAAAATTATAATGGGTTTAAAAAATTAAAATTTAAAATAAAAGAAAGAGGAAAAAAAAAAAGAAAACTCTACAGAGCTGCAAAAGCCCAATGTAGAGGCAGAGGTTTATATCAACAATAAAAAATGTAAAAAATGTGACTGAGGGGAAAAAAGAGCTCAAAAGCTCAATTAGATTTTATAGTGCCAATAAAATTGGCAACTACAACAGAGAGAGGAAGGAAAAGAAAAAAAAATATACAGAACAAGTCAAAACATAATAAAATAATATTTTTTTGTTTTTCTTGAGTCACCGCTGTCAGAATCCTTTCCCTCACTGGGAATCACAGTCAACCTCACCTCCCTAGGATGCCCTCCAGCACTGTGCTGATCTCTGGAACTGTTGTGGGGGCAGTTCAGATTCTAATCTGGTCCTACTTTTTTGTATTCTACTTCCAAAGCCCAGAGCTATCAGACTTAGTGTGTTTTCTTTTGCAAGAGATCTCAGCGTCCATTTACATATTCCATAGACACAGTCTGCCTAGTTGACCCTGTGGATTTAATCTGCAGCTTATACAGTTGGTGGAAAAAGTTTTGGGTCTACTTCCTTAGCTACACTGCCCCTGGGCTTCAACTGTGGTTTTATTTCCACCTAGGCACGTGGGTCATCCACTGGGGTTTGCTCCTGAGGCTGCCCTGGAGGACTTGGGTTTGCCCCTGTGAGGGCCAGGTGTGGAGGTGGTGCAGCTGCTTGGGTGGCAGTGTTCTGGCAGCACCAGGTACTCAGGGGAGTTGGCAGCTAAGGAAGCAGGAAATACAGTGCAAGGGTATGGCAACCAGTATTGGCCAATAAACTCCAGTATTCTTGCCTAGAGAACCTCCATTCCTGACAGAGAAGCCTGGAAGGACACAGTCTACAGGGTTGCAAAGAGTTGGACACGACCAAAGTGACCCTACATGCAAAGATACAAGACTATTTTTTGACTCTGTCAGCTCTGCCCCAGTGAGAGTTGAGCATGAAGGTATCGCAGCTGCTTGGCTTGTGGGGACCCTGGTGGTGCCAAGTGTGCAGGGACACAGACTGCCTCTGCTGCAGGAGATATGGCCCTATCAGAGTCATTTTTCAAGCCTCTTGTAGCTGGCGATCAGAAGGCCTCTTTGGCCAGTCTTTCTCCATAGCTTTCCCCATTCAGGGACTTAGATGGCTCCCTTGCCTGGGGTCCTTCTCTGTTGTTTGGCAGGTCAGGCACATAGAGGAGCTCCTCTGGCTAGGGTCCTACTCTGTAGGTCAGCACATCAGACACTTAAAGGGGCACCTTGGGAGAGGTCCTACTCTGTAGTTCAGTGCATCAGTCACTTAAATGAACACCCTGGGGATCCTCTTACTCAGTAGTGCAGTCCATCAGACGTTTGAAGGGCCAGTCTATCATTCAGCTACCAATGCTGGCATGTAGAGAGAGAATCTATGGTGAAGACTCCACCCACTATGCATGACTCAGCAGTTAACAGCTTGCTTCCATGGTTGGCTGGCTTTCCTCCACGGGAAATGCCCTCCATAGTCTCCTCCCTCACATCCCCTTGATCTGTGTGTCTGCAGTCAACAACAGCTCTCGCCCTAGATCGCTCCACAATCCCTGAAATCCAGCTCCCAACCAATGGGTTTTCCAGGGGATCTGTGTCCCTGTCCAGGGTATATATGGCTGCACCAAGGACTGTCTGATTCTCATTCTATTTAGGCTGCCACAGATCAACTGCTTTACTCTTAAATGTTTCTCCTCTGACTTAGACAATTGCCACAACATAGGGATGGAACCTCTGCTTCAGTTCCCCCTTCCACCGAGGGCAGGTCCAGTCCTACTAACACTCCTGTATTTCCCCCTAGTTCCTTTGTCCTACTGAATCTTTCATGGTTCTATATATTCGTTTCCACTGGTCAGGTACTCCTGTCCACTGTCAGCTGGTGTTCTGCTTGCGCTTCTGTGTCTGATGGTGTATTCCTGATGTATCCGTGGAGAGAGATGTACTCCACATTCACCTATTTCTCTACCATCTTGTTCTCTGGCAATCTATATATCTTTTTCTTCTTTCATGTTGAACAGTAGTTTGATTATCATAAAAGTTTATTTCTATATTTAAAGTACAACTTATCTTTATTCTAATATCCTGTACAATTAAAGTTTTAATTGTTTATCAATGTGTTGAATTTAGATAAAATACAGAAATATAAAAATGTGTAGGCATGTGATTCAAAGGCATTTTTCAGTTCAGTTCAGTCACTCAGCCATGTCTGACTTTTTGTGACCCCATGGACTGCAGCACGCCAGACTTCCCCATCCTTCACCTGCTCCCAGAGAGTGTCAAACTCATGTCCATTGAGTCAATGATGCCATCCAACCATCTCATCCTCTGTCATCCCCTTCTGCATTCATTCTTTCCCAGCATCAGAGTATTTTCCAATGAGTCAGTTCTTCACAGAAGCTGGCCAAAGTATTGGAGCTTCACCTTCAGCATCAGTCATTCTAATGAATATTCAGGACTGATTTCCTTTAGGATGGACTGGGTGGATCTCTTTGCAGTCCAAGGGACTCTCAAGAGTATTCGCCAACACCATTGCTCAGAAGCATCAATTCTTCAGCTCTCAGCCATCTTTATGGTCCAGCTCTCATATCCATACATGACTACTTTTAAAAACACAGCTTTGACTAGTTGGACCTTTGTTGGTAAACTAATGTCTCTGCTTCTTAATATGCTGTCTATGTTTGTCATAGCTTTTCTTCTAAGGATCAAGTATCTTTTAATTTCATGGTTGCAGTCACCATCTGTAGTGATTTTAGAGTCCAAGAAAATAAAGTCTATAACTGTTTCTATTCTTTCTTTATCTATTTGCCATGAAGTGATGGGACCAAATGCCATCATCTTCATTTTATAAATGTTGAATTTTAAGTCAGCTTTTTTCACTCTCCTCTTTCACTTTCTCAAGAGGCTTTTTAGTTCTTCTTCACTTTCTGCCATAAGGGTGGTTTCTGCATATCTGAGGTTAATGATATTTCTCCCTGAAATCTTGATTCCAGTTTGTGCTTCAACCAGTCTGGCATTTAGCATGATGCCATTTGCATGTAAGTTAAACAAGAGAGTAACAATATACAGTCTTGATGTACTCCTTTCCAAATTTGAAACCAGTCTATGGTTCCATGTCCCGTTATAACTCTTTGCTTCTTAACCTGCATACAGATTTCTCAGGAGGCAGGTAAGGTGGTCTGGTATTCCCATCTCCTGAAGAATTTTCAACAGCTTGATGTGATCCACACAGTGAAAGGATTTAGCATAGTCAATGAAGCAGGAGTAGATGTTTTTCTGGAATTCTCTGGCCTTTTCTTATGATCCAAAAGATGTTGGCAATTTAATCTCTGGTTCTTCTGCCTTTTCTAAATCCAGCTTGAACATCTGGAAGTTCTCAGTTCATGTACTGTTGAAGCCTAGCTTGGAGAATTTTGAGCATTAGTTTGCTAGCATGTGAGATGAGTGCAACTGTGTGGTAGTTTGAACATTCTTTGGCATTTTCCTTCTTTGGGATTGGAATGAAACTGACCTTTTTCAGTCATGTGGCCACTGCTGAGTTTTCCAAATTCGCTGGTGTATTGAGTGCAGCACTTTCACAGCATCATCTTTTAGGATTTGAAATAGCTCCATTGGAATTCCATCACCTCAACTAGCATTGTTTGTAGTGATGCTTCCTAAGGCCCACTTGACTTCACATTTTAGGAAGTCTGGCTGTCCTAAAGGTCAGTAATCATACCTTCATGGTTATCTGGGCCATGAGATCCTTTTTGTATAGTTCTTCTGTGTATTCTTGCCACCTCTTCTTCATATTCTCTGCTTCTGTTAGATCCATAATGTTTCTGTCCTTTATTGTGTCCACTTTTGCATGAAATATTCCCTTGGTATCTCTAATTTTCTTGAAAAGATTTCTAGATCTTTGCACTTATAACTGAGGAAGGCTTTCTTATCTCTCCTTGCTATTCTTTGGAACACTGCATTCAGATGTGTATATCTTTCCTTTTCTCCTTTGCCTTTCAATTCTTTTCTTTTAAATTGATATTCAGAAGAATTGCTATTTAAAGACATTTTAAAATTTTAATTGTCATTTAAAGGCATTTTTAAATTGTTATTGTTTTATTCTGCAGGAGCAAGAAATATAGTGAATTTGTAACTAGTACATTTTAATGAAATTTATAATTTTAAAGACAGAATTCCAAGTCTTACTGCCTATAGAAAACTATTGCTTTATTACATAAATGTCATTGTTTTTATATTAATGTCTTAACTTAAAATAGTGTGTAACTGAGAAATTATCTTCTGATTATGACATCATTACATTTTAATAAGTGTAATTTTATTTTGTTACATATTAAAGTCTAATAAGAATCATAGCTTCACCAGTACTTTTAGCAGACATTATATATACAAATGTGTATATATACATATTCACATACACATATATACATATACATATGGGTACATTTGACCTATGCATATATATGTACCTTTACATATACATGAAATGAGATTGTCCAAATCCTCATTTGGAACTGGCAGCTTATCCCCCCACTATTGGGAGTACTGCCTGCAGAAATCCCTCAGCATTCAGCTCTCTTTTGGAATTACCTCTGCTGAGGATGCCTTTTTGCCTAAGTTAAATCACCTTTCCAGGGCAGGCCACATTCAATAACTAAGTCACATCAGTATATAATGAGCTGTCTACATCTCCCAAGTTTGAGAGAGTTCCAAAAGGCTATTTCAGCTTCAAAGCTCGCTGGAGAGTGAAATAATGCCTTCCTGAGCATGCATCTTAACCCAAATTCTCCTTGTAGACAGACCTGCCTTATTCCATTCTCTTCCACAGGTGGCGAACTCACAAACACTTTGGAGTACACTTTTTTCCTGCTTATCTCTAGACCAAAATCAATAGCATGAGGTACCTAACCGGTGACATTTCCTATACAGACATTGTTTTGTAAAGCTGACTGGATTACTTCACTTTCTGGAGGCTCACATTCCTCAATCCTGACATGCTTTGTGCTAAGTTGCTTCTGTCACATCCAACTCTTGCAACCCTATGTACTGTAGCCTGCCAGGCTCCTATGTCCATGGTATTCTCCAGGCAAGAATGCTGGAGTGGGTTGCTATTTCCTCCACTGGGGTATCTTCCTGCCCTGGGGATCAAACCCACATCTCCTACATCTCCTGCATTGGCAGGCAGATTCTTCACTATCGCCACCTAGGATACCTACCTATTAAATACTAATTTGTAAGAAAATCAGACATATTTCAAACCATCCTCCTACACATGGAAAATGATATTTATGACTGAATTGTGACATCTTTACAAAAGCTAAATAATTATAGGCCATATTCAAATAAAGTCCTTGTTTTAGTTAGGCTATCCAAATCTTACTGTAGAAAGATTATGATTTCTATACAGCCATTCTTGCTAATATACTTCAAGAACTATTGTTCTTAAAGTCTAAAGAAGCTGACATTTCTACCAATTAATTGACAATGAAAGAATCCTTAAGAAAAGATGCTTAAAAATCTGTAATTTACATTTCTCAGTGGAAACAAATATAATGTTTATATTATAGCACAGATAACATTATTAGCAGAATAATTGAGCCAAATGAATCATGACTGAAAATCTGATTACCAGAAGGCAGCATGCTGATATCATAGACTTCACATGCTTTCTTCTTTCATCTTCTTGCAATATTTGATTTCTTCTGCTATTTAGTAGGTAGGCTTTGGTCTCTGTCTCTGATTTTTCATAACTATTGCTTTGATATTATGATACATTTATTGTGAATGATAAGCCTTAAATTAATTTACTCTTTCAAAGCAGAATCTACAAACAAGGACAACTGTTTCTAATAAATTTATTTACAACTAACTAATGTACAATTTGTTGATTGTCAAAACACTGGAAATTATGTTCTTGTTTCATATAAAATATAATTAGCCAGTACTTACAGTAGGCTGTGCAAGCAGAGGAAATGTTACCAAATTGGAATTGCATAATCTGAGTTTATTCTCTCTTTGATTTTAAAAAGAATTAAATAAGCTCTATCTTCTATTCAAATGAAATCAAATAAAATAATTTAGCACATTCTCCTTATGTCTTGCTGTATCATTTCTGATTTGATGACAAGCAGTGCAAATAAAGTGAGGGCTTCCCCAGTGGCTCAGTGGTAAGCAATCTGCCTGCCAATGTAGGAGACATGGATTCGATCCCTGGTCTGTGAAGATACCCTAGAGAAGGAAATGGCAACCCACTCCAGTATTCTTGCCTGGGAAATCCGTGGAGATGAACATGGTGGGCTACAGCCCATGGGGTCACAAAAGAGTCAGACACAACTTATAAGTAAACAGCAACCAGTGCAAATAAAATATGTAAAAGGAACTCTCTTGGACTCTACTAATAAACCGTGATAAATACACTGATTTCCATGTATATAGACATACTCTGGTCCAAAATCTAATTATTTTAAAAAACAACAGCCCTTTATTTTAGCATGTTTTTGTATAATGAAAACTAAAAGTTAAAACAAGAAAAGCAAACATATTCTGAAACCTTGGAGTGCAGGTCTCTACTTACATGCATGTGTGCATGCCTGCTAAGTCACGTCAGGCATGTCCTAAGACTTGGTGACCCTATGGACTGTAACCCACCAGGTACTTTTTCCCACGGGATTCTCCAGACAAGAATACTGGAGAGGATTCTAGAAACCTGTAGGATGAAGGTGGAGGCAGCTTACTTCTGGGACAGCCCAAGGAGTTGCTGGATTCAGCCATAGATGTGAGAATGGCCAGGGTGCTTTTGCTTTGAGAGCCCTAGGCAGCACTTGGAAAGGTGAACTGAAACCCTGCATGTTCCTCTCTGGACATTTAGACCCTGGACCCCTGAGGGATCTGAAGGAAGAATACTCCATGACTTCTCAGAGGCAGAGCCACAAATGGAAGGAGACTGGATCCTGCCCAATCAATATCAAAATTAATTTCAACAGAAAGTTACAGGTCTTGGCTATTCCATCTTGGTTGAAAGAGGTCAAACACTGAGGCTTTTGAGTGAGAGCAGTAATTCCAAAGCCTTGGATTACCAGAAAACTAACCCTAGGGAGTATCAAATAGTGAGAGCTCACACAAAGGAAACCACTTGAATACAAAACCCGCACCACCCAACCACCAGTAGCACCCTGTGCAGGACATGTCATCTAAATAACAAGCAAAACAAAAATACAAACCCAGTCTTCAGCATACAGGATTAACACCTCACTCAGCCTTGCACATCAGAAGAAAAACAAACAAGCAAACAAAATCTCAGCACAAATCTCACCCTATATGAAGCTTACACATAACACTGGACCAACCTTAGGAGGGCAGAAACCAAGAAGGAAAGAATTCAACCTTGAAGACTGGGGAAAGGAGACCTCAAACACAATAAGTTAGAAAATAATAATAATAAAGGAAAGGCAGAGAAAAACTACACAAATAAAGGAACAAACTAGAAACACAGAAGTCCAAATAAATGAAGTGGAAATAGGCAAACTACCTGAAAAAGAATTCAGAATGATAGTAAAGATGATCAAAAACCCTGAAAACAAAATGGAGAAAATGTAACAGTCAATTAACAAAGAACTTGAAGAATTAAAGAATAAACATACAGAGACAAACAACACAATTACTGAAATTAAAAAAAAAAAAACTCTAGAAGGAATCAATAGCAGAATATCTGAAGCAGAAGAAGGAATCAGTGAGCTGGAAGATAAAATGGTGGAAATAATTTCTGAAGAGCAGAATAATTAAAAAGAATGAAGAACTGAGGATAGTCTCAGAGTCCTCTGGGACAATATCAAGCACACCAACATTCGAATTACATGAGTCCCTGAAGAAGAAGAGAAAAAGAAAGGGTATGAGAAAATTTTTGAAGAGAGTATAGCTGAAAATTTCCCCAACATGCAAAAGGAAATAGTCAATCAAGCCCAATAGGCAAAAAGAGTCCCATACAGGAAAAACACAAAGAGAAACATGCCCAGACACATACTAATAAAACTAACAAAGGCTAAACATAAAGAAACAATATTAAAAACAGCAAGGGAGAAGCAACAAGTAACATACAAGGGAAACCACATACACTTAACAGCTGATCTTTTAGCAGAAACTCTGCAGGCCAGAAGGGAATGGCATGACATATTTAAAGTACTGAAAGGGAAAAATTTGTACTTGCAAGGATCTCATTCAAAATTGATGGAGAAATCAAAAGTTTTTTAGACAAGCAAAAATTTAGAGAATCCATTACCACCAAAGCAGCTTTATAACAAATGTTAAAGGGACTTATATAATCAAGAAATGCAAGAGAAGACAAAAGATCTACAAAATCAACTCCAAACAATTAAGAAAATGACAATAGGAACATATATATCAATAATTACTTAAAATGTAAATGGTTTAAATGCTCCAACCAAAAGATACAGACTGACTGAATGGATACAAAAGCAAGACCCATACATATGCTGCCTACAAGAAACCCACCTGAGACCTCAAGACACATGCAGACTGAAAGTTAGAGGATGGCAAAATATATATGAAGCAAATATGAAGGAAAATAAAGCAGGAGTAGCAATCCTCATGTCACACAAAATAGACCTTAAAATAAATACAAGAGATTTATTCCTTACAAGAGATAAGGATGGACACTACATAATGAGTAAGGGATCAATTCTAGAGAAAGACAAAACAATTGTAAATATCTATGCACCCAATGGAGAAAGCAATGGCACCCCACTCCAGTACTCTTGCCTGGAAAATCCCATGGACGGATGAGACTGGTGAGCTGCAGTCCATGGGGTCACTAAGAGTCGGACACGACTGAGCGACTTCACTTTCACTTTTCACTTTCATGAATTGGAGAAGGAAATGGCAACCCATTCCAGTGTTCTTGCCTGGAGAATCCCAGGGACGGGGCAGCCTGATGGGCTGCCGTCTATGGGATCGCACAGAGTCGGACATGGCTGAAGCTACTTAGCAGCAGCAGCAGCATGCACCCAATATAGGAGCAACTCAATACATAAGATAAGCAATAACAGATGTAAAGGAGAAGCTGACAGTAACACAATAATAGTAGGAGACCCCACTCACACCAATGGATGGATCATCAAAACAGAAAATTAATAAAGAAACACAAGTCTTAAATGATACATTAAAGGAGATGGATCTCATTGGTATCTTCAGGACTTTCCATCCAAATGCAGAAAATACCTTCTTCTCCAAATACACATGGAACATTCCCCAGGATAGACCACAGCTTGGGTCACAAGTCAAACCTCAGTAAATTTAAGAAAATTGAAATCATATCAAGCATCTTCTCTGGCAACAATGCTATGAGGCTAGATACCAATTACAAGAAAGAAAAAAAAAAGAACTGTAAGAAATACAAACACATGGATATTTAAAAAGAAGTTTCTAAATAACCAACAGGTTACTGAAAAAATTAAAAGGGAAACCAAAGAATTTCTAGGAAAAAAAACTATGAAAACACAACTGAAAACCTATGGGATGCAGCCAAAGCATTTCTAAGAAGGAAGTTTATAGCAACACAATCCTACCTCAAGAAACAAGAAAAACATTGAATAGACAACTTAACTTTACACCTAAAACAGCTGGAAAAAGAAGAAGAAAAAGAATTATCAGAAAGAATGAAATCATAAAGATCCCAGGAGAAATAAATGTAAAAAGAAACGAAAGAAATAATAGTAAAGATTAATAAAACTAAAAACAGGTTCTGTGAGAAGATAAAATTGACAAACCTTTAGCCAGATTCATCAAGAAAAAAGGGAGAAGAATCAAATCAAAAAATTAGAAATGCAATACGAAAGGTTACAACAGGCAATTCAGAAATACAAAAGATTATAATAGACTATTATGAACAAATATATGGCAATAAAAGAGATAATCTGGAAGAAATGGACAGGTTCTTAGAAAAGTTCAATCTTTTTAGTCCGAACCAGGAAGATATAGAAATTATGAACAACCCAGTTACAAGCACTGAAATTGAAGCTGTGATTTAAAAATATACCATAAAACAAAAGCTCAGGATGAGATGGTTTCACAAAAGTATTCTGCCAAGCATTTAGGGAAAAGCTAATGCCTATTCTTCTAAAACTCATTCAAAAAATTACAGAGGAAGGACCACTTCCAAATCCATTCTACAATGCCACCATCACCCCGATACCAAAACCAAAGATGACACAAAAAATGAAAACTGCAGGTCAATATCACTGATGAACATAGATGCAAAAATCCTCAACAAAATTTTAGCAAACAAAATTCAGCAACATATCGAAAAAGCTCATACACCATGATCCTGATGGATTTATTCCAGACATGCAAGGATTCTTCAATATATGCAAATCAATCAATGTGCTACACATATTAATAAAATGAAAGGTAGAAACCTTATGATAATCTCAATAGATTCAGAAAAAGCCTTTGACAAAGCTCAGCATCCATTTATAATTAAAACTCTTCAAAAAAAATGGCATAGAAGAAACCTACCTCAACATAGTAAAGGTCAGATGTGATAAACCTACAGCAAACATTATTCTCAATGGTGAAAAACTGAAAGCATTCCCCTAAGACCAGTAACAAGACCAGGGTGTCCACTTTCACCACTATTATTCAACATAGCTCTGGAAGTCCTAACTTCAGCAATCAGAGAACAAAAAGAACTAAAAGGAATCCAGATCAGACAAGAAGGAGTAAAACTCTCACTGTTTGGAGATGACATGATACTGTACACAGAAAATTCTAAAGATTGGGTCAGAAAATTACTAGAGCTGATCAGTGAATTTAGCAAAGTTCCAGTATACAAAATCAATACACAGAAATCACATACATTTCTATATACTAACAATGAAAATTCAGAGAAATTAAGGAATCAATTCCATTCACCATTGCAATAAAAATAAATATCTAGGAATAAACTTACCTAAGGACAGGGAGGCCTGATATGCTGTGATTCATGGGGTCGCAAAGAGTCAGACATGACTAAGTGATGGAACTGAACTGAACTGAAAGGAGACAAAAGAAATGTACACAGAAAATTATAAGACACTGATGAAAGAAATTGAAGATGACAAAAACATATGTAGAGATATTCCATGTTCCTTTGTAGGAAGAATCAATATTGTGAAAATGACTACACTACCAAATGCAATCTACATATTCAATGTGATCCCTATCAAATTACCTCTGGCGTTTTTCACAGAACTAGAACAAAAATTTCAGAATTCATACCGTATACAAAAGACCCCAAACAGCCAATGCAGTCTTGAGAAAGAAGAATGGAGCTGGAGGAATCAACCTCCCAGACTTCAGATTATACGACAAAGCTACAGTCATCAAGACATTATGGAACTGGCATAAAAACAGAAATATAGACCAATGGAACAAGATGGAAAAACCAGAAATAAACCCATGCACCTAATGGTATCTTAATTTTGACAAAGGAGGCAGGAATATGCACTGAGGCAAAGACAGCCTCTTCAATAAATAGTGCTGGGAAAACTGGATAACTATGTGTGAAAGAATGAAATTAGAACACTTCCTGACACCATATACAAAGATAAACTCAAAATGAATTAAAGACCTAAATGTAAGACCAGAAACTATAAAACTCTTAAAGGAAAATATAAACAGAACACTCCATGAAAAAAATTAAAGTAGTATTCTCTATGACCCACCTCCTAGAGAAATGGAAATAAAAATAAAAGTAAACAAGTGGGACCTGTTTAAACTTAAAAACTTTTGCACAGCAAAGGAAACTATAAGCAAGGTGAAAAGACAACCCTTGGAATGGGAAAAAATAATAGAAAATGAGACAACTGACAAAGGATTAATTTCCAAAATATACAAGCAGCTAATACAACTCAATGCCAGAAAAACAAACAACCTAATCAAAGAGTGGTTAAAAGACATAAACAGACATTTCTCCAAAGAAGACATACAGATGGATAGCAAACACATGGAAAGATGCTCAATATCACTCATTATTAGAGAAATGCAAATCAAAACCTCAATAAGATATCACTTCACTCGGGTCAGAATGACCATCATCAAAAAATCTACAAACAATAAATGGAGAGGGTGTGGAGAAAAGGGAATGCCCTTGCACTATTGGTGGGAATGTAAATGGATACAACCACTATGGAACACGGTATGGAGTTTCCTTAAAACACTAGGAATGAAACCACCATGTGACCAAGCAATCCCACTCCTAGGCATACACCCTGAGGAAACCAGAATTGAAAAAGACACATGCATCCCATTGTTCATTGCAGCAGTATTTACAATAGCAAGAACATGGAAACGACCTAGATACCCATGGATAGATGAATAGATAAAGAAGTTGTGCATATACATAATGGAATATTACTCAGCCATCAAAAGGAATGCATTTGAGTCAGTTCTGATGAGGTGGATGAATCTAGAAACTATTTTACAAAGTGAAATGAGTCAGGAAGAGAAAGATAAATATCATATTCTAATACACATATCTAGAGAAATGGTACTGAGGAATTTATTTACAGGGCAACAATGGGGAAATAGAATAGAGAATAGACTTATGGACACAGGGAGACTGCAGGAAGGTGAGATGTATGGAAAGAGTAACATGGAAACTTACATTACCATGTGTAAAATAGATAGCCAACAGGAATTTGCTGTATGACTCAGGAAACTCAAACTGGGTCTCTGTATCAACCTAGAGGTGTGGGATGGGGAGGAAGATGGGAAGGAGGTTCAGAAGGGAGGGAACATATGTATATCTATGGCTGATTCATGTTGAGGTTTGACAGAAAACAGAAAAATTGTGTAAAGCAATTATCCTTCAATTAAAAAAAAAAAAAAAAGAATACTCAAGAGAGTTGCCATAACCTCTTTCAGGGGCTCTTCCTGCCTCAGGGATTGAGCCCATGTCTGTTACATCCATACATAATTTTATGTATAACCTTTGCTGCTTAATTCCTTTTCCTTTTTACTGTTTCAGTTCTCTCTTATTTATAGTCTCCCTTTGATAAACAACAAGAAGTATGAACTGTCTGTGTAGAAATACACTTCCAAATCATACAAAAACTGCCAAAAGATTATCCAAGTTTGGACTAACATTATCAATTACCATTTATTAAGCATTCAAAATGATCTATGTATCATTCAATCACCCAGATTGCCTTCAAGAGATAATATCTTCCCAGAGATTATCCATATGTCATAAAGGAACTATTCTATGAATAAACACCCTGAACCAATTTTACAATTAAAAAATCATTTTAACATAGAGTATACAGAGAATTTGTTTCTGTAGTGCAGAGTGAACAGGGAAACTTTGCAATGACTTAGAACTAGTTATCTTCTGCATACAGTTTCCATTCTTTATTGAGCTGATGGTTATGGTCTAGTCACTCAGTTATGTCCAGCTGTGTCCATGGGATTTCCCAGGCAAGAATTCTGAAGTGGGTTATTATTTCCTTCTCCAGGGGATCTTTTCTGCCCAGGCATCAAATCTGGGGCTTCTTCATTGCAGCTGGATTCTTCGCCAACTGAGCCACCAGAGAAGCCCACTTAATGAGCTGAAAACAAGGCATTTTCAATGTCCTCTAGTCCATGGTAGGACCCTGACCTACCTTTCAGTTCCTTTAGGTTCCTTCCCCTACTCTGTAATTTTCTCCATACATTTACTGTCTCTTTTCTCTTCTTTCTGTTAATGTTCTTCCTCCCGTCTCTGTTATGCCCCCATCATTCTGCAGGTTTTTTCGGAAACACGATTGCAGACTTTAGCAAAAGTCAGCCAAACCCTGATAAACAATTCATTTAAATTTAATCAATAAAATTGAGGCACTTCCATTCAGTTCAGTTCCGTTCAGTTCAGTCGCTCAGTCATGTCCGACTCTCCGCAACCCCATGAATCACAGCACGCCAGGCCTCCCTGTCCATCACCAACTCCCGGAGTTCACTCAAACTCATGTCCACAGAGTCAGTGATGCCATCCAGCCATCTCATTCTTGGTCGTCCCCTTCTCCTCCCTCCCCCAACTTTTCCCAGCATCAGAGTCTTTTCCAGTGAGTCAACTCGTCGCATGAGGTGGCACTTCCATTAGCACTGCCCATTTTGTGGCCTACCTCTTCAAGTTTAGAGAGACAACCATTGGACATATTCATGAGGAGGAGAAAAGAAAAGCCATCTTTGACAGTGAACCTCAAGTAATAAATTTCAGTCTTTAATTTATTAGTAATAGATTTCACACGTTTCTCTACATTGCCCTTTCAGTCAGAGTGCAAATGGTAATGTATATCTTTATAATCCTGTGATAAGCCCAGAGTCTCAGAAGGAATTTGAGGGTTAAAAATAAGTCACGTATCTGAGTGCACCTGAAAAAGTTTTCTACCTATTCTTCCATATGCAAAAGTTGCTTACTCAGACTATCAGATAATCATAAAAAAAAAAAAAAAGAAAAGAAAACTCTTGGAAAGGATTACTGAAGTCAGGGTCAAAAGTCTCTGAAAGGGAGGCACCAGAGCTCTAAATATAGAGAGTCTGATTCTGCAGATTCACTAACGCCAGAGGAACAAAAAGGGAAGATGAAGGAAAATCTACCTACTAGGAGCAAAATGTTCTCCCTTCTAATGGGAAGTGAGGTGACCATCATGAGATATTTAGAGAACATTCTATTAAACAATCCAGAAGACCTATAGGTCTGTGATCAATGATTTAAGAAATAATATTAAGGAACCATTAATTCATAGTCTTGTGTCCCTTTCTCAGAATCTATATGCATCTATAATTGTGGCAGTACTTAAAAAGCCTGGAATATTAAATTTGTGTCATTTAAAGAATGCTGAACAAAGAACAATATGCTTTCAAATAAAAAAAGAATAGCAATTTTGAATTGCCTAGTAGACAGAGTTATTAAAAAAAGAGAAAGAAAGAAAGACATAGATACTAGTACGGATTTATTGGTCTTCCCCAATGGCTCAGTTGGTTAAGAATCTGCCTGCAATGCAGGAGACACAGGAGACACGGGTTTGATCCCTGGGTCAGGAAGGTCCCCTGGAGTACAAAATGGCAACTCACTTCAGTATTCTGAAAAATTCCATGGACAGAGGAGTCTGGCAGGTTACAGTCCATGGGGTCACAAAGAATAGGATACAACTAAATGAGCACAGACAGACTAGGCTCTATTGTGGAGAAGGACGAGGGGAAATGTACCTTCAGTATTTCTCCAATAGGGTCATAATGTTTGAGAAAGTGTTTTGGGTCATCTGAGGGAGGGCATCATCTCCTCAGCTGACATTAGAGGAATGAACTATTTGAAAGCACTGAATGTGGACAATGCTATGTTTGAGAGGACTTTGGAGAAACATAATAAAACTGCTTACGGTAACTGTGAATCTTAGAGGCAGGGTTGAAACTCTCACTGGACCAGGGCCAGTGTTTTCTCAGTTAAGGATATAGAACATATCACCTTCTTCAAGCAATGAATAGCAGGTCCAAAATGTTGTAAATTTTTACCAACTGATCTCATCCTATCAACCTCATAACACTGGGTTGACTGATATGAAGAAAAATAAAGGGAATGGGTGGTGGCTAATGCGTGGAATATAGGTGCTATAGAAAATACCATGGTCAGGGAAAGTCTTATTGAGGAAATGACATTTAAGACAGACACTTGAAGGTGGTGATGGATTGAACCATTGAGATTTTGGGAGGAAGAGCAAATACAACATAGGAAGATTCTTACAGCAAGGAGTTCAGGTGACTTTATAAATGATTATTCCTATAAAACCAAACCTTATTAATGTGGTTTAAATATAACCATTCAGCTCTAGATCAGCAAGGGATATCCAGGAGTTTCAGAGGTGAATGAGAGGAGTGTTGATGTCTCCAATCTATAGCAGTGATCGGTGACAAATAAGGAAGCTTACATATACCATTCAGAATTTGGGTAGGTCATCTAGATAACATTTATGTATTAAATATTGTGGATGGCAAAAAGACTTTTTAACTTCATAAAAATGCAATTTTGGAAGCACTTATACTTGTTTTTTTCTGGGGAAAGACATCAGTGACCTTTGCAAGTTGGAGCCTATCAGAGCTGAAGGCATATTATCCTGTTCTTATATACAAATATATGATTCTAAAATAGCTGTGATTGGAAAGTGATAGGTGTGAATTGATATGAGTATAAATACTATCAGACCACACAGTGTGGCACCTTTACCCAGAAATAGAAAAAAATATATAAATCTATAGCTCATATAGTGCATTGCTATTATTATTTAATGACTAACTATAATAAGAACAAGTTATAATAAGAAGAGATGAAAGTTTTCTCTGAACACAGAGCTTAATCTAATTAAGCAGTTACAGAGCTTCCTAGAAATAGTGATGTCTAAAGAATTATCTGAATCACGGGCACTGTTATTCTACTTTTATCCTGGTTTATTTCCACTATTTTTTCAATTCTAGATTCAAGTGTCACTTTTTCAGATGCTGTTTTGTATTTTCTTATAGAATAAATTATTTACCTCTTATTTTATTTCATTAGACCTATTTTTAAAATGATATTTGTCATAAATTATAATTTTATATCTACTTTCATATTTTATTTTCTCTTCTACTTTATGTCTTCACAACTAAACTGAAAATTCTGAAGATTAGATATTAATTCTATCTTGATCAAAATAGCCCTTAATGAATAATGGCTGAATGAATTAAGTAAGCATGAACTTGGACAAGACTTGAAAGCAAACATGAAAAAGGAAATTATCAGGAAGAAGGCATGAAAAGCCACAAAAGAGAGAAAGTGTTATTGCATTCATGAAACTAAAACACATTCCATTTGAGTGAGGTGAAATGTAGAAGCACTGAAGTGCTGGGAACAAGGCTCAGCAGGCAATCACACAGGGCGTGAGGTAATGTTTGCTTATGCATTAGAAAACTAGAACTGATTCCAAGTATCAGAGTGAAATGAACAGATCACTCAGTGTGTATCATGGAAAGTGGATGGATAAGAGGCGAAACTGGAATGGAGGGAAGAATGAGGTAACTGATGCAATAATCTACAGAATCAAGGTTGACAAATTGCTCTCAGTGCAGAGGATGGAGAGAAGTAAATGTCCTCGACATACTCGAGTCATAATCAGCAATACTAAGTAAGAATTAAGCCAAAAAAACTGAAGAGAAAATTAAATTTGTATGTATTATGAAAGAAAAAATGGAACTTTATACTGATAGAAAATATCAGAAAGAAAAATATTGGCAAATTTTGCTATAACTTAATTTAAAGCAAATTATAAAAAGGCCAACAAAATTCAGAAAATATTCACAGTAAAAAGAAAAAAAAATAGAGGGAAAGAAGTTAATTACATTATAATGTAAAAACTCCATATGTATTTTACATGAATGAGTAGAGCCAATTAATAAATAGGCAAATGAGAGACAGAATTTTGCCAAAGAGGAATTAAAAATATCTGATAAACCTGAACAGCTATTCAACACGAGTTATTATCAAAAACACATCTAAAATCACAACAAAATGTGTCTACTATATTTTTTAAATCATCAACCATTAATACAATAAAAATTTTACCAAATCACAAAAGTGGGAAGGATTTATTGCTTGTATCATACTGTATAAAATACTGATGAAACAAAAGCATCCTACATTACTGTGTATTATAAATGAAATTCATTTTCAGAAAACACATGCTGATTCCTAGTGGTTTATTTATTCTTATTCTATTTTCCCATAAACATAATACCATTATAATAGTGTTCTTATAAATAGCCATGATGTTCATTTGAGCTATTCTTTTCCTCCTTTTCTCCTTCATTTCTTTATGATGATGATGGTGAAATATTTCAGATATATAAAAAAGTATACAGCCCTCTTTTTTCAAGCACTCACTCCTCATAGACTGTAATAATATGCATATTTGTATCTGTAGTATTAGTCATGTTTCATCAGATTTTCATAAAACATAGTATTTGTAAATTAATTGGCTAAAAGTGCCTGTAGACTACCAAGCTCCTCCATCCATGGAATGTTACAGAAAAGAGTACTAGAATGGATTGTCATTTCTTTCTCCAGGGGATCTTCCTGACCCAGGGATCGAACCCTGGTCTCCCACATTGCAGGCAGATGCTTTACCCTCTGAGCCACCAGGAAAGCCCAAAGCAAAATATAAATTACCAAATAATTTCTCATGTTCATAATGATAATTTAAGATAATCTGAGTATTTGAAGAGCATTTTCTTTCAACATAGATTATAAAAATAAAAGTACTTTTGCTTAGTTAAATGGCATTCCTTTCATTATGCTACTTTTACCTGAGATTTAAAGTTTAGTAAACCAAACCCAACCTTTAATTACTATTTAATTAAAATGTCAAATCAAACACATTTAACTGTTTGGATTCCCCATAAAGCTCTTGAGTGCAGCAGGTGATAAGTGTTTTGCAGATGTTTACCAAGAGCAAATATTAAAACAATGGTCATCCATAAATACTCAGAACAACTCTAAAGAGGGCATTTTATTGGCTCATATGTAAGATAGACAAAATAGGACCATTTCTTTTAAAGGAAAAAATATTCAGTTCTATGATTTTTTTGCAGAGTCTTTCTAATTCCTTATATTTTAGTAACAATAGAATCATCAGAATGGAGTTTTTCAATTAATAAAAGTTGACAATCACTCACCCTTATACCACCAATTTCTGCTTCACTTAGTCTATGAAGAGTTAGATTGCATCATCTTCCTCATCACAAATCATCATGCAGACAACCAATGACTTAATTTTGTGTGACACCAAACGTAAGAAGACGCAAAGTCCCAAGTACTAACTCTTACATACAATCCTCTTTGGCTAACCCAGCTGAAACACTGGAGAGTTAACTCCTGTGGTTAGCCTTCTCTTAAAATATATGTATATATGTATGCATGCATATGTATATATATATACATATGCATGTTGTGTGTGCATATGTCTGCTTGCATATGTGTGTGCTTATTTAAGAAAAAAAGATTTGACAGTCTCTAAGAGTACAAGAAACAGTGTGATGATGAAACATCATAAGAAATGTCTTAGTAAGGAGGAAAGCATTATACTTCAAAATGATCAAAACAGTGAGAAACTGCAAGATGGCAAATACATTGCAGTACAATAGAACAAGCTAAACCTACAGATCAGGCATGCATTGAAGTGTTGAAATCCTAAGAAAGCTAATATAAAATTTCTTTGCACCAGTGGATATCATTCAGTCCAACAAAAGCAATCTTCTGAATAATGGGAATAACATTAAGGAAAAGCCGTAAGTACATGGATGGATAACCTCACACTACAAATCCTACAGGGCCACCTAGTTCTTCTGTGATGCATATTATATGTACTATGGGAGAATGCCTTTCTAATAAATATACAGCCAAAGTGCAGAAAAAGGAGACCACAATGCAACAGCATTGAAATACTTAGTCCCTCACTCCTTGGTGTCTGGAAAGTCAGGCAGCATTAAATAATGTTAGGAGGTGGCATTGGTTGAATGTGCCTTTGTTGTACTCATTTAATATGATAATGAGAAACATACTGTTAGAAATAACATCTGTGAAGTAGTATTAAAGGCCACAAAGTGGCAAAAACAATGATAAAAACTAGATTTATTCTTATTCCAAAATGATAAAGTTACTATTAAGCAGCTCCTTGTTCCCTCTATATAGAGTTAAAATTAATGCCTATCATAAAAATATATAGAAGTACTATGTTGGGCAATTATTTCTAGTTATTGACCAAACAATGTTGCCATCCCATCAGCCCACAGACATTGCATAATGACAATGTGCTTGCTCAAAGATGTCAGAAATAATCACAGCAACTATAATAATGTTTTACTTGACCCACAAAATAGATATTAATCTTGAGTTATGTTTTTCCCACACTTACTACAGATCAAAATAAGATCTTTGAAAGAAAGAGGAAACATGTATTGTTTTAAAATAAACACATATTGTTTTAGGGTAATTCTATAATACATCAAAGTAAATGTTAAACTGATAATCATTAGCTACTTCCTTGGTGTCAGAATATGTTAATTTTTTAACTGGCAGTGGGAAAGTATATTTTCAAATCAATTTGTAATCAACCTATTGATCTCTTCCCCGATTTTATAAATTTCAATGGATAAATAGTCTAAATTTCTGTTGCTTTATTTTCAATCTTTTCCTCTTCAGCCTTTTGGTATCTCATGTTCATTTCGAAATGTTAATACAGTTGCCTTTTTAGTGATCACAGAAAGACTTATTCAATATTTGGTCTCCTTGAAACAGTTACCATCACCCATCTTAAGCCTCTTCCTTGGTTTCAGCAACACAGATCTCTCCTGGTATTTCTCTGAACTCACTGAAAGTCATATGCTTGATTCCTTCAGCCAAGTCTCTCTCTTTCCCCAACATTTTGTCTACTTATGTCTGTTTTCTCTCCTTAATCCACAGACTCTTCCATGTCACTCTCTTCCCCTCACTTGACTTCCAGACTCATGTTTCTGCAAGTGATTTCCAAAATTGGCATACCAGACTTCATATAATAGACATTGCTTTTACAAACTTAAGTTTTGTGGCAACTGTGGGGAAAGCAAGTATATTGACGACATTTTTCCAATAGGCTTTGCATTGCATTTTGATAATTCCTGCAATAATTTAAATTTTTTTCATTTTTATTATATTTGTTATGGTGATCTATGACCATTGATCTTTGATGTTACTATTGCATTAAAAAGTACGATTGGTTGATCTTAATTAACACTTTTTAGCAATAGAGTGGAAAATCCCCATGGACAGAGGAGCCTGGAGGGATACAGACCATGGGGTCACAAAAGAATTGGATACAACTTAGCAACTAAACAGCAACAATCAAGATATATATATATATATATATATATATATATATATATATATAATGCTGTTGTACAGTTAATAAAAGAAAATATTATAATATAAAGATAACTTTTTATGCACTAGGAAACAAAAAACTGTGTAACTAGCTTCATTGCAATTTGCTTCATCACAGTGGTCTGGAATCAAACCCAAAATATCTCTGAGATGAGCCTATATACAAGGTTTCTCTCCCAAGTTCCATATTGCAAAGATACATAGTATGAAGTTGTCCTAATCTCAACATATCCCAAAGAAAACTCAGCATTTTCCCTGCTCAATTACCCTGAGATTTATTTCTTAGTGATTATCCTATATTCTCAATGATTAAATTTGAATATTTTACATCATCAATAAGTCCTTCCATTCTTATAACCTTGGCTTCCCTGGTGTCTAAGATAATAAAGAGGCTACCTGCAATGCTGGAGACCTGGATTCAATCCCTGAGTCAGGAAGACCCCCCCTGGAGAAGGGAAGGGCAACCCATTCCAGTATACTTGCCTGGATAACCCCATGGACAGAAGAGCCTGGCCAGCTACAGCCCATGGGATCACAAAGAGTCGTACATAACTGAGCGAATTTCACTTTCCCAGTTCCTGAAATTTTAAGTTGGTTATTCTGTTCTGAATTGTACAATCATTCCCAACTGTATTCCACAATTCACAAAATTTCTTTGTGGCATTGTCAACAGTTTCTTTCTAAAAACCTGAATCTGAAAGTGTCACACCTCTACTAACAACCTAAATTCAGTGAAGAGTAAGGTGAATTTTCCTGGATTCACATCATCTGAACTCAGTTACTACTACAGACTTATCTCCTCAAGATATTGGATACTAATTGTCCTCGCTTTCTAGAATCAGTTAAGTCCCCCAGTCGTGTCAGAAACTTTGCGACCCCATGAATCACAGCACACCAGGCCTCCCTGTCCATCATCAACTCCTGGAGTTCACTCAAACTCATGTCCATTGAGTCGGTGATGCCATCCAGCCATCTCATTCTCTGTCGTCCCCTTCTCCTACCGCCCCAATCCCTCCCAGCATCAGAGTCTTTACCAGTGAGAGAACTCGTCGCATGAGGTGGCCAAAGTATTGGAATTTCAGCTTCAGCATCAGTCCTTCCAATGAACACCCAGGATTGATCTCCTTTAGAATGGACTGGATGGATTTCCTTGCAGTCCAAGGGACTCCTTGTGTCCAAGCACCACAGTTCAAAAGTATCAATTCTTCGGCGATCAGCCTTCTTCACAGTCCAACTCTCACATACATACATGACCACGGGAAAAACCATAGCCTTGACTAGATGGACTTTGGTTGGCAAAGTAATGTCTCTGCTTTTTAATATTCTATCAATGTTGGTCATAACTTTCCTTCCAAGGAGTAAGTGTCTTTTAATTTCATGGCTGTAATCAGCATCTGCAGTGATTTTGGAGCCCCAAAAAATAAAGTCTGGCACTGTTTCCACTGTTTCCCATCTATTTCCCATGAAGTGATGAGACCAGATGTCATGATCTTCGTTTTCTGAATGTGGAGCTTCAGGCCAACCTTTTCACTCTCCTCTTTCACTTTCATCAAGAGGCTTTTGAGTTCCTCTTGACTTTCTGCCATAAGGGTGGTGTCATCTGCATATCTGAGGTTATTGGTATTTCTCCTGGCAATCTTGATTTCAGCTTGTGCTTCTTCCAGCCCAGCGTTCCTCATGATGTACTCTGCATATAAGTTAAATAAGCAGGGTGACAATATACAGCCTTGGCGTACTCCTTTTCCTATTTGGAACCAGTCTGTTGTTCCATGTCCAGTTCTAACTGTTGCTTCCTGCCCTGCATGCAGGTTTCTCAAGAGGCAGATCAGGTGGTCTGGTATTCCCACCTCTTTCAGAATTTTCCACAGTTTATTGTGATCCACACAGTCAAAGGCTTTGGCATAGTCAATGTAGCAGAAATAGATGTTTTTCTGGAACTCTCTTGCTTTTTCCTTGATCCAGCAGATGTTGGCAATTTGATCTCTGGTTCCTCTGCCTTTTCTAAAACCAGCTTGAACATCTGGAAGTCAAGAAACCCCTGGAGTAACAGGCAAATTTGGCTTTGGAGTACAGAATGAAGCAGGGCAAAGGCTAATAGAGTTTTGCCAAGAGAATGCACTGGTCATAGCAAACACCCTCATCCAACAACACAAGAGAAGACTCTACACATGGACATCACCAGATGGTCAACACCAAAATCAGATTGATTATATTCTTTGCGGGCAAAGATGGAAAAGCTCTATACAGTTAGCAAAAACAAGACTGGGAACTTACTGTGACTAAGATCATGAACTCCTTATTGCCAAATTCAGACTGAAATTTAAGAAAGTAGGGAAAACCACTAGACCATTCAGATATGACCTAAATCAAATCCCTTATGATTATACAGTGGAAGTAAGAAATAGATGTAAGGAACTAGATCTGATAGATAGAATGCCTGGTGAGCTATGGATGGAGGTTTGTGACATTGTACAGGAGACAGGGATCAAGACCATCCCCATGGAAAAGAAACGCAAAAAAGCAAAATGTCTGTCTGGGGAGGGCTTAAAAATAACTGTGACAAGAAGAGAAGCGAAAAGCTAAGCAGAAAAGGAAAGATATAAGCATCTGAATGCAGAGTTCCAAAGAATAGCAAGGAGAGATAAGAAAGCCTTCCTCAGCGATCAGTGCAAAGAAATAGAGGAAAGCAACAGAATAGGAAAAACAAGAGATCTCTTCAAGAAAATTAGAGATAACAAGGGAACATTTCATGCAAAAATGGGCTCGATAAAGGACAGAAATTGTGTGGACCTAAGAAAAGCAAAAGATATTAAGAAGAGGTGGCAAGAATACACAGAAGAAATGTACAAAAAAGATCTTCACAACCAAGATAATCATAATGGTGTGATCACTCACCTAGAGCCAAACATCTTGGAATGTGAAGTCAAGTGGGCCTTAGAGAGCATCACTATGAACAAAGCTAGTGGAGGTGATGGAATTCCAGTTGAGCTATTTCAAATTCTGAAAGATGATGCTGTGGAAGTGTTGCACTCAATATGCCAGCAAATTTGGAAAACTCAGCAGTGGCCACAGGACTGGAAAAGTTCAGTTTTCATTCCAATCCCAGAAAAAGGCAATACCAAAGAATGCTCAAACTACTTCACAATTGCACTCATCTCACATGTTAGTAAAGTCATGCTCAAAATTCTCCAAGCCAGGCTTCAGAAATACATGAACCATGAGCTTCCAGATGTTCAAGCTTTCTAGCATAGTTATGCTAAATATTGTCTTTCTACTGGTGTTTGCTTTCTATTAATAGAACTTTTTTCACTATTTATAGTGAAAGTGTTATATATATATGAATAAATATATATGCATAATATATGTGTATATATTTCTATAGGATTTTCCCCCCAGGCTCAGCTTTCAAGGCTAAGCTCATTAACATTACTAGGGGAAAGTCCTCAGAGAGGATTAATTAAGTTAAATCCCTTTATCCCTAACTCTCTATAATTCTTCTGTATACCTGATTCATAGCCTTAGTGAAATAATAGTATGAGAATATACCAATCTCACTTATTTTCACTAAACTGTGACCTCCTCAAACCTATTGTTTTTTTTTTAATTCCTATCAATGTTGACTAGCTATGGATAGCAAACAATCAAAAACAATTTTAATTGTGTTAATTAATGAGTCAGTCTCAGTTAAACAATGAAAATATAACTTTTGGCCGCCATCTTGCTTCTAATGCAACATAGTACTCTAATATCTAGTATTGTTCACTAGTATTGTTATGCATGCCTCCATTTTATTGAATAGCCTGCTTACCAAATTAACTCAATTTTCTATTGAGGTGTCTCAGTTGGTAAAGAATCCACCTGCAACGGAGGAGACACAGGAGACTCAAGTTTGATCCCTGGGTCAGGAAAATCCCCTGGAGGAGGGCATGGCAACCCACGCCAGTATTCTTGCCTGGAGAATCCTATGGGCAGGGTCTATGAGGTTGCAAAGAGTCAGACACGACTGAACAGACTGAGTACACACACATTTGTGTTTTCAACGACCTTTCAAGTTCTGTCAGGTGTGAAGTATTCAGCTCTATCCTCTGTCCCTGTTACATGTGTGAGGAGACAAAAAGTAGCAGTGATGCAAGCATGAATTTAATAAAATTTAAACTCACTTAAGCAACTAGCATTCACATTACGGCACTTCAGAATATTCGGTGGCAATTTGGAGAAAAAATATTATTTTATTTGTAATGTGTCAGGAAAAATAAGAAAATTTTCCGTTTGAAATGCTGTATAGTCAATCTCTTTGATCTAAAGCATGTTTTATAATACTGCCTAGAAGTGCAAATCTCTTCCAAAATGAATGTATTGCCTTGTTCACTAACTGGCATTTACAGTAACTACCTAGAAAGAATAGAACTGTCGTATAGTGAATGGTATACCAAATAGCAACGTACTTAGTGTTTTCTATTTTTATAGTACTTTTTTCCATGATGCACTATTCTTTTTTTTTCTTCTGTAATTGTTCAGAATTTCAGCATGGAATTCTGAGGTGTGGGAAAATGTCAGAGGGTGAAAATATGGCTGTCTCTGTACATTCAAAGTCTGCATTGATTACTCTTATGTTAACCGTGCTATCATCCCACAAGGACATACCAACTGAAAACTTCCTTACTTCTCAGTTTTTATGTAAAAAATGTATAATGCAAAGTGATGAATTGGCAGCCAAGAGGTAAATGCTGCTAAATGTCACTCAATGCTATCAAGAGCACTTGCACATTGTAAACTATATATTTTCCCACATAGTGGTGTATTAACTGCAAGAATATATTTCTGTACTCTGATGTCTGCACCACACAGGTTCAATTAGAGTCACTTGGTGATATTCCAGTCTGACTGAGTTGGTCTGAGGTTTCCAAGACAGTTTCATTCACATATCTAATACCTAGCAATTCACATATATTATAATCCCCTTGCCCATAGTTCCAACATGGAGAGCTGGAAAGGTCCCCTTCCATTTAACCTCAGGACTTCTCCACATGGTTTATTTAGCAGTTTTTGAATTTCATGCATGTCATCTCAGGGTTCAAGAAATCAAGGCTTAAGCTTCCAGCTTCTTAATGGCTTGGTTTAGGAAAGTCATTTTTGCTATGCTCTACTAGTCAAAGCCATCACAGGCAGTCAAGATTCAAGGGGAAGATAACTAGATTCCACTGCATGAAAGAAAAGGGGCAAAGCACCTGTGTCTATTTTAAATTCATCAGAGTTGGCCCTCTTCCCGCACATCATTTACAGTCTTCCAACACACTGCGTCAGAGAAGGCAATGGCAAGCCATTCCAGTACTCTTGCCTAGAAAATCCCATGGATGAAGGAGCCTGGTAGGCTGCAGTCCATGGGGTCACTCAGTCGGACACGACTGAGCGACCTCACTTTCACTTTTCACTTTCATGCATTGGAGAAGGAAATGGCAACCCACTCCAGTGTTCTTGCCTGGAGAATCCCAGGGACGGGGGAGCCTGGTGGGCTGCCATCTATGGGGTCGCACAGAGTCGGACACGACTGAAGTCACTTAGCAGCAGCAGCAGCAGCAGCAGCAACACACTGAGTACAATTACCCTCTCCAAGCTTTCCAAACTCTTGACTCTGTTATAGCTCCAGATCAAAATAATGAAAACAGGGAAGTTTCCCTAAGACACAGGATGTAACAACAACAACAACAAGCACTGATATCTGTCAAGCTGAGCAATTTCTGGCTGAGAACTGTTCCCAGGGCATAGGTGTGTATCCCAGGACTTCTCCTGGACCAGATATCTCAGGCAAAAGAAAAACTAGGTATTCCCTAGCTCATACTGGGCTGCTAACTTACAAATATGTAACGCTGTGTCAGGAGTTTTTCCTGCTCTTTCCCATGGTGTGCTTTGGTCCCATGCCTAACTTTTGAGTTGAAGCTGGCTCCACTCTGCTGAAACCTTGGTGATGACATGTAGCAAACAGCTCCATGTCTCTGCATACAATGAAAAGTTGACAATTTAGAGGACAGTAAGTTTTCTCTTCTTTCTCTGCATGTAAATTATCCACACCCAAAATGGAAGCAGCAGTATTTATCAGTGAGCCCCTTCCACCATTATGCAACATTATCATTCAATGAAAATGGATTACCAATATGCTGTCATTTTTTGATCCATTTTGAATAATTTTCTTTATCTAAAAATAGAAGAAATAGCATGTTACATGAAAATCTAAAATTTATATATTAGAGCAGAAATAATGCATTTACTTTACCAGTTCTTTCACAAAAATTCAGAATTTGAAAAATTCACTGGTTTTCATTAAAAATTTTAAAAAATCAATCAAATCAATAATTTAATTTGCTTACCAGGAAATACTACATTAAGTCTGTAACAAAATAATTTTTCAACTTAGTTTATTTTCACAGCATCTGCATAAAACCACAAGAGAGATAAAGAGCACTTTTGAAAATATGCATTTATAATCTTATCAACTTAACTACAACTTTGTTTTTAGCATTCCTGCTAGTCAAAAATTCAAAGTCTATGTCCCTGGAAATGTATAGCATTTTTGGGCAATTTGAGGTAGCTTCTGACAGAGCCATTTACAATTCCTTAATTACAACCCACACAGCCCATATCATTATGTGAATTGTGCTAAAAAGCCTTACCACCTGCTCATCTGTACAGAGCAGATCACATCCATGTGACTCACTGCTGCTGCTGCTGCTGCTGCTAAGTCGCTTCAGTCGTGTCCGACTCTGTGCGACCCCATAGACGGCAGCCCACCAGGCTCCACCGTCCCTGGGATTCTCCAGGCAAGAACACTGGAGTGGGTTGCCATTTCCTTCTCCATGTGACTCACTGAGAACTTCATTATTCTTCCATTATTACAATCTTAGAACTTCAAAAATGAACCATCTTTGAAAAAAAAACATTTAGAAAAGCTTCCAGTGCCTGAATCCTCCTGGAATTTAGATACTGGCTAAGCACTTTTTTAATTTATACTTTTGGTTAATTATGAAAAGGGGCTCCTGTTCTATTATTCTACTTAACAAATTATTGTCAAGTATGGGAAAAAGCATTGCTTTTTCAAATTCTTATTTTAAAGCAGCCTTATTAATTAATCTATTATTATTTCTGAGCTCATTTTAATCAATATTTTTGCCCTTTCTACAGGGAACATTTATTTTTAAAATAAAAAGCATTAGACAGTTTTTTAACAATAGTTGTATTATTTTATATTTTATTACATGGGATGAAAATTCAAGTTAATGCAATAACTGAAAACGTTCTTATAAAGTAAATGAAACTATTAATAACTATACTTATGATACACAAAATAATATCCTTTTGTTCCTATTTCATTAACAAATTTTATCAATGTTATCTATATAATTTTATCCAATTTTTATCTACCACACAGTTATATTTTTTCCTTTGACCTATGATTAAATGAATTATATTAATATATTGAAACATTAGTAGACTGAATATGTTATCGTTTCTAAGAACTCCCAGAAAATAAACCTACTTGATTATGTTTGGCTAGTTTTGTTAGTTTACACATATATTAAACTAAGATGTTCGCTTCATTTTTCAAACATGAAATGTATCTTTAATACTATTTTTTTGTACTATTTTTGTCTTCTTTTGGTAGCAGAGGTTTCCTAGCATCATAAAATAATTCAGAAATCTGTTATCCTATTTTATACATTGGAACGCCTTGAAGATATATGTTAAAAAAAAATTCACAGCAAGTTTTAAAGAATTTACCTTAAAAATGATATGATCTTGGTGTTTTCTACGTAAGATAGGTATTGGGCATGTTATTTCATTTCATCCTTGCTGTCAGTCTAACTTTATTCTCTGCTTCTTCTTTAAGATCTACTGATCTTTATATATTCTAAAAATCTTCTATTCTATTCTGATTTTTTAAGAGTTTTCTGAAACAGTATTTACTAAATAGTTCAATTGCAAATATATAAAACTTTGACTTAATTTTGTAGCTTTATCTGTTATCCTCATATTAACTAGGAATTTATATTTTAATGATTTTTTTAAAACTTTTAACTCTGCTATTTAATTTCCTAATGTTTTATTTTATTTCTATCCTTCTTATTTTTATTTTAAGGTGTCTATCTTATACTGCATTTATCCTCTGTGGATGCTTAATTTTTGGTGCTGTTTTCATTATTTGAGTCTTTGAGTACTTCGTTACATGGTTAAGAATGTGGCAACAGACTTTTTGAATCATTCACATTTTAAAATCTTTTTACCACTGTGCTACTAACACAGTGTCTATGAGAAGAGCAAATTGCTTACTACTTGTTCTGTTATACATTTCCATCTTAAGTTCTTTAGTTTGGCCTATTTTTCCATTAACGTGTGGGGAAATTTTAGGTCAGTCAGTTCAGTTCAGTCACTTAGATGTGTCTAATATTTGTGACCCCATGGACCACAGCACTCCAGGCTTCCCTGTCCATCTCCAACTCCTGGAGTTTACCCAAACTCACGTCCATCCAGTCGGTGATGCCATCCAGTCATCTCATCCTCTGTTGTCCCTTTCTCCTCCTGCCTTCAATCTTACCCAGCATCAGGGTCTTTTCCAATGATTCAGTTCTTCATATCAGGCAGCCAAAGTATTGGAGTTTCAGCTTCAGCATCAGTCCTTTCAATGGATATTCAGGATTGATTTCCTTTAGGATGGACTGGTTGGATTTCCTTGCAGTCCAAGGGACTCTCAAGAGTCTTCTCCAACACCACAGCTCAAAAGCATCAATTCTTCAGCCCTCAGCTTTCTTTATGGTCCAACATTCACATCCATACATGACTACTGGAAAAACCATAGCTTTGATTAGATGGACCTTTGTTGGTAAAGTAATGTCTCTGCTTTTTAATATGCTGTCTAGGTTGGTCGGTAGTTTGAGCAAAATCACTGTGGATGCTGATTGCAGCTATGAAATTAAAAGACCCTTACTCCTTGGAAGGGAAGTTATGACCAACCTAGATAACATATTAAAAAGCAGAGACATTACTTTGACTAAAAAGTTCTGTCTAGTCAAGGCTATGGTTTTTCCCCTGGTCATGTATGGAGGTGAGAGTTGGACTGTGAAGAAAGCTGAGCACTGAAGGATTGATGCTTTGGAACTGTGGTGCTGATGAACACTCTTGAGAGTCCCTTGGACACGCAGGAGATCTAACCAGTCCACTATAAAGGGAATCAATCCTGAATATCCATTGGAAGGACTGATGCTGAAGCTGAAACTCCAATACTTTGTCCATCTCACACAGAGTTGACTCACTGGTAAAGACTCTGATGATGGGAGGGATTGGGGGCAGGAGGAGAAGGGGACGACAGAGAATGAGATGGCTGGATGGCATCACCGACGATGGACATGAGTTTGAGTGAACTCTGGGAATTGGTGATGGACAGGGAGGCCTGGCGTGCTGCGATTTATGGGGTCGCAAAGAGTCGGACACAACTGAGCCACTGAACTGAACTAAACTGAACTAGGTTGGTCATAACTTTTCTTACAAGGAGCAAGCATCTTTTAATTTCATGGCTGCAGTCACCATCTGCAATGATTTTGAAGCCTAAGAAAATAAAGTCTAACATTGTTTCCACTGTTTCCCCATCTATTTGCCATGAAGTGATGGGACCAGATGCCATGATCTTTGTTTTCTGAATGTTGAGCTTTAAGCCAACTTTTTCACTCTCCTCTTTCACTTTCATCAAGAGGGTTTTCAGTTCTTCTTTACTTTCTGCCATAAGGGTGGTGTCATCTGCCTACCTGAGGTTACTGATATTTCTCCAAAAATCTTGATTCCAGCTTGTGCTTCATCCAGCCCAGCATTTCTCATGATGTACTCTGCACAGGAGTTAATAATTTATTTTCAAATAATTTTCTTCCACAAAACATGTCTTGATTTATGAAAAATCTTAATGTAGAAAATTCTTTTTTTCACATTGTATCTTTGAGTGTTTGTGCCTAGGTTTCCCTTTCTATTCCCTTCTTTTCTTCAGAATAATAGCTTCTTATATTTTCTTATTTTTGCAGCACTCATTCATTTTTACGCATTATTCACAACGATTTTAACTCTGATGTAGAATTTTGTTTCTATCATTATTCACCTGTTGTCTTTTGTTTTTCTTCTCAAGAAGACAATTAGTAATTCAATTTATTGTTTTACTAGTTCTTTCTGTTACATTTTTTTCTTCCTCCCCTGCCCAAACAGAATACATGTACTTAAATCTTATTGGTAACAAAAAGCATATTTCCAACGTATATTTCTCTTCACCCAAGAGCATCTCCTGATCTTCAGATGTTTTACGCTATTATGTATTATTTCAGTTCAGTTCAGTCATTCAGTCGTGCCCGACTCTTTGCGACCCCATGAATCACAGCATGCCAGGCCTCCTTGTCCATCACCAACTCCCAGAGTTCACTCAAACTCATGTCCATCGAGTCGGTGATGCCATCCAGCCATCTCATTCTCTGTTGTCCCCTTCTCCCACCCCCAATCCCTCCCAGCATCAGACTCTTTTCCAGTGAGTCAACTCCGCATAGGTGGCCAAAGTATTGGAGTTTCAGCTTTAGCATCAGTCCTTCCAATAAATAACCAGGATTGATCTCCCTTAGAATGGACTGGTTGGATATCCTTGCAATCCAAGGGATTCTCAAGAGTCTTCTCCAGCACCACAATTCAAAAGCGTCAATTCTTCGGCGATCAGCTTTCTTCACAGTCCAATTCTCACATCCTTACATGACCACGGGAAAAACCATAGCCTTGACTAGATGGACCTTGGTTGGCAAAGTAATGTCTCTGCTTTTTAATATGCTATCAAGGTTGGTCATAACTTTCCTTCCAAGGAGTAAGCATCTTTTAATTTCATGGCTGCAATCAGCATCTGCAGTGATTTTGGAGCCCCAGAAAATAAAGTCTGACACTGTTTTCACTGTTTCCCCATCTATTTCCCATGAAGTGATGAGACCAGATGCCATGATCTTCGTTTTCTGAATGTTGAGCTTCAAGCCAAACTTTTCACTCTCCTCTTTCACTTTCATCAAGAGGGCTTTGAGTTCCTCTTCACTTTCTGCCATAAGGGTGGTGTCATCTGAATATCTGAGGTTATTGATATTTCTCCCAGCAATCTTGATTCCAGGTTGTGCTTCTTCCACCCCAGCATTCCTCATGATGTACTCTGCATATAAATTAAATAAACAGAGGGTGATAATTTAGTTTCATATTTATTACTGGAGAGAATAGTTGTGTGTCTGAAGAATATTCAAGTTTAGAGAACAATTTTGAAGACAAGTAGCAGGGCAATGTTTTAGAGTTTTAGCCTTCTTGGACTTCCATAACAAAATGCCATAGACAAACTACTACTTTTATATAGTTTTTGCTATTCATTATATGTGTGTGTGTGTGTGTGTGTGTGTGTGTGTGTGTGTGTGCAGGTGTGCTCAGTAATGTCCAACTATTTGCATACCCATAGACTTCAGCCCTCCAGACTCCTCTGCCTGGGGAATTTTCCAGGCAAGAAAACTGGAATGGATGATATTTCCTCATCCAGGAGATCATTCTGATATGGAGAGCAAACTCCCATCTCTTGCATCTCCTGCATTGGCAGGTAGGATTCTTTACCACTGCACCAGCCAGAATTGTTGGATTCTAGTGAAGGTCTTCATCATGGCTTGCATATGGTTACATGGTTACATGAGGCTCTCCCATGTCCTCACAAGGCAGACAGCAAACTCCCATCTCTTCCTCTTCTTCCTTTTATAAATACACTAATCTCATCATCGGAGAAGGCAATGGAAACCCACTCCAGTACTCTTGCCTAGAAAATCCCATGGATGGAGGATCTTGGTAGGCTGCAGTCCATGGGGTCGCTAAGAGTAGGACATGACTGAGCGACTTCACTTTCACTTTTCACTTTCATGCATTGGAGAGGGAAATGGCAACCCACTCCTATGTTCTTGCCTGGAGAATCCCACGGATGGTGGAGCCTGGTGGGCTGCCGTCTATGGGGTCGCACAGAGTCGAACATGACCGAAGCAACTTAGCAGCAATCACATCATATGGATCCCATCTCTGTGACTTCGTATAAGCCTAATTACCTCAAAAAGGCCCCATCTACAAATACCATCACATTTGGAGTTAAGAATTCACTATATAGTTTTGGGGGATATATAAAAATGTAATCCAAAGCATTCTACCTAGACCCCCCTAATGAATGTTTTTCTCATAAGAAAAATATATTCATTACATTCCCAACAACCCCAAAAGGAGGTTAACTCATTCCAGCATCAACCCTAAAGTCTATCACCCAAAATCATGATGTAAGGGTGATGCCAGCAAATTGGTGGCATCGGCATTTCTACCTCTCTTGGTACACCCCCAGTAGCATCAATTTAAACAACTATCTGCACTTTCATAAGAGCCAAGGTGAGAGGCATAAATAAAGGACATATTGAGGAAGGTGGGAAAGATAGATCCACACCACTTCTATTACCCCTCTGTCAAGCCTGTGAAGTCTAGCTGAAGAGAGACACCGTCCCCACAGGAGAGTAAAGTGAACCTGGCTTCATGGCAGACTCCAGAGCTAGCCAACCTGGGAACCAGGCAAACACCCAAAGCCTTAGGTGGCTCCCCGATGGGCTCCCACCAACCCATGTTCCCTCTCACACTGGCCCTTGTAGACTGTATGAAGGTTCTTCAAAAAATTTAAAATAGAAATATATAAGATTCAGCAGTTCTACTTCTGGAGAGTGAAAACACTGTTTGCAAAACATATCTGTACCCTCATACTTATTATAGTATTCTTGGCAACAGTCAAGACATAGAAACAAAGTATGTGTCCATCAATAGATGAATGGCTAAAGAAATGTGGTACACACACACACACACACACATACATGCAATGGCACATTATTCAACCATAAAAAAGGTAAATCCTGCTTTTTGCAACAACACCGATGGACCTTGAAGGCATTATGCAAAATGAAGTAAAAATACAGTATATTCTCACTTATACGCAGAGGCTAAAATCCTGAACTCATAGAAATAGAGAATAGAATGACAGTTGTCAAAGGATAGGGAAGTGGAGGAAATAGGAAGATGCTGGCCAGTGGGTACAGACTCCCAGATTTAAGATGAATAAGTTTGGAGGCTTTAATGTACATCATGGAGAGTGTAACATAATGATGCTAATATAAATGTTAATTAAATGTTGTCACCCCACAACAAATGTGTATATATTTATATATACATATGTATATATGCAGTAGTTTCCCTGGGGTTCAGGGGTAAAAAATCCATCTGCCAAAGCAGGAGTCATGGGTTCAAAACCTGGGTTGGGAAGATCCCCTGGAGAAAGAAAAGGCAACTGACCTAAATATTCTTACCTGGAAAATCCCATAGACAAAGGAACCTGGCAGGCTACAGTCCATGGGGTCGCCAAAGAGTTAAGCACAACTTAACGACTAAAACAACAAACAACATACATGTTATATATCTTTATGTATATATATTTATTGGAGAAGGCAATGGCAATCCACTCCAGTACTCTTGCCTGGAGAATCCCATGGACAAAGGAGCCTGGTAGGCTGCAGTCCATGGGATCGCGAAGAGTCGGACACGACTGAGTGACTTCACTTTCACTTTTAACTTTCATTCATTGGAGAAGGAAATGGCAACCCACTCCTGTGTTCTTGCCTGGAGAATCCCAAGGACAGCAGAGCCTGGTGGGCTGCCGTTTATGGGGTCTCACAGAGTCGGACATGACGGAAGTGACTTAGCAGCAGCAGCAGCATATATATTTATAAAGTATAAGTATAAACATAAGTATATTTATAAATATATATATGAATAGAGGTGTTATTGTTTTGCAATATATATGTGTATCAAGTAATCATATTGTACAATTTGCAGTTACATATGTATATGTCAATAATATAGCAATAAGAGAAAAATATTTTTAAATAATGTTCAATGTCTTATCTAAAACATCATCTAAATCAGATATTTTTATAATTTGAGATATACTTTGTCCTGAGGCAAAATTCCTCTCTAACTGTGAACATATGAAACCAGACAATTTTATGCTACCAAAATATGCTAGAATAGCATAAGGTACAAGACATAAGATAGGCATTCCTGTTCTAAAAGGAGACATCACAATGACAGGGAAGGATGGTCCTCCAACTCAGTACATTTCAGTCGCTCAGTCATGTCCAACACTTTGCAACCACATGGACTGCAGCATGCCAGACTCCCCTGTCCATCACCAATTCCCAAAGCTTGCTCAAACTCATGTTCATCGAGTCGGCGATGCCATTGAACCATCTCATCCTCTTTCATCCCCTTCTCCTCCTGCCTTCAATCTTTCCCAGCATCAGGGTCTTTTCCAATCAGTCGGTTCTTTGCGTCAGGTGGCCAAAGTATGTGGTCCACTGGAGAAGGGAATGGCAAACCAATTCAGTATTCTTGCCCTGAGAGCCCCATGAACAATAAGAAGTGGCAGAAAGATAGGATGGGTCCTAAGAGAGTTCAAAACCTAGCAAGGAAAAGCTATTAAGAATATTCTTTTTTGATTTGAGGCTCTGCCTTCTCGACCTACAGGGATGGCTCCATTTTTCAGACCCAGTGGGGCTATCATACTATGCTTGCACCTCTTCTAGGCAGGATTGTTATCCCCAAGACTCTGGGACACCCTTTTCCCACAGATCAGTTGTCCTTGCTCTATGATTCCAGATAGCCATCATCTGTTCTGCTGAAACTGGGGAAATGGACCCCCATCCCCATCTTTAAAACCACAGAGGCAGCCCTGAAGATCTCTGAATAATGTTCAAGGTCATTCCTCCTTGTACTAAAGAATAAGGCACATTTGTGTCTTAAAATGTTGATGATATGGTCTGGTATAGTCTAAGAAGTTTTCTTCATTTTGTTTTTATTGTTTAGTTCGCTAAGTCAGGTCTAATTCTGTTGAAACCCAATGGACTATAGCCCACCAGACTCCTCTGTCCATGGGATTTCCCAGCAAGTATACTAGAGTGTGTTGCCATTTCCTTCTTCAGGGGATCTTCCCCACCCAGGGATCGAACACACATCCCATTCACTGGCAGGCAGATTCTTTATCACTGAACCACCAGGGAAACCCATCCTTCATTTTTCTCCTCTCTATTCCCTTCAGTTCATACTGCAATATTGTTGTTTTGCTTTTTTCTTGAAAGGCTAATTTAGTCCAATATTCACACCCATACTTATTTCCTTCTCTGATGACTTTTTGTAAACACTTAGTGCTCTCTTCTGAACAGACTTTCTCATTTTTTGAAATAAGAATAGGCTGAGAATTTGCAAACCTCCAAGTTATGCTTCCTTTTTGCTTAACAATTCCATCTTTAGTTTATCTCTCTACTGTCACATTTGATTATAAGCTGTCAGGAGGAGCCAAGACTATCCTTTAAAATTTTGTTTAGAAATCTCCTCATCTAAATATACAAAATTTTTGCTTTCAAGTTCTAACCTTTCTCAAAAACACTAGAACACTGTCCAGCTAACAGTTTATAACATTTTAAGAAGAATTACCTATCCTCCAGTTACCGATAACATCATTTTTATTTCCGTCTGAGACCTCATCACAATCATCATTAACATGTATATATCTACCAACATCCTATTCATGACTATTAATGGAAACTCTTTCTAGAACTCTCCTCTTTCCTTCTTGAGCCACCAGAAACAGTTAATAGTCGCTTCACAGAAAAGTAGGGCTTTTGTACCTCAAAACTCTTTCAACCTCTACCCGTTACCTAGTTCCAAAGCTGTTTCCACATTTATAGATATTTGTTACAGCAACACCTCATTTCTAGTTGCCAAAATGTGTCTTAGTCAGTTTAGTTTTCTATAACAAAATGGCTAAAACACAGAAATCTATTTATCATAAATCCATAGGCTGCTGCTACTGCTGCTGCTGTGGCTAAGTCGCTTCAGTCGTGTCCGACTCTGTGCGACCTAATAGATGGCAACCCACCAGGCTCCCCCATTTCCGGGATTCTTCAGGCAAGAATACTGGAGTGCGTTGCCATTTCCTTCTCCTCAAATCGGGGTTAGTGCTTCAATATATGAATTCAGTTCAGTTCAGTTCAGTCGCCCAGTCGTGTCTGACGCTTTGTGACCCCATGAATCACAGCACACCAGGCCTCCCTGTCCATCACCAACTCCCGGAGTTCACTCAAACTCATGTCCATCAAGTCGGTGATGCCATCCAGCCATCTCATTCTCTGTCGTCCCCTTCTCCTCCCACCCCCAATCCTTCCAGGCATCAGAGTCTTTCCCAGTGAGTCAACTCGTCACATGAGGTGGCCAAAGTATTGCAGTTTCAGCTTTAGCATCAGTCCTTCCAATGAACACACAGGATTGATCTCCTTTAGAGTGGGCTGGTTGGATCTCCTTGCAGTCCAAGGGACTCTCAAGAGTCTTCTCCAGCACCACAGTTCAAAAGCATCAATTATTCTGTGATCAGCTTTCTTCACAGTCCAACTCTCACATCCATACATGACCACGGGAAAAACCATAGCCTTGACTAGACGGACCTTTGTTGGCAAAATAATGTCTCTGCTTTTTAATATACTGTCTAGGTTGGTCATACCTTTCCTTCCAAAGAGTAAGCGTCTTTTAATTTCATGGCTGCAATCAGCATCCACAGTGATTTTGGAGCCCCAAAAAATAAAGTCTGACACTGTTTCCACTGTTTTCCCATGAAGTGATGGGACCAGATGCCATGATCTTTGTTTTCTGAATGTTGAGCTTCAAGCCAACATTTTCACTCTCCTCTTTCACTTTCATCAAGAGGCTTTTGAGTTCTTCACTTTCTGCCATAAGGGTAGAGTCATCTGCACATCTGAGGTTATTGATATTTCTCCTGGCAATCTTGATTCCACCTTGTGCTTCTTCCAGCCCAGCATTCCTCATGATGTGCTCTGCAGAAAAGTTAAATAAGAGGGGTGACAATATACAACCTTGACTTACTCCTTTTCGTATTTGGAACCAGTCTGTTGTTCCACGTACAGTTCTGACTGTTGCTTCCTGACCTGCATACAGGTTCCTCAAGAGGCAGGTCAGGTGGTCTGGTATTCCCATCTCTTTCAGAATTTTCCACAGTTTATTGTGATCCACACAGTCAAAGGATTTGGCATAGTCAATGAAGCAGAAATAGATGTTTTTCAAGGGATACATAAACATTCAGTCCCCAAAATGTAGGGTTATTCTGTCACTTAGTTGGGGTCGACATTCCTTTCCTGTTTTAAGCTCCCATGGCTGGGAGGTATATATATATATATATTTATTTATTTATGTATGTATACATATGTATATTATGTATATATATATTTCAGTATTATTGTCATTAAATAAATTAAAGGTGTTTCATGACAAAACCCTCTTATATGGACCCTTTAAATCAGTCAATAGAATTCCACTGAATTCTTGGCACATGTATAAGTAATTTGTTTTTCTTTACTGAAAAGCTGATCCCTAAAGATGAAGTAGTAAGAAAAATTCTTACCTCACATTCTCCACACACATACACGTGCACACAGACACACACATACACACATATACCAAAGTTCTTGATTTGAATTCATACAGCTTTATTTAGCATGTACTGCTGTGTATAAATTTATGACCTTTCCTAAGATAATTTTCCCCCAAATGTCTTAAGTCCAAATGCTTGGAATAACTCTCCTATATACTCACCACCTAAAAGCTAATCACACAAATTTTCACAAAAATATATTCTTGTACACCAGAAAACTAAAATGTAAAGAATATAATTTTAAATGTATTAAAATGTAAAACACAAAAAAGTAACACAATTGTTAGATATTTTCTATCAATACGCTACTTGTGTAATAGAACTGCTTCACCCCCAAATGAGCAAACATTGCCATAGTTAGCAAGGTTCTTTTTGGAAAATGTTAGTATCTTTTTTTATGCAGCCTTCCAAGTTTTAAATTTTTGGCTAGTCTCCAGTACCTATATGGTCTGGTATTTAATATCTCCAGGTTTTGTAGTCCCATCTTTCTACTTTTCTAGTCACTAATTTTCATTCCGATTACTGCTAATATGAAAAACCTTGATGAAGTATACATTTTACTGCTTCAGAATTTTTGTCTTTGAAGCAAATGCCTCATTATTCCAATTTGCTTATATCTGGACTTAACGTATATATAAGTACATACACACACATGTATATATACATAGATACACATATATACTTTTCTGTAGTTCTTTGCTCATAGCTAAGATGATAAAGAATCTGCCTGCATTGTGGGAGACCTGGATTCAATCCCTGAGTCAGGAAGATCAGCTGGACAAGAGAATGGCAATCCACTCCAGTATTCTTATCTGGAGAATTCCATGGACAGAGGAGCCTGGCAGGCTACAGTCCATGGGTCGCAAAGAGTCAGACATGGTCGAGTGACTAATACTAACATGCTTTCCTATAAGTATCATTTGCAAAATATTTTCAGTCTAAATTAACAATTTTTTAAAAATTTCTCATTATTTCCCTAACATTCTTGCTATCATCACTCAGGTAGACTTTACCAGTATACTTGTAGGACCACTGTTGTATTATTTATGTGAAATTTACTTGCATGTTTTATCTCTCCAGTATTTTGTGGATAAGGATCACATCTCGCTCACGTTTGTGCCATTTAGTGCATGGTTTTCCACTGGAAACTTTTAAATGATCTAGAAAGCTTCATAAAACATATGCTATAAGCTATAGGCCCTTTATTATCCTGAACATAAGGCTATTTGTGGAAAGAATTGATTTCAGTCCCTCGGCACTAAGTGACAGCTTGCAGCAAGCCCCAGCAAGCAGTAGCTGGAAGCAAAGTCTTAGTTTTCTGGACCAGGGATCCTAAACACTGAAACACAGGAGCCAGCAGTTAGGGATAGAGTCCCCAATCCTTACTTCTTTAGTCAATAATGAATTCAGGTGAGGAAGCAGGAGGTAAAATAAGTAAAGTAAGAAATTTATTGAAAAGAGTAGTACATGCAGAGAGGTGCACAGGTGAGCTCAGACAGAGAGTTGTGCCTTTGGGAAGTTAAAATCCTTTATAAAGGGGCAGTTTCCTGGGTCTTTGTCTTTTCTCAAGCCAATCATTTTTCTTTGCACCCCCCCCATTTCCTTGTTAATGTGTATTATGACTTTCCCCTGGGGTGCGCACACACCCCTCAGCCAAGATGAGTCTTGAAATGAAGGCTTTGGGGAAGAGCAAGATTCATTATAGTCTCAAATTATCCTCTCATTTTGACTCCAAGGAGTTTTTCTGTGCATGTGTAGTGTCTCCCTTATCCTAAAAACAAAACAGGGGGGTGGAGATCCCTTAATCCTTTATGCAGAGAGAGTTTTCCTCTCCATCCTGCCATGAGTATTTCCTTAAGATGTTTACAGGAGACAAAGATTGGGCATTTATCTTTCTGTTTCTGTTGTTACTTCCACTTTGGAGGGCAAATAGGAGGCTGACTGTAAATTCCAAAGCTGGAGCCCACCAATTTCTTGTCTCAGGAAATGCAAAGAGGAAGCTAGCTGATTGTAAATGTCCAACCTGAAGCCCACCTATCTCCTACCTTAGAATCAGTGATAAAGACCTGGTTCAAGTCCCTGTACCATTATGGGCCTATGGGTCTTCAGACAAATTAAAGTCTATAAAGCCAAATGACAATTTTTGCATACTCAAAGAGTTGTTCAAGAATTAACTGAGTATGTAAGTCACATAGCAAATACTGAATAAGTATTAATCATTGTTATTGTTAGGTAGTTCGAATAGGAAAAAAGAGTCCATAATGGTGGTGGCTAAAAGACAAAGAAAGAAGAAAAAAAAAAACAAACGCATGAAAATAGAACAAAGGAAGGTCCAAGGACCAGAGTGAGAACCTTGGGTAAAACAAACAGCCCTCCTGGCCAGCCCAATTTACATAGGGGAGGCTCAGGGGGAGGAGAAAAAGCATATAAAAAGAGGAGTCAAAATTGAGCCATGGGCTTCTCTTCTCTTCAAGTCTTTTGGATTGGCCTGCCCTCACACCTGGAGGATGTATTTTCCTTTCCTTGCCAATAAAACTGAGCTATAACACTGGTCCATCTGTCACTTCAAATTTTTCTGTGGTGAGACAGAACCAAGGAAATAACACACTCTCCAGACATTATTATTTGGCTATGTCAATTACATAGTAAGCAGCATTCTGAAGGGCAGCATTAATATTAGCAGAATTACTTTGCAGAGTGTTGTGGTCAAAATGAAGTTAAATATTTTATCTATTAGTAACCGAATTCTAGTAATTAACTTTAAGTGGGGTTTAGGAGAAGATCAGTGGTAGATTTATATGATGCAGCCATAAGGACGATTTGAAATTCTCGGTGTTTTTTAATGCAAAAACTCAGTAGCTCATGCGAGTGTTACTGAGTCTAAGCTTGCTCTACTTGCTGTGCAAGAGGACAATGAATCCAAGAGATGAGGTGTTAAGGCAAGCATTAAGACTTTATTCTGAAAGTTCGCTGACAGAGAAGATGGCAGACTAACGTCTCAAAATAACCATTTTGTAGGTGTCTGGATACTAGGTTCTTCAGTGGTTCAGGGAAAGGGAAAGGTGAGGAAACAAAGTAAAAAGATCACTTAATCTTGCAAATATCTCCTTAAATCGCAAGCCTCAGGCAGGGGATGTGCTAATTTTGTCTTTCTTGCCAACCACAGATGAGAGGGTTCTGAACAAAGGCACTTTAGCTTAACAGCCAGGCAGAGGGGCAGGATTCTCTGAAGCAGGCCATTATGTGCAATTATAATAGCAAAAGATGTCAAAAACACAGCTCTAGAGTGAAAGAAGAGAAGGCAATGGCACCCCACTCCAGTACTCTTGCCTTGAAAATCCCATGGACGGAGGAGCCTGGTAGGCTGCAGTCCATGGGGTCGCAAAGAGTCAGGCACGACTGAGCAACTTCACTTTCACTTTTCACTTTCACGCATTGGAGAAGGAAATGGCAACCCACTACAGTGTTCTTGCCTGGAGAATCCCAGGGACGGAGGAGCCTAGTGGGCTGCTGTCTATTGGGTCGCATAGAGTCGGACACGACTGAAGTGACTTAGGAGCAGCAGCAGCAGAGTGAAAGAGTCAACACTGACTCTTCGGGTTACAAAAGCTCATTAGCAAGTCCACATATTTGTAAGGAGACTATGGCAATCTGGATATTTATTACTCTATCAATGTTTACTGCTCTATTTAGTGCATCTCTATGGGCTAACACTTTATATTTAAATCTCACATACTGGGCACGTATACATGTGGATGAATGGATGTTTTTCTGTTCCATTATTTAAAAAAACAGGAATTGGGTTATAGTTTCCCAAGCCCTGTTTTAATATTTGGGTAAAAAAAAGTTTTTAAGTATCATCAAATTTTACCAAGGAAGTATTATGTGGAAAACAATTTGAAAAAGTTAACTTAAACCTTTACTTCATCCTCCTTGTGTACCTATCTTATTGGAAGGACTGATGCTGAAGCTGAAACTCCAATACTTTGGCCACCTCATGCGACGAGTTGACTCACTGGAAGAGTCTGATGCTGGGAGGGATTGAGGACGGGAGGAGAAGGGAACGAGAGAGGATGAGATGGCTGGATGGCATCATCGACTCAATGGACATGAGCTTGAGTGAACTCCGGGAGTTGGTGATGGACAGGGAGGCCTGGCATGCTGAGATTCATGGGGTCGCAAAGAGTCGGACACAACTGAGCGACTGAACTGAACTGAACTAGCCTATCCATAACCACTGTAGTGGCTGGACAAGCCCTAGTGGGTCTTACTATCATTGGATGATACCTTCAGCAATAAAATCAGTGAATTATAGGGAAGAAAAGGAACAAGATTTTATTAAAACTCCCAGAGGGTACAGAGCACATGTGGAGTCACACAGTAAGGTCACAGGCAGTTTGCGTTAAGTCTCTTTAGTTGTCCATGAATCATTGCCAGTCTCCTCTGTCCATGGAATTCTCCAAGCAAATGCTGACTAAAAAAAAAAAAAAAAAAAGGTGCTCAACCTAAAATTTAAAGTTACGTTTGTTTTGTGGGAATGTTACAACTTGAGCCCAGCGTTCCTCATGATGTACTCTGCATATAAGTTAAATAAGCAAGGTGACAATATACAGCCTTGACGTACTCCTTTTCCTATTTGGAACCAGTCTATTGTTCCACATACAGTTCTGACTATTGCTTCCTGACCTGCATACAGGTTTCTCAAGAGGCAGGTCAGGTGGTCTGGTATTCCCATCTCTTTCAGAATGTTCCACAGTTTATTGTGATCCAAAGGTCAAAGGCTTTGGCATAGTCAATGAAGCAAAAATAGATGCTCTTCTGGAACTCTCTTGCTTTCTCCATGATCCAGCAGATGTTGGCAATTTGATCTCTGGTGCCTCTGCCTTTTCTAAAACCTGCTTGAACATCTGGGAGTTCACAGTTCACATATTGCTCAAGCCTGGCTTGGAGAATTTTTAGCATCACTTTACTACCGTATGAGATGAGTGCAATTGTGCGGTAGTTTGAGCATTCTTTGGCATTGCCTTTCTTTGGGATTGGAATGAAGACTGACCTCTTCCAGTCCTGTGGCCAATGCTGAGTTTTCCAAATTTGCTGGCATATTGAGTGCAGCACTTTCACAGCATCATCTTTCAAGATTTGAACTAGCTCAACTGGAATTCCATCACCTCCACTAGCTTTGTTCATAGTGATGCTTTCTAAGGCACACTTGACTTCACATTCCAAGATGTCTGGCTCTAGGTCAGTGATCACATTATCGAGACTATCCTGGTCGTGAAGATCTATTTTGTACAGTTCTTCTGTGTATTCTTGCCACCTCTTCTTAATAACTTCTGCTTCTGTTAGGTCCATAGCATTTCTGTCCTCTATCGAGCCCATCTTTGCATGAAATGTTCCCTTGGAATCTCTAATTTTCTTGAAGAGATCTCTTGTTTTACCTATTCTGTTGTTTTCCTCTATTTCTTTGGACTGATCACTAAGGAAGGCTTTCTCATCTCTCCTTGCTATTCTTTGGAACTCTGCATTCAGATACTTATATCTTTCCTTTTCTGCTTTGCTTTTTGCTTCTCTTCTTTTCACAGCTATTTGTAAGGTCTCCCCAGACAGCCATTTTGCTTTTTTGCATTTCTTTTCCATGGGGATGGTCTTGGTCCCTGTCTCCTGTACAATGTCACGAACTTCTGTCCAGAGTTCATCAGGCACTCTATCAATCAGATCTAGTCCCTTAAATCTATTTCTCACTTCCACTGTATAATCATAAGGGATTTGATTGAGGTCATATCTGAATGGTCTAGTGGTTTTCCCTACTTTCTTCAATTTAAGTCTGAACTTCGCAATAAGGAGTTCATGATCTGAGCCACAGTCAGCTCCTGGTCTTGTTTTTGCTAACTGTATACAGCTTCTCCATCTTTGGCTGCAAAGAATATAATCAATCTGATTTCGGTGTTGACCATCTGGTGATGTCCATGTGTAGAGTCTTCTCTTGTGTTGTTGGAAGACGGTGTTTGCTATGACCAGTGCGTTCTCTTGACAAAACTCTATTAGCCGTTGCCATGCTTCATTCCGTGCTTCAAGGCCAAATTTGCCTGTTACTCCAGGTGTTTCTTGACTTCCTACTTTTGCATTCCAATCCCCTATAATGAAAAGGACATCTTTTTTGGGTGTTAGTTCCAAAAGGTTTTGTAGGTGTTCATAAAACTATTCAACTTCGGCTTCTTCAGCGTTACTGGTTTGGGCATAGGCCTGGATTATTGTAATATTGAATGTTTTGCCTTGGAAACGAAAAGAAATCATTCTGTCGTTTTTAAGATTGCATCCAAGTACTGCATTTCAGACTCTTTTGTTTACCATGATGGCTACTCCATTTCTTCTAAGGGATTCCTGCCCACAGTAGTAGATATAATGGTCATCTGAGTTAAATTCACCCATTCCAGTCCATTTTAATTCCCTGATTCCTAGAATGTCTATGTTCACTCTTGCCATCTCCCGTTTGACCACTTCCAATTTGCCTTGATTCATGGACCTAACATTCCAGGTTCCTATGCAATATTGCTCTTTACAGCACCAGACCTTGCTTCTATCACCAGTCACATCCACAACTGGGTACTGATTTTGCTTTTGCTCCATCCCTTCATTCCTTCTATAGTTATTTCTCCACTGAGCTCCAGTAGCATACTGGGCACCTACCGACCTGGGGAATTCCTCATTCAGTATCCTATCATTTTGCCCTTTGATACTGTTCATGGGGTTCTCAAGGCAAGTATACTGAAGTGGTTTGCCATTCCCTTCTCCAGTGGACCACATTCGACTGTGATCCATGTGATCAGATCGACTAGTTTCCTGTGATTATGATTTCAGTGTGTCTGCCCTCTGATGCCCACTTGCAATACCTTCCGTCTTATTGCTGGGAGAAATATCAATAACCTCAGATATCCAGATGACACCACCCTTATGGCAGAAAGTGAAGAGGAACTCAAAAGGCTCTTGATGAAAGTGAAAGAGGAGAGTGAAAAGGTTGGCTTGAAGCTCAACATTCAGAAAACAAAGATCATGGCATCTGGTCCCATCACTTCATGGGAAATAGATGGAAAAACAGTGGACACAGTGTCAGACTTTATTTTTTGGGGCTCCAAAATCACTGCAGATGCTGATTGCAGCCATGAAATTAAAAGACGCTTACTCCTTGGACGGAAAGTTATGACCAACCTTGATAGTATATTGAAAAGCAAAGACATTACTTTGCCAACAAAAGTCCGTCTAGTCAAGGCTATGGTTTTTCCCGTGGTCATGTGTGGATGTGAGAGTTGAACTGTGAAGAAAGCTGATCGCCGAAGTGTTGATGCTTTTGAACTGTGGTGTTGGAGAAGACTCTTGAGAGTTCCTTGTGCTGCAAGGAGATCCAACTAGTCCATTCTAAAGGTGATCAATCCTGGGTGTTCATTGGAAGGACTGATACTAAAGCTGAAACTGAAATACTTTGGCCACCTCATGCGACGAGTTGACTCATTGGAAAAGACTCTGATGCTGGGAAGGTTGGGGGCAGGAGGAGATGGGGATGACAGAGAATGAGATGGCTGGAAGGCATCACTGACCGACTCTGTGGACATGAGTTTGAGTGAACTCCGGGAGTTGGTGATGGACAGGGAGGCCTGGCGTGCTGTGAATCATGGGGTCACAGAGAGTCAGACAGGACTGAGTGACTGAACTGAACTGAACTGACTAGGACTTGAGCATGGGAAAGAGCAACTCAGGTGACCCCAAGGGAGCAGACTCCAAGGAGGCATGCGAGGAGCCAGGTTAGATACAAGTTTGTAGCAGTTCAGTTCAGTTCAGTCGCTCAGTAATGTCTGACTCCTGTGACCCCATGGACTGCAGCACTCCAGGCTTCCCTGCCCATCACCAATTCCCACAGGTTACTCAAACTTATGTCCATCAAGTCCGTGATGCCATCCAACCATTTCAACCTCTGCTGTCCCCTTCTCCTCCCGCCTTCAGTCTTTTCCCAGGGTCTTTTCCAATGGACCAGTTCTTCACATCAAGTGGCCAAAGTTCTGGAGCTTCAGCTTCAGCATCAGTCCTTCTAATGAGCATGCAGGACTGATTTCCTTTAGGATGAACTATTTGGATCTCTTTGCAGTCCAAGGGACCCTCAAGAGTCTTCTCCAACACCACAGCTCAAAAGCGTCAGTTCTTTGGCACTCAACTCTCACATCCATACATGACTACTGGAAAAAAAAAAAAAAAAACATAGCTTAGACGGGATAGACCTTTGGCAAAGTAATGTCTCTGTTTTTTAGTATGCTGTCTGTGTTGGTCATAAAATTGCTTCCAAGGAGCAAATATCTTTTAATTTCACGGCTGCAGTCACCATCTATAGTGATTGTGGAGCCCCCCAAAATAAGGTCTCTCACTGTTTTCCCTGTTTCCCCATCGATTTGCCATGAAGTGATGGGACCAGATGCCATATTTTGGTTTTGCAATGCCATGGAAACCATGTAAACCATGGTTTAGTAACCCATGCCACACTTAGTTTCTTAATGTTGAGCTTTAAGCCAGTTTTTTCACTCTCTTCTTTCACTTTCATCAGGAGGCTCTTTCGTTCTTCTTTGCTTTCTCCCGGAAGGATGGTATCACCGGCATATCTGAGGTTATTGATATTTCACCCAGCAATCTTGTTTCCAGCTTGTGCTTCATCCAGCCCAGAATTTCACATGATGTACTCTGCATATAAATTAAATAAGCATGGGGACAATATATAGCCTTGACATATTCCTTTTCCTATTTGGAACCAGTCTGTTGTTCCATGTCCAGTTCTAACTGTTGCTTCCAGACCTGCGTTCAGATTTCTCAGTAGGCAGGTCAGGTGTTCTGGTATTCCTATCTCTTGAAGTATTTTCCACAGTTTGTTGTGATTCACACAGTCAAAGCCTTTGGCATAGTTAATAAAGCAGAAATAGATGCTTTTCTGGAACTTTCTTGCTTTTTCCATGATTCAGTGGATGTTGGAATTTGATCTTTGTTCCTCTGCCTTTTGTAAATCCAGCTTGAACATCTGGGAAGTTTACAGTTCATGTATTGTTGAAGCCTGGCTTGGAGAATTTTGAGTGTTACTTTGCTCTCATGCATGATGAGTGCAATTGTGCAGTAGTTTGAACATTCTTTGGTGATGTTTGTAGTAAGAGACAAATAATCTGAATATGAAAATTTTTTTTTTTTAATTAAGAGAAAACTAAATCTCTTATATGAAGGGATTTAGTGATGTTCTATGTTAAAGAAATGGAAATACCAGATCACATAACCTGCCTCCTGAGAAATCCATATGAAAGTCAAGAAGCAACAGTTAGAACTGGACATGGAACTACAGAGTGGTTCCAAATCAGGAAAGGAGTATGTCAAGGCAGTATGTTGTCACCCTGCTTATTTAACTTATATGCAGGGTACATCATGCAAAATGTCAGACTGGATGAAGTATAAGCTAGAATCAAGATTGCAGGGAAAAATATCAATAAACTCAGATATGCAGATGACATTACCCTTATGGCAGAAAGTGAAGAAGAACTAAAGAGCTTCTTGATGAGTGTGAAAGAAGAGAGTGAAAAAGCTGGCTTAAAACTCAACATTCAGAAAACTAAGATCATGGCATCGGGTCCTATCACTTCATGGCAAATAGATGGGGAAACAGTGGAAACAACAAGAGACTTTATTTTGGGGGGCTCCAAAATGACTGCTGATGGTACTGCAGCCATGAAATTAAAAGATGCTTTCTCCTTGGATGAAAAGCTATGGCCAACCTAGATAGCATACTAAAAAGCAGAGACATTATTATCCAACAAATGTCTGTCTAGTCAAAGCTGTGTTTTTTCCAGTAGTCATGTATGGATGTGAGAGTTGGACTATAAAGAAAGCTGAGTGTCAAAAAATTGATGCTTTTGAACTGTGGTGTTGGAGAAGGCTCTTGAGAGTTCCTTGGAGCACAATGAGAGCAAACCAGTCCATCCTAAGGGAAATCAGTCCTGAATATTCAATGGAAGAACTGATGCTGAAGCTGAAACTCCAATAATTTGGCCACCTGATGGGAAGAACTGATTCATCAGAAAAAACCCTGATGCTGGGAAAGATTGAAGGCAGGAGGAGAAGAGGATAACAGAGGATGAGATTATCAGGTGACATCACCGACTTGATGGACATGAATTTGAGTAGGCTCCGGGAATTGGTGATGGACAGGGAAGCCTGGAGTGCTGCAGTCCATGGAGTCACAAAGAGTTGGGCATGACTGAGCAACTGAACAGAACTGATATATGGGAAGATTCAAGTGTCTGGGCCTGCTGAAATTATTTATTTAACATGCATCTAGCTGTCTGGGGCCAATTCTGCTTTCTTTACTGTTCAAATACTAATTCCTTGTTTACCATAAAAGATGGAGATTGTGAGGTATGGCTGCCCCTCACATCCCCTCAATTCCTCATGCTTACCAGGGAGAAAGTAACCCATGGCTTCCAAATAGCTGGATTTTTTTCCCCTGGTTTCAGAAATTTGCAGTTGGAAAAGGCTTGTTTACTGACAGAATGTACAGCAGAAAATATTTCATTGCACACAGGAATACTGGAATGGATTGCCATGCCTTCCTCCAGGGAATCTCTCTCCCTGCCACCGGCCCCCCAGAGATCAGATTCACATCTCTTATGTCTCCCGCATTGGCATGTAAGTACTGTACCACTAGCACCCTCTGGGAAGCCCGTTAAAGTCACAGGTATAGAAAGAGAGAGGAAACTGGGGGATCTAGAATTCTGTTTTTATTGGCCTATTGTGGAAGCCTAGTTTTTCTGGAATTGACTCTACTGATGAATTTGAAACAAAAGAGTGAGAATTAAATCTCTGCAACTAAAAAAATAAAGACAGGGCTCCTAAATGGTTATTTATTGAAATCAACCAAGATCTCTCAAACAATGGAGGCTGGGGGGCTGGCTCTTTATCTAGTCAGGCATGTGAAAATATGTTTATTAGAGATAGCTGCCTTTGAAGCGGATGCCTCTTTGAAGTGAATTCTTAGACAATCAAAGCTTAAGTCAGGCACTTGCATTACAAAGAAGAAAAATCAACTGTCAAGGCTTACACTATAATCCTTTACAATATTCTTTTGCAGCCTTCCACCTCCATCAAGCCAAGAAATTGATTATCTCAAGAAAGAGGGGGACATTATCTCGTTTAACAAAAAGTTGAGTAAGCTAAATTTCAGTATCATTCTCTCTCTCTATTTTTAATCAGCTAATGATTTCAACTGACAACCTTGATAATAAACTTTTAGATAAGGGAAGACCCAGTCAGGCCGGAAGTAGACAACAGAAAAGCTGATCACTTCCAATTTTTTTTTTAATTTTTTTTTTATTGGAGGCTAATTATTTTACAATATTATATTGGTTGGTTTTGACATACATTGACATGAATCCGTCCTGGGTGTACATGCGTTCCCGCTCCCTAAGCCCCCTCCCACCTCCCTCCTCCCCTTATCCTCCCTCTGGGTCATCCCAGCACAGCAGCCCGGAGCATCCTGTAACTGGCTATTTGTTAGGAATGTGTTAAAAATAGAGGAGAGAAAGTATGTTTCTATATTTCATTACAAATAAAAAAAAAAAAAGAGGGTGAGAGAAAAGAGAGAAATGGAAGTGCAAATTGCTCAGAATGTATCCATCACAACTTCAGGAAAAAATAAAAGAAACCTGTACATTTCTTTAGACTCTAGGATTCCATAGGGATGTTGTGCTGAAGACAAAGGTTAGTCTACCACTCATGTATGGAATGAGTGATCACCTACTAAGCTATACCCTCACACCATCTCAGAGGATGGTCTCATCACAGTACAGTTCTGTTTTGATGGAAAAAAAAAGTACAACATAAAAGTTGAGAATAGTGGTTTATTTGACAGGGTTACTGACGCCTATAGCTAGGGACATAGACTCTCAATTAGCTCCGAGGGACTGTTTCAAAGAGTAAGGGAGATTCCAGGATATATATAAGAATTTTTTCTGGGAAAAAAAAATATATAGTTGAACATCAAAAAATTAAAGCTAATTACAAAGAGCAGACATCTCAAGTTAATGACTTTAGTACTTTTCTATGCATGTTAATGAAAGGGTTTCCAGGTGGCACAGTGATAAAGAATCCACCTGCCAAGGCAGGAGACCTGGAATCCATCCCTGGTTTGGGAAGATCCCCTGGAGGAGGAAATGGCAACCCATTTTAGTATTCTTGCTGGAGGATCCCATGGGTGGAAGAGGCTGGCTGGCAACAGTTCACAGTGTTGCAAGGAAGTGGACATGACTTAGTGACTGAGCCATCATGCTTGAATGGTAATGATCTCAGTTGGCCTCAGCCTGCAGTGACTTGAAGCAAGGTTTGAGTTCCAGGCCAGAGACTGAGGTTGGCTGAAGCAGTGAGAAAGCTGAATCTTAGCCACTGGTCAGTGACAAGGCCTCGGCCCTTCAACTTTGCAGAAAAAGTATTCCTACAAGGACAGAAAGTATTGAAACAAGTGAAGTGTTTGTTAGGTGGAAAAAGAGTACAGTATGAATAAGCACACAGGTGGATTCAGAGAGAGTTGCACTCCTGTGTTAGTTTAAATCAGTTATATGTGGCATTTCTTCCAGGTTTCTTTGGCCAGTCACTTTGATTATTTGGTATATTTCAGGATCTTCTGATGTGTGTGCATGCATCTCTCAGCCAAGATGGATTCCAATGAAGACGTCTATACATAGCTTTGACATCACTCCCCTTTTACTTCCAACCATCTTTCTACAAGAATGAGAAACATGTGGTCTCTTATCTTTTATTTGGGAAAGCCTAGCCTCCTCTCTGGATTGAGATTCTACTGATAGTTTGGAATTTCTTTCCTCAAGGAATGAACTCAAATTGTTTTCCCAGGGTATCTCGGTGTGGGGGTAGGTGGGCATCTGATTCAAAAATATGCTAGAATCTGGACTTATTGGAATTATTCCTTTGATATGCATCTTAACTATTTAGGGCCAGTATCTTGCTTTTCTCCATCCTGAGTTCTCCTCAGTGTACACTCTTGGGGGTGACTGCGGTGACTGATGATTATAGCCCAACATTCTTTGTTTACTGAAATGGCAGGAGACATATTTTGTCCACAGCTATAGACATCATCAAATATGCAGATGACACTACCCTTATGGCAGAAAGTGAAGAGGAACTCAAAAGCCTCTTGATGAAAGTGAAAGAGGAGAATGAAAAGGTTGGCTTGAAGCTCAACATTCAGAAAACAAAGATCATGGAATCTGGTCCCATCACTGCATGGGAAATAGATGGAAAAACAGTGGAAACAGTGTCAGACATTATTTTTGGGGGCTCCAAAATCACTGCGGATGCTGACTTCAGTCATGAAATTAAAAGACGCTTGCTCCTTCGAAGGAAAGTTATGACCAACCTTGATAGCATATTAAAAAGCAGAGACGTTACTTTGCCAACCAAGGTCCATTTAGTCAAGGCTATGGTTTTTCCCGTGGTCATGTATGGATGTGAGAGTTGGACTGTGAAGAAAGCTGATCGCTGAAGAATTGATGCTTCTGAACTGTGGTGTGGGAGAAGACTTTTGAGAGTCCCTGCAAGGAGATCCAACCAGTCCATTCTAAAGGAGATCAATCCTGGGTGTTCATGAAACTCCAATACTTTGGCCACCTCATGTGACAAGTTGACTCACTGGAAAAGACTCTGATGCTGGGAGGGGTTGGGGGCGGGAGGAGACGGGGATGACAGAGAATGAGATGGCTGGATGGCATCACCAACTCTGTGGACATGAGTTTGAGTGAACTCCGGGAGTTAGTGATGGACAGGGAGGCCTGGCGTGCTGTGATTCATGGGGTCTCAAAGAGTCGGACGCAACTGAGTGACTGAACTGAACTGAACTGATAGACATCATCAGAGAAGGCAATGGCACCTCACTCCAGTACTCTTGCCTGGAAAATCCCATGGACGGTGGTGCCGGGTAGGCTGCAGTTCATGGGGTTGCTAAGAGTCGGACACCACTGAGTGACTTCCCTTTCACTTTTCCCTTTCATGCATTGGAGAAGGAAATGGCAACCCACTCCAGTGTTCTTGCCTGGAGAATCCCAGGGACGGGTAAGCCTGGTGGGCTGCCGTCTATGGGGTCGCACAGAGTCGGACACGACTGAAGTCACTTAGCAGCAGCAGCAGCAGCTTAGACATCATGGTTATTTGAAATCCAGTTTTGACTTTACCAACTGCCTAGTACTGACAAGCTGCCATTAGTCTGCAGAACCTTCTGGTGCTGCGTAGAGGAGACTGAGAAAGTAGCTGATGTCAAGGCTGGCAGTCTACATGATGTCTGCTATTTCAAAGGGAAACTCTGCCCAGAAGTTGATACAGCATGGTAAGCGGATGAGTCCAGGATTCAGAAGGAAGACATGGGAGACAGCCTGAGAAACTACTATGTGAGTCAGGAAAGGAGGAGCTGAGTCAATCAGGAACCACCAGCAGTACCTGGATGAGGGATCGAACAACAGTTACTAGAACCAGTATAGCATACTACTAGGTCAGCAAGGCTACCCATAGAGGCCACTAGATTATCCCTCCACATTCTGAGACAATTCTTTGGGAAGGTAATAGGGTTTGCCTAACTAAAAGTGACAGGTAAATAAGTTTCCCCTAAAAAGAATCAACATGTAAAATAGTTTACTTAAATTATTATAAAAATAATTTTCAAAACTTAATAAAACTAGCTTTATTTAATTACATAGTACGTATAAGGGCTTATTTATAAGACTGATAAAAGAACAAGTGCAAAAACTCAATTTTCTTTGCACATTTGAGTGGTTTCTATATACTGTATTGACTATACAATTCTGACTTTTAGAAAGCTAACCCTGAAGGAAGTAAAAACAGGGAGAGACAGAAAGGGAAAAGTTTCTAAGGCAGGAAGAACAATGAGGAGATTTGGTACATTATGATGAGATGTACAAAAAAATACAGTAAAAATGATGAAAAATATATGGATTGAAATTGGATTCTAACATTTTATTCTTTTTTAAATTGTATGGCTTTATGATTTAATGTAAAATCATAAAAATAAGTGACTGATTAGTGAAATATTTTTATCTAACATCATGTTCATTCTTTAAAAGACAGATACAAAAGTATCATGGAACTTTTTCCAAGTTTGTTCTTCTGTTTTCATTCTTTTCCTCGACTATATCTTCCAAATTTTAAGTTTAAGTCAGTATCTTGACAATGTCTAGATAACAAATTTAGACTTCAGGAAAACAAAACTTGCCACCCCAAATGTGTCTCTTTGGCTTGAGGATTATTTGGGGCTGATTGATTTTAAGAAGCAAAGGGCTCAGGTAAAACATTTGCCTCATCTCCTTCAGTTCAGTTCAGTTCAGTCACTCAGTCGTGTCTGACTCTTTGTGACCACATGAATCACATCATACCAGACCTCCTTGTCCAACACCAACTCCCAGAGTTCACTCAAACTCACATCCATTGAGTCGGTAATGCCATCTCATTTTCTGTCGTTCCTTCTCCTCCTGCCCCCAATCCCTCTCAGCATCAGAGTCTTTTCCAGTGAGTCAACTCTTCGCATGAGGTGGCCAAAGTATTGCAGTTTCAACTTCAGCATCAATCCTTCAATGAACACCCAGGACTGATCTTCTTTAGAATAGACTGGTTGGATCTCCTTGCAGTTCAAGGGACTCTCAAGAGTCTTCTCCAACACCACAGTTCAAGAGCATCAATTCTTTGGTGATCAGCCTTCTTCACAGTCCAACTCTCACAACCATACATGACCAGTGGAAAAACCATAGCCTTGACTAAACAGTCAAAGGCTTTGGCATAGTCAATGAAGCAGAAATAGATGCTCTTCTGGAACTCTCTTGCTTTCTCCATGATCCAGCAGATGTTGGCAATTTGATCTCTGGTGCCTCTGACTTTTCTAAAACCTGCTTGAATATCTGGGAGTTCACAGTTCACATAGGTCCGTCTAGTCAAGGCTATGGTTTTTCCCGTGGTCATGTATGGATGTGAGAGATGGACTGTGAAGAAAGCTGATCGCCGAAGAATTGGTGCTTTTGAACTGTGGTGTTGGAGAAGACTCTTGAGAGTCCCTTGTACCGCAAGGAGATCCAACCAGTCCATTCTAAGGGAGATCGATCCTGGGTGTTCATTGGAAGGACTGATGCTGAAGCTGAAACTGCAGTACTTTGACTACCTCATGCGACGAGTTGACTCACTGGAAAAGACTCTGATGCTGGGAAGGGTTGGGGCGGGAGGAGAAGGGGACGACCGAGAATGAGATGGCTGGATGGCATCACCGACTCTGTGGGCATGAGTTTGAGTGAACTCTGGGAGTTGGTGATGGACAGGGAGCCCTGGTGTGCTGTGATTCATGGGGTCGTGGAGAGTCAGACACGACTGAGCGACTGAACTGAACTGAACTGAACTGAACTGACTAGACAGACCTTGGTTGGCAAAGTAATGTCTCTGCTTTTTAATATGCTATCTAGGTTGGTCATAAGTTTCCTTCCAAGAAGTATCTTTTAATTCCATGGCTGCAATCAGCATCTGTAGTGATTTTGAAGCCCCCTAAAATGAAGTCTGACACTATTTCCACTGTTTCCCCATCTATTTCCCATGAAGTGATGGGACCACATGCCATGATCTTAGTTTTCTGAATATTGAGCTTTAAGCCAACATTTTCACTCTCCTCTTTCACTTTCATCAAGAGGCTTTTGAGTTCCTCTTCACTTTCTGCCATAAGGGTGGTGTCATCTGCTTATCTGAGGTTATTGATATTTCTCCTGGCAATCTTGATTCCAAGTTGTGCTTCTTCCAGCCCAGTGTTCCTCATGATGTACTCTGCATGTAAGTTAAATAAGCAGGGTGACAATATACAACCTTGATGTACTCCTTTTCCTATTTGGAACCAGTCTGTTGTTCCATGTCCAGTTCTAACTGTTGCTTCCTGACCTGCATACAGGTTTCTCAAGAGGCAGGTCAGGTGGTCTGGGATTCCCATCTCTTTCAGAATGTTCCACAGTTTATTGTGATCCACACAGTCAAAGGCTTTGGCATAGTCAATGAAGCAGAAATGGATGTTTTTCTGGAACTCTCTTGCTTTCTCCATGATCCAGCGGATGTTGGCAATTTGATCTCTGGTGCCTCTGCCTTTTCTAAAACCTGCTTGAACATCTGGAAGTTCACGATTGACGTATTGATGAAGCCTAAAATAGTTTAGATACAGGGCTTGTTCTAGCAAAGCTATCATCATAAATAACTAACATATAATGAACTAGGTGATGTGGACTTACGGAAACTCAGCAAGATCTGTTTGATTAAAGTCCTGCCTGTGTCCCTTTGTCTCCGCATGTACCAGCAAACACTTTTTTTTTTAACCAAATTTTCTCTTTTTCATCTTCCAGAAAATTGCATTCCTACTCTTTGAAGTCCCGACCTCCTGCCTCCACTTTCTTTCGATAACAAATGAGCTTCAATTGCTTAACTTGTCCTTGGGCTCCCTTATCTTATGGAACCTCAAAAAGTATAAAATTAAATTTGATTTTCTCCTGTTAACCTGTGTCATGTCAATTTAATTATTAGACCAACCAGAAGAAAGATAGTGTATTTTTCTTCCCCCTACAAAACTATATTCTAAAATTATTTAACTGATAAAATAGTAAAGTATATTAATAGTGGATATTGAGGAAAAGAAAGAAGTTGAGGTTGACTCTAGTGTTTCTTATTTGTAAAATTAAGTAAATTATGATATCAATAAGCAATAGCATAGGAGGAATAAGACTTGAAATTAAATATTAGATACACAGAAGATAGTGAATCTCAGAACAGAGGAAATGTACAGAAATGGAAATGATCCATAGATTGAAAGTCAGATGATTCTGAAGATAATTTCACTCTTAAACAGCATCTGGGGCGAAAGGCAGACCAATATCAAACAGAGAGCACCAAAACTTATTGTGTGTAAAAGGACAGAGATCTGTTAAGAGCCATAGCTACATTGAACATAGGTGAAAACCACTGGGGAGTAAGCTCATGAGATGCAAGGAAGAGGAGAGTTTCCCAAATACAGTTGAGTGGGCAGAAATATCAGAATGTAACAACAGATCAGAGTAAATGAAAATTTGAGAGTTGCTTTTGTATAGATGAATTCAGTAGCAATAGAAATTTGGAATGTAGATCAAAAGCTGTGGCTGAGATATGAATTGATTTGAGAAAATGGAAAACTTTATTCTTATTTTGGGTTATTTTCATTGAGTCTAGAAATGAAGAGAAATCAAGAGAAAGAATCCAACAAGGAGGGTGACTGAGGCAAAAGGAATGAAAGAAGGATTCAAATACAGAGAAGTGTATTATCAGGGCACTGTGGGAAGCTAACACGTTAGCCACTGAATTTGTTCTGTCTATTTGCTCCAGAACAGGTTGAGTAAGGAGAATATGGAGACTAACACTTTGGAATAGTTGCTCTAGGAAATATGAAAAAAGTTTGACCATGGGCAAGTATATGTGTGGCAAGTTGGCACTGATATTGTAGTGATGCCTAGAAACCATGCTGCTATAATCATTCCATTCTGCATTGTTAATTCATTATCATCTTAGTAGCCTGTCAAATTAAGAAAATATTCACAACTGAGAACCTGAGAGTTATGCTTTATTTGGTGGGAATTTTTAGAAATTCAAACCTGAGCGACAGCATCTCAGGTGACCCTGAGAGAACAATTCCTTGGAGCAGGGTAACAAGGGGAGGGTGTGTCAAGGAGTCAGGTTATATAAAACTTTGCAACGTGGGGAAAGCGACAAGTCTGAATATCAAAAGACTGCTAATTAAGGAAAACCAGATATCTCAAATTAAGGAATTTAGTGCTTTTCTATGTATGGGGAAATGCAAGAGTCTGTACTTACTGAAACTATTATTTTCATATTCATCTCAGCTATCTTGGGCCACCATCCTGCAATTTGAATTTTCACATCCTTAGTTCCTCATTCACCATAAGGAGTTGTTGTTGTTCAGTCACTCAACCATGTCCGACTCTTTGTGACCCTCAAGAGCTCTCTCAAGAGTCTTCTCCAGCACCACAGTTCAGTTCAGTTCAGTTCATTTCAGTCACTCAGTCGTGTCCAACTGTTTCCAACCCCATGGGCTGCAACACATCAGGCTTCCCTGTCCTTCACCAACTCCTGGAGGTTGCTCAAACTCATGTTCATCGAGTCCATGATGCCATTCAACCAATTCATCCCCTGTTGTCCCCTTCTCCTCCTGATTTCAATCTTTCTGAGCATCAGGGTCTTTTCCAATGAGTCAGTTCTTCATCAAGTGACCAAAGTATTGGAGTTTCAGCTTCAGCATCAGTCCTTCCAATGAATATTCAGGACTGGGTTCATTTACGATTGACTGGTTTGATCTCCTTGCTGTCCAAGGGACCTTCAAGAGGTTTCTCCAACACCATAGTTCAAAAGTATCAATTCTTCTGTGCTCAACTTTCTTTACAGTCCAATTCTCACATCCATACATGACCACTGGAAAAACCATAGTCTTGATCACAGGGAGTAGCTGCAGCCTAGTAGCTGCCAGATGGCAAGCACCCTCCAGGCTCAGAAATTCAAATTTGGAGAGCCGGAAGAGCCGATGTATATGACATCCTTGTTTATTGATGTGGCCATTCCACAAGCCTAAAAAAGAAAAATTTCATTTTAAGAATCCAAAAGTAAGAAAAAAATCTATAGAATCGTTCTTGAATTGATCTCATTTGTTTATAAAAGGAATAGTTCACTGAAATGTTTATTAGCAAGCACTTATGAAAACTCATGCTTTGTAAAAGGCTTTATTATAAAGAATAAAAGTTGTGTCAAGGATTTGACAAGCTTCAGTAAAATTAGTGTAAAACCAGCTTTATTATTTAGCTAAATTTAAATCAGTTCAAATCTTCTTAGAATTCAAAATAAATATTTTTAATCAAGTGTGTCTTACAAAACTGGAAGATATATATATATTTATACATACATATTTATATATTCACCACCTGTAGATTTAGATCTCTTGAAATATTACTCTTGATAAGGAACAGGAAGATTTTAATTTATGAATACTTGAAACCAAAATTGAATGATATACAATGTAGCTACAATATTATTCTTTATTTTAATTTGTATTATGAAATATCAGCACAATACAGTTTTTGTTTTTTACTGGATAAATATTTATTTTATATTTTTTTTGCTTTTTTTTTTTTTCAAAAACAATTTTAGGAATCTTTACTTAAAAACAACCTTATCTTAAAATGGAGTAACTTTGGTTTTACGAGCAGCAAGCAAAGTACAGAAGCAAAAATGCATTACAGGAGCATTAAGTTCTACATTAGGTCACAGCGTCTAATCTGAAATCACACTCATAATATCATTTTTCAGGATATCTGGGAAATAGTTATTTCCCAGGATGTCTGAACCATAGCTACTCTATTTTGACTTTCAATTGTAAAAAAAATAAAAAAATTTTATAGCCAAAGAAGATTTCACCATTAATGACGTCAGTGTTTTTTCTAGCTATGAGAAGATGCAAGAATTGGAACTCATAAAACATTTCTCTAAAAAGATCTAACTATCTGAAGGCCTGCTCTGCCAGTTTTGCTTTTTGTTTTCTTTTTTCAGAGCACAGAGTGCCTCATTCCTGATTTTCACCCTGAACTTCTTTCAGGGGGTGTTGAAGGTCAGCAGCTTGCAATGGTCATGATGTAATCTTTGTAGAGGCAGCTGGCAAGTACCAACTTCCAGTCAGCAGGGTCCCTTCATAGCCACATATCTGATCATGTGACACAATTTCATGGCCATTGTGTCCCGCGGTGCTGGGAAAGCTCATTCCCAAGTCTAGGGAAGTGATGGGCCACTCAGGGTGCTAAAATTGGACCAGGCCTTGCAAGTAGCAAAAGTCTATGAACCACTGTCTTACTAGCCTCCCGGTACAGGAAAATATTTCCTCTTGTTGCTTTTTCCCATACCCAGAGTCACATTATTACAGTTATTAATCTCATATGGAACTGTCAGTTCAATATTATATCACAGGCTCAGTGAAACAAGTGACATAGAAAATAATATATCCATAGCTAGCAGTTATTAGTAAAATAAGAATTATAAGTCAAGAACTTTCATTAGATAAAGCTTGGTATACCCCAAGTCACCTGACTTCAATCGTTAAATGATTATAGTCTGGTGTTAATCTCCTCGTTGTACATTATGGAGCATCTGACTTTTATCTGAAGATTGGTTACTGGAATAAGCCTTAGAAATTAATCTAGAGTGCCCTTTTTAATAACTTAATTAAATCTTTTAGCAGTATCATGTAACAAGGAACTGTCTCAGCAGTGAGTCTTAGTCAACACCAGACATTAACAAAACTCAGTTCAGTTCAGTCGCTCAGTCGTGTCCAGCTCTCCGTGACCCCATGAATCACAGCACGCCAGGCCTCCCTGTCCATCACCAACTCCCGGAATTCACTCAAACTCATGTCCACAGAGTCGGTGATGCCATCCAGCCATCTCATTCTCCGTCGTCCCCTTCTCCTCCCGCCCCCAACCCTTCCCAGCATCAGAGTCTTTTCCACTGAGTCAACTTGTCGCATGAGGTGGCCAAAGTATTGCAGTTTCAGCTTTAGCATCAGTCCCTCCAATGAACACCCAGGATTGATCTCCTTTAGAATGGACTGGTTGGATCTCCTTGCAGTATAAGGGACTCTCAACAGTCTTCTCCAACACCACAGTTCAAAAGCATCGATTCTTCGGCGATCAGCTTTCTTCACAGTCCAACTCTCACATCCATACATGACCACGGGAAAAACCATTGCCTTGACTAGACGGACCTTGGTTGGCAAAGTAATGTCTCTGCTTTTTAATATACTATCAAGGTTGGTCATAACTTTCCTTCCAAGGAGTAAGCGTCTTTTAATTTCATGGCTGCAATCAGCATCTGCAGTGATTTTGGAGCCCAAAAAAATAAAGTCTGACACTGTTTCCACAGTTTCTCCATCTATTTCCCATGAAGTGATGGGACCAGATGCCATGATCTTTGTTTTCTGAATGTTGAGCTTCAAGCCAACCTTTTCACTCTCCTCTTTCACTTTCATCAAGAGGCTTTTGAGTTCCTCTTCACTTTCTGCCATAAGGGTAGTGTCATCTGCATATCTGAGGTTATTGATATTTCTCCCAGCAATCTTGATTCCAAGTTGTGCTTCTTCCAGCCCAGCGTTCCTCATGACGTACACTGCATATAAGTTAAATAAGCAAGGTGACAATATACAGCCTTGACGTACTCCTTTTCCTATTTGGAACCAGTCTGTTGTTCCATGTACAGTTCTAACTGTTGCTTCCTGACCTGCATACAGGTTTCTCAAGAGGCAAGTCAGGTGGTCTGGGATTCCCATCTCTTTCAGAATGTTCCACAGTTTATTGTGATCCACACAGTCAAAGGCTTTGGCATAGTCAATGAAGCAGAAATAGATGTTTTTCTGGAACTCTCTTGCTTTCTCCATGATCCAGCGGATGTTGGCAATTTGATCTCTGGTTCCTCTGCCTTTTCTAAAACCTGCTTGAACATCTGGGAGTTCACGGTTTACGTACTGCTGAAGCCTGGCTTGGAGAATTTTGAGCATGACTTTACTAGCATGTGAGATGAGTGCAATTGTGCGGTAGTTTGAGCATTCTTTGGCATTCCCTTTCTTCGGGATTGGAATGAAGACTGACCTCTTCCAGTCCTGTGGCCACTGCTGAGTTTTCCAAATCTGCTGGCATATTGAGTGCAGCACTTTCACAGCATCATCTTTCAAGACTTGAACTAGCTCAACTGGAATTCCATCACCTCCACTAGCTTTGTTAGTAGTGATGCTTTCTAAGGCCCACTTGACTTCACATTCCAAGATGTCTGGCTCTAGGTCAGTGTTCACGTTATCGTGACTATCTTGGTCGTGAAGATCTTTTTTGGACAGTTCTTCTGTGTATTCCTGCCACCTCTTCTTAATATCTTCTGCTTCTGTTAGGTCCATACCATTTCTGTCCTTTATCGGCCCCATCTTTGCATGAAATCTTCCCTTGGAATCTCTAATTTTCTTGAAGAGGTCTCTTGTTTTTCTTATTCTCTTGTTTTCCTCTATTTCTTTACATTGATCACTGAGGAAGTCTTTCTTATCTCTCCTTGCTATTCTTTGGAAGTCTGCATTCAGATGCTTATATCTTTCCTTTTCTCCTTTGCTTTTCGCTTCTCTTCTTTTCACAGCTATTTGTAAGGCCTCCTCAGACAGCCATTTCGCTCTTTTGCATTTCTTTTCCATGGGGATGGTCTTGGTCCCTGTCTCCTGTACAATGTCACGAACCTCCGTCCAGAGTTCATCAGGCACTCTATCAATCAGATCTAGTCCCTTAAATCTATTTCTCACTTCCACTGTATAATCATAAGGGATTTGATTGAGGTTGTATCTGAATGGTCTAGTGGTTTTCCCTACTTTCTTCAATTTAAGAATTTAAAATTTCTGAATTTTGCAGTAAAGAGTTCATGATCTGAGCCACAGTCAGCTCCTGGTCTTGTTTTCGCTAACTGTACACAGCTTCTCCATCTTTGGCTGCAAAGAATATAATCAATTTCATTTTAGTGTTGACCATCTGGTGATGTCCATGTGTAGAGTCTTTTCTTGTGTTGTTGGAAGAGGGTGTTTGCTATGACCAGTGCATTCTCTTGACAAAACTCTTTTAGCCTTTGCCCTGCTTCATTCCGTGCTCCAAGGCCAAATTTGCCTGCTACTCCAGGTGTTTCTTTTGACTTCCTACTTTTGCATTCCAGTCCCCTATATTGAAAAGGACAACTTTTTTGGGTGTTAGTTCTAAAAGCTCTTGTAGGTCTTCATAGAACCAATTAACTTCGGCTTCTTCAGCATTACTGGTTGGGGCATAGGCCTGGATTACTGTAATATTGAATGTTTTGCATTGGAAACGAACAGAAATCATTCTGTCGTTTTTAAGATTGCATCCAAGTACTGCATTTCGGACTCTTTTGTTGACCATGATGGCTACTCCATTTCTTCTAAGGGATTCCTGCCCACAGTAGTAGATATAACAAAACTAGAAACTTAATTTAACAATTTACAAAACTTAATATTCCATGATTTTTTATTATGGAGGCCCTGTAGCCGGGGAGGCTTTAACCCATCAAATAAAAAATTAGGTTTTGTCAGGGAGCTGGGAAAAACCAAGCAGCCATCTTGGATTTCCCATAGCCCTTACTGATTTCCAGCTATTGTTTATAATTTTCCAATTTAGAAGCAGACTATTGCCATGGTTTAAGGACACTAGGATGGCACAAGTCTAACAGAGATTTTGTATAAGCCGAATGAGCTTTTACATGACAGTTTTTAATGTTGGATTTAGCATGAGAAGATCAGAGTTTAAATTATGGTTCAGCTCCCATTGTACTTTTTTTTTTTTTTAACTTGCAGCCACTTCTGTAGTCAAAATCAATTATAAGCACGGCTCTGTCCACATCAGACCTTAACTAAGACAATGGGTTTTGTTTTACTTTTATCTTTGTTTGAGTGAACTACAGTGTGAAGGAATTGGTAAGCCATATTTTGAAACTAGCTGCTGGTTAAAACTATAACTTACTTTTTTTTTTTTGTACGCGAATTTCTACTACAGGTTAAGACTTCTTTATACACTCGAGTCTGTATTTCCCAAGATTTAAGTTTATGGTGAAGTTTTGTCATACAATAAAAAATAATAACTACCCCCTTATAGCCATATATTGATTTATGAAAGAATCCACATGTAATGTTTATGGCCTATTTAACTGATCAGCTCATGTAAAAAATCTATGAATTTACTCTTGTGAAAATAATGAGCCCCATTTTCCTTCTAAGAAATTAAGAAATCACAGGATTTAGCAAAGAGAGTAGTGTTATAGAAAGAGTAATAACATTAGGAAATTGCATATCTTTAGCAAATGTTTCAAAGCGTTTCCAAACTACACACAAGTTTTTCTTTACTCAGAATGAAAGCATTAAAATTAAATGGAGAAATAAACCAAACTTACTTTTCATGTAGAGTTGGTATACCTAAAGAGGATATGATGTGACAATAATAATATGATAATTTATTATATTATTATAGTATATGCTAAGCTCTTTGTCTAAAATAAACTTCTTTTTTTCTTTTGGACAAAACTATATATTGTTTTTAACACGATTTTCTTAGATGCAAGAACAATGAGATGTCTACATGAGATTCTCTTTATATTATATTGAAACATAAAGTACCAAACACACAGACACATACACACACACATATCCCATTTTAGAGTGATATTTATTAAATTTCACTTTTGGAACGAAATATAGTTGAGGGCTCTGTAAAAGTAATATTGCAGTTGCAGTTGTGTTCAAACAACAACAAGGGAATTCTAATTCTCAATATAGATGATTATATGACTGGTAGTACAGACGTTATCCTCTAGTCAGTGGTTCTTACAAAAGTTTCTCCCAATATATTTCCTACCTCCGCGAAAGGAAACAGCAGCAGAAATTACAAAAAAAAAAAAAAAAACTGTCTGTGGACTGGAAAACAAAGCAATTTCATGTACTTGTGCAAAGACGAGTGCCCCAGAGTAGATTGCTTGTTGCAGAAATTTTAAGATTCTGTGTCGAAACCACTGTTGTAAAGTGGATGTGGCAATTCAAAGCAATGCTTCTCTGTTGATTTTGCACTGTTATATATGTGGTATGACTAGTATAAACACCATAGAAGCCTTGCAGTATTTTAGGAGACAAAGTATTAATCAACCACTGGGGAACTTACCCCATATCAGACTCCCTGAGGATTCTGAAAGTATTTTCAGCAGAGCAATTCCAAAGCCTCTGGCAAAGGAAGGGTTTTGGTTTGTTAAACTCAACTGCAATTTTCACTGAGTGAGGATAGGATGTTCTGGAATGCTTAATGTTTCAGCATTTGTAGCTGCTAAAAAGGTGTGGATTCTGTTGTTTATTCTTACATTTATCTTACCTGACAGAATCCTACTTATGTCCTAGTGTTTTAAAGTCATGAAATGCAAAGAGTATCTGCTTTTTGGCAGTTAGGCAGAATGCATATTCACAAATAGAACTGAAAACAAAGGACAACCAAAAAATGTCACAAGTTCTCAGATTCTTTTGTAGTAAACTGGTTTTGAACTTTGTCTAATGTTAAGTGACTGTGAAAATGATTGGATTATGTTTTTCCTTCTATTATCAAACACCTGTTGGATTTCTTGAAACAGCTTTTCCATTTTAATAAAATTAACTGTCTTCATTACTCAAAACTATCATTTAACTAGACATATATATTTTCAAAAATCACTTATTTCCTTTGTTTGACTTTTGTACTGGTCTCTTCCCCTTAAAGTTAATCTTTAATGTGTACAAATCTTCTTCACCTACCTCTATTCAACTTTGCATATCTATTCTTTCTTTCCTTTCCTCTCAACATACTTGTTAGTTTTGTTTTCATTGCTTTGTTCCCTACTTAGCACCTTGCTTCAGTTTTGTTTCCTTGTTTGTGCTTTAGTTGTTTTGTTCTTAACAGGTATATATTTTTTGATTTTCTGTGTTTGCCAGGTCAAACTCCTATAGTTATTTTTGTTGGATTGTTTTGACTTTACTCATGGGTGTGTGTATATATGTATGTATTCCATTATTTTAATTATTATTTGCCAGATTTTGTAACTCCCATTTGCCTGGAGTTCATGTTTGATCTCTCATTTTTGGGTATTTGTTTAAATGTCACTTAATGCCATAACAAACCACTTGTGGAAACTTCATTCCTAACCAGAGATCAAGTCCTGAGCCTTTGGAGTGGGAGCACTGACTAAAGACTCTAGACAACCAGAGAATTAACCCTAGAGAGTATCAAATATTGAGAACTCACACAAAGGAAACCACTTGAATACAAGAGACAGGATCAGAAAACAACCAGTAGAACCCTGTGCAGTATGCCTCACCTAAACAACAAACAAAACAAAAATACAAACCCAATAATAGACAGGAAGGATTACCACCCTACTTAGCCTTGCCCATCAGAGGAAAAACAAACAAACAAAATCAGCACAAATTTCACACCATATGAAGCTTACACAAAGCAATGGAGCAATCTTAGAAGGGCAGAAGTCAAAAGGAAGAAAAAATTCAATCTTCTTCAGGGCAAGAATTCAACTTTCCTTGAAGCCTAGGAAAAGGAGACCTCAAACAGAATAAGTTTAAAAAGAACAAAAATAATAATGAAAAGGCACAGAAATACTACACAAATGAAGGAACAAACTACAAACACAGAAGCTGAAATATATGAAGAGGAAACAGGCAAACTACCTGAAAAAGAATTCAGAAAAATAATAGTAAAGATAATCAAAAACCTTGAAAACAAAATGGAGAAAACACAAGAATCAATTAACAAAGACGTAGAAGAATAAACGAATAAAAATAAAGAGACAAACAACATAATTATTGAAATTAAAAATACTCTCAGTCAGTTCAGTCAGTTCAGTCGCTCAGTTGTGTCCGACTCTCCGCGACCCCATGAATCACAGCACGCCAGGCCTCCCTGTCCATCACCAATTCCCGGAGTACACTCAAACTCATGTCCACAGAGTCGGTGATGCCATCCAGCCATCTCATTCCCCGTCGTCCCCTTCTCCTCCAGCCCCCAACCTTTCCCAGCATCAGAGTCTTTTCCAGTGAGTCAACTCGTCGCATGAGGTGGCCAAAGTATTGCAGTTTCAGCTTTAGCATCAGTCCCTCCAATGAACACCCAGGATTGATCTCCTTTAGAATGGACTGGTTGGATCTCCTTGCAGTACAAGGGACTCTCAAGAGTCTTCTCCAACACCACAGTTCAAAAGCATCAATTCTCCGGTGATCAGCTTTCTTCACAGTCCAACTCTCACATCCATACATGACCACGGGAAAAACCATTGCCTTGACTAGACGGACCTTGGTTGGCAAAGTAATGTCTCTGCTTTTTAATATACTATCTAGGTTGGTCATAACTTTCCTTCCAAGGAGCAAGCGTCTTTTAATTTCATGGCTGCAATCAGCATCTGCAGTGATTTTGGAGCCCCAAAAAATAAAGTCTGACACTGTTTCCACTGTTTTTCCATCTATTTCCCATGAAGTGATGGGACCAGATGCCATGATCTTTGTTTTCTGAATGTTGAGCTTCAAGCCAACCTTTTCACTCTCCTCTTTCACTTTCATCAAGAGGTTTTTGAGTTCCTCTTCACTTAAATACTCTAGAAAGAATCAATAGCAGAATATCTGAAGGAGAAGAACCAATCAGTGAGCTGGAAGATAAAATCTTGGAAATAACTTCTGAAGAGAATAATAAAGTAAAATGAATGAAAAGAACTGAGGATAGTCTCAGAGACCTCTGCAACCATTTCAAATGCAGCAACATTCGAATTATAGGGGTCCCTGAAGAAGAAGAGAAAAGGAAAGTTTATGAGAAAATTTTTGAAGAGATTCAGTTCAGTTCAGTTCAGTTCAGTCACTCAGTCATGTCTGACTCTTTGCGACCCCATGAATCACAGCACGCCAGGCCTCCCTGTCCATCACCAACTCCCAGACTTCACTCAAACTCATGTTCATTGAGTCGGTGATGCCATCCAGCCATCTCATTCTCTGTCGTCCCCTTCTCCTCCCACCCCCAATCCCTCCCAGCATCAGACTCTTTTCCAGTGAGTCAACTCGTCACATGAGGTGGCCAAAGTATTGGAGTTTCAGCTTTAGCATCAGTCCTTCCAATGAACACCCAGGATGGATCTCCTCTAGAACGGACTGGTTGGATCTCCTTGCAGTCCAAGGGACTCTCAAGAGCCTTCAGTTGAAATTTAGCCCAACATGGAAATGAAAATAGTCAATCAATCCCAAGAGGCACAAAGAGTCCCATACAGGATGAACACAAGAAGAAACAGGCGAAGACACATATTAATCAAACTAACAAAGAATAAACAGCATAAAGAATATTAAAAGCAGCAAGGGAGAAGCAACAAGTAACGTACCAGGGAAACCACAGACACTTAACAGCTGATCTTTCAGCAGAAACTCTGCAGGCCAGAAGGGAATGGCATGACATATTTAAAGTACTGAAAAGGAAAAATCTATAGCCAAGATTACTGAACCTGGCAAGGATCTCATTCAAAATTGATGGAGAAATCAAAAGCTTTTCAGACAAGCAAAAGTTAAGAGAATTCATTACCAACAAACCATCTTTATAACAAATGTTAAAGGGAATTATGTAGTCAAGAAATACAAGAGAAGACAAAAGATCTACAAAATCAACCCCAAACAATTAAGAAAATGGCAATAGGAACATATATATCAATAATTACTTTAAATGAAAATGGATTAAATGCTGCATTTAAAAGACACAGACTGGCTGAATGGATACAAAAACAAGAAGACCCGTTATATGCTGTCTACAAGAAACCCAGTTCAGACCTAAAGACACATACAGAATGAAATTAAGAGGATGGAAATATATATTCCATTCAAGTGGGAAGTGAAATAAAGCTGGAGTATCAGTCCTCATGTCACACAAAATAGACCTTAAAATAAAGACTATTGCAAGAGATAAAGAAGTACACTGCATAATGATCAAGGGATGAATCCAAGAGGAAGACAAAACAATTGTAAATATCTATGCACCCAACATAGGAGCACCTCAACACATAAGACAAATACTAACAGACATAAAAGGAGAAACTGACGGTAGTACAATAATAGTAGGAGACTTTAACACCCCACTCCCACCAATGGACAGATCATCAAAACAGAAAACTAATAAGGGAACACAAGTCTTAAATGATACATTAGATGATATGGATCTCATTGATATCTTCAGGATATTCCATCCAAACGCAGAAGAATACACTTTCTCAAGTGCGCATGGAACATTCTCCAGGAGAGATCACATTTTGGGTCACAAATCAAACCTCAAAATTTAAGAAAATTGAAATAGTATCAAGCATCTTCTCTGACAACAATGCTATGAGACTAGATATCAATTACAAGAAAACAACTGTAAGAAAAACAATCACATGGAGATTAAACAACACTTTTCTAAACAACCAACAGGTTACTGAAGAAAGCAAAAGGGAAATAAAAAAGTTTCTAGAAACAAATGACACTGAAAATACGACAACTCAAAACTTATGGGATGCAGCAAAAGCAGTTCTAAGACGGAAGTTTATAGCAATAAAATCCTACCTAAAGAAACAAGAAATGCATTGAATAGACACCCTAACTTTACCCCTAAAACAACTGTAAAAAGAACACCCCAAATAATTAGTATAAGGAAATAAATAATAAATATCCATGCAAAAATAAATGAAAAGAAATGACAGAACCAATAGTAAAGATTGAAAAACTAAAAACAGGTTCTTTGAGTAGAAAAACAAAGTTGACAAACCTTTAGCCAGACTCATCAAGAATAAAAGAGAGAAGAATCAAATCAACAAAATTAGAAATGAAAAAGGAGAGGTTACAACAGACAATGCAGAAATACAAAGGATTATAAGAGACTGTTATGAATAACTATATGGCAATAAAATAGATAACCTGGAAGAAATGGACAGATTCTTAGCAAAGTTCAATGTTCCAATACTAAACCAGGAAGAAATAGAAATTATGAACATCCCAGACACAAGCACTGAAATTGAAACTGTGATCCACAATCTCCAAAAATATAAGCCCAGGCTTCACAGGAGAATTCTATCAAATATTTAGAGAAGAGCTACTACCTATTTTTCTAAAACTTTTTCAAAAAATTGCAAAGGAAAAAACACTTCCAAACTCATTCACGAGGCCACATCCCCCTGATACCAAAATCAGATGAAGACAACACAAAAAATGAAAACTACAGGTCAATATCACTGATGAACATAGATGCCAAATTCCTCAACAAACTTTAGCAAACAAAATCAGCAAGACACCAAAAAGCTCATAACCATAATCAAGTTGGGTTGATTCCAGGGATACAAGGATTCTTCAATATATGCAAATAAATCAATGTGATACAGCATATTAACAAACTGAAAAATAAAATCCATATCATCATCTCAATAGATGGAGAAAAAACTTTTGACAAAATTCAGCACCCATTTATGATTAAAACTCTTCAAAAAATGGGCATAGAAGGAGCCTACCTCAACAGAGTAAAGGCCATATATGATAAGCCTAGAGGAAACATTATTCTCAAAGGTGAAAAACTGAAAGCATTACCCCTAAGATCAGAAACAAGACATAGATGTGCACTTTTGACACCATTATTTAATATGGTTCTGTAAATTCTAGCTTCTGTAATCAGAGAAGAAAAAGAAATAAAATAAATCCAGATCAGAAAAGAAGTAAAGCTCTCAGTGTTTGAAGATGACATGATACTGTAAGTAGAAAACCCTAAAGATAGCATCAGAATATTACTAGAGCCAATCAGTGAATTTAGCAAATTACAGGATACAGAATTAATACACAGAAATCACTTGTATTTCTATATACTAAAAATTAAAAATCAGAAAGAAATTATGGAATCAATCCCATTCACCATTACAACAAAAAAAATTAAATATCTAGGGATAAACTTACCTAAGGAACCAAAAGAACTGTACACAGAAAATTTTAAGGCACTGATGAAAGAAATAAAAGATGACATAAACAGATGGAAAGATATTCCATGTTCCTGAGTTGGAAGAATCAATATAATGAAAATGACTATACTACCAAAAGCAATCTACAGATTCTATGTGATCCCTATCAAATTACTAATGACATTTTTCACAGAACTAGAACAAAAATTGCAGAATTCTTTGGGAAACACAAAAGACTCCAAATAGCCAAAACAGTCTTGAGAAACAAGAATGAAGCTGGAGGAATCAATCTTCCTGACTTCAGATTATACTACAAAGCTACAGTCATCAAGACAGTGTGGTACTGGCATAAAAACAGAAATATAGACCAATGGAAAAAGATAGAAAGCCCAGAAATAAACTCATGCACATATAGGTATCTTGTTTTTGACAAAGGAGACAAGAATATACAATGGGGCAAAAATAGCCTCTTCAATAAATGGTGCTGGGAAAATTGGACAACTACGTGTAAATGAAATTAGAACACTTCCTAACACCATAAATAAAGATAGCTCAAAATGGATTAAAGGCTTAAACATAAGACCAGAAAGTATGAAACTCTTAGAGGAAAACATAACCAGAACACCTGTTGACATAAATCAAAGCAAGATCCTCTATGACCCACCTCCTAGAGTAATGGAAATAAAAACAAAAGTAAACAAGTGGGACCTGATTAAACTTAAAGCTTTTGCACAGCACAGGAAACTATAAGCAAGGTGAAAAGACAACCCTCAGAATGGGAGACAATAATAACAAATGAAACAACTGACAAAGGATTAATTTCCAAAATATAAAAGCAGCTCATAAAGCTCAATACCAGAAAAATAAATAACCCAATCAAAAAGTGGGGAAAAGACCTAAGCAGTCATTTCTTTAAAGACATCCAGATGACTAACAAACACATGAAAAGATGCTCAACGTCACTCATTATTAGAGAAATGCAAATCAAAGTTACAATGAGATATTACCTCACACCGGTCAGAATGGCCATCATCAAAAAGTCTATAAACAATAAATTTTGGAGAGGGTGTGGAGAAAAGGGAATTCTCGTGCAATGTTGGTGGGAATATAAATGGTTACAGCCAGTATGGAAGACGGTACGGAGATTCCTTAAAAAACTAGGAATGAAACCACCATATGAGCCAGCAATCCCACTCCTAGGCATACACCCTGAGGAAACTAAATCGAAAAAGAAACATGTATCCCATTGTTCATTGCAGCACTATTTACAATAGCTAGAACATGGAACCAACATAGATGTCCATTGACAGATGAATGGATAAAGAAGTCGTGGTACTATACACAACAAAGTATTACTCAGCCATAAAAAGAAACACATTTGAGTCAGTTATGATGAGGAGAATGAACCTCAGTTCAGTTCAGTCGCTCAGTCGTGTCCAACTCCTTGAGACCCCATGAACTGCAAAACACCAGGCCTCCCTGTCCATCACCAACTCCCAAAGTCTACCCAAACTCGTGTCCATTGAGTCAGGATGAAACTAGAACCTGTTGCACTGAGTAAAGTAATTCAGGAAGAGAGATATAAATATTGTATCCTAACAATGCATATATACAGAATTTAGAAAAATGGTACTGAAGAAACTATGTACAGGGCAACAACAGAGAAAGAGACATAGAGAATAGACTTATCGACATGGAGAAAGGGGAGGAGAGGGTGAGATATACGGAAAGAGTAACATGGAAACTTACATTACCATTTGTGAAATAAATAGCCAACGGGAACTTGCTGTATGGCTCAGGAAACTCAAGCAGGGGCTCTGTATCAACATAGAGGGGTGGGATGGGGAGGGAGATGGGAAGGAGGTTCAAGAGAGAGGGGACATACGTATACCTATGGCTAATTCATGTTGATGTTTAACAGGAAATAACAAAATTCTGCAAAGTAATTATCCTTCATTAAAAAAGTAATTAATTATTTAAAAAGATTAAAAAATACAAAAAAAAAAAAAAGAGTCACCGATTATCATCTTACAACTGAAATAGAATGATAATTTGATCTTGAGTATCTGCATTGAATTTAGAGAGTTAAAAGTAATTAAGATAATTAAGAAGCTAGAAATATGATAAATGAATATATAATAGACTAATGGTTTATTTTCTACCCACTTTTTCAAATACTAGGCTCTCATTATCTAATTTTAAACCTAATTTAGAATTTGAAGATGGGGTTAAGGAAAAGGAATGGGAGTAAAAGGGAAAGCAGAAAGAAAATATGTTTCTCATTCATAGAGAAAGCAAGTATAAAGGAGTGAAAATGCACCAGAGTTAAACCACCTACCAATTCATCTCTTCTAGTTCCTGCTCATCAGAGTCCTTTAATATCAGCTCAGTTCAATTCAGTTCATTTGCTCAGTCGTGTCCAACTCTTTGCAATCCAATGCTTCACAGCATGCCAGGCCTCCCTGTCCATCACCAACTCCCGGAGTTCACTCAAACTCACCTCCATCGAGTCGGTGATGCCATCCAGCCATCTCATTCTCTGTCGTCCCCTTCTCCCCATGCCCCCAATCCCTCAGTATCTTGAGAAATATAGAAATGGTGTAGTCATGTATAGAATATTTAACAAAGAGAATAAATATTAGGTGATATTGTGTTTGAAAATACAAAAAAAAACATTAGTAAAATTAAGGAAGTCTAATATAAACATTTAGAAGACCTACCATTCCTAATTCATTGAAGTAATAGTAGAAAATTGTATTTGTATAGCTGAATATTAAGTAGTTTTATGTTTGTCTTTTCTATAAACACTGCATCAGTGTGTCATTTATTAATGCTCATAGGTCAATTTTCAGTTATAATTACAATGTACATGTATAGAATTTGCAGCATTGTTTTAATATCAGTTATTGCAGATCCAGGTGGTATGGTTGGTCCCAGATGGGATTAGGTTCTTTACTAAACTGTGCTCATGCTCAGAAAATGTCTTCTATCCCTCTTCCATTCTAAATCTAACGCTCTTTACTTCCATTTGTTCGCATTTGTATTCCTTAATAATATTTTAATATTGTAGTTAATCATTAGATGCCATTCAATGTGGCTGCTGTTGTTGATTTTAGGATGTTACTAAACTCATCCTCTCTTTATTGAATGATCACTTTAAGGCATTTGTCTTTGCCCACTTTGCAAGACAGGTTAGAATTCAACTGCTTTTAGACTAATTTTTCTAAAGATTATCAAACCTTACTATAATTTTTGATATTTCTTATGGATCCTTTTGAGCTTCCTTAATGGTCCAAACAGTAAAGAATCAGCTTTCAAAGTAGGATATGTAGGAGATGCAAGTTTGATCCCTGGGTCAAGAAGATCCCTTGGAGGAGGAAATGGCAACCCACTATGGCATTCTTGTCTGGAAAATCCCATGGACAGAGGAGCCTGGTGAAGTACAGACCATGGGGTCAAAAACAGTTGGACCTGACTGAGCACGTGATGAATAGATGGATAGATCCTTTTATTGCACAAACAGAAAATATTCTATGTATTTGTTGATAAACATATCAATGATTTTATAAATTTTTTTATATTCTAAAAAAAATCACATTTTACCCTCAGATGCAACTACTGCTGATGCAAAATCTGATGTCATTCTTAATAATTTTTTTGTATTGTAGGTAACCTCGCTTCTATTTCTGAATACTTTTAGAATTTTTGAACCTCCTCAGTGTTCTGAAATTTGACTCATTTAAGGATGAGTCTTGAAAATTTGTCTTACGTTATTCAGTGGAGACTTTCAGTATAAAGACCCATATATATTTTTCCACACAGAAAATTTTTTGTATTGTTTTTCTCATTAAATCAATAATGAATCTAGTTGATTTCTTCTCCATATTTTTTGTGTATGTATTTTTAATTCAACATTTTTCTTTCTTTTGTATTTTTAAAACTCTACAATTTGGCTTTCAGCGTTTGGATAGTCTCTTAACTTTGTCTGCAAGATTACTCAAGCCCAGTTGGTAGGCATATGGTTTTGTCACAGAACCTATTCAGAATGTGTCTACTAGCATGATGTCTTTACTAGATGAATGGTCTTATGCTAGTCATCTTCTTTCTGCCTCAATTTCCTCATTTGTAAACTGGAGATAATAAGAGTATCAGAGAGATTTGTTGTGAGAATGAGATGAGTTAAGACTATATCAAATTTACAGAAGAGCACCTAGTCTATTATAACCACTAAATAAACTTGGCTACTTATTTTATCAAGAAGTTGGTTTTTAGCCCTTCTAATGTCTCATGCAATGAGTTGACTCACTGGAAAAGAGTCTGATGCTAGGAGGGATTGAGGGTAGGAGGAGACGAGGACGACAGAGAATGAGATGGCTGGATGGTATCACCGACTCGATGGACATGAGTTTGAGTGAACTCCGGGAGTTGGTGTTGGACAGGGAGGCCTGGCGTGCTGTGATTCATGGGGTCGCAGAGAGTCAGACACAACTGAGTGACTGAACATAACTGAACTGAACTGAATGTCTTATTCAGTTTACTCAATGATTTCTTTTTCAAAAATCAAGCAAGTTTTACTTGCTCCGTTTGTTCTTTACTTTGTTACAGTGAGGTCTGTTTTCAAATGTGTATTTTAGACCAACCTAATCTTTAAACAGAAGAGCCTGGAGAGCTACAGTTCACGGAGTTTCAAAAGTTAGACATGATTTCACCACTAACAGCAATAATCTTTCCATAGACATGTGTTAGAGAGTAGTGGTATGATTGTGGTATGGTTGTTACTTTTAATGTTTTCTTCCTGAATTACCTAGTCTTTTTTTCATGTCCTTGTTGTTTTATGTACATTAAATTTTTTGTACGCATGTTTCAATTTTATGAAAAAGACCATGTCATTTAACACCAGGTATTGACACAGGTTTGACTCTATAGGTTTGTTTCCTCAAGAAGTCATCTCCGAGTAAAGAAGACTAAGACTGATGAGCTTCTTCACCTAAGAGGTTGGTTGTTGGCAGGACACTACCCTGAAGGGTGCCTGAACATAGCATGACTGCCAGAGTTCAGAAACTCTGCTGTTTGATCACAAATGAAATCAAGGTGGTCCTACATGTTTCTAAACTTTTCCTCTCAGAAGCTATGATTTCTTTCTCTTGGGCTCCAGCACCCACACTTCAAGCTACCCATGACCTATCTGTCAAGTAATTGAAGGAGTGGGCCTCAGTTATAAATCTGGGCATAAGAGTGCTCCCTGTGCTTTGTATGTAGGGTAAGAGGATGAAAGAAAGGAAGCTCAGGCCAACTGAGATGTTTTAATTAAAGTAGGGCAAAAAACTATCTAGACAATATTTTCTTCTCATCTTTTGCTCTTTGAATTTATTGATCCTGAACTTAGGGCTTGTTTGAGGTTGCTTGGGAAGAAAATTTTATGTCTGTTGTTCACAGGTGCTGGTTGCTTTCTTCTTTTATCTTCCTAAATCCAACACAAGGCATTTTTCTATATTCAAGGAATTTTCTGATCAAATGTTATATAATTTTTTGGCATATAATGCTTGCACTGTTTTATTATTTTAATATAAGTACTCATTATCTGAGGATAATCAGTTCTAGGGAAAAAAAAGTCACTCAAAGTAAATCCAACTAAAGCAAAGATTAAAATCTTATGTGAAGGGAAAACTTTCACATAAGGTTTAGGAGATTAACTTAAAAATAAAAAAAAATAATAAATCATGTCAAGATCCCTTGTAATTTTCTAATGTTGGTTATCATTTTCATATTACCTGTATTGTATTATTTTGCACTTTATTCTAGCAGTTGTAGTTCTCTGACATCATTCCCATTTCTTTCATGAAATCTTGCATCTTTCTTCAGATTTCAATTTTGATTATTAAAAACATGCACTTTTATTGTGTTGTGTAAAGTTTGTAATAAAGGATTTTGAAGGAGAAAATAGCTGAAGCAATTTTGATGTGCTAGAGCAAAGAACAGCTGATACTAAATAGGAAGAAATATCCATGGTCATACCATAAGTGGTCCTTTTGTAATGACAATTTTAGCTTCCATATGCAGCCTCATGGGGTCTCCACCACCTGAAGACTCTAAGAAAGAAAGCATTGCTGTATATACTCTATTAATTCAATAGAATGAATAAAAAGGCTTTTGCAATTTTTGTTGTCCATTTTTTGTTTTGAATTTTTGAACTTTTACTCTTTTCTATAGAACAAACTCTGCTTTCTGGATTCTGTAAAAATCAGTATCTCAAATATTTACTAGTTAAATTGATAATTATATTGAAATCTTAATGAGTATTCTTTGTTTATTATCCTTTTTTAATACTATTCCAAATTAAATAAATAATAAGTATTCCATATAAGAATACAGAGGTAAATTCTTAAGATAGTAGTTTGTAAATTTAATGAGGTAATCAAACATTAATGTTCACTCTATTAATATGTAATTTCTATCAATTACTGATAAATATACGTACACAGTTTTTATGCTAACTTAATTTAAACTGTCTTCACTGGCAGAAGGAGAAACACTAAGATGCTGTTTTTTGAAAAGAATCCTGGATATTTCCTCACCATGAGCTCTTTATAATAGAATAAGGCTTGCCATATAATTGCTGATAGTATTCTCTAATAATCCTTTGTATTTCTGTGTTGTCGGTTGTGATCTCTCCATTTTCATTTCTAATTTTATTGATTTGGTTCTTCTCCCTTTGTTTCTTGATGAGTCTGGCTAGTGGTTTGTCAATTTTATTTACCTTCTCAAAGAACCAGATTTTGGCTTTGCTGATTTTTGCTATAGTCTCTTTTGTTTCTTTTGCATTTATCTCTGCCCTAATTTTTACGATTTCTTACCTTATACTGATGCTGGGGTTCTTCATTTCTTTCTTTTCTAGTTGCTTTAGATGTAGAGTTATATTATTTAGATGACTTTTTTCTTGTTTCTTGAGGTGTGCCTGTATTGCTATGAACTTAAAAAATGGAAAAATTCCTAGAAAAGTACAACTTTCCAAAATTGAACCAGGAAGAAATAGAAAATCTGAACAGACCCATCACAAGCACAGAACTAGAGGCTGTAATCAAAAATCTTCCAGCAAACAAAAGCCCAGGTCCAGACGGATTCACAGCTGAATTCTACCAAAAATTTAGAGAAGAGCTAATACCTATTCTACTCAAACTCTTCCAGAAAATTGCTGAGGAAGGGAAACTTCCAAACTCATTCTATGAGGCCACCATTACCCTAATCCCAAAACCTGGTAAAGATCCCACAAAAAAAGAAAACTACAGGCCAATATCACTGATGAACATAGATGTAAAAATCCTTAACAAAATTCTAGCAATCAGAATCCAACAGCACATTAAGAAGATCAAACATGATGACCAAGTGGGCTTTATCCCAGGAATGCAAGGATTCTTCAATATCCACAAATCAATCAACGTAATACTCCACATTAACAAACTGAAAAATAAAATCATATGATTATCTCAATAGATGCAGAGAAAGCCTTCGACAAAATTCAACATCCATTTATGATAAAAAACCCTCCAGAAAGTGGGAATAGAAGGGACATACCTCAACATAATAAAAGCTGTATATGACAAACCCACAGCAAATATTATCCGCAATGGTGAAAAACTGAAAGCATTTCCCCTAAAGTCAGGAACAAGATAAGGGTGCCCACTCTCACCACTACTATTCAACATATTTCTAGAAGTTTTGGCCACAGCAATCAGAGCAGAAAAAGACATAGAAGGAATACAAATTGGAAAAGAAGAGGTAAAACTTTCACTGTTCGCTGATGACATGATACTCTACACAGAAAATCCTAAAGACTCTACCAGAAAACAATTAGAGCTAATCAATGAATATAGTAAAGTTGCAGGATATAAACTCAATACACAGAAATCCATTTCACTCCTATACAATAATAATGAGAAAATAGAAAGAGAAATTAAGGAAACTATTCCATTCACTGTTGCAACGAAAAGAATTAAATACTTAGGAATATATCTACCTAAGGAAACAAAAGACTTGTACATAGAAAACTATAAAACACTAGTGAAAGTAATCAAAGAGGACACTAATAGATGGAGAAATATAACGTGTTCGTGGATTGGAAGAATAAATATTGTAAAAATGAGTATACTACCCAAAGTAATTTATACATTCAATTCAATCCCTATCAAGCTACCAACGATATTTTTCACAGAGCAAGAGCAAATAATCTCACAATTTGTATGGGAATACAAAAAACCTCGAATAGCCAAAGCAATCTTGAGGAAGAAGAATGGAACTGGGGGAATCAACTTGCCGGACTTCAGGCTCTACTACAAAGCCACAGTCATCAAGACAGTAGGGTACTGGCATAAAGACAGAAATATAGATCAATGGAACAAGATAGAAAGCCCAGAGATAAATCCACACACCTATACACACCTTATCTTTGACAAAGGAGGCAAGAATATAAAATGGAGAAAAGACAGTCTCTTTAACAAGTGGTACTGGGGAAACTGGTCAGCCACTTGTAAAAGAATGAAACTAGAACACTTCCTAACACCATACACCAAAATAAACTCAAAATGGATTAGAGAGCTAAATGTAAGACCAGATTCTATAAAACTCCTAGAGGAGAATGTAGGCAAAACACTCTCCGACATAAATCATAGCAGGATCCTCAATGACCCATCTCCAAGAATATTGGAAATAGAAGCAAAAATAAACAAATGGGACCTAATTAAAATCAAAAGCTTCTGCACAGCAAAGGAAACTATAGGCAAGGTGAAAAGACAGCCCTCAGAATGGGAGAAAATAATAGCAAATGAAGCAACTGATAAAGGATTAATCTCCAAAATATACAAGCAGCTCCTGCAGCTCAATTCCAGAAAAATAAATGACCCAATCAAAAAATGGGACAAAGAACTAAACAGACATTTCTCCAAAGAAGACATAAAGATGGCTAACAAACACATGAAAAAATGCTCAACATCTCTCATTATCAGAGAAATGCAAATCAAAACCACAATGAGATACCATTTCACACCAGTCAGAATGGCTGCTATCCAAAATTCTACGTGCAATAAATCCTGGAGAGGGTGTGGAGAGAAGGGAACCCTCTTACACCGTTGGTGGGAAAACAAACTAGTACAGCCACTATGGAGAACAGTGTGGAGATTCCTCAAAAAACTGGAAATAGAACTGCCATATGATCCAGCAATCGCACTCCTGGGCATACACACCGAGGAAACCAGAATTGAAAGAGACACATGTACTCCAATGTTCATCGCAGCACTGTTTATAATAGCCAGGACATGGAAGCAACCTAGAAGTCCATCTTCAGACGAATGGGTAAGAAAGCTTTGGTACATATACACAATGGAGTATTACTCAGCCATTAAAAAGAATGCATTTGAATCAGTTCTAATGAGGTGGATGAAACTAGAGCCTCTTATACAGAGTGAAGTAAGCCAGAAAGAAAAACACCAATACAATATACTAATGCCTATATATGGAATTTAGAAAGATGCAAATGATAACCTTGTATATGAGACAGCAAAAGAGACACATATATATAGATCAGTCTTTGAGACTTTGTGGGAGAGGCTGAGGGTGGGGTGATTTGGGAGAATGGCATTGAAACATGTATGTTGTCATATGTGAAACGAATCGCCAGTTCAGGGTCAATGCATGTTACAGGATGCTCGGGGCTGGTGTGTGGGGATGACCCAAAGGGAGGATAAAGGGAGAAGGGAGGTGGGAGGGGTGCTCAGGAAGGGGAACTCATGTACACTCGGGGCGGATTCATGTCAATGTATGGCAAAACCAACCAATACAATATTGTAAAATAATTAGTCTCCAATAAAAACATAAATAAATAAAAAATAAAAATAGAATAAGGCTTGAATGGGGAAATAGTGGAAACAGTGACAGATTTTATTTTGAGGGGCTTCAAAATCACTGCAGATGGTGACTGAGGCCATGAAATTAAAAGACGCTTGCTCCTTGGAAGAAAAGTCATGATCAACCTAGACAGCATATTAAAAAGCAGAGACATTGCTTTTCCAACAAATATCTAGTCAATACTTTGGTTTTCCCAGTAGTCATGTATGCATGTGAGAGCTGGACCACAAAGAAAGCTGAGCGCCAAAGAATTGATGCTTTTGAACTGTGGTGTTGGAGAATACTCTTGAGAGTCCCTTGGACTGCGAGGAGATCCAACCAGTCCATTATAAAGGAGATCAGTCCTGGGTGTTCATTGGAAGGACTGATGCTGAAGCTTAAACTCCAACATTTTGGCCACCTGATGCAAAGAACTGACTCATTGGAAAAGACCCTGATGCTGGGAAAGATTGAAGGCAGGAGGAGAAGGGGATGAAAAAAGGATGAGAAGGTTGGATGGTATCACCAATTCAATGGATGTTAGTTTGAGTAAACTCCGGGAGTTGGTGATGGACAGGGAGGCCTGGCGTGCTGCAGTCCATGGGGTTGCAAAGAGTCAGCTATGACTGAGTGACTGAACTGAACTGAAGGCTTGAATTATTGTTGCTTTCTACACAAAACCCATTATAAAACTTTCTAATTTTTGTGCTGGTTGTTGGGTATTTTCAGGAGATGTGGGACAAAACTGCACTATCTCTTTTTGTCAAAATCTTTTTAGTTATTTCTTGATTGAAATGTATCTTGTTCCTATCTACAGGTGTTCTCTGCTTACATATTTGTAAAAGTGCAGTAAAGATCTTAGTTTAGTTACTATATTTTCAAAACCTATAATACTTTTACATAAATGAATTTGTTCCATATATAATCCAGGGTCTTTCCTGGTATAAACCCATAGTCAATATTATTTTCATGGTGCAATACACAGTAAAGTTTCTCTGATACCTACAGTATATTTAACATTTGATAAATTACCTCTGTTATTCATGAAACAAACCTACCCTATTAATAAAATATGTGCAAATGATTTAAACTAAAATATTTTATCATATTAACAGTTTCAGTGATTATTACCAAAGACTGACTAGAGGTAAAGTATAGTTTCTTTAAGTTTGAATCTTCATTAATCTACTTAATATTATTCACAAGTAATTCTCACCTATCTGCAGTATATATGGATATGGAGTATAAATGTTAAGTCTCCTCATTTCCTATAAAATTCCAGTTTGATTGTGTTCATCCTTGCAGTAGAGAAGTAATAGTCTTATTCATTAACTTGGATGAGAAAATGATTGATTGATTGCTTAATATTTAAGCTGTTCTTCCATGTGCATTGAATTAACTCCTCTACTGATAGGGTAACTGTCACACATAATGCTTAGACAGCTTAAATAACAAATTATTTCATTAAAAGAACTGCAGTATCATCATTGTTATTTGTTATTCGTACAAATTATGCTAATGATTACTATGTCATATTTTAAGATGCCTAAATGGAATCCTTTAAAATTAAGCAATAATTTTAGGTCTGTAAAGTAATGCAAAAAGATATCCTGCTTGCAAAATAGGGATTATGTGAGCTATGATTTTAGAAAATGACCTTTAATGGTAACTGCATATCTCACTTGTTTATGTATCCTAAATATTTTATTATGTATGTACATCAAATATCTATATAAATAAATATATGCTTGGATACTAAATATATCCATTTCTATTTGATGTCATTTATTTATGATGATTCATAAATGATAAGGCTTTCATCCTTTTTTCTTTCTTAATTTACAGGCTCAATCGTTAGCGGTCCTGTGTTCATATCTGGACTAGCAGAAGTCAGTGGAGAGGCAAAAATTTCACAGTTCTTGTATTTATTGTGTACTAAGATAAGTGGGCTTCCCTGGTGGCTCAGAGGTTAAAGCGTCTGCCTCCAATGCGGGAGAGCAGGGTTTGATCCCTGGGTCGGGAAGATCCCCTGGAGAAGGAAAAGGTAACCCACTCCAGTATTCTTCCCTGGAGAATCCCATGGATGGAGAAGCCTGGTATGCTACAGTCCACGGGGTCGCAAAGAGTCGGAAACAACTGAGCGACGGAACGGAATGGAAGATAAGTGAAGAATCATATTCTTGAATTTCCTGGTGTTCAGTTAATTTTTTGCAGAAGGACTATAACATGGTTACAGGCACTATTAGAAAAGAGCACACTAATTCATTTCAACTTCTATTCAAGGGATGCTTTTTGCAAAACGCTGTATGAGACACTATGGGGTACATAGGAAATGGAAACCTATCATTCTTCTCTAGGTCTTTATTATTTCAGATGGAAAAGAGTGACACGGGAATTAAGCAGAGAATAATGTAAAACAAAATAAAATATGTATCATAAATGTTATATATAAATCATCATAACAGCTTTAAAGGGAGGATCATATTCTATCGTAAGGAATCAAGAGAGTATTCACAAAGATGTGGATTTTTAAGAGCAACTTCAGTTCAGTTCAGTTCAGTTGCTCTGTAGTGTCTGACTCTCTGCGAACCCATGAATCACAGCACGCCAGACCTCCCTGTCCATCACCAACTCCTGGAGTTCACTCAAACTCATGTCCATCGAGTCGGTGATGCCACCCAGCCATCTCATTCCCTGTCGTCCCCTTCTCCTCCCGCCCCCAACCGTTCCCAGCATCAGAGTCTTTTCCAGTGAGTCAACTCGTCGCATGAGGTGGCCAAAGTATTGGAGTTTCAGCTTTAGCATCACTCCTTCCAATGAACACCCAGGATTGATCTCCTTTAGAATGGACTGGTTGGATCTCCTTGCAGTCCAAGGGACTCTCAAGAGTCTTCTCCAGCAGTGTCAGAGAAAATAGTGAGACCGTACTCTTTTCCTATTTGGAACCAGTCGGTTGTTCCATGTACAGCTGACTGTTGCTTCCTGACCTGCATACAGGTCTCTCAAGAGGCAGGTCAGGTGGTCTGGTATTCCGATCTCTTTCAGAATTTCCCACAGTTTATTGTGATCCACACAGTCAAAGGCTTTGGCATAGTCAATGAAGCCGAAATAAATGCTTTTCTGGAACTCTCTTGCTTTCTCCATGATCCAGCGGATATTGGCAATTTGATCTCTGATGCCTCTGCCTTTTCTAAAACGGGCTTGAACATCTGGGAGTTCTCGGATCACATATTGCTGAAGCCTGTCTTGGAGAATTTGAGCACGACTTCACTGGTGTGTGAGATGAGTGCAATTGTGTGGTAGTTTGAACATTCTTTGACTTGGTCTTTCTTTGGGATTGGAATGAAGACTGACCTTTTCCAGTCCTGTGGCCATTGCTGAGTTTTCCAAATTTGCTAGCATATTGAGTGCAGCACTTTCATAGCATCATCTTTCAAGATTTGAAGTAGCTCAACTGGAAATCCATCACCTCCACTAGCTTTGTTCGTAGTGATGCTTTCTAAGGCCCACTTGACTTCACATTCCAAGATGTCTGGCTCTAGGTCAGAGATCAAGTTATCGTGACTGTCTTGGTCATGAGGATCTTTTTTGTACAGTTCTTCTGTGTATTCTTGCAACCTCTTCTTAATAACTTCTGCTTCTGTTAGGTCCATACCATTTCTGTCCTTTATCGAGCCCATCTTTGCATGAAATCTTCCCTTGATATCTCTAATTTTCCTGAAGAGATCTCTTGTTTTTCCTATTCTGTTGTTTTCCTCTATTTCTTTGCATTGATCGCTGAGGAAGGCTTTCTTATCTCTCCTTGCTAGTCTTTGGAACTCTGCATTCAGATGCTTATATCTTTTCTTTTCTCCTTTGCTTTTCGCTTCTCTTCTTTTCACAGCTATTTGTAAGGCCTCCTCAGACAGCCATTTCGCTCTTTTGCATTTCTTTTCCATGGGGATGATCTTGGTCCCTGTTTCCTGTACAATGTCACGAACCTCCATCCAGAGTTCATCAGGCACTCTATCTATCAGATCTAATCCCTTAAATCTATTTCTCACTTCCACTGTATAATCATAAGGGATTTGATTTAGGTCATATCTGAATGGTCTAGTGGTTTTCCCTACTTTCTTCAATTTAAGTCTGAATTTGGCAATAAGCAGTTCATGATCTGAGCCACAGTCAGCTCCTGGTCTTGTTTTCGCTAACTGTATAGAGCTTCTCCATCTTTGGCTGCAAAGAATATAATCAATTTCATTTCGGTGTTGACCATCTGGTGATGTCCATGTGTAGAGTCTTCTCTTGTGTTGTTGGAAGACAGTGTTTGCTATGACCAGTGGGTTCTCTTGACAAAACTCTATTAGCCGTTGCCCTGCTTCATTCTGTGCTCCAAGGCCAACTTTGCCTGTTACTCCAGGTGTTTCTTGACTTCCTACTTTTGCATTCCAGTCCCCTATGATGAAAGGACATCTTTTTTGGGTGTTAGTTCTAAAAGCTCTTGTAGGTCTTCATAGAACCGATTAACTTCGGCTTATTCAGCATTACTGTTTGGGGCATAGGCCTGGATCACTCTAATATTGAATGGTTTGCCTTGGAAACGAAAAGAAATCATTCTGTCATTTTTAAGATTGCATCCAAGAACTGCATTTCGGACTCTTGTTGACCATGATGGCTACTCCATTTCTTCTAAGGGATTCCTGCCCACAGTAGTAGATATCATGGTCATCTGAGTTAAATTCACCCATTCCAGTCCATTTTAATTCACTGATTCCTAGAATGTCTATGTTCACTCTTGCCATCTCCTGTTTGACCACTTCCAATTTGCCTTGATTCATGGACCTAACATTCCAGGTTCCTATGCAATATTGCTCTTTACAGCATCGGACCTTGCTTCTATCACCGGTCACATCCACAACTGGGTATTGTTTTTGCTTTTGCTCCATCCCTTTATTCCTTCTAGAGTTATTTCTCCACTGATCTCCAGTAGCATACTGGGCACCTACCGACCTGGGGAATTCCTCATTCAGTATCCTATCATTTTGCCCTTTGATACTGTTCATGGGGTTCTCAAGGCAAGTATACTGAAGTGGTTTGCCATTCCCTTCTCCAGTGGACCACATTCAGCTGTGGTCCATGTGATCAGATCGACTAGTTTCCTGTGATTATGATTTCAGTTTGTCTGCCCTCTGATGCCCCCTCTCAATACCAACCGTCTTATTTGGGTTTCTCTGACCTTGGGTGTGGGATATCTCTTCACAGCCGCTCCAGCAAAGTGCAGCCACTGCACCTTACCTTGGATGAGGGGTATCTTCTCAAGGCCGCCCCTCCTGACCTTGAAAGTGGAGTAGCTCCTCTCAGCCCTCCTGCGCCCGCGCAGCCACCGCCTATTGGACGTGGGGTAGCTCCTCTCAGCCGCCGGCCCTGGCCTGCCGGGACTCTTTGCATGGTCGGTTGCGCCAGGGCCGGCGTCTCTCGCGTCTGCGCCACCAGGGCCCGGCACCTCTCGCGCCTGTGCTGCCGGCCTGGGGTCTCTCAGCGTCTGCACCTCCGGGGATATTAAGTGATGACCTTATAGAATATCAATGTAAAGGACTGATTTTGACAGAAACAGTATCTCCAGAGTCCATACTCATATCACTATGCCAAGGGGAGAAAATGGCAAAGGAAACTGGAAAGGATAGGGAATAGTAATTTATAGTGTTTAAAACATACATCACCAAACTGTGTTTATGAACAGAGCAAGAAACACCAACTAGTCTCTTATTATCATAGTATATTTGTGGAAAGCCGTTTTGAAGTAAAAATTAATATATGTAGCAAGGTTCTGTATCAGCAAAAACACACATTAGATAGTATCCAATAATACAACAGAGGGATCATGGAGCAAAGATTTAGAAGATGATGTTTCTCTTCTTATTCCTCAATGACAACCTCTGTAGGTTGGAAGAAACTAGAAAAAGTCATGTGGACTAGCTCCAGCTACCACAGTTTTACATACACCTTCTTAGATAACTATTCTGAGATAACCATTTAAGTAGTGGTTTTTTCTATATCAACATCTTCTGAACAATGTGTTTCAATGTCTGTCATCATAAAGATATTCAAGATGTTGCTCTTAAATTATAGCTTATTGTGCACATTCCCCGGAGAAGGCAATGGCAAGCCACTCCAGTACACTTGCCTAGAAAAATCCCATGGATGGAGGAGGCTGGTAGGCTGCAGTCCGTGGGATCGCTAAGGGTCGGACACGACTGAGCGACTTCACTTTCCCTTTTCACTTTCACACATTGGAGAAGGAAATGGCAACCCACTCCAGTGTTCTTGCCTGGAGAATCCCAGGGACGGGGGAGCCTGGTGGGCTTCCGTCTAAGGGGTCACACAGAGTTGGACACGACTGAAGTGACTCAGCAGCAGCAGCAGCAGCACATTCCCAGGTAATTAATACTCAGAACACTATGATTTAGTTAATTATTTCTGAAAACAGCACATATTAATGTTTAACATAATCTTGTACATTCTTGAAGTCAAAGAACACTACAAAATAATGTTACTGACATTTTAGAGTAGATTTTAGAACAATCAGATTGAAAGGAAAAAAAACCTGGGACTCAGAGTAAAATAATGTTTCATACAGGATATGTTTGCTCTACTAGTATTCCAGTTTTTGGTCCTACTATTCTTAGATGTCATGACCCTTTTATTTCCTATTCACTGCATGCATTATATTTAATATGGTACATTGTGACTTTATTTGAATTCATTAAACCATACAATTAACTGCATATATTAATATGTTTGCCTGCCTCTTTTCCCAAAATGATTCTCAAGAGATTTACACGTTAAAAGCAAATGAAGTGTCCTTGAGAAAGTTTCAGACCTGGACCTTAGTAAATATTATAAAAACAATAATTTCTTCATAAGTACAGGGAACCAGTTCAAAAAAGCCTGAAGAATATTAGCTAAATGTTCTCTGGGAAAAATGGAGAAGGTTAAAATTCATCATTTTAGCTGATATCCTTTCTACAGGAAAATAAGCAATGCAAAGAATACCAAACAGTTTTAATTTTGTATGTCTTTTAAGAGGAAACTTGTTTAATTCTTTCAGTTGCAAATAGATTTCTTCTAATAATTATTGATTTTATATTTAATTGCCCTTAATGAGATATATTTGAGTTTAAAAAACTTTTAATGAAAAAAATTTATCATCTTTCTTTTAAATGCAGCACAACCCATGAATTGCAATTTTAACTCTATCATGTCAGATGTGCTAAATCTCATATTTTGATTAGGCTTGAGCCTGTCTTTCAGGAGTACAAGGAATAGAATTTACTTCAACCACAAACTCAAAATATCAATGTTCTCTCGGGAGTATGAAGTCGGATTTTTTTTAAACTTCAATTATTCTTATCTTTTAGCTACCTGGTGGGTTACAGTCCATGGTGTTGCAAAAAAAATCAGACAAGACTGAGCCACTGACCATACACAAAGTAAGAGAAAATTTAAGGTCATCATCATTCTGCTAGCTGCTTAGGAGGAAAAAAAGAGAGAGAGAGAAATAGTAAAGTATGACACCATGATAAAAAATTTTCTTAGGTTCCAACCTTCATCTGACTAAGGCCATGCCAAAGATTGTTCCTGTCAGAGAGTAACTCTGGCTTTATTCCTTTTACTTAGAAAAGAAATAAAAATGTCCTCACCCAGAGACTAAATATCGCACAGCAGACCAAGAAAAGTTCAAGAATCGGTATACTGAATGGGAATTTTTGTTGTGTTTGCTCATCTTGTTGCTTAGTTTCTCAGTGTAGTGGCCACGGGGTTCTTCGGGAGGCCCATGAACTGTGATTCTAGAACAAAAGAACACACATTTTCTGAAAATAGCTATTAAAAGGGATGTGACCTTAAGGGGTATTAATGTAAAATCTTTGATTTTGTTTAAATATGGGGGCTTGCTTTGGGAGCCTGTAAGACTTGGAAGAGGAATCTAGACACCAGGGCTGACATAAGGGCCCAAGGATACAGAATCCCCTTTGTATCAGTTAACCAAACTGAGTTGTAGGATTATTTAAGGGTGAAAGAGAAACTGGAGGCTTGGTTTTTCCTGAAGTATCTTTGTGTATGTGAGTGGGAGAAAGAGAGATTTGAGAGAACATCCTTGATTCTGACACTTGTCTAAAAACCAAATTGGGTCCCAAGGGATGAGGTTGGCTAGGAAGTACTGAAGCAAAGGTTGGGTTGCACAGATGCTCAGAAAATCCTCGGTTTTACTTGTAGACCTTCAATGTAAAAACATCCCCAATGCCTATTTTATCCCAACATTTCTTCATCTTTCCCAGTATTTTTCTATCTAGCCTTTCAAATCTTCTGTAATACTTCAACATTTAAGAGAAACAGGACCACATATTAAAATAACAAATGGAGCATCTAAACCTAATCTTTTTCTAATCTTAGTTTTAAACTTTAGACTTGTTTTCCAGATATGACTATGATTTAAATGCTAATTAGTCCATTATGGACCGTGTCATATTAGAAAGTTTTTTTAGCTTCTCTGAATTTCTCATTTGTAAAATGAGCATAATCATCTATCAAAATGTTATTGGAATGATTAAATGACACATAATAAACTGCCTAAAGTCTGCAATTAAGCTTCCCAAGTGGTTCTAGTGGTAAAGAACATGCCTACTAATGCAGGAGACATGAGAGATTCAGGTTGGATCCCTGCATCCTCTGGAGGAGGATATGGCAACCCACTCCCTTATTCCTGCCTGGAGAATCCCCACGGATGGCAGAGCCAGGTAGGCTACAATCCATATGGTCACAAAGAGTCAGACATGACTGAAGCAACTTGGCAGACACACATGCAAGGTCAGAAATAAATAAATAATTATTTTCAACAAATATAAAGCTTCAGCCATATTTGCTTAATCTTGCACTTCTTTAATTCTGCAGCTTGCTAGGAAACCCCACGGTATATTTTCAGTTTTATTGATATTTGGAGTGTATAACCATGGCATTTTTATGTTTATCTTAAAAAATTTGGCACTATAGCTGCTGCCCTTTGCTGTGGTGCCAGATTATTTTATTCCAGTGCTGGGGAAAAGAGAAATGGGGTCAATAAAATCTTCTTACATCTCTCAAGCCACTTGCTATTATGAGCAATTAATTATTACTCCTGGAAGTTTTCATATTAAGTTTCCACTGGACATGAAAATAGCATAAAATATGATGTTTTAGCTAATAAAAAGTCTAAATAAATATACATCAGGCAATATAGATTAGCTCCTCCTATGAACTTATATTTATAATTTTTATTTTAATAGAAATTGAAGTGACCTCAGTTATTGATATTATTTAAGTAATTTTTGCTATTGTGAGAGATTATTATCTTAAAGATACTTAATTACAATTATATATATTTTAGCAGATTAGATTTTACACTTTACCTAATAAAGGGAAAATTAATCATTATATGTTCGGTGCTCAGTAGTGCATATCCTTTGGTCATTATTCTTTGTTCAGTTGTTAGTGAAGTGAAGTCACTCATTCGTGTCCAACTCTGCGACCCCATAGACTGTAATGGCATCTGGTCCCATCACTTCATGGGAAATAGATGGGGAAACAGTGGAAACAGTGTCAGACTTTATTTTTTGGGCTCCAAAATCACTGCAGATGCTGATTGCAGCCAGGAAATTAAAAGACGCTTACTCCTTGGAAGGAAATTTATGACCAGTCTAGAAATGATATTAAAAAGCAGAGGTCCAACCTGCTTTTAGGTCCAACTTTGCCAACCTAGGTCCATCTAGTCAAGGCTATGGTTTTTCCCGTGGTCATGTATGGATGTGAGAGTTGGACTGTGAAGAAAGCTGATCGCCGAATAATTGATGCTTTTGAACTGTGGTGTTGGAGAAGACTCTTGAGAGTCCCTTGGACTTCAAGGAGAGCCAACCAGTCCATTCTAAAGGAGATCAATTCTGGGTGTTCATTGGAAGGACTGATGCTAAAGCTGAAACTCCAATACTTTGGCCACCTCATGAGACGAGTTGACTCACTGGAAAAGAGTCTGATGTTAGGAGGGATTGGGGGTGGGAGGAGACGGGGACGACAGAGAATGAGATGGCTGGATGGCATCACTGACTCGATGGACATGAGTTTGAGTGAACTCTGGGAGTTGGTGATGGACAGGGAGGCCTGGCGTGCTGTGGTTCATGGGGTCACAAAGAATCAGACACTACTGAGCAACTGAACCGAACTGAGACTGTAGCCTACCAGGCTGGCTCCTCTATCCATGCGATTTTTCAGGCAATAGTACTGGAGTGGATTGCCATTTCCTTCTGCAGGGGATCTTCCCAACCCAGGACTCGAACCCGGGTCTCCCTCATTGTAGACAGACACTTTACCACCTGAGCCACCAGGGAAGTCCAAATCCTGTCCAGTTCTTTGCGACTCCATGGACTACAGCATGCTAGTCTTCCCTGTCCTTCACTATCTCCCAGAGCTTGCTCAAACTCATGTCCATTGAGTCAGTGATGCAATCCAACCATATCATCCTCTGTCGTCCCCTTCTCTTACCTTCAGTCTTTCCCAGCATCAGGGTGTTTTCAAATGAGTCAGCTCTTCACATCAGGTGGCCAAAGTGTTGGAGCTTCAGATTCAGCATCAGTCCTTCCAATGAATATTCAGGGTGATTTCCTGGCTTGATCTCCTTGCTGTCCAAGGGACTCTCCTTTGCTCATACAACCATTATTTTTAAGGTTCTATCTCTTGTTATCACTGTATCTATTTAACTCAGCTGATTAGAACATGCTGCTAATGAAGTTGAGGGCATGGGTGACATCTGCATTCAGGACAGTTAGTTTTATTCTATCCACAGACCATAATCCTAACCTAAGGCAAATTGTACTAAAATTGAAATGCCCTCCATTACAAGGTGGTCAGCCTGGGATATATGTGATTCTTTTATCCAAACTGGAAAAATAATTTAGTTTCTATGTCTGAACGAGTTAAATCACTGTAGTCATAAATAAACGTACCACACTGTCATTTTCTTAAATTACCTATTCATGTATAAGTTCTTACTTCTCGGATTCTTTTGAAACAAATAATCCATTGATATTTGCATCCTTTTTTAAAAATTATCTCTTGCATATGCTATACTATGAATCACAGAGAGATGAATAGTAGTTCCCACTCTGAGTATCCTAGTTGCCATGAGTTATAATCTTACAAAAATAATTTCAACATTCATGTTATTCTCCATGAGTCCACAAATAAATATTATTTGACCACTCTGCTTTAGCATTAATTTTAATTGATGATCTTTATCTTTGCAGTCATATTTTTTGAGCCAGATTTATTATTACCGGAAGGGTCTTGAGCCTTTAGAACTGCACATATATGTCCTACCATTAGTTAGTCCCTAAAAATGTAGCTGAACATTTTAAAACAGTTTATAAATCATTACAATTAACAACTTTCAAACTGCCCATCCAAAGCAACTGGCTTGACATGCCATCTGTTATTTTTCCTTTAAAACCTTCTAGTCTGTTTATCTAAGGCAGCCATTTAACATTTAAAATGATGTTCTTTTTTAAGGTATGTGATGGGCTGATGAAGACAAGCTTTTGTTTTAATTATTAACAATTTCTGTGATACGATATAATTTTTGCAGTGTGCTCAGGGCCTTTTACAAATCAAAAGGAATTCAAATAAAACAGTAATTAATGTCAAATGACTAGTCACAAAAGGCCCTATTTAATTAAAAAGTTCTAATCTTTGATTAAACCTCATCACACATTCTCCTGATTGCAAACTGTTGTCTGAAAAAGGAATGTAATTGGGCACATAGTCTATTGTCTCTCTAAAATGACACCTGCAAATTATATGAGCATGGTTTGTTTAAAATTTGAAAATGATTCCTAAGTTATATTTTTATATTGACTGTTTTCTCCTTTTGCCACTATAATTGGAAGCCTTCTTTTTTGTTAAATACATCAGTTAAATATAAAGTCAAGTAAACTTATGTATGATTTATTAAAAATCAGTTAATAAGAATATTTTGGACTATTTTCTTTTGAACTTCAAATTAAAATAAAATTTATTCTTATAAAATCAATAGAAAAGTGAGAAAATGTAATTTTGAGTCTAATAACTATGGTATGTTTTGTGCTTACATTTAGAAATATTTAAAAATCTAAGTGATTTTTTTAAAAGTTCCCATTTTTTTAATACTTCTCATATTCTGTTTTCTCTTTTATTGCATATTGAAATCACCAGTTACTAATTTAGATTTATATATTGCTTTTCATTACATTTATTTATTTTGTGATCATAGTGTTAGATTTAATCCAGTTCAGTTCAGTCGCTCAGTGTTGTCCAACTCTTTGCAACCCCATGGACTGCAGCACACCAGGCCTCCCTGTCCATCACCAACTCCCAGAGTTTATGCAAACTCATGTCGATTGAGTCTGATGCCACCCAACCATCTCATCCTCTGTTGTCCCCTCATAGATTTAATTATAGTTATATAGATTTAATTATAGTTATAGGTCTATAGATTTAATTATAGTTCTCCTATTCTGGGCTTGATCCCTTAATTGGGAAGATTCCCTGGAGAAGAGAATGGCTACCCACTCCAGTATTCTGGCCTGGAGAATTCCATGGACAGAGGAACCTAGCAGGCTACAGTCCATGGGGTTGCAAAGAGTCAGACACAACTGAGCAACTTTCACTTGTTCACTTATTTGGAATAGAAAATGTACTATGTTAATTAGATCATTAAAAAATAAGGATAGGGGGATTCCCTGGTGGTCCAGCAGTTAGAACTTGGTGCTTTCACTGTTGCGCCCAGGATTTATTCCTGGGTTCAATCCCTGGCCAGGGAACTAAGAACCACAAGACATGTGGCGTGGCAAAATAAAAAAAAAAAAAAAAAAAAAAATCAATGATTTTGGTAAGCTTTCAGGACACAAAATTAATGCACAAAATTATCTTATATTTCTATATACTAACAGCAAAATGTCAGAAAGAGAAATCAAGGCAACAATCCCATTACTATTTCATCAAAAGAATAAAATTCCTAGGAATAAACCTACTTAACAAGGCAAAAGACCTATACTCAGAAAACTAAAAGATACTGACGAAATCAAAGGTGACACAGTTAGAGATATATACCATGCTGTTGGATTGGAAGAATCAATACTGTTTAAATGACTATACTACCCAAAGCAATCTACAGAATCAGTGCAGTATCTATCAAATTACCAATGGCATTTATCATAGAATTATAAAATTATGGTTTAATCATAGACAATATAATTCCCTGTGATATACAGTCAGACATTGTTGTTTATCTATCCTATATAGAATATTTTGCATCTGCTAATCCTAAACTCCCAGTTTGTTCCTCCTCAACCCTCCTCACCCTTGACAATCACAAATCTGTTCTTTGAATCTGTGAGTCGATTTCTGTTTCTTAGATATGTTCATTTGTGTCATAGTTTAGATTCCACATACAAGTGGCATGATATGATATTTGCCTTTATGAATTACTTCATTTAGTATGAGAATATATAGGCCTACTCATGTTTCTGCAAATGGCATTACTTTATTCTTTTTAATGATGTATATACATATACACATATATATCTGTGTGTATACACATATATGTATATGCACAAAAGTTTAACTACATACAAATCTTCAAGTTGCAAACTCAAAGATGCAAATGTGCATTTGCATGTCCAATCCCATAAATTTTTCATATGTCTGGTGTACATTGTTATGTGCACGCATCCTCTACAAGTGACCATGCTTTTGTGTACGGTGTTGTATGGAGCAGTAATGCCCAAACTTTTTAGCACCAGGGACCAATTTCATGGGAGACTATTTTTCCACAGGATGGTGAGGGGATGATTCATGTGGGAAATGTCACTGGACCATCTAACTCCTACTGTGCACCCTGGATCCTAACCTGCTGTGGGGGTTGGGGACACTGGTATAGAATGCAGTAGATGTCACTTGGTCTTGTAACATGAATCATTCAATCATTGGCAGGATTCCAAAGTATAAGGCCAAAATCATTGTGCCAGTGACATCGAGTCACAGTTTAATGCTAATTAAAGAGAAAACTAAAAACCTATATGAAGACTTGAAGAAGAAACACAGAAAAGAATCAGAAAGTTTATCTTTTAATGCTAGCCATGATTGGTTTTATTGGCTCAAGACTAGAGCCAATCTTCACAATATTACAGTATTGATAGGTAGTGAGGAAGCAATTTATGATATGGTAATTGCCTGGGAATTTACTGAAGCACTGAGGAATTATTGATGAAGGTGCATCTTTACCCAGGGAGGTTTTTAATGTGGGTAAGACAAGACTGTACTAGAAGAGGATACCAGACCGAAGTTACATCAGAAAGAAGGAAAAGTTGATGCCAGGTTAAAAAGTAGCGAAGGATAGACTAACTCTGTTGCTTGATGGCAATACCTCCAGGGATATGAAATAGGAGCCTCTCTTAGTTTATCACTCAGAGAACCCAAGAACCCTTAAAAACATAAAAGGGCTCTCTTCTTTTTATGTGGAAGAGCAACTCCAAAACCTGGGCTATGCAAGCTATTTTCCAGGACTGATTTTTCCACCACTTTATCCCGGAGGTAGAGAAATATTGCTTGGAGAAAGAAGTGCCATTCAACATTCTTTGTTGCTCCATAATGCTTTGGATCACCCCCTATTCCTGGATGACTTTCATCTCAAGTTAAAGTGGTACATCTGCCACTGAATACCACAGTGTTCATCTAACCTATGGACCAGGGAGTTACAGTGACTGTCAAGAAATATTATTTATATCACACTTTTCATCAGATGGTAAAGGTGAGTGATGAATCAAGAACAACCTTGTGACAATTTTGGAAGAACTATAGCATCTACAAGGCCATAAAGACATTGACTTTGCTTGGCATGAGGTTGTAGCTGTCACCATGAGTGGGGTTTGGAAGAACATTTGCCCACCATTTATTCATGACTTTTGTGGCTTTGAGACAGTGGAAGAGAAGTCCAAAGAGGTCTTTAGCAACTTGGTAACCTTCATGACAAGCTGGATCTGCAAGAGGTCAACTTCATTGAACGCCTTCTTGTACAACATTCGGAGCTTACTAATGAAGACCTGATGGAATTGGGGGCCCAGAGAAAGGACAAAGAGAGGCACAAATAAGAAGTAAACAGAAGAACCTAAGAGATTCATATCACAAGAAATGGAGGAGAAGGAGGAGACACTGTTAGTTATTTGAGATGTTACTATTTTTGAAGCACAGGAACCTAATATAGAATTGTACACAGAGGTTGCAGCAGCCATTCAGAATGCAATCCACTACTACAGTGCCATCTATGATTATAAATAAAAAAAAAAAGAAATCAAAGCTACTACCCAGACATCACTGGATTATTTTTTCAAGAGAGTAGCAAGGAATCCATCAAGGAATCAGAACCTGTGCAATCAACATCATGCATGAGTGAAATGCAGCTTGCCCTCCATCTCCTTTTGCTAATGATCCTTCAGCTCTGCCATCTTTTACTTCCTTTCCCTCCTCCAGTCCACGACTCTTCTCGCCAGCCCATGTATGCCAGCTGTTCTACTGTATTATCATACTTTTCAAGGTACTGTGCTGTGAGGTGTAAAATGTTTGCTTTATTTTTTGTTTGCTTTGTTATGTATTATTTATGTGAAAAATATTATAAACCTATTATACTGAAGTATTATAGAGCCAATCTGCACTTCCCAGGTGGCACTATTGGTAAAGAATCCACTTGCTAATGCAGGAGATTCAAGAAACATGGGTTCGATCCTGGGTTGGGAAGATCCCCTGGGGTAGGGAATGTCAACCAACTCCTGTATTCTTGCCTGGAAAATCCCATGGACAAAGGAGCCTGGAGGGCTACAGTCCATGGGGTTGCAAAAAGTCAGACATGCCTGAGTGATTGAGCATAGCACAAATAGCTGATTGTGTTAGTTTGGTACCTAGGCTAATTTTATTGGCCGTAGGAAAAATTTGGACTTATGAACACGCTACAGGAAGGGAACTCATTCATATATAGGAGACTTACTGTCCCACATCTTTATCTATTCTTCTGCCACTGGACACTTAAGTTGTTTTTGTGTATTGGCTATTGCAAATAGTGCTGCTATGAACATAGGGGATGCATGTAACTTTTTGAATTACAGTTTCATCTGGATGTATGCCTGGAAGTGGGGTTGTTGGATCATATGGCAATTCTATTTTTAGTTTTTTGAGGGACCTCCACACTGTTCTCCATACTGGCTGCACCAATTTACATTCCCACTAACAATACAGGTGGGTTCCCTTTTCTCCACACCCTCTCCAGCATTTGTTATTTGTAGGTTTTTTAAAGTATGGCCATTCTGTCAGATGTGAGTGATATTTAATTGTAGTTTTCATTTGTATTTCTCTAATAATTTATGACATCTACACCTTAAATTTAAAAAAACTTTTTTTTGTATACTTATCACATGAAATATGTATAAAAATAGAATATATAAATATTTTATTATATTGATTAACACTATATATTAATAAATTGTAACTGAAACTTTAACAACAAGCTGTTGTACTTATGACAATTTGGTATCTCATAAATTATTTTTAATTCTAAGATCAAGCTAATGACTAAAGAAATAGAAACGCTTTCTTGAGTCTTCATCTTAAAGTAGAGTTAAGCTCTTTTGTTTAATTATCATAACAGGTCTCAAACTATAGCATCGAGTCAATTATATGCACGACATATATGAGTGGAGCAGTTTGCTAAAGTCTGTGGATCTGACACATCCGTAAAAAACGAAATTAACTTCATAAGGATAATTGAAACAATAAAGCAAGTTAAAAGACATATTATAAAATGATTCAAAAATTAATCCTGTCAAGTATTTAACATGGTGTCAAAATTGATAACTATCTATGGAAAATGAAAATATAAATATAAATTCTTATTGAATGTTTATGACTTTTTTCTCTGAAAACTTAACAGACTACTATAATTCTTTATACATAATAATGTAATAAATTCTCTAACTCTGGATACAGTTCCTGTGATAACAAAAAATTCTACCAGTTAAACAGTCAACGAGACTTTATCAAAGACCATTCCAATAAGGGAGAAAGACTGAACTCAGCTTCACAAGGGAAAAAAAAAATGTAAGAGTTTTTAAATGAAGGGATGAGCTGGTACAAAAGGACTAGAGAACATTAGTGGGGAGGTTTGGTCACTGAGGTTATCTGTATTTCCTAATTATCACTGTAGAAGTTAGCCAGAAAATTGGGGGATAATTACATTTCAAAGAGATGACTCTCATTTATTCCAGAAATACATTCGTTTGTTGTCAAAGATTTACATCTCAAAGAGGCAGAGAAAGAATTTGCAATTGTAAGTTTGCTAAGCAAATATCTTATGAAAAGTCAGAGGCCTGGAGTCAGGCCAAAGCCTGTCTGTAGTTGAGTTAAGCAGAAAGTGAAGGCCTTCTTGGTAAGATGAATTTTCTTTTCACCTTTTACTTAAAGTGAGCATTTTGTGAAGAGTAGAGATGACACTAATAATAGTTTGTCAATTTTTATATTGCTTACTTTGGACTCCAATGAGTCCTTGTTAATTAATATATCTTAAATATATTTAAGGATTTAAAATATATATATATTAGGATTCTTCCAAATGTGATATCAATGACACCAGCACTGAAGTGATGTGCTATTTCATTTGCCATTGACATTTCATCTCATCACACCACCCTAAAGCAGACATTTCTATTATCTCCATGTTATCGTTGAGGAAATCAAAGTATAGAAACTTTAAAGTAACTTACCTAAGGTCAAACTTGAACTGCCACTGCATGTTGTAGCTTGTTGACCTGGGCAGAGACAAAATGGATTAGATAATTAATAAAATGGAGCAATCATAAGCAGCATCAGTATGGTGATAACAAGGACTAGTAGGGGCATTCAGTTCAGTTTAGTCACTCAGTTGTGTCCGACTCTCCGCGACCCCATGAATCACAGCACTCCAGGCCTCCCTGTCCATCACCAACTCCCGGAGTTCACTCAAACTCATGTCCACAGAGTCGATGATGTCATCCAGCCATCTCATTCTCTGTCATCCCCTTCTCCTCCCGACCCCAACCTTTCCCAGCATCAGAGTCTTTTCCAGTCAGTCAACTCGTTGCATGAAGTGGCCAAAGTATTGGAGTTTCAGCTTTAGCATCAGTCCTTCCAATATAGGGCATTAGCCAACTCCAAATTCCCATCACCAGGAGGATCCCCCAAAGAGAGATTGTAGCCACCCTGAGAACTCTCCAGCTCGTTCTTTGAGATCCTGTAGGGTCTGAATGTTTTTCTTGAGGACTGTGAGACTTTCTTTAACTTAGCTGAAGGTATTTACCCAGAAACAACACGTCTCATTCAAGATGACTCAAGTCCCTCCTTGTTCAGGGATCAGGAGATCTATCTCCTGTCTGTTTTGGAGTACAACCCCTGCCAAGATGTGTTGGCTATTGAGTGTTGTCCTGGGAAATATTATCCCAAGAAACTAGATTTTGGGGGCTATTCATTAGAAAGGCACTCATTGGTAGTTCTGAATACGTATCTGAGATCTCCCAGGGTTTCACAGGTGTAATGAGTGTCCTCTTCTATTTTCTTCCATGGCTTGACTCATGAGTAGTGAATCCAGGAGTCATGCCCTGGTACCTTAACTGCTGTGGGGATAGAAAATATTACAGGGTAAGGGTCTTTCCAAGTGATCTGGAGTTGAGACTTTGGGGACCCATATTTACAGGCTTTAATTAGGACTTGAGTCCCTGGAGCATATAGTGGTGGCTCTTTAGAATCTTTTGGGTCTTGGTTGACACACAACAAGCATATATCCTTTTGGAATTGCCCAGTGGCCATGGTATAAGACTGGAGACTCTGAGCCTCTGGATCTAGGAAGAGGTCATTGACATAAACATCTCATGTAGCATCTCATAAGGACTAAGACCAACCTGTTCCTTAGGGGCAATATGGGTGTGGAGAAGAGTTATTGGTAAACCCTCCTTCCATCCCAGGGAGGTCTGCTGAGTTATCATTTTTGTCACTGATTTTAAGAATTGGTTGACTCTTTCTACATTTCCTGAAAACTGAGGCATAATGGAGATAATAAGTAATGCCCAATGCAAAATCACTGTGGATGCTGATTGCAGCCGTGAAATTAAAAGACGCTTACTCCTTGGAAGGAAAGTTATGACCAACCTAGATAGCATATTAAAAAGCAGAGATATTACTTTGCCAACAAAGGTCCGTCTAGTCAAGGCTATAGTTTTTCCCGTGGTCATGTATGGATGTGAGAGTTGGACTGTGAAGAAAGCTGATCGCCGAATAATTGATGCTTTTGAACTGTGGTGCTGGAGAAGACTCTTGAGAGTCCCTTGTACTGCAAGGAGATCCAACCAGTCCATTCTAAAGGAGATCAATCCTGGGTGTTCATTGGAAGGACTGATGCTAAAGTTGAAACTGCAATACTTTGGCCACCTCATGAGAAGAGTTGACTCACTGGAAAAGACTCTGATGCTGGGAGGGATTGGGGTAGGAGGAGACGGGGATGACAGAGAATGAGATGGCTGGATGGCATCACCGACTCTATGGACATGAGTTTGAGTGAACTCCGGGAGTTGGTGATGGACAGGGAGGCCTGGCGTGCTTTGATTCATCGAGTCGCAAAGAGTCGGACACGACTGAACGACTGAACTGAACTGAACTGAATGCATTTGCAGCAAGCTATTTTAGAAGACTTGTCATGGTTTGGACACTTTGGCCCAATGCCCTGCCTGTCTACAGATTAGGCATTTGCTAGTGCCTTGTCTTTAAGGACTCAGGGTTTGCCATAAAGCTTCCCTGGAAGTCAGACAGCATCTGGGCATGCCTTGGCTCTTCCTTTTCTCCCTTTCCTGGGTCATGGCTTCCCTCTCCTGTTCTCTGTTATAAAAGGTATTGGTGGCTGTCTGGACCATCTCATCCAAAGAGGCTTCAGGGTCCTGCTGTTGTAGCTGTTGTGACTATCCTGATGTCTGATGCATACTGGGGCAGGAATTTGTCCTTTAAAATCACCTGCCCCTCCTAAGAGTCTTAATCCAGATTGGTAAACTTTTGGAGGGCCTCTTTTAGCCTTTCTAGAAAGTCAATGGGGTTCTCGTTGGGCTCCTGAGTTATTGCTGAGACCTGGGCATAGCTGATTACTTTTTCCTGGGCTGCTTTCAATCCTGCCTTTACACAGATTAGAAAACGATCCCTTTCCCAGATGTGCTTGCTGCTGCTGCTGCTGCTAAGTCACTTCACTCGTGTCCGACTCTGTGTGATCCAATAAACGGAAGCCCACCAGGCTCCCCCATCCCTGGGATTCTCCAGGCAAGAACACTGGAGTGGGTTGCCATTTCCTTCTCCAATGTGTGAAAGTGAAGTCGCTCAGTCGTGTCCGACCCTTAGCGACCCCACGGACTGCAGCCTACCAGGCTCCTCCATCCATGGGATTTTCTAGGCAAGAGTACTGGAGTGGCTTGCCATTGCCTTCTCCGCCAGATGTGCTTAGCGTCATTATAATTCCAATTAGGATCTGAAGAGGGGACTGCAGTTTCCACTCAGTTCAGTTCAGACATTCAGTCGTGTCCGACTCTTTGCGACCCCGTGAATCACAGCACACCAGGCCTCCCTGTCCATCATCAACTCCTGGAGTTCACTCAAACTCATGTCCATCGAGTCGGTGATGCCATCCAGCCATCTCATTCTCTGCCGTCCCCTTCTCCTCCCGCCCCCAATCCCTCCCATCATCAGAGTCTTTTCCAGTGAGTCAACTCGTCTCAAGAGGTGGCCAAAGTATTGGAGTTTCAGCTTCAGCATCAGTCCTTCCAATGAACACCCAGGATTGATCTCCTTTAGAATGGACTGGTTGGATCTCCTTGCAGTACAAGGGACTCTCAAGAGTCTTCTCCAGCACCACAGTTCAAAAGCATCAATTCTTTGGCGATCAACTTTCTTCACAGTTCAACTTTCACATCCATACATGACCACTGGAAAAACCATAGCCTTAACTAGATGGACCTTGGTTGGCAAAGTGTCTCTGCTTTTTAATATGCTATCTAGGTTGATCATAACTTTCCTTTCAATGAGTAAGCGTCTTTTAATTTCATGGCTGCAATCAGCATCTGCAGTGATTTTGGAGCCCCCGAAAAAATAAAGTCTGAGACTGTTTCCACTGTTTCCCCATTTATTTCCCATGAAGTGATAGGACCAGATCCCATGATCTTTGTTTTCTGAATGTTGAGCTTTAAGTCAACTTTTTCACTCTCCTCTTTCACTTTCATCAAGAGGCTTTTGAGTTCTTCTTAACTTTCTGCCATAAGCGTGGTGTCATCTGCTTATCTGAGGTTATTGACATTTCTCCCAGCAATCTTGATTCCAGCTTGTGCTTCTTCCAGCCCAGCACTCCTCTTGATGTACTCTGCACACAAGTTAAATAAGCAGGGTGACAACACACAGCCTTGACGTACTCCTTTTCCTATTTGGAACCAGTCTGTTGTTCCATGTCCAGTTCTAACTGTTGCTTCCTGACCTGCATACAGGTTTCTCAAGAGGCAGGTCAGGTAGTCTGGTATTCCCATCTCTTTCAGAATTTTCCACAGTTTATTGTGATCCACACAGTCAAAGGCTTTGGCATAGTCAATAAAGCAGAAATAGATGTTTTTCTAGAACTCTCTTGGTTTTTCCATGATCCAGCGAGTGTTGGCAATTTGATCTCTGGTTCCTCTGCCTTTTCTAAAACCAGCTTGAACATCTACAAGTTCACAGTTCATGTATTGCTGAAGCCTGTCTCGGAGAATTTTGAGCATGACTTTACTAGTGTGTGAGATGAGTGCAACTGTGTGGTAATTTGAGCATTCTTAGTCATTACCTTTCTGAGTATTTATCATTTGACATGTGAAGCCCCATTGCATACCTTCAGGCTTCCATTAAGACCATAGTATGCTCAGGTTCAGATAAAGTTTGACTAAATATGTCCATGATGTCCTTCCATATCATGTCAAAGGCCAAGGTAATATGTTAGAATGTATCTATATATTTGCCTAGGTCATCTGTATAGCTTCCCAGGTCTTGTTGGATCTGTCTTAGTTCTAAGACAGAGAAGGGCTTATGGACCCAGGCTGGTCCGAATTCTCCTCCAGTTTCAACTAACGGACATACTCTAGCTGGCTTTTGTGAAGGGGGTGCTCCCAGATATGGGGGCACGTTTGGATACAAGGAGGGAGCACCATGCAACTCAGGAGCTGTGGGAGGTGAACCTTCACGGGGGGGGGGGGTGTTCCTTCTCTTGGTTGTCTGTGCCTAACACCATTTGCCTAGTAGACTCACTTTTAGGGCATACAACAATCCCATACTTAAGACAGAGTTCCTTCATATCTCTTAGTCAGAAGAAAATTTGGACATAGGGGATCTCTGCCCATTTCCCTTGTCTTTTGCAGAATAATTCTAGCTGAAGGATGGTATTGTAATTTAAACTCCTATCCTCAGGCCAGTGTTCCTTGTTCCCCAGTGGATAGCGTGGCGACGAAGTGGCACAAAAAATTTTAAGTGACTTCTCCTTAGAGTTAGAGGATCAAACAGCTTCCAGTTACCAAGTATGCATCTAAAGGATGTCTTTTGTGAAATGGATTAGTTATTTCCCATCTGAAAGACAGTGATGACAAGGAGGAAAAGAAAAAAAAAAAAAAGAAAACTAATAAGCCTCCTTCAATTTCCTTGGGTGGACTTCCTTAGGGGTGAGTCTTTTTGAGACTTATCCTACCCAGTACTGTTGCAACCTGAGGCATGACAGCCTCCTGGAGATTGAATCCCCGGGCAGGTTGAGGCATGTTGGCCTCCCGAGAATTGGGTCCCTGGGCAGGTCAAGGCTTGTCGACCTCCTGGGACCTCTGGACTGGTAGATCCCAAAGCAGGTTGAGGCATGACAATATTTTGAGGGCCAGATCCCTAGGCAAGTCAAGGCAGGTCGACTTCCTGGGGCCCCTGGACTGGAGTTGGGCGTCTCCAAGGTCTCCATTGTGAACAGTGCTGGGTAGGATTAAGGGGTTGTAATTTTAACTCTTGACAAAACTCTATTAGCCTTTGCCCTGCTTCATTCCGTTCTCCAAGGCCAAATTTGGCTGCTACTCCAGGTGTTTCTTGACTTCCTACTTTGGCATTCCAGTCCCCTATGATGAAAAGGACATCTTTTTTGGGTGTTAGTTCTAAAAGGTCTTGTAGGTCTTCATAGAACCGATTAACTTCGGCTTCTTCAGCATTACTGGTTGGGGCATAGGCCTGGATTACTGTAATATTGAATGGTTTGCCTTGGAAACGAACAGAAATCATTCTGTCGTTTTTAAGATTGCATCCAAGAACTGCATTTCGGACTCTTTTGTTGACCATGATGGCTATTCCATTTCTTCTAAGGGATTCCTGCTCACAGTAGTAGATATAATGATAATCCGAGTTAAATTCACCCATTCCAGTCCATTTTAATTCACTGATTCCTAGAATGTCTATGTTCACTCTTACCATCTCCTGTTTGACCACTTCCAATTTGCCTTGATTCATGGACCTAACATTCCAGGTTCCTATGCAATATCGCTCTTTACAGCATCGGACCTTGCTTCTATCACCAGTCACATCCACAACTGGGTATTGGTTTTGCTTTTGCTCCATCCCTCTATTCCTTCTAGAGTTATTTCTCCACTGAGCTCCAGTAGCATACTGGGCACCTACCAACCTGGGGAATTCCTCATTCAGTATCCTATCATTTTGCCCTTTGATACTGTTTATGGGGTTCTCAAGACAAGTATACTGAAGTGGTTTGCCATTCCCTTCTCCAGTGGACCACATTCGGCTGTGGTCCATGTGATCAGATCGGCTAGTTTCCTGTGATTATGATTTCAGTGTGTCTGCCCTCTGATGCCCCCTCGCAATACCTACCGTCTTATTTGGGTTTCTCTGACCTTGGGTGTGGGATATCTCTTCACAGCCGCTCCAGCAAAGTGCAGCCACTGCACCTTACCTTGGATGAGGGGTATCTCCTCAAGGCCGCCCCTCCTGACCTTGAAAGTGGAGTAGCTCCTCTCCGCCCTCTTGTGCCCGCGCAGCCACCGCCTGTTGGACGTGGGGTAGCTCCTCACGGCCGCTCCTCTTTGCGTGGTTCGTTGCTCCGGGGCCGGGATCTCTCGCATCTGCGCCGCACTGGTCATAGCAAACACTGTCTTCCAACAACACAAGAGAAGATTCTACACATGGACATCACCAGATGGTCAACACCGAAATCAGATTGATTATATTCTTTGCAACCAAAGATGGAGAAGCTCTATACAGTTAGCGAAAACAAGACCAGGAGCTGACTGTGGCTCAGATCATGAACACCTTATTGTGAAATTCAGACTTAAATTGAAGAAAGTAGGGAAAACCACTAGACCATTCAGATATGACCTAAATCAAATCCCTTATGATTATACAGTGGAAGTGAGAAATAGATTTAAGGGATTAGATCTCATAGATAGAGTGCCTGATGAACTCTGGACGGAGGTTCGTGACACTGTACAGGAGACAGGGACCAAGACCACCCCCAATGGAAAAGAAATGCAAAAGAGCGAAATGGCTGTCTGAGGAGGCCTTACAAATAGCTGTGAAAAGAAAAGAAGCGAAAAGCAAAGGAGAAAAGGAAAGATATAAGCATCTGAATGCAGAGTTCCAAAGAATAGCAAGGAGAGATAAGAAAGCCTTCCTCAGTGATCAATGCAAAGAAAAAGAGGAAAACAACAGAATAGGAAAAACAAGAGACCTCTTCAAGAAAATTAGAGATTCCAAGGGAACATTTCATGCAAAGATGGGGCCGATAAAGGACAGAAATGGTATGGACCTAACAGAAGCAGAATATATTAAGAAGAGGTTGCAAAAATACACAGAAGAACTGTCCAAAAAGATCTTCATGACCAAGGTAGTCATGATAACGTGATCACTGACCTAGAGCCAGACATCTTGGAATGTGAAGTCAATTGTGCCTTAGAAAGCATCACTACGAACAAAGCTAGTGGAGGTGATGGAATTCCAGTTGAGCTATTTCAAGTCTTGAAAGATGATACTGTGAAAGTGCTGCACTCAATATGCCAGCAGATTTGGAAAACTCAGCAATGGCCACAGGACTGGAAAAGGTCAGTCTTCATTCCAATCCCAAAGAAAGGCAATGCCAAAGAATGCTCAAACTACTGCACAGTTGCACTCATCTCACACGCTAGTAAAGTCATGCTCAAAGTTCTCCAAGCCAGGCTTCAGCAATATGTGAACCGTGAACTCCCAGATGTTCAAGCAGGTTTTAGAAAAGGCAGAGGCACCAGAGTTCAAATTGCCAACATCTGCTGGATCATGGAGAAAGCAAGAGAGTTCCAGAAAAACATCTATTTCTGCTTTATTGGCTATGCCAAAGCCTTTGACTGTGTGGATCACAATAAACTGTGGAACATTCTGAAAGTGATGGGAATTCCAGACCACCTGACCTGCCTCTTGAGAAACCTGTATGCAGGTGACGAAGCAACAGTCAGAACTGTATATGGAACAACAGACTGGTTCCAAATAGGAAAAGAAGTACGTCAAGGCTGTGTGTTGTCACCTTGCTTATTTAACTTATATGCAGAGTACATCATGAGGAACGCTGGGCTGGAAGAAGCACAAGCTGGAATCAAGATTGCTGGGAGAAATATCAATAACCTCAGATATGCAGATGACACTACGCTTATGGCAGAAAGTGAAGAGGAACTCAAAAGCCTCTTGATGAAAGTGAAAGAGGAGAGTGAAAAGGTTGGCTTGAAGCTCAACATTCAGAAAACGAAGATCATGGCATCTGGTCCCATCATTTCATGTCAAATAGATGGAAAGACAGTGGAAACAGTGTCAGACTTTATTTTTTGGGCTCCAAAATCACTGCAGATGCTGATTGCAGCCATGAAATTAAAAGACGCTTGCTCCTTGGAAGGAAAGTTATGACCAACCTTGATAGTATATTAAAAAGCAGAGACATTATTTTGCCAACCAAGGTCCGTCTAGTCAAGGCAATGGTTTGTCCCGTGGTCATGTATGGATGTGAGAGTTGGACTGTGAAGAAAGCTGATCGCCGAAGAATCGATGCTTTTGAACTGTGGTGTTGGAGAAGACTCTTGAGAGTCCCTTATACTGCAAGGAGATCCAACCAGTCCATTCTAAAGGAGATCAATCCTGGGTGTTCATTGGAGGGACTGATGCTAAAGCTGAAACTGCAATACTTTGGCCACCTCATGTGACGAGTTGACTCACTGGAAAAGACTCTGATGCTGGGAAAGGTTGGGGGCGGGAGGAGAAGGGGACGACGGAGAATGAGATGGCTGGATGGCATCACCGACTCTGTGGACATGAGTTTGAGTGTACTCCGGGAGTTGGTGATGGACAGGGAGGCCTGGCGTGCTGTGATTCATGGGGTCGTGGAGAGTCGGACACAACTGAGCGACTGAACTGAACTGAACTTAACTGAATTTTAACTCATTGCCAGTTTATTCACCGCAGATGGGAATAGATATCATGATGTAAAGCAATCGAAGCCTGTGCCCTGAGACTGAGTAAGAGGATAACTCTTACTGCTCTAAGGGAAGGTTCAGTTCAGTCGCTCAGTCGTGTCCGACTCTTTGCGACCCCATGAATCACAGCACACCAGGCCTCCCTGTCCATCACCAACACCTGGAGTTCAATCAAACTCATGTCCATCGAGTTGGTGATGCCATCCAGCCATCTCATTCTCTGCCGTCCCCTTCTCCTCCTGCCCCCAATCCCACCCAGCATCAGAGTCTTTTTCAGTGAGTCAACTCGTCTCATGAGGTGGCCAAAGTATTGGAGTTTCAGCTTTAGAAACAGTCCTTCCAATGAACACCCAGCATTGATCTCCTTTAGAATGGACTGGTTGGATCTCCTTGAAGTCCAAGGAACTCTCAAGAGTCTTCTCCAACACCACAGTTCAAAAGCATCAATTCTTCGGCAACCAGCTTTCTTCACAGTCCAACTCTCACATCCCATACATGACCACGGGAAAAACCATAGCCTTGACTAGATGGACCTTGGTTGGCAAAGTAATGTCTCTGCTTTTTAATATGCTATCTAAGTTGGTCATAAATTTCCTTCCAAGGAGTAAGCGTCTTTTAATTTCCTGGCTGCAATCAGCATCCACAGTGATTTTGGAGCCCAAAAAAATAAAGTCTGACACTGTTTCCACTGCTTCTCCATCTTAAATTGAAGAAAGTAGGGAAAACCACTAGACCATTCAGATATGACCTAAATCAAATCCCTTATAATTATACAGTGGAAGTGAGAATTAGATTTAAGGGACTAGTTCTGATAGATAAAATGCCTGATGAACTCTGGATGGAGGTTCATGACATTGTACAGGAGACAGGGACCAAGACCATCCCCATGGAAAAGAAATGCAAAAAAACAAAATGGCTGTCTGAGGAGGCCTTACAAATAGCTGTGAAAAAAAAGACAAGTGAAAAACAAAGGAGAAAAGGGAAGATATAAGCATTTGAATAGCAAGGAGAAATAAGAAAGCCTTCCTCAGTGATCAATGCAAAGAAATAGAGGAAAACAACAGAATAGGAAAAACAAGAGATCTCTTCAGGAAAATTAGAGATATCAAGGGAATATTTCATGCAAAGATGGGCTCGATAAAGGACAGAAATGGTATGGACCTAACAGAAGCAGATGGTATTAAGAAGAGGTGGCAAGAATACACAGAAGAACTATACAAAAAAGATCTTCATGACCAATATAATCACGATGGCGTGATCACTCACCTAAGGGAAGGTAGGTCACTGATTTCCTCAACTAGTCCTCCATAAAAGCAGCTTAGGGTGTTTCCAATGGCAAACATTTCATTATCAAAAGTCCACTTAAGGTAATAACAGAAGTAATGACAAAGGAGTGGGTCATCTGGCCCTGTTAGGGGCATTAAGAATATTTTAATAATAAGCAGGGTGGAGCAATATTGCCTACAAGTGGGTAGGGTCCTGATTGTATGTTTAGTAAGTGGCTTAAGAACAAATTGATAAGAGGCAACAGACCAGTTATTCTATAAAAGTAGAGTGGAGATTTGATCCTGGGGTAGGTTTGTAACTTTAGGAGAAGGGTGGTAAAGCTTTGGGCCCAAATGGCCTGCAGGTCTAGCTCCCAAAGTGGCAAACATTGTCCCTGGAAGCCCAATTTCCTTCGAAGGGATGCCAACAGATGGACTTCCAGTAGGCATTGTGTGCCTGTCTCCTGCCCTAGCAGGTTCACTGAGAGAGGTTGATTTTACACATGTTGTAGGAAACATGGAAGATGAAGGCCTGAATGACTAGAGGGATTGGATATCATACAGTGTTTCCCTCCCAAAGACCAGCTATTTTCTGGTTGTCCCTCCAGAAGATTGTAGCGGCAACATTGTGGGCCCAGATGGGGCTCAGGAAAAGAGCATGAAACAGGAGGGAAAGGGGCAGGGCACAACTTTTGAAAGAATGACGTAGCACAAGGGCATAGCATAAACTGATTAAAATCAAATGGGTCCAAGATGACAAGTCAAATTCAACTAAACCTTGATTTCCCAAACTGCAAGCTAAATGACACACCCAGGTGGCAGGACAGTTCCAAGGCACTGTCAAAAGAATGAGGAGTCGGTGGCTCCCAATGTTTCAGATGATCCTCCCACTCATTAGCATATGAATTCACCTAGCTGGAAAAAAATAGCCACACCACATTCCTTGGCCAAAGCACTTGCCCTCTGCAATGGCCCACACCCTGCAGAGTGCTTCTTTCTATATCAGAACAAATCCACCTCTTACCTATTGTGTCTCTGAGACATCAGAGCCTGAGCTTCATTAGGTTCTGAAGCCAGGCACCTTGGGTTTTGGCCAGTCTCAAGTCCTGGGAGAGAGGAGCTGAAAGACATGAGGAAAAAGTAGTGGGAAAAACATGCCAAGGAATCCCCTTCATAACCTGCTAGAGAATCTGCTAAATACCTGACATGTGCTCACAGTTTTCATTGACCTGATCCTTGCCACAAAGAAGAATAAGGACAGAAGAACCCCCACCAGCTTGGGCAATAGCTACTGGATCAATAGTGGAGCCTTTGGGGCACACTGAGGAGTAGCCCCTGCCAGAGTCCCACAGTTGCACCCACGGCTGCTCACCTGTTCGCAAGGGTTGGTTCAAGGAAACAAGAAAAGAGATTGTAAAGAAATTAAGATTTTGTTAGGCATGTGTCCTTCCATCTATAGGAGCGAGTACATCCTACCTTAAGCAGTGGTCTTCTAGAATCTGAGACTGAGACACGTGAGCTTTCTGCTGAGTTTGTTTTTTGCTGTCTTGGTTTCCAGCACTCTGGGCTTCTTGTCACTTCCCCTGCACTGGGTTTTCTTTTTGTTCAGCTTCCACCATGGGAGAGTTCACCCAGTTGGGCTCCTGCTGTGTTTGACCTCCTCCTTGCGGGGGCCATGCTGAGGTTGTTTCAGCCACATTAAATACGAGTGTATAATTTCCTCAGTTCTGTCTCATCACAACAAAAATTTGAAGTGACAGATGGACCAGTGTTACAGCCCTCGAATGGACCAGTGTTACAGCTCCATATTACAGCACAGCTTTATTTATAAAGTAAAGGAAAATACATCCTTCAGTTGTGAGGGCATGCTGACCCAAAAGACATGAAGAGAAGAGAGTCCCCCCACCCAGTTTTGGTTCTTCTTTTTATATGTTTTTTTTCTCCTCCCCTGGTCCTGCCCTATGTAAATTGTGCTAGCCAGGAGTGCTGTTTGTTTTACCTGAGATCCTCACTCCAGTCCTTGGGCCTTCCTTTGTTTTTTATTTTCTCAGGCTTTTCTCTTCCTTGTCTTTTCAGTTCAGTTCAGTTCAGTCCAGTTCAGTCGCTCAGTCGTGTCCAACTCTTTGTGACCCCATGAATCACAGCACGCCAGGCCTCCCTGTCCATCACCAACTCCCAGAGTTCACTCAAACTCATGTCCATAGAGTCGGTGATGCCATCCAGCCATCTCATTCTCTGTCGTCCCCGTCTCCTCCCACCCCCAATCCCTCCAAGCATCAGAGTCTTTTCCAGTGAGTCAACTCGTCACATGAAGTGGCCAAAGTATTGGAGTTTCAGGTTTACCATCAGTCCTTCCAATGAACACCCAGGGTTGATCTCCGTTAGAATGGACTGGTTGGATCTCCTTGAAGTCCAAGGGACTCTCAAGAGTCTTCTCCAGCACCACAGTTCAAAAGCATCAATTCTTCAGTGATCAGCTTTCTTCACAGTCCAACTTTCACATCCATACATGACCACTGGAAAAACCATAGCCTTGACTAGACGGACCTTTGTTGTCAAAGTAATGTCTCTGCTTTTTAATATACTATCTAATTTGGTAACTTTCCTTCCAAGGAGTAAGAGTCTTTTAGCCACTGCCATTTCTGAACACCTTTATCCTATTCTAACTACCTAACATACTCATGGAGGAACTTGAGCAGAGGAGAATTCAGCAGAGAATTTGGGCAAATGTTAAGAGTCCAAGCTTTAGCTAATTGAAATCATATCCCTGGTTTCACATCCATGGATACAGCCAACTGAATGGAAAACATTACAAAAAAATACCAAAAAAATTGCAAACTGCAAAACTTGAATTTACTGCATGCCAGCAAGTATTTACATGACATTTATATTGTGTTTACAACTATCTTCATAGCATTTACATTGTACTAAGTATTATAATTAATCTAGAAATGATTTAAGGAATAATGAAGGATGTAAATAGGTCATATGCAAACACTACTCCACTTTATATAAGGGACTTGATAATCTATTGATTTTAGTATCTGTGGAAGTCCTGGAACCTATCCCCATTGCATACCAAGGGACAATTGTACAAGAAAACAAATACATTGCCCAGTCTTAATTTTAAAAACATCATTCAAAAGATGAAATGAAAAACTATGAAAGGAATTGGGAACTAATTCAACTTAGGTTTTACACTGCAAAGAAAACAGTGACATAATGAAAAGACAACCTACTGACTAGGAGAAAATATTCTGAAATGATATGACTGACAAAGGCTTAACAACAAAAATATATTAGCAGCTTATATAATTCAATATCATAGAAACAAAGAAGTCAATTAAAATATGGGCACAAGATCTGAATAGACGTTATCATAAAGATGATATGCAGAACATGAATATTGCTGATCAGCAGAGAGATGCAAATCCAAACCACAATGAGCTGTTTCCATACACCTGTCAAAACGGCTATCATCAAAAAGTCTACAAATAATAAATATTGGAAGGGTGTGGAGAAAAGGGAATACAAGTACCTTGTTGGTGGAACTATAAATTGGAGCAGCCACTATTGAAAGCAATATGGAGATTCCCTGAAATACTGAAAATATAACTACTATATGATCCAACAATTCCACTGCTGGGTATATACCTGAAGAAAATGAAAAAAACTAATCCAAAAAGATACATGCACCCCAATGTTCATAATAACATTGTTTACAACAGCCAAGATATGCAAGCAACCCTAGTGTCCACCAATGGGTGATGAGTACAACAGAATATTACTAAGCCATAAAAATAATGAAATACTAACATTTTCAACAACATGAATGGACTAGAGAATACTATGCTCAGTGAAATAATGCAGATGGAGAAAAAAATGTACTTTATGTTATCATTTATATATGGAATCTAAAAACATAACAAATGAATGTACATAACAAAAGTAACAGACTCATCTTTAACTCCTTTTCCAATTTTGAACACTTTGGTTCAAACTGGTAAAGGAGCATGTCAAGGCTGTATATTGTCACCCTGCTTATTTAACTTACACACAGAGTACATCATGCAAAATGCCAGGCTGGATGAATCACAAACTGAAGTCAAGATTGAATCACAAGTTAGAATCAAAACTCAACTTTTAAAAGACAAAGCTCATGGCATTTGGTCCTATCATTTCATGGAAAATAGATAGGGAAAATGTGGAAACAGAGTAAGATTTCATTCTTGGGGGCTCCAAAATAACTGCAGACAGTGGCTGCAGCCAAGAAATTAAAAGACACTTGTTCCTTGAAAGAATAACTATGACAAACCTAGACAGTATATTAAAAAGCAGAGACATAACTTTACTGACAAAGGTCTGTGTAGTCAAAGTTATGGTTTTTCCAGTAGTCGTGTATGGATGTGAGAGTTCGACCATAAACAAGGCTGAGTAGTGAAGAAATGAAGCTTTTGAACTGTAGTGTTGTAGAACACTCTTGAGGGTCCTTTGGACAGCAAAGATACCCAACCAGTCAATCCAAAGGAAATCAGTCCTGAATATTCATTGGAAAGACTGGCATGAAACTGAAGCTCCAATACTTTGGTCACCTGATGCGAGGAGCTGACTCGTTGAAAAAGACTCTGATGCTGGGAAATATTGAGGGCAAGAGAAGGGGGCAACAGAGGATGAGGTGTTTGGATGGCATCACTGACACAATGGACAAAGTTTGAGTTTGCACAAACTTCAGGAGATAGTGAAGGACAGGGAAGCCAGGTGTGTTGCAGTTCATGGGGTCAAAAACAGACAACTTAGTGATTAAACAACAGACTCATAGATATAGAGAAAAATTGGAGACTACTAACAGCTCAACATTCAGAAAACAAAGATCATGGCATCTGGTCCCATCACTTCATGGGAAATAGATGGGGAAACAGTGGAAACAGTCTCAGACTTAATTTTTTTGGGCTCCAAAATCACTGCGGATGCTGATTGCAGCCATGAAATTAAAAGACGCTTACTCCTTGGAAGGAAAGTTATGACCAACCTAGAGAGCATATTAAAAAGCAGAGACATCACTTTGCCAACCAAGGTCCATCTAGTCAAGGCTATGGTTTTTCCAGTGGTCGTGTATGGATGTGAGAGTTGGACTGTGAAGAAAGCTGATCACCGAAGAATTGATGCTTTTGAACTGTGGTGCTGGAGAAGACTCTTGAGAGTCCCTTGGACTGCAAGGAGATCCAACCAGTCCATTCTAGAGGAGATCAATCCTGGGTGTTCATTGGAAGGACTGATGTTGAAGCTGAAACTCCAATACTTTGGCCACCTCATGCGATGAGTTGACTTACTGGAAAAGACTGTGATGCTGGGAGGGATTGGGGGCGGGAGGAGAAGGGGACGACAGAGAATGAGATGGCTGGATGGCATCACCAACTCGATGGACATGAACTTGAGTGAACTCTGGGAGTTGGTGATGGACAGGGAGGCCTGGCGTGCTGTGATTCATGGGGTGGCAAAGAGTCAGACACAACTAAGCGACTGAACTGAACTGAACAGGGAGTAGGTAGTGGGAAGGGGCGAAATAGGAGTTTGGGACTAAGACATAAACTACAATGTACAAAGTATACAAGATAATAAGTGTCTATTTTACAAAACAAGAAAAGATAGTCATTATTTTATAACTTTAAATGAAATATAATCTATAAAATATTATATCACTAGGTAGTACACCTAAAACTAATATAATACTCTAAAGCAACTATATATCAATTAAAAAATTATTAGGACTTTTGTTTCTATGCATTTGAAAAGAGAAAATAGAAAAATTTATATAGCACTTTTTGAGTTTAAATTTTTCCTTTGTATTGATTTGACATATTACATTAGGCCACATAATATACCTTTTCCTTATAGGATGATTATGATAATGATGATGATGATGATAAATACTGAAATTAATTATTACAACTTCTGAGCTAGGTTATTTGCATTCAGTAGCTGATTTAACACTGATATATAATGAGCTGTTTTTTTTTCCAATAGTGTTGATTTATTAAATCAATACCATTCTAGAGGAGATCAACCCTGGGTGTTCATTGGAAGGACTTATGCTAAAGCTGAAACTCCAATACTTTGGCCACCTCATGCGACGAGTTGACTCACTGGAAAAGACTCTGATGCTGGGAGCGATTGGGGGCAGGAGGAGACGGGGACAACAGAGAATGAGGTGGCTGGATGTCATCACCGACTCAATGGACATGAGTTTGAGTGAACTCCGGGAGTTGGTGATGGACAGGGAGGCCTTTCGTATTGTGGTTCATGGGGTCGCTAAGAGTCGGACACGACTGAGCGACTGAACTGAACTGAACTGAACCACTGACTTTTATTTTATATTCTAATAATAATAATAATAAAAACATTTATTTCTCAAATCACTTGTCAAGACTTGCATCAAGGTTTTCATATCTGGTAGATCATTAGCTACTTACAGAACACACAGGCACAGAGAGCATGAGAAAGCGGCCCGCAGTAACAGAGCAAGCGAATGGTGAGACCAGGGTTCACGTCGGGGAAACTGGCTTCATAACCTTCAACCTGAAGCATAAAGCTCAGCTGCCTCATCCAGCATTCCCCATGTTACATAATTAACATAAAGTAAGGAAAAGTAAAGGGCTTCCCAGGTGGCAGTAGGAAAGAACCTGATACCAATGCAGAAGAGGTGAGGTCCATATCTGGGTCATGAAGATACCCTGGAAAAGGAAATGGCAACTCACTCCGGTATTCTTGCCTGGGAAATCCCATGGATGGAGGAGCCATGCTGGGCTACAATCCATGGAGTCTCAAAGAGTTGGACATGATTTAACAACTAAACAACAACAAAACAGCAAGAACAAAAAAGGAAGAGTTATAAAACAGATTCCAAAAGTCATGAATCCTTTGGTTATACATCTGATAGCTCTGTGACACTGGAAAGTTATTTGATCTCTCTGATCCTCAGTTTCCTCTTTGAAAAAAGAGAATAATAATTTCTGACATATCTATTTCAGACGAGCATTGCATAATTAACATAAGTATAAAGTGTTTTATAAACTGATAGAATACAAGTTCTAGTTAATATCATATTTATCATTACCGCCCCCTCCAAATGTAAACACATAAATAAAAGTAAAAATTAGTCCAATAGACCCAGAAAGTTACAACTTAATCCCTTAATTTTCAGTGGGGAGAGAAATACTTCATTTTGACCTTAAAAAGTGAATAAGTGCATTTAAATATATATTCAAGGTAAAAAACCTATTTTTGAATTCTTTAAAGTTTTCCTACATTTATTTCAGCTTCTTAAGGTCAATAAATTTATTTAATTCAATACATTTATTATTGTATAAGCAAAGCATGTGATTTAAGCAGTGTTTTTCTTCTTTGGGCTTCCCTGGTGGCTCAGACAGTAAAGCCTCTTCCGGCAATGTGGGAGATCTGGGTTTGCTCTCTGGAGCGGGAAGATTTAAATCTTGATAAAGATTTGCGGCTCTATCAAGGTACTCAGTCTTACACAGATAAAAGTTTTTACTAAAAAAAGACAAGTCAAGCATATAATTTATATTTAGAAATGCATGTCTTTATCATTTGTTGCTGTTCAGTTGCTCAGATGTGTCGGACTCTGCAACCCCATCGACTACAGCGTGCCAGGCTTCCCTGTCCTTCACTGTCTCCTGGAGCTTGCTCAAACTCGTGTCCGTTGAGTCAGTGATGCCATCCAACCATCTCATCTTCTGTCTTCTCCTCCTCCTGCCTTCAGTCTTTCCCAGCATTAGGGTCTTATCTAATGAATTGACTTTTCGCATCAGGTGACAAAGCATTGCAGTTTCAGCTTCAGCATCAGTCCTTCCAATGAATATTCAGGACTGATTTCCTTTAGGGTTTACTGGTTTGATCTCTTTGCAGTACAAGGGACTCTCTGAAAAGCATCAATTCTTTGGCACTCAGCCTTCTATATGGACTCTCACATCCATACACAACTACTAGAAAATTAATTCCCTTTTATGCCTTTGAAAAAATTTCTTTAGGTCTTGAAAATTTACATAAGGTATGCAGTTAGACCAATACTTAACATAGATCAAGAGATTACAAGATGGATGGTAAGTTGTGAGAGTAACTGGAAACTCAGATTTTCACAACAGAAAGGGAGACAATGGCTCAAAAAGTGGAGGGTGTTAACTCCTACTGTAGCATCAGCAAGATGTTAAGGGGATTTTTAATTTACAGGGGTCATGGTCTGCCATAAGTGTAGGGTCCATATTACAGTACGTCATATTCCTTTATAGTTCTGTGCCACATTCTGCATCATCATGACTGTTTTCTTAACCATCCCCTTCCCTCTCCAGCATAAAAGCCTACTGATATCTCAGCCTTTCATTTTGCCTTTCTGTAAATCCATCCTCATAGCTGCTAGGGGTGATCTTTTTTAAAATGTGGACTTACAAAGCAAATCCCTACACAATATGCTTCAGCATTCAACACCCTGGCATGGTAAAGCAAATTCTTCACAAGATTCTCCTTACATTATTGGTCTCATCTTTTACTGTTTCCTTTCTCTCATGCATGATCTAACCATTCCAGCTACCTCTGCATGAATCAGAACATTTTATCAACACAGGTCCTTCTCTTCTACCCTCTTCTGGGTAGCTTCCCAAACTGAACACATCTTCTCACAGGTCTTGTACCTTATTACCCTGAACCTCTCCAGGTGGAGATGGCTTCTCAGCAGGAAGTCTGAGCCCTCCTGCGCTCTGCTGACAAGCTACCTAAAGGGATAAATTGGAAAAGTCACAACTCATGGGACTGCAAAATTTCAGCTTCCGTTGTGGCTCAGCTGGTAAGGAATCACCTGCAATGTGGAAGAACTGGGTTTGATCCCTGGGTTGGGAAGATCCCCTGGAGATGGGAAAGGCTACCCACTCAAGTATTCTAGCCTGGAGAATTCTATGGAGTGTATAGTCCATAGGGTTGCAGAGAGTCAGACACGAACTGAGCGACCTTCATTTTCACTTTCAAACCAACAAATGTATCAGCAAATTCACTGGCAGTCTTTTCTGTTGTCGAGTTTCTCCTTGATCCCATTCTGTTCTTAGTCATTCTCCATTGAATTCAAATTAATGATTTATATCTTTGCAATGAACCACATTTAAAGAAACTTCTGTTTTGAAAACTGATTAATTTTCATCTTTAAAAGATGTTGCATTTGCATTTAGTTAAAGCAATGAGCGCTTCCCAGGTGGCTCAGTAGTAAAGAACTTGCCTGGCTTGTGATCCTATTCCTCTTTGTTTGAAGTCAGCAACATTGGACTAAGTCTTCTTACACACTGATGCCTCTATGATTCTCTGTTGACTCCTTTTTTCACTTACAAGAAACTTTATGATTACATTGTAACCATCGAAATAATCCAGGATAATCTATTTTAAGGTCATCTGATTAGCGCACCAGAGATCAAATTGCCAACATCCGCTGGATCATGGAGAAAGCAACAGAGTTCCAGAAAAACATCTATTTCTGCTTCATTGACTATGCCAAAGCCTTTGACTGTGTGGATCACAATAAACTGTGGAACATTCTGAAAGAGATGGGAATCCCAGACCACCTGACCTGCCTCTTGAGAAACCTGTATGCAGGTCAGGAAGCAACAGTTAGAACTGGACATGGAACAACAGACTGGTTCCAAATAGGAAAAGGTGTACGTCAAGGTTGTATATTGTCACCTTGCTTATTTAACTTATATGCAGAGTACATCATGAGGAACGCTGGGCTGGAAGAGGCACAAGCTGGAATCAAGATTGCTGGGAGAAATATCAATTACCTCAGATATGCAGATGACACCACCCTTATGGCAGAAAGTGAAGAGGAACTCAAAAACCTCTTGATGACAGTGAAAGAGGAGAGTGAAAAGGTTGGCTTGAAGCTCAACATTCAGAAAACAAAGATCATGGCATGTGGTCCCATCACTTCATGGGAAATAGATGGAAAAACAGTGGAAACAGTGTCAGACTTTATTTTTGGGGGCTCCAAAATCACTGCGGATGCTGATTGCAGCCATGAAATTATAAGACGCTTACTCCTTGGAAGGAAAGTTATACCAACCTTGATGGTATATTAAAAAGCAGAAACATTACTTTGCCAACCAAGGTCCATCTAGTCAAGGCAATGGTTTTTCCCGTGGTCATGTATGGATGTGAGAGTTGGACTGTGAAGAAAGCTGATCGCCGAAGAATTGATGCTTTTGAACTGTGGCGTTGGAGAAGACTCTTGAGAGTCCCTTATACTGCAAGGAGATCCAACCAGTCCATTCTAAAGGAGATCAGTCCTGGGTGTTCATTGGAGGGACTGATGCTAAAGCTGAAACTGCAATACTTTGGCCACCTCATGCGACGAGTTGACTCACTGGAAAAGACTCTGATGCTGGGAAAGGTTGGGGGCGGGAGGAGAGGGGGAAGACCGAGAATGAGATGGCTGGATGGCATCACCGACTCTGTGGGCGTGAGTTTGAGTGTACTCCGGGAGTTGGTGATGGACAGGGAGGCCTGGCGTGCTGTGATTCATGGGGTCGCGGAGAGTCGGACACGACTGAGCGACTGAACTGAACTGATTAGCAACCTTTGTTCCATTTGTAAACTTAATTCTCCTTTGCCATATAGCCAAAAATATTGACATTCTGGGGATATGTACATTATTCTGATTACCACAACCTCTCATTTTGGGTTTTTCCAGTATTTTCAGTAAGGATATCACACATGCTGCTTCATTTTATTGCACATAAATGCACAGCAAACAATATGTACTTGTTCTTTTATTAGTGTTGTTAATATTAATCATTTGCTGATAATAGATCAGCCACTGTAATGTTAAGAGATTTTTTTAATGTTAGTGATTTTGTTAATAGATAATGTTAATGCTGATAATAGATTTTGCCACTGTAATGTTACTTATTAACAGTAATAACTACCTTTGTGAGATTATGTTATATCCCTTGTCCAGGGGATTTTCCTGATCCAGGGATCGAACCCAGGTCTCCTGAATTGCAGGAGGATTCTTTACTGCCTGAGCCACCAGGCAGGACCAGTCTTTATAATCTACTACTAACATTATTTTGATACTGTAACCTATCAGTTTGGCCAGTAGGAATCTTTTCAACTTAGTTTTTATTTTTTTGTTACTATATCACTATCATTCATTGATCATTTCTTTACTTTGTTACAAAACAAAATTTTTAAGGCTTTTGTCTCTACCCCAGACCTAGAATCAACCCTTCCTTCAATGATTTCTTAATTGGAGAGTGATACCTGAAGAACAAGTAGGAACTAGAAGAGCTCATTGATTCTGGAGTGTCATATGCCCCAGGCTCTTTTGATGGAAAAAGTCAGAAAATGAATATGTGTCTATACACATATGCTGATAACCATGAAATCAGTACTTTCAATTTCACTGCAAAACTACAGAGGTCACACTGCCTTTACCCACTTCCAAATTTATAGTTTCCTTGCTGGACTGAGAAATAGAACTCCCATTATTTCAATCCTCTTGAGTGTAGCCAATCTTTCACTGATGCTGGGCTCCCACATCTCACAAGAGTGACTCCTATGCTGACTTAAGCCTGCCTTGCCCAGGGCTGCCTACCTCATTTGAGTTTGCATCAGGGAACGTTGACAGTGGAAGAAAGCAAGGAAGCAAGGAGAGAGGAAGATAGAGTGACGTAAGTGATAAATGCTGTTTAAAGAGACAGAGGGAGAACAAAAGAGGAACAAGAAGAATCAGTCTTGCTTTTGAGAGAGCTGTTTATAAATGTCTATTGATTTTTATAAATGTTTACTTAGAAATAATTTCCAACTTACAGAAACATTGCAACAATAACAGTAGTACAAAGAATACTTATATATCCTTTACTAGATTTACCTTTTATAAATATTTTACAATATTTGCTGTCTTATCTTCTCTATATGGCACATGAGTGCAAACAAATTCATCTACAGAAACATATATGTACTTTATATACACATGTGTATACAATCTGTGTATACACACACACTTTTTCTTTCTGAGTCATTTGAAGTTTTATATACCATAGACATTTATTTTCTGAATATTTTTATGTATATTTTCTCAAAATAAGAATATTGCCTTGCATAACCCCAGTACAGTTATCGGCATGAAAAAATGTAACAGTGATACCTTTTTGTCTAATTGACTATGTGTATTCCAGATTTGTCACTTTATCCAATAACTTTTATAACATTTTTAAAATTCAGTACAGAATCAGAATTCTGTCTAGAATCAGAAATTACAATTAATTGTTATGTCTCTTTAGTCTCCTTTAATCTGAATTATTTCCAAAGCCTTTCTTTGTCATTTATGACATTGACATTTGTGAAGAATACAGTTCTCCTAACTTTTTAGTGTGTGTGCTTATTTGCAGAGTCTTATCTGACTCTTTGTGATCCCATGGACTGTAGCCTGCCAGGCTTCCCTGTTCAAGGAATTTTCCAGCAAGAATACTGGAGTGAATTGCCATTTCCTCCTCCAGGGGATCTTTCTGACCAAGGATTGAACCTGTAGTTCCTGCATCTCCTGCATTTGTAGGTGAATTCTTTACCACAGTGCCATCTGGGAAGCCACCTATCTTTCTAGTATATTATATTTTTTAATTAAAATATATATTCGTTTAGACCAGTCCATTCTAAAGGAGATCAGTCCTGGGTGTTCATTGGAGGGACTGATGCTAAGGCTGAAACTCCAATACTTTGGCCACCTCATGCGAAGTGTTGACTCACTGGAAAATACTGATGCTGAGAGGGATTGGGGGCAGGAGGAGAAGGGGCCGACAGAGAATGAGACAGCTGGATGGCATCACCGACTCGATGGACATGAGTTTGAGTGAACTCCGGGAGTTGGTGATAGACAAGGAGCCCTGGCGTGCTGTGATTCATGGGGTCGCAGTCAGACACGATTGAACGACTGAACTGAACTGAATTAATTTCTCATAAATGTATTTTGTGTGAAAATATTTCGACATGTATAGAAAAATGTATTAATAATTGTGTAAACTTCAATACTTTAAAATATCAAAAGCAATCTTATATATACTAAGAATTAGTTGAGTGAACTCCGGGAGTTGGTAATGGACAGGGATGCTTGGCCGTGCTGTGATTCATGGGGTCGTGGAGAGTCGGACACGACTGAGCGCCTGAACTGAACTGAATAACACATGATGATATGTTACACAATAAAACTCAATGTTTTGCTATGGAAAAATGTGCCTGATTTATCATTACTGAGAGAAAAATAAGTGATATAAAAGTGTGATTAGTACTGTAATCACATACCTATCCTACCTATTATTTGAAAAGACCCTGATGTTCATTAGAGAAAATGAAAAGACTCATTTGAAAAGTCTCACTAGAAAAGACCCTGATACTGAGAAAGATTGAAGACAGAAGGAGAAGGGGATGACAGAGGACGAGATGGTTGGATGGCATCACTGACTCAATGGACATGAGTCTGAGCAAACTCTGAGAGATGGTGAAGGACAGGGAAGCTTCGCGTGCTGCAGTCCAGGGTCGCAAAGAGTTGGACATGACTGAGCGACTGAACAACAACAACCTTATCTACATGGTATATCTTACCAATGTGGTATGGTGTTGCTGCCTTTATAAATACTGTGACTGAACTACATTTCAAAAAAAATTATATTAATATTATTTTGTTCTAAATACTATTTCATATCAAACACACAAATATAGAATATTTTTCAAATTACATTTTAATTCCAGTCTAAATAATTAAAACTTCTCATTAAAAACTTTAGAAATTTTACTACTTGGCAGTTTTCTGACATTACATAACTCTAAGAATTTTAGTGACATCTAAAAATATTAATATTATCATAACCTCAAGTATCTAATTCAACATAGGATTTCTGATAGTAATTCTTCTTACAAATTCAGAAAAAAATGTATTCACTAGTGTTTTGGAATATGTAAGGTTGTTATTAATTAATCTAACTGATAATTTTTTACAACATGTCCAGTATATAGTGCAAATTGCATTCTGGAGGAAAATGTCTATGTGCTAAATGTTAAAACAATATGTAAAAGTTGTCTTTTGAATCAACTTGCAGCTATTCAGCAAAGAAAGCCCCATGTCGAAATGCCCCCTATATAATCAAGAAACACGTCAATCCCCACCCCCCAGAAAGAGTCATGCAATAGGCAGCAGAATATTGTTGCTAATTGGTATATGCTTTTCTTCTCAAAGTGAAAATTCTAACCTTTTACTTGACAGATGTTCGGGTAAAATGCCGAGTAACATTTTGAGAGCTTATCTGTGCTCTTTACAGTTGTGTTTATGCTTCTACACACCCAGGAGCAAACAATGAAAAAGTAACCACAAGTAAGACTGTGACCTACTTAGCTCTCTACAGATAATCGTAAATTAAAAGCCAATTTCTTTCAAATATGTGAAATATTTAGTAGATAATCTAATAAAATATTGACCTAGAAAGCACATTTCTAAACATTTGGAACACTTGAGAACAAATGACCTGTAGGATGATTAGAAAATTAGTAATTATAAACAAATACAATTCTAGATTATTGCAAGCAACTGTATGCCAATAAAATGGAAAACTTGGAAGAAATGGACAAATGCTTAGAAAGAATTAGGAAGAAATAGGAAAAAAGAACACAGATCAATCACAAGTACTGAAACTGTGATTAGAAAATTGTCAAAACCAGAAGTCTAGGAGCAGATGGCTTCACAGGTGAATTTATCAAATATTTAGAGAAGAACCAACACCTATCTATTTTAAGCTGTTCCAAATGACTGCAGAGAAAGACACACTCCCACAATCATTCTATGAGGCCAACATTACCCTGATACTCAAACCAGACAAAGATACCACAAAAATAGAAAATTAGAGGTCCAATAACACTGATGGACAGAGACACAAAATCCTCAACAAAATATTAGCAATCCTAATCCATCGTATACCATGATTATACACCATGATAAAGTGGGATTTATCCCAGTAATGCCAGGATTTTTTAATATCTGGAAATCAATCAATGTAATATATCACATCAACAAATTACATAATAAAAACCGTATGATTATCTCAACAGATGCAGAAAAAGATTTTGACAAAGTTCAATACCCATTTATGATGAAAGCTCCCCAGACTGGGCATAGAGGGAACATATCTCAATATAATAAAGGCCATGTACAACAAACCTATAGCTAACTTTCTCAATAGTGAAAAGCCAAAAGTAATTCCTCTAAGATCAGAAACAAATCAAGGATACCCACTATTATCACTTATTCAACATAGTTTTGGAATTCCTAGCTATGGCAATCAGAAATGAAAAATAAATAATAGGAATCTAAATTGGAAAAGAAGAAGTTAAACTGTCACTGTTTTCAGATAACACACTATAAATAAGAAATCCTAAAGATGTTACCAGAACACCACTAAGGCTCATCAATGAATTTGATAGTTTCAAGTTATAAAATTAGTACACAGAAATCTATTGGATTTCTATACTCACAACAAAAGATCAAAAGAGAAATAAAATAAACAATTCCATTTACCATCACATCAAAAAAAAAAAAAAAAAAACTAGAAATAAAGCTTCCAAACGTATGGTGATGAAAGAAATTCAAGATAACATAAACAGATGGAAAGATATGTTCTTGGATTAGAAGAATCAACATTGTCAAAATAACTATACTAAATAAGGCAATCTTAGGTACAGACTCAATGCAATCCCTATCAAATTTCCAATGGCATTTTTCACAAAACTAGAACAAAAAATCTTAAAATGTGTATGAAGGCACAAAAGACTCTGAGCAGTCAAAGCAATCTTGAGAAAGAAAATGGAGCTGGAGAAATCAGGCTCACAGATTTCAGACTATATTACAAAGCTATAGTCATCAAAACAGTATGCCACTGGCACAAAAATAGAAATATAGATCAATGAAATAGGACTGAAAGCCCAGAAATAAACCCAAAAACCTATGGTCCATTAATCTATGATAAAATACTAAAGACTATAAAACGGAGGAAAGACAGTCTCTTCAAAAAATAGTGCTGGGAAAACTGGACAGCTACACATAAAAGTGAAATTAGAATATTCTTTAACACCATACACATAAAAATGAGCTCAAAGTGAATTAAAGACCTAACTAGGAGACCAGATACTATAAAACTTTTAGAGGAAAACAGAGGTAGAACTCTCTCTGATGTAAATCACAACAATAACTTTTTTCAATGAGGTTCCTAGAGTAATGGAAATAAATGGGAACTGATTCAACTCAAAAGCTTTTGCACAATAAAACAAAACACAAACAAAACTGAAAAACAGCCCACCAAATGGGAGAAAACCTTTGCAAATGTCGTGACTGGCAAGGATTAGTTTCCAGAATTTACAAACAGCTCATGCAGCTTTATATCACCAAAAGAAACAATTAAAATTAAAAGACGGGCAGAAGACCTAAGTAGACATTTCTTCAAAGAAGACATACAGATGGCTAAGAAGCACCTGAAAAGATGTTCAGCATTGTTAATTATTAGAGAAATACAAATCAAAACTGCAGTGAGATATCACCTTAGGCCAGTCAGCATGACTATCATCAAAACAGCTACAAATAATAAATGCTAGATAGGGTGTGGGGAGAAGAGAACCCTTCTATACTGTTGGTGAGAATGTAAATTGGTGACACCACTATGGAAAACAATGTGGAGGCTCATTAAGTAACTAAAAGTAAAGCTATGTATGATCTTGCAATCTCACTTCTGGGCATATAGTCAGAGAGTAAAGCATGGTCTGAAAGGATACATGTCCTCCAGTGTTCATTGCAGCACTGCTTACAGTAGCCAAGACATGGATGCAACCTAACTGTCCATTGACAGAAGGATGAATAAAGATATAGTACATACACTATGTAGTACATGTACTACAAGGAAATGGCAACCCACTCCAGTGTTCTTGCCTGGAGAATCCCAGGGATGGAGGAGCCTGGTGGGCTGCCATCTATGGGGTCGCACAGAGTCGGATACGACTGAAGTGACTTAGCAGCAGCAGCAGCAGTACATATACAGGGCTTCCCAGCTGGCTCAGTGGGTAAAGAATCTGCCTGCAATGCAGGAGTTGCTGGAGATATAGGTGTGATCCCTGGGTTGGGAAGATCCCCTGGAGGAAGACATGGCAACCCAATCTAGTACTCTTGCCTGGAGAATCCCGTGCACAGCAGAGTCTGGTGGCTACAGTCCAGAGGTCGCAAGGAGTCAGACACAACTGAAGGCACTGAACACAGCACAGAATAGCATGTATACACAATGGAATATTACTCAGCCATTAAAAAGAATGAAACGATGCCATGTTCAGTGACATGGGTGGAGTTAGAGATTGTTATAAAGTAGGTCAGACAGAGAAACAAAAATGTCATATGACATCACTTGTATGTGTAATCTAAAAATAATAATTTAAAAAAGGATACAGATGAAATTATTTACAAAACAGAAGCAGACTCACAGACTTAGAGAAGGAACGTACAGTTACCTCGGGGGGAGGGTTCAGGGGAGGGATAGTGAGTGAGTTTGAGACTGACATGTACACATTGGTATATCTTAAATGGATGGCCAACAAGGACCTACTGCATAGTACATGGAGATCTACTCAATACTATGTAACAACTTAACTGGGAAAATATTTGAAAATGAATAGATACATGAACATATATAACTGAGTCACTTTACTGTACACCTGAAACTAATACAATATTGTTAAATCAACTATACTGTTATACAAAATAGTAATAAATTTTTAAAAAATATTCTGTATTTTTTTACAGAATATCAAATATCTGGTCCCCAAAAATTTGGGAAGGAGGAACATCAGATACTTTATTGGTATCTCTGAGATGATAAAACTTAGTCTTGAGAAGTTAACTGATTTGCTTACTGGACTAGATGAAGCCAGTCTCCCAGTAACATTTTCAGCATCATTAGTGAGGCAGTCTACGCTGAACAGCCCACCTGACCCCACACCAATACTGTTAGAAACTGTTAGGCACAGTTAAGACTACCTGTGTAATTTATCATGAAATATTGTTATATTTATGAATGAGTGTTTTGCTGAATAAATTGATCAATTAAAGCTTATGTTGAAAATTCTCACTAAGACCACATCAAGTGATTAGTGTTGTTTAATTCCTGAGTCATAAATACCTTCACCCTAAGATGAATAAGTGTATTCAATAGGAATGAAATGCAGATAACTGAGTTTTAATGATTTAATTATCACTTTTATAAGAAAAATAGCAATTTATTAATGTGGCACTCATTTAATGGATTCATTAAAAGAAATCTATCAAATATTGGACCTTACACAAATAGCAATACTGAGTCATAGCAATTAGGATGCCTTATCTGAAACTTAAGCTATATAAATAACAGTGAAAAGTACTGATAAGTTTTTTCACTTTGAAATGTTATGTTACAGTATGCCAAATCAAGGGTTCTTATTTCATGTTCATATATATTAATTCTCCTCTTTAACATTGACAGGTTTCCCAACAATGCACTAAAATAAAACAGAATATTAGTCAAGGGCCTACCTCAAGGATGCTGCTTTTCTACTTAGAGAAAAAAATTATTTATGATGAATGCAACAATAGAAAACAAGAGAAAGTAATTACTAGCAGTCAGTTGTTTACTGTTAGTGTTTCAGAAAACTGAATAATTTCTGCAAGGAAAAGACTTGCCAGGTGAGAAGAACAAAAGCAAACATGGAAATTAACATTGCTTATATGAACAAGGGTACATGCTCAGTCACTTCAGTTGTGTCTGACTCTTTGCCACCCTGTGGAGCCGGCCAGACTTCTCTATCCATGGGATTCTCCAGGTTAGAATGCTGGAGTGGATTGCCATACCCTCCTCCAGGGGATCTTCCTGACCCAAGAACCATACTCGTTTCTCTTGCATTGTAGGCAGATTCTTAACCACTGAACCACAAGAGTAAAGTGATTGGAATTAAAGTATTGGTGAGGGGAAATAGTACTATTAGGTTATTAGTGTATTTTCTTTTTTAAAAAAATTAATTAACTTATTTTAATTGGAGACTAGTTACTTTACAATATTGTAGTGGTTTTGCCATACATCGACATGAATCTGCCATGGTGTACATGCGTTCCCCATCCTGAACCCCCCTCCCACCTTCCTCCCCATACCATCCCTCAAGGTTGTCCCAATGCATCAGCCCTGAGCGCCCTGTCTTATGCATCGAACCTGGACTGGCGATCCATTTCACATATGATAATGTACATGTTTCAATGCTATTCTCTCACATCATCCCACCCTCGCCAGAGTCCAAAAGTCTGTTCTTTACATCTCTGTCTCTTGTGCTGTCTCGCATATAGGGTCATTGTTACCATCTTTCTAAATTCCATATATATGCATTATTATACTGTATTGGTGGTTTTCTTTCTGGCTTACTTCACTCTGTATAATAGGCTCCAGTTTCATCCACCTCATTAGAAATGATTTAAATGTATTCTTCCTAATGGCTGAGTAACACTCCATTTTGTATATGTACAACAGCTTTCTTATCCATTCATCTGCAGATGGACATCTAGGTTGCTTCCATGTCCTGGCTATTATAAACAGTGCTGCGATGAACATTGGGGTACACGTGTCTCTTTCAATTCTGGTTTCCTCGGTGTGTATGCCCAGCAGTGGGATTGCTGGGTCATATGGCAGTTCTATTTCCAGTTTTTTAAGGAATCTCCACAATGTTCTCCATAGTGGCTGTACTAGTTTGCATTCCCACCAACAGTGTAAGAGGGTTCCCTTCTCTCCACACCCCCTCCAGCATTTATTGCTTGTAGACTTTTGGATAGCAGCCATTCTGACTGGCGTGAGATGGTACCTCAGTGTGGTTTTGATTTGCATTTCTCTGATTACGAGTGATGTTGAGCATCTTTTCATATGTTTGTTAGCCACGTATATGTTTTCTTTGGAGAAATGTCTGCAAAACACTCTCTGACATAAATCACAGCAGGATCCTTTATGACCCACCTTCTAGAATAATGGAAATAAAAGCAAGAATAAACAAATGGGGCCTAATTAAACTTAAAAGATTTTGCACAATGAAGGAAACTATAAGCAAGGTGAAAAGACAGCCTTCAGAATGGAAGAAAATAATAGCAAACGAAGCCACTGACACAGAATTAATCTCAAAAATATACAAGTAGTTTACTCAGTTCAATACCAGAAAAATAAACAACCCAATCAAAAAATGGGCCAAAGAACTAAGCAGACATATCTCTAAAGAAGACATAGTGTATTTTCTTTAACATAAATTGTTTTGTGTTCAAAACAAAAAATGTAAAATCAGCAATAGTAAGAAGTCACCCACTGCCCTACCACCCAGACATAAATGCTAACAGAATATCCTTACAAGTGCTTGTTTCTTATCTTCCACTTAATTTTTATGTACAAGTATGAATATACAAGTTTTTAGAAAGTTGTAATATTGTATACACTGCTTTATTAAATGCTGTTTAATGTAAATTTCTGGGCTGTTGTATTTCATTACTTTTTCTTGTATTAACCTCTTTGTGTAAAGCCCTGTGGCAAAATGCCCCTCCCAAAGACGTCCACATTCTAATCCCTGGAATCTGTAAATTTGTTGCAGCATATGGAAAGGGGGACTTCACTTGTGTAAATAAGGCTGTGCTTAGTTGCTCAGTCGTGTCTGACCCTTTGCGACCCCTTGGACAGTAGCCTGCCAGACTCCTCTGTCCATGAGATTCTCCAGGCAAGAGTCCTGGAGTGGGTTGACATTCCCCACTCCAGGGGATCTTCCAGACCCAAGGATCGAACCCAGGTCTCCTGCATTGCAGGCAGATTGTTTACCATCTGAGCCATCAGGGAGGCCTGTAAATAAGGTTACAAACTTCAATTTGGGGAGAATGCTTGAGTTATTTGAGTGGACTCAATCTAACAGCATGAACCCTTAGAAGCAGAGGATTTTCTCCAGTTGGAGGCAAAGAGATGCAACAGACAGGGAAGTCAGAGACGTTCAAAGCTTGAGAAGAAACGGGCTCTGCTGCTTTGAAGATGGAGAGGATAATGTAATGAGTAATGCAGATAATGTTAGAGGACTGAGGGAGACTCCTGGCCAAAAAGTGGAAACTTCATTCTTCTGGTCACATAGATGTGAATTTGGCCAATAACACTGAATCACAGACAGATGAATTTTCTTGTCTGCGTTGTTAACTATTATAATTCCAGAACCTAAAATGTACATCTCATTTACTAAATCGGTGAATGAATCATATTTCTACATGTGTAGATTGTTCTTTAATATCACTTGTACAGCTGTGGTTTTATTTTATTTTATTTTTTTGGTCTCATGTGATGATTCCATTTTTCTTGATTTGAAGGAGCCAGAAGTTCTGTATTAAATGTGTAGTACTGTTAGGATGAGAAATTTCTAAGAAGAATCTATCTTGTAGAAAGAAAAAATAATGCACCAAAGTTAGTTACTAGAAAAAAAAAATCATTTGGTAAAATCAGGAAACGTGTTGTTCAGTTAACCTTAAAGAAAGAGAAACAAAATAGAGAGAAGAAACGTGCATAACTGTGGACATTGCATTTTTACTCTGGTACAAGAGAAAAGAAAAGAGAAGGTAGGACTCTGAGTATATGGAGCCAAGGTTTATTTAAGACTGAAATGTCACTGCCTGGTTACAGGGAGGAGTGTAGAATGAGTCTATCTAATAAAGGCAGTCATGAGAGGAGAAATGTGCATTATTTATAAAAATCTTAAATTGAGTCCAAATGCTAAGGAGCTTCTGGGATACTGTAGAGCTCTCTTTTCTACTATGGTTTAGCTCTGGTATTTGCCTATGAGTCAAGGAATTCAACTTCCATGCTGTCTTGCTCCTCTCCCCATCAGCTTGCTCTCTGAAAATGTCACTTATCCTATATAGTTGAGACCCACTCCTGGGACCAGCGGGCTTGGGGGCTTGAACAAATGTAGCAACTGCTGCTCATTTGCTCTCTCTGCCCACAGGGTGGAGCCCACCCAGAGCTTCACTGGGGGGCATCACTTTGAGATAACACAACAATAATTCTTATCATCCTTGAAATTCAAAAATTAAAGGACTATTTCTGACTTGACTTTTACAGTTCACTTGGTAGTCAATAAAATATTTCAATTAATAAAACTGGCTATTTGTTTAACCCCAAAACCTTTTCCCACATATTTTCAAAGTTATTGATCTTCCTCATTTTCCCATTCTATATCTCTTTTACAATTTCTGTTATTTACTATTGTGTTTTGTTAATGAATACCCTGCAGCTCTCATTGTATCTGTTTTTCCTCTGAGTTAATTTCTCTACATTGGCTCCTTTCCTCTGAGTTACAGGAAAAAAAAAAAAAAAAAGCTGATTTTTTTTCCTATAATTCTCTACTTTTTTTTTTAGTATTCTTTCTGCTTTTGACTGAACCTACTGTAGTTTTACAAATTGCAGTCGTGACTTTTCAAATGTTGTACTATTTCCCTTGCATGGCTACTTCTTCAAATATCTTGGATTCACTATCACCAAAAATATTTTGAGAATATGAACCAAAAGTTTGGAAAGACTTTCTTCACAAGAGAATATATGCTTCCTGAATATGGTTCTGAAACTCCCCTCTGCAGTACCTATCTTTCAGAATGATACATTTACCTGGTTCATCTTCACAGAGGGTAAAGACAGGTAGACAGCTCCCTAAGAGACTATGCAGATTTTGATCAGATCCAGACAAAAGCAAAGGCTCAGTCATTTGCTGCAGTTCCCAGAACTACTGATAAAATATGCAACCACCCTTTCCCCACCACCTGCTCTTTCAGCTTTTTCTCTCCAGTGGGCACGGTATTTACATTTTTCCAAATCTCTGCCTCTTACACCCAGGTAAGTGACTCTGGGAAGCTAAGATTTCAGAAGTTTCCTTCCATCTAGTCTCATCTCAACTGTATCCACAAAACACTCTTTGTTATTCAATTATGTCATTGTTGCCTTTTTCACAAGATGCACACTTTTCTTTATTTTTCCCTTATTTTTCTAATGATGTTGTCAATCATAATTTAGCAAGATTTGAGGCAAGGGAGGAACAGGTGACATCCACACATGTCATCAATTCACTTTGAAACTAATATTGCCAATTAAACAAGATTTTAGACTTGGATTAATCAGAAATATTTCCTTCTTTTAATGTATGCATGCATTTCAAAGTACTTTGATTTTCTTTTCTTAAATGCTTTCACCCTTGACTGAAACAACTTAGAGGGATACACTATGCTGTCCGCAGGGCTCAGGTCTTCTAATCTAGAGTCCACGGAGCACAAGGAATTCTATGGGTTGCACCTTTTTTAAATGCTCGCTTACAAACTATGTAGTATTTTCTATGTATGTTTTTATATGAAAATGTGTTGGAAATTGGTTCTAAAGCATTCAACAAATTCCTAAAAAGGTCCACAACTTAACAATCTAGTGACCATTTTTGACATATTGCTAATTTATATTTGTTGAAATGGCTGAGTCATAAAATAAACGTTTAAAGCCTCACCATGAGTATGTCCTTCTCCAATTGCTTTTGTCTGTTCACAGTACCAGGGTCCTTTACCTCTAACTAGGCAGAATTATATGTCCATCTTTCACCAGTCAGAGTGAGGAAGATTTCTATATTTCAAAGGTCTTTTGGCTGCTAAACCTGAGTAGTAAAATGAAGAGGCTGCTCCCTGGGTAATCTTTTACTTCCCTGCTGCTTGTGAGGGTCGTTTGTAGCACAATAGTTACAATCAATTAAGCTTCCCACTGCAGGTGAGGTTTCTGATCAAAGTAAAGGAAGCTTTTTCTTTTAAAAAATTGATTTTTCAGTTATTAAAATATATCTCATAAAGTGCAGTGCATCACACAAATTCCTCTCATTTCTCTTTAAATTTTAATATTAGTAGAGCAAAGCTGCTTTTGTAACATTTTCTAAAAGAGTTATTTCAATATTTGTTCACAGTGAGTATGCTAATGAGGTATATACAAATCCTAAAAGTATTTGTGAAAATATTTGTACAAACTGAATTTATAGATCACCATCAGATTTATTGGAAAGGGATTCTGCAGCATTCAGCAGATTCTCAAAAGGATCTTTGTCACTAAAGAGTTTAATTAACACTGTATGTTATTGATACACTTTCAGAATATTGTTCATTTATATTTGTATAAATGACTGAACAGTGCAATAATTTTAAATTCTTTGTTATGCTTTCCTCTGGTTAACATGCCTCAATTCAATCATTTAGAATACAAACACAGATAATCCTAACTCATCTACTTATTATAGCCAATACATTTCAGGATTTAATTTGTCCATTTTCAAAGTTGAGTTGGCCAATATTTAAGCAAGTACTCAAGCCTTTAAATTTCTTTTGTTTAATATTATATTTATGGTTGTCACATATCAAACTCACACTGCAGTAGCTAATTTTAGCGAGAAATAAAGACACATTGCTCTTTTACCACCAAAGTTGGATTTAAGTTTTTCAGTATTTAATTAAAATACAATACTTCATTATATTTCTGTTTTAGTATTGGCAATTTATAAGTGACCATGGCCTTTTTTCTCTCATCTTATCTAGAAACAGTTAACACTGACTTGGAAAGATGTGGACACTCTCTCAGACGCTGATGTTAGAAATTAGGTTTCAGCAGCTCTAAAATTCCATCCAGCCATAGTATTTTTAAAGATGATTCATTCCAGTGATTCCAGTTATTTAACATTTAACATGATTTAAAAAACATCATCACTTAAGAGCAGAAATAGTTATTAGATGTGTACTTGTTTGTATATGTTTAGAAGGGAAAAGCTAAACAAAAGTCTGCTATTTCCAGGGCGACAGACAATAGCTGTTTAACAGTGCTTGGTTTTGAATTGAACTGCTCCGAATTTTTAAAAGATAAGAGGAAATAATATGTCTAGCTCACTGAAAAGAGGAATTTACATAAGTAGGACATAATCATCCAAGTAAGATCTTGTCACTGAGACTTGGGAGGGTTAATGATTATGATGATAATTAAAATGCAGAGGATTTGTAGAGTAGTTATTTGCTTTCTGAAGAGCTCAGTGTGCTTCTTATATATTCTATTCTTTTCATTGATCTCTGTGCGATAGCTATACGAAAGGATGTTTAAATACCTCAGAATAATGGAAAGAAACATCTGACCTGTTATAATCATAAGTGATTATAAGCTTTTGGGTTTTGCCTCACCTGAAATGCAGGACCTCCAATGACATAGCTTTTTGAAACATCATTTCAGGTCATCATAGCAAAACTGACTCTGAGGAAAGAGTGCCACCTACTGAATCAAATTGCCCCGGTTCCCTCCAAGGGCTGGTCTCTCAGTTTCAGAATTCTCTTAACATGCTTAACTATAAGGTTTAAAATGGTCCTAACATGCTTAACTTAGCAAGGGATTGTTGCACCATTCATGAAATAATTATTATTGTTTCCAGCTTCAGTCATTTTATTTTAACAAATCATCAGTTATGTCTGTAAATTAACCATTTCATTCAAAAACTTTTTATTTGTTTTGAAAACTAGTATACAAAGAATTATTGAAGAAATCTATGTTCTTTAACGCAGGGAATTTCCTAAACAAAAGCCTGTCTTTTTTATTGTCAAAGTGGCCACAAGGGGGAGCTAGCATGCAATTTCTTATGGGGCAGGAGAGTGGAGGTTTCACAATTAACTGACCTCTTTCATTTCTGGCTAAGGCATAAGAACACATAAATAATGCCATTAGAAATTTATGAAGTTCAAGATAACTTTTCTCAGACTTACATTTTACACAATGTAATCCAACTCCCCTTTTTGATGTATGCTACTTAATACATTAATTAATACATTAGACACACTGTAACATATATATTTTTAATGTGACAATTTCTGTTTTCTGTATGACCTCTCTCTCAGGTACTCTACACCCAAGTACATGGACACATTTTGTTTAAACCACTTCAAATAATTTGCAACTGTAAAACCTATATATAAAACGTTTAAATTACCTCTTAAATTTAAGTCTCAATATTTTAAAATAAACAGATTAAATGTATTCAAAAGTTGATCACTAGTGACTAATTTATGAATGTCCACTTCTGATTTATATGCATATAAAATAATGTATATGTGTATATAAAATATGTAGCACCAGTTGGAAATTTAGTTTATTACTGTGTGAATTTCAAATTAGTAGAAATTACAAGTTTTTGTAAGGTTAATCCTGTAACTTTAATTTGACTGTTCTTTGGGAACTTACTTCTTGTGTACAGGAGAAGGGTACCTGTATGTGACTATATTATATTGTAACATAACATACATATCATATAGAACGGACTCAATATATATCATTTCCTGACAAAGTTTTTAGTAGCAAGATTTAATCATTTTAATTAAAATGAGAAAAAAGTTAACATTCAATCTATCATACTTTTTATAGATATGCTTTACTCTTTTCTAATTTATTATAGAGGAGAGATTTAGTGATCAAAAATATTTTAATTATAAAATATTTCTCTTGAAACTTAAAATTATACTTAATATGTATTACTTTATTAAAATCATATTTTACTTATCTTTATTCACATTCATAAAGGAGAAAGATGTTTTAGTCATTGTTCTACTAGTAGGATAAATTTGTTATTTATTAAAAGGGGAAGCTTTGATTAAAAGTTAGCAAAGGATCAATGGCTGTATGTAGAGATGAACCTCAAGTGTGTCTAATGAGAACTAGAACTAACTATAAATAAAAAATTCACTTGTAAATTTAAATATTATATGGCAATTTTTGATATTAAATCTAAAACAGTTTAGCTGTCAAAGTCATTTTTGAAAATTCTCTGTTAAATAAAAATTTATGAAATCAGATAGTGACATAATGGTAAAAATGACAGAAAAGGAAATAGTGGGAAGAGAATTTTCCAGTCACATAAACATTTGAAAATATAAGCAGCAAAGATTTCTCTTAAGAACTGTATTTTATTGAATTCAAGAATGTAGCAAGTAGGACAAGTTTTGGAAGAATGTTATAATTGCTGCCATTTTGACAACATGCATAAACTCTTGAAACTACAGCTATAGCTAGTCAATATAAATGTTAAAGAGTCTCTTGGAGGCAAATTAAATATCTTCTGTAATTAAAAATCATGAATAATAATGATATTTAATTATTGATTTAATGTAACAGCATTAATCACCCTTTATCAGTCTATAAAAATAGACCTTAATATTTGTTTGAAGCTTTCCAACTTAATCAATTTATTTTAAAACTCACCTACCATATATTATCTTATTAATTAAATAATGCTATGTCTATGTGAGTATTTCTCAATACTCTTTCTTAATGAGGCATCATGTATATATATTTTGTTTGAATCACACAAAAGCTTTGGATGTTCAATATATGTGATAATAAAAGAAGAGCACATGGGGCTTCCCTGGTGGCTCAATGGTAAGGAATCGGCCTGTAGTGAAGAAGATGCAGGTTCGATCCTTGGGTCAGGAAGAGCCACTGGAGAAGGAAATGGCAACCCACTCTAGTAGTCTTGCCAGGAAAATTCCATGGATAGAGGAGCCTGGCGGGCTATGCAGTCCATGGGGTCACAAAAGAGTCAGACATGACTTAACGATTAAACAACAACAAAAGAATAATATGATTTTGGTTTAAGGTTAAGACTATCAGTTGTAATTTCAAATCATGAAATCATGATTATCAACCAGTCTTTTCTTGAGAAATATAAGAAATATAGATATCATGAGTTATGCTCAACTTTATGGTCCTCTGGATTCCTTATTAAATCTCATATGTTCATAGCCTCCTGTGGTATAAAAACCAGTAGGATCTTTGAAATGTTAACAATACTTACAAAATCTCTTTTTGTTTAAACTGAGCTCAATATTTTAAGAATGGTTAAAAATAAATTATTCAAAATGATATTGAAAACAGAAAAAAAAATGTTTAAGAAAAAATTGAATTTGTGTTACAAATTGATTTTACTTTCACTTTTCACTTTCACACATTGGAGAAGGACATGGCAACCCACTCCAGTGTTCTTGCCTGGAGAATCCCAGGACAGCGGAGCCTGGTCGGCTGCGGTCTATGGGGTCGCACAGAGTCGGACACGACTGAAGCGACTTAGCAACAGCAGCAGCAGCACAGTTTTTAAAAATTGTATCTGGTTAAAGGGAAGTCAATGGGAAGTATCATTTGATTCAATTTCCTGTAAAAATGAAATAGGGATGAGACAAAGATTAGAATTAAGGACTCCCCTGGTGGCTCAGCAGTAAAGAACTTAGCAACTAAAACAACAAGAAGATACCTGATACACAGCAGTTTTGTTTTGCTCCCTTTGACTTAAACCCTGGGGTAGTCACCATAAGCATGGCAGTTCTCTTGTAGTAGTAGTGTTAGTCGCTCAGTCGTGTCTGACTCTTGGCGACCCCATAGACTGTGGCTCGCCAGGCTCCTCTGTCCACGCGATTCTCCATGCAAGAATACTGGAGTGGGTTGCCATTCCCTTCTCCAGAGGATCTTCCCCACCCAGGGATCGAACCCGGGTCTCCTGCATTGCAGGCAGATTCTTTACCGTCTGAGCTAGGGGGAGGTATGACACAATTATTCTGGAGGGGTGGTGGGCAAGTTGGTGTCTATGAGGATGTGCTGGTCTTTCTGAGACATTGTGGGTTTCCCCTCATTTGGATAATAGAACATCAAATTAAGAATAATTAATAAATCATATTACCGTTTCCTAGGAACTTTTTCATTCTCTTGTGTTTGCTTTATTGTTAACCTCAAGTAAGAATATTTTATGAGTTTCCTTGAACGAATAAGCAATCCAAAAAAACCCCCAGATTTTTCATATTTAAAATAAGTAATGATTAATAAATGAATGTGTAACCTCTCCTTTTGACTTAAGTTAGTGGCTGCTTTTAAAGCCTCTACACCTCAGATTTCAAGATACACATATTAGGAAAGAGGTACTAACCCCTGCCTGAGAAATGTTTCACAGGGCAGTGTGGTTAGGCACCCACTTGGCAAAATAACCTAGCTTTCAACACACTGCTAGCTCTCTTGTCTAGCAGATGAATGTGCATGACAAACTACCTATTCACAAAATGCAAAGACATTTTAGGATTTGAAGGACTGGCTGGCTGCAAAGAATTCCTTTTTGCATTTTTAAACTCTTAAAGATAGTCTTTCGAAGAACTGGTGAACTTTGGATCCAATCATCTGCAAATTCATACTATAGGTTATCTCATTGAATCCTCTGAGAAATAATAGCTCCTTTACCTGAATCTTTAAGCAATTATCCCGACAACAGTCATCAGAACTTTCTTGTAATTGGTCTGGATTTGATTTCTTTGAATCTTGAATGATTCATGTTACAGACTTGTATGTTAGTCATTCACAATTTATAAATGGCAACTTTACTTTAGTATTTATGAATTGCGATCAATACTCTAGCAATCAAAACACTCACCTTTTCTATTTCAATACTTCAATTTTCTTTTGCATTCTTAACTCATTCCCAGAATGACTGGATCATGAACAAAGAAGTCCTCCCTTATGTATGTTCGTGATAATAGTTTGGGGAGAAAGAATCTCTGAGATTAAGAAGTGAAGTTGTAGAAAAAGTAGATGAATCAGGAGTGTATTTGTGTGTGTTTGTTTATGTATGTGTGTGTGTGTAGTGGTTGTGGTGGTGGAGGTGGCGGTGTTATTACTTAGAAAGTACGAATCTTACCAGATTTCCCACTGATCTGTCTTCATGGTTATGTTTTAGATTCTACGCGTAGAGGCTTTGACAAATACGGTCATTAACACCTGCTTGGTCTTAAGGATACAGCATTCAAATTTCCACATGGAACTTTAATAACAAGATCACGGTAAACAGAATACCTCGAAAACTATTACGAGTGAGTATATGGATGTCCGCTTTACTTTGAATCTGGGCTAAGATGCTGGCGACTGAAAAGGGTAAAGCTATGAGTATTATTTAGCCAGATTTGGGTTTTAACAAGCTCCAAGCTTAAATTGACCGTGAGCCTTTCTCCTTAAAGGAAAGGCGCTTTTTCCTCTGGGGAGACAGGGCCTCTCTTTCACTGGGCTTCTGCTTTTCTTCTGAAGCACTTTCATAATCAAGTGACTTTCCTTGCCGGGGTACCTGGGGACCGCTGATTTTTTCTGAGGATGCAGAAAGTTACATATTGATTGCTGTTGCTCGCGGTTTGTTTCCACCGGCGCGGGCAGAAGCGGTCGCGCCAGCACCCTCGCATTTATACACACACTGAAATACACAACACACACACCCTGCCTCAGAAATGCGTACACACCCCTCTGCACCTCATTTAGATGGGTCCACGCTCAGCAGGAAGATATACGTCCTCCCTTGGTATGAGTGAATGTACGGTGCGTGCGTGTGTGTGTGGGAGAGAGCGAGAGAGCCGAAGCCCACCAGGAAGACGGCAGCTATCTTATTCTGCGAGCACACTGCGATTCCGGCTTCCGCGTACACCGGATAAAACAATAAATAAATCGCTGTCAAACTTTTTTTTTCAGACTCTCTTTTTTTCCAGAGGAAGACGGAGGAGGCGTTTCTCCCGGCAGTTTAAGACTCGGGGGACCCTGCGGCGAGGCCCGGGGCGCCCCCGCCGCGGCGAGCGCGGGGCTGGGCCAGCCCGGCCGGGCCGGGTCTCGCGGCTCTGATCAATGGCTCTGAGGCGCCGGGACCGCAGGCCCCGCCCCCGCCGCCTGTCCGGCGCTCCCATTGGGCGCGGGCCGGGGAGGCCGGGCTTGGCGCCTCGCGCCTATTGGCTGGCGGGGAATCAGTATCAATGTTTAAGCGGCGGCGTGAGGTGAATAGAGTCAGTCAGCGAGAGGCGCTGGGGAGAGAGCCGGGACTGCGAGCCCGGCGGATGCGGCAGCGGAGGGCAGCAGGGGGGACGCCGCTCCAACTGTTGAATTTTCACCTTTCCTTTCCACCGGTGCTGTGCCTGCGGACATGGATTTATTTGCTTTGAAATCCGCACGTCTTTCCCAGGCTGTGAGCTGATCCTGTCAGGCACCAGATTGAAAGAGACCACCCGTTACAGAAAAGGAGGAAAAAAAAAAAAGCCTCCACAACGGACTGCACAATTAACTACGCACACCAGTACTGGACTTTGTGAACAGAAAACACTGACAGAAAAATCGTGAACTGTGATGCGGAGCTAAGCTGTGAACAGTCTCTCTAATCCAGATTTTTTTCTCTTTTTTTTTTTCTCACCCAAGACTGAAAGATTTGGGGGTTCCTTTACGCCTAACAAAAAGGGAAGGTTTTTTTTTTTCTTTTTTAAAATAAAAACACCTAGCAAAACAGACGCCTTGCTTTCCAGAGCCTCGGACTCCGGCAGAAAGAGGTAGAGTAAAAGTGCTGCTGGATTCAGCTTCACCTCCCTCCTCCCCTCCCTGCCTTTCTCTCGCTTTTTCTTTTTTTTCCCCCAAAACATGAATCTGGCTTTTCTTTCTGTAGAGTGAGTCAGAGAAAGCGTTAGGAAGAAGCCACAACTAATGTCTGTGAAGGGAGGATCATGAGGCGAGAGTGAATTCGATTCGTTCCGCTGCTTCTGACTCATCCGGCAGATCGGAACACCTGCATTTCTGGATGTGTCATTCCCGTTTGTCTAGGCGCCTCGAGAACCCGAGATAATGTGTAGACAGACCCGTGCCTAGCATCCCCTGGGCGGTAGCTCCCCGGGGTGGGTGCCCCGGCTGAACCGCCGCGGCCGCAGCTCTTCGTCCGCTGCCCTCGCGACTCGCCCAGAGAGACTGCGAGAGCGAGACTGCAGAATTCATCACGCCAAACCTTGATGTGTTCCTTTCATCCAGCCCACCCCTACTATAGGAAAAAATTTGAAGAAAAAAGAAAAAGCCCGCACTTTATTCGCTTCAAATATTCACCACTTTTATTCCTCGCCAAGGTTTTCCTTTCTAGATGAAGAGGACTGGGAGGCAGGGCCATTGGAAGGAGATGCTGAATAGAAAGAAAAGAGAGGCACTTGACAGCCCAGCCCTGTGAATGCAGAGACTGTTTCCCTTCTAGCGAGAGACAGGGAGAGTGTGTGTGCGAGGACTGGGAGGGTGGCTCCCCCTTCCTTTTTATTCCGCCTCTCCCTCCCCCTTCAAATCTGCACATCCAACCATGAGTTGCCTGTTGATTTCCTTTCGCCTGGGAAGAAAAGCAAACTGGAATTAAACTGCAGGGAGAGAAGTCCTTGCTCGCGGGCAGAGAATGGGATGGTAGCGGCGGCTACTGGCTCAGCGTAGAGAAATCAGAGTGCATTCTACCAACAGAGGCGGAGATACATCTCTACATTTTCCCCCTCCCAACAGAGTCAAACCGCAAACGCAGATCAGGCTGTGGCTTCCTCGTCTTGGGGGAGAGCCTTTTCCGAGGAAGAGAGGGAGGAGCCTCGTGGAGGGAGGAAACTACAAATCCGGACACTAGTTCTTTGCGCTGCATTTCCTCCCCTCCCTTCGGCTGCTTGGAACGGAGAGGGAGGAAAAAAAAAAAGAAACACCCTTGGCTTGGAGATGCAGTCTGCCGCCACCGCTGCCTCAGCCACCAATGCAAGATTAGATCTCTAAATGCAGCAAAACACTGCCTGAAAACAGACTAACCCGCGAAGCAAGCAGACGTTTCACAAGGCTCCGAGGAAGCTTCAATATATCTGACTCTCTCTCTCTTCGCTGTTCCTCATTCCCATCAATTTCATCACTGGAGAAGAGAAACAAGTAAGGATTTCACTTTCTGATCTGCCTAGAGACACACCTCCCAGCTCCCTCCCCCACCCGATGTGAAGAGTATTCCGGAGGCAAAAAGCTGGAGTGGATTTGCAGCGCCCTAGCGGGAGTGAAGAAAACCAACGGATTCTTTAGCTCATTACCATCCTCCCCAGACGCGATTTCCTTCTTATCGCTGGTCTCATCGCTCAAGTTTGAGTCGCCCGAAGTCCAGGAGGGAGAGACAAAGCCCCGGGCTCTTCCCCAGCCGCAGGGAGCCTCCGCCTTGCTCAGTGCCCCTGCAGCTCCGCTGCACCGCTGCTCGCAGCCCAGTGCGGATGCTGTAGATCAACAGGTTCGGGGAACTTGAGCGGAATAAGGAGAGACCGCCGGGTGCCGCATCCCGGGAGCCGAAGGAAGAGAGGATCCAGAGACTTGTGGCTCGCGTCGGGCGCGGAAGCTGCGCCCCGGGCCCCAAGCTGGCGCGAACCCATCCGCTAGCCCCTCCAGTCCGGCTGCTTCTGCCAACACCCCGCCGGTCTGGGATGTACCTTTCCATCTGTTGCTGTTTCCTCCTATGGGCTCCAGCCCTGACGCTCAAAAACCTGAACTACTCAGTGCCGGAGGAGCAAGGGGCCGGCACGGTGATCGGCAACATCGGCAAGGATGCTCGACTGCAGCCCGGGCTTCCACCCTCAGAGCGAGGCGGCGGTGGTGGCGGGCGAAGCAAGTCTAGCAGCTATCGGGTGCTGGAGAACTCGGCGCCGCACCTGCTGGACGTGGAAGCGGACAGCGGGCTCCTCTACACCAAGCAGCGCATTGACCGCGAGTCTCTGTGCCGCCACAACGCCAAGTGCCAGCTGTCCCTCGAGGTGTTCGCTAATGACAAGGAGATCTGTATGATCAAGGTAGAGATCCAGGACATCAACGACAACGCTCCCTCCTTCCCCTCGGACCAGATTGAGATGGACATCTCAGAGAACGCGGCCCCGGGCACCCGCTTCCCGCTCACCAGTGCGCACGACCCAGACGCCGGCGAGAACGGGCTCCGCACCTACCTGCTGACGCGCGACGACCACGGCCTGTTCGCGCTGGACGTCAAGTCCCGCGGCGACGGCTCCAAGTTCCCAGAGCTGGTTATCCAGAAGGCGCTAGACCGCGAGCAGCAGAACCATCACACTCTGGTGCTGACCGCCCTGGACGGCGGTGAGCCGCCGCGGTCCGCCACGGTGCAGATCAATGTGAAGGTGATTGACTCGAACGACAACAGCCCCGTCTTCGAGGCGCCCTCCTATCTGGTGGAGCTGCCCGAAAACGCCCCGCTGGGCACCGTGGTAATTGATCTGAATGCCACCGACGCCGACGAGGGTCCCAACGGCGAAGTGCTCTACTCTTTCAGCAGCTACGTGCCCGACCGTGTGCGGGAGCTCTTCTCCATCGACCCCAAGACCGGCCTGATCCGGGTCAAGGGCAACCTGGACTATGAGGAGAACGGGATGCTGGAGATCGACGTGCAGGCTCGAGATCTGGGTCCCAACCCCATCCCGGCCCACTGCAAGGTCACGGTCAAGCTCATCGACCGCAACGACAACGCGCCGTCCATCGGTTTCGTCTCCGTGCGCCAGGGGGCGCTGAGCGAGGCGGCCCCGCCCGGCACCGTCATCGCCCTGGTGCGGGTCACCGACCGAGACTCGGGCAAGAACGGGCAGCTGCAGTGCCGGGTCCTGGGAGGAGGGGGGCCGGGCAGCGGCGGCGGCCTTGGCGGCCCGGGAGGCTCCGTGCCCTTCAAGCTGGAGGAGAACTACGACAACTTCTTCACGGTGGTGACCGACCGCCCGCTGGACCGCGAGACCCAGGACGAGTACAACGTGACAATCGTGGCGCGGGACGGGGGCTCGCCTCCACTCAACTCCACCAAGTCGTTCGCCGTTAAGATTCTGGACGAGAATGACAACCCGCCTCGTTTCACGAAGGGGCTCTATGTGCTGCAGGTGCACGAAAACAACATCCCAGGAGAGTATCTGGGCTCGGTGCTGGCCCAGGACCCCGATCTGGGCCAAAACGGCACAGTGTCCTATTCCATCCTGCCCTCGCACATCGGCGACGTGTCCATCTACACGTACGTGTCTGTGAACCCCACCAACGGGGCCATCTACGCCCTGCGCTCCTTTAACTATGAGCAGACCAAGGCGTTTGAGTTCAAGGTGCTTGCTAAGGACTCCGGGGCGCCCGCGCACTTGGAGAGCAACGCCACGGTAAGGGTGACGGTGCTAGACGTGAATGACAACGCTCCGGTGATCGTGCTGCCCACGCTGCAGAACGACACGGCCGAGCTTCAGGTGCCGCGCAACGCCGGTCTGGGCTACCTGGTGAGCACCGTGCGCGCCCTCGACAGCGATTTCGGCGAGAGCGGGCGCCTCACCTATGAGATAGTGGACGGGAACGACGACCACCTGTTTGAAATTGACCCATCCAGCGGCGAGATCCGCACGCTGCACCCCTTCTGGGAGGACGTGACGCCAGTGGTGGAGCTGGTCGTGAAGGTGACGGACCACGGCAAGCCCACCCTGTCCGCGGTGGCCAAGCTCATCATCCGCTCGGTGAGCGGCTCCTTGCCCGAGGGCGTTCCCCGGGTGAACGGCGAGCAGCGCCACTGGGATGTGTCGCTGCCGCTCATCGTGACCCTGAGCACCGTCTCCACCATCCTCCTAGCGGCCATGATCACCATCGCTGTTAAGTGCAAGCGCGAGAACAAGGAGATTCGCACTTACAACTGCCGCATCGCCGAGTACAGCCATCCGCAGCTGGGCGGGGGCAAGGGCAAGAAGAAGAAGATCAACAAAAACGATATCATGCTGGTGCAGAGCGAGGTGGAGGAGAGGAACGCCATGAACGTCATGAATGTGGTGAGCAGCCCCTCCCTGGCCACCTCCCCCATGTACTTCGACTACCAGACGCGCCTGCCGCTCAGCTCGCCCCGGTCCGAGGTGATGTATCTCAAACCGGCCTCCAACAACCTGACTGTTCCCCAGGGCCACGCGGGCTGCCACACCAGCTTCACCGGACAAGGGACTAACGCGAGCGAGACCCCAGCCACGCGGATGTCCATAATTCAGGTAGGAGACTTTTAGCATCACTGGGACTTCACTTTCTTGCTGACTTGGGGAGCTGTCCTGAAACCTTTGAAACAGGACGAGCCACACTGCCAGCAGCTGTGAGAGGGGCACTTACTGAAAAGGATTTACATTTTGGCCACTGCCTGCACAGCATAGTCTACACATAACCCCTCCCATGTGAATAGTCGAAAATTTACAAGATGTAAAATGTCTTACTTTTGTTGCATTTTAAACGTTTATTTTATTATAGGTTTTAAAATGTTACCAGGGTTCAGTGTTCACAGTTTATTTTACTTTGCTGGTCTGCATTTCTCTCCACAACAGAGGATTAATAGAGTAGAACATTTTTTTTCAGTTAATTCACTTAAAATTTTTGTATTTCATTTAAAAAATCTGATGGCAAAAGAAAGAAATGTATTCCCCAATATTAAGTAGTTAACTGCTTTTTAAAAGAAGCTAACTACTTAAGTACAGAATAGCAACCAACAACCCATCAGAATTTTCAGAGCATGAATCAATATCAGCTTTTACCACCACCTCCCAAATCAGTGTTTCTATTTAAAAAGTATTCTAAAGGACCCAAATCTTATTAATTCTTCAGCTGAAACTGCAGACAGTGCATTAGTGTAGCTTAACCTTGGAAATGTGAATTATACTCTGAAGATCTTTGAGAAACTTGAAAAAGTATAGGCTCTAGATATGACTTATATCTATATCTATGAAGAGTTTGTATTTATTTTGTCCTGTGATTTTCCTGATCTGTTTCCTTACAGTCATTGAGAGATGAACAGAGTACACTAGAGGTGTGGTCTCATTCCCTGCTGTGAAAACAGGAGGCAAAGTTACACTAAAGGCACCTGTACCAAAAAGAATTCCAGGATGCATTTAGTTTGCATACTGCATATTTTCAGTATATTTAAATGATCTTTAATATATATCAGACAGTAGATTCACATTATTGGTATATGAAAAAAACTAACTGACCCAACATGGGTGCTGGACTAACTAAAGCAGTTGATTGTACTGTGTTTAGTTACTGCCTAGTTTCTTTATCTACTATTAAGTTGTGTCACAAAAACCAACTTAATTTTTGCTTATCAGTGTGGGTTGCTAAAGATTCCTCTGGATGAGCAGTACTTGCAATTTGAAATTGAGTTTACTGAAAGTGACATTTTGGGAGGAAAATTAGTTTGGGACAAATGAAAATAATTTGCTCAGAATTTTGTGCTTTGGAAAAACAAATACCTTTTAGTGACACTTGACTCAGTAATTTTTTTATTATTAAAAACATTGATTATTATAAAACAGAGTAGTAGAATTTCATAATCTTATCATTTTAAACAGAAGTGTAGCAAATAGTAAACCTCAGCAAAACAGTGTCTTATAATATTTTAATGTCCTTGTCAATCAGACTCATACTGAACGCTCCTGAATGCTAAAGTGTCCACTGTAGTTTTAAATCCCATTTTTTACAGTGTTTACTGTACATTAGTAATCATGATTTTTGGAGATCTCTACAAAACTGAACAAGAAATTTCTTCCATGAAAAATTATAGTTTCTATGAAAGTCTGTGTGTAAAACTGGTATTTATGACAATTTCTATAAATACACTTGTTATATACTTTTCTTATAGTTTTACCATTGACAGTTAAAATGATATCACAGAGGGTTCATGCTTAATCTTCCACTTCAAGTACTATGAGTTGAATTCTTATTTAGTGTCCAGTAAAAATGAAGTTTTTTCTGTGAAATCCTCAGCAAGCCTGATTCCTGATCAGTTTGCTGCTGCTGCTAAGTCACTTCAGTGATGTCCGACTCTGTGTGACCCCAGAGACGGCAGCCCACCAGGCTCTGCCATCCCTGGGATTCTCCAAGCAAGAACATTGGAGTGTGAGGAGCAATCTTGGGTAGAAGTACCAGGAGGCTTTGATGGACAGGGGTCCCTGTGCAATGTTTACACCATACTGTTCTTGAAGCTGGCCATTGCCCAAGGGACAGATGATGGTAATTTCTCTCATTAGCAGTAAAACTTGAGCCAGAGCAAATCACACACACACACACACACAAGGTTGGGGAGAGAGAGTTTAAACAGAAAACGAAGGAGGCAAACTTCCTTGTTTTCCTGCTATTCCCTTTCTTCCAGAATCTTACTTCATGACATAAAGAAACAGGATATGTTTAAGTTCTTGAAATGGTTTCCAACCTGGCTCAGTTGCCCATATTGCTTCTACCCTGGGAGTTTTTGCAGTCTTATAAGGGATGCCTTATAAGTTCCTAATATGTGAATTTCTTTTTAAGTGTGTCAAGTTTTTCTCAGTGCCTATTATGGGGAACAGAGTAAATTGAGTACAGTGACCTTGCTTTTTTTCTTTCTTTTTAAAACTAGTGTGCTGCAAACACTTTGTGCTGAAGTGACATGCTCAAATTAAAGCGTTCAGGCATCCCATATTCTTGTTTCAAGTTCATTTATTAGTGTGTGTTTATTTAACACAACCTGTTGAGGAAACATACTATTAAACCCATGTATTTCTGAAGGAAGAATTTTGGTCCACAGAATACAGATAGACTAGGAGCTATTGGGTCTGGTTTATCTTTATTTTCCAGCATCTTGGGTGCTGTTTAAAATATTCCCAGTGTATTTCTATTAATGAAATGAAAAAAAAAAATCATACTGTTTTGAGATGCACTGTTAAAGGGTGGTGAAATGAAATTTAGGAACTTTGGGATTTATAAGATTCATGTTACAACTCAAATTAAAATTTCTCAAAAGATTTTGTGTGAGTTGCAGACTCTAAAATTTTAGGATTAATATCTATAGATTTTTTGGCATGAATTTTTATTGAGAATAGATGCCGAAAAATCATGTAGACTGGTGTAGAAACAGTGGTTTGTGAAAAAGTATTTTATTGCAGATTTTCTTCAAATTTCTCAGCCCATGTAAAGTCAGTCTATAAAGTGTTCAAACAATTGACTAGTGATTAAAACATCCTCAGTAGTGTGAATCATAATACAATATTATTATAATGAAATATGTTATTAACTTTAAAGACACAAAAGTAATTTAGAAGAAAACAGGAGCACAGATTTCGTGGTCGGTTAGACAGATTATTCCACAAATTTATAAAAGCACTCTTCATCGGAACAGTTTTCATGTGAATTATTTCATAGTTTAGTGTAAGGATCTAAAATCAAGTGGAGGTCATTACTAATTGTCATGAGTTACTGCTAATTGTGACTTATCAAGAATTACTTATTAGGTAGATGGGTAAATTTTCCACAGGTGCTTTCAATGATGGCCTGGTTGCGAAGAGGGAGGGGGCTAGGGACTTCTCACTGGTAGGAGAATTTCCAGTTTTGTTTGAACATCTGTGTTTTCAGTTTTTCTTTTTTTTGGTAGCACATAAAATGTAGTCATCTTAATATGCTGTCATAGAAGAAAATATGTTGACCCAACAGAATAAGATATACTAAAATAAACTTTTGAAAAGAATACATTCTTACACAGTTCAATTTTAAAAGATTCACATTCTGGTTGACTTTAGACTTTTTATCCTGGAAGAGGAAATCCTTTTGATATACCTGGATGGCCTTTTCAATAAAAGTGAATTAAACATATGAAAATACCTTCAGTCAATCCAAATATATAAAAATGAGATTGAGGCATAGAGGACTCTAGTATCATAATATAGATAATAAACTCAGTATCTTAGAATGAAAAGGTGAAAGACAAAATACATCTTTCCTAGCAACATTAACTGTTGTCTGTCTTGTTCCTACTTCTCTAATAAAAGAGATTTTTGGCTTGGGGCCCGGATGAGTTCTCAAGACCACAATTTTCAAAACTTCATACTCTGGTATGGTAGACATTTCAGTAACAAGCACACATTCATGATTTTAAAGAATCTTTTGCAGTATTACTCTAAGATGAAACAGTTTTATTAGTTACATGCACTTATTTCCATAAACCTGATATATGTCTCTATTTCTAGGGTTTGTGATGGGCTGAGTAGGAAGGGAATATCCCTATCTTACTGCATGCCCCTAGAATTATCTTGTCCAGTTGCATTTTTTTAAGTTTTTTTAAAAGATAGGTTTCAGTTCTAATTCAAATTCATGTGAATACACAATCATCAAAGATATCTTTCTATTTTTGAAGTTGAAGTGCTAGTTGCTCAGTCATGACCGACTCTGCAACCCCACGGATTGTAGCTCACCAGACTCCTCTGTCCATGGAATTCTCCAGGCAAGAATACTGGACCGGGTTGCCATTCTCCTCTCCAGGAGATCTTACCAAACCAGAGTTTGAACCTTGGTCTCCTGCATTATAGGCAAATTCTTTACCATCTGAGCCACCAGGGAAGCTGGCTTCCTGTTTTTACTATATATTAAAAATAGTACGAATAAAGTAGGAATAAACTTTAAAAGATACTCAGCAGTTAAGGTGGATACTCAGCAGTTTGAGTTTCTTTGGAGAAGAGTTTAAAATTCAAATTATTATCATTCTTGCTGCTAAGTCGCTTAAGTCGTGTCTGATTCTGTGTGACCCCATAGACAGCAGCCGACCAGGCTCCGCCATCCCTGGGATTCTCCAGGCAAGAACACTGGAGTGGGTTGCCATTTCCTTCTCCAATTATCATTCTTAATATGTTATTATTTTTATTCTTACTTTTGAGTGTGCTTTTGAAAATCTCAGCTGCAGTATAAATCTCTGTGCATTTCTCTATTTTATAATAAAGAAAAAAACAAAACTCATAACATTTTTACTATATGAACTAGAACCCCGAGGCTCACTTTTAGTATCAGGTGATCTAACTGCTCATGAGGTAATAGTTTCTTTAACCATTATTTTTTAGCTTTCAAGAAAACTTTCAAAATATTAGCTAGATAGTACTCTATTATCTTTAAGGTCTTATGCTTACATCTTTATCAGACTCTTAAAATGTAAGAGTAAGATGATTTTTAATTTTATTTAAGTTCTTTGAGTGACTTGTACAATTTTTCTTGAATTTTATGAGTGAATTTTGTAATATCAATAGATATTATTGTATAGAAATCTGCACGGAGGATTTTATTCTTGGCATCTTCTTATTATTTAAGGCTGTGTGCAATCATGAAATATAGCAGGCCATAGAAAAGCATGCTCTAAAATTCCTATTTCAACTGCTTGAACATATTTTTAGTCAAGAAAATAAATTTACATGTTCTAAAGCATTACCTGTTGTCTATAACTATATTGATCAAGTCAAACTCAAAAAATAAAATAAGAATATATTTTCCAAAAACTTTTCTTTATAAAGTTACTCATAATACATTTTATTCACTTTTTTATGATGCATAGATACACATTTATATATGAGGTTAAAATAAATGTTAGTTTTAAAATAATCCCAAATATTATCTCTTAAAAGACTTAGAAATATTCATATTTAAATCTGTAGACAAATATTTAATATTGTTGAAAAGGATAATATTTATACTTTATCATGTTTCACTACTATCATCAGATTTCAAATTTTTCACTGTTAGTGCTGTTTATGTAATAAATGCGGTAGAAATACATCTATATAAGAGATGTAAATTAAGAAAATATTAAAAAAATTTTAAAGTTAATAAAGGTTTACATGCCTTAATTCAGTGAAGGCTGGCTCTGCCCATATTTATGAACACGTGAACAAACTTCCTGGCAGAATTAATGTATGCATATACATGTGTATATGTCCTTACATTTTCAGTGTGCTGTACATAAAGGGTCAAGCACAAATATTAGCCCATTTTTATACTTTTCTTATTTCAAAGGTAGTTTTCTTTTCTACGATGAACTCAAACCTTTCTTTTTCCTTGAAAATATTTTTAAACTTGATAATCTCACTGTTTAAAGCTTCAAACATTTTGAAGTTCCTTAAAATAGAGGCAGTTATTCCAGAGTAGTTCAGGAACAACTGGCTTTCAGTGGACAGTAGGTTGGAGTTTATGTAGATTGGGGCTTCCCTGGTGACTCAGATGGTAAAGAATCTGCCTGCAATGCGGGAAACCCAAGTTTTCTGATTCTTCCGGTAGTGTGGTGGGGTGTCTAGAGGCACTGTGAGAGTATATGATGAAACCAGAGCGGGAAGGTGAAGCCAGTGGAACTGGTCTCATGCCAGTTAGGAAGTGAAACTTAACTCCCCTATGCTGAGAAGTCTTGCAATACACTCAATAGTGGGTAAATTCTTACAAATGCACCTGCTAATTGTGATTTTAGTCATTGCTTCAGAATGTATTCCCCTCAGTGATGCCTCTGTTTAATAAATCCCACTGGGCATTATCTTAAAGCCATCTTTTAGCAAAGTCTTTAGGGAGAGGGTGAGTTGTTTTTTTTTCTATTGAATTCCTTCAACCAATGGCTGTCTATTTGTTAGAGACTAACATAATGGTCATCTTGCCTATCAATTTGAAGATAGTGTTGACTTCTGACACCCATCTACAGAATACTTTTAAATCTTCATTGGACCTACACTAACCTATTGTCAACCTGTTTTAGCAAAGGAGATGTTGACAAGAATTCCCTTCAAAGGCACACAGTGTTTTACAGTTAGTCATAGCTTTCACCACTAGCTTTGACAGTGATGTATTGCTATCCTTCGGTCTCCTGAAATAAATTATCTTGTAATAAAGAAGTTCTTAATGGAATCAACATTTTGTCCTGTGACTAAGCAGAAGCCTGTTCTTGCTTCCTTGCTACTGCAGAACTATAAATTCAATATTTTTAAGGTAAAGCAAAAAAAAAAAAAAAAGATTAACAAAATACAGATGCAAAGTTGTGGAGTGTGGATGGCATTTTTCACTCTTGTGCACTGTGTTCTTCCAGTGATAGACTGTAAAATTGGTTTCAGACAGTGTTTGAGAGAATCTATTGATATACATGTGACACACTTCTATTTGTCTGTTCTGATCCTAGTGACATTCTGATTACTGGTATTTGTAGGCTCTGCCCTGGATCTATTCCAAGGATTTTTATTGTAGTGAAATGACTCTTACAGTTCATTGAGCATCTAGCATAACTGTGCTAAATATGATTGGCACGTTTGCATATATTTATTCAAAAAATAAGGCAGTTAAACAGCATAATTATGGGAAAATGAATCATAACAATAAAAGACCATTTAAGTTAACAAGCTTTGTGATCAAAGGATAAATACAGGTTGGATAAATTAGACTTTAGATGTAACTAATCTACATAAATAGACTTTATTCTGATTAGGGGAATGGAATATATTAAAATAATTTGATGGTATAAGAAATGCATTTTATTTCATACATTATGAAATATTTAAAGATTTGAGTTATTTTCTTTATATTTCTATTCTTTGTAATGGTTGTGAACCATATTTGTGTTGAATGAAAAACAGGCAAGGTAAAGATGGCTATTATCTTGTAAACTTGTTTGGTAGAATACACGCTGTAAGAAAAATATTTATTTTTTAGGCTTGTAATATATTTTATTGATTTTTAATTAGTGAAACATATTAAAGGGACCATTTAAAGGAAAAATTTCTTGTTTACTTATTTTATCAACTAGAAGCAGCCTTTGTAGAATATGAAAGTGTGAACATTAAAGCTCTATTTCATGTTTTCAAAGTTATATATTCATAATCGTTTTGTAGATATATGCTGTTTTCAAGAAACACTGGATACATGTTTGTAAATTATATTAATATGGATATATATAATATGGATAATGACTATATTCTCAACTTTTCTAATGCTATTTTGATGGCATATTTATTTTTAAGTGATAGGTTTAACTTACGTGACTCAACTAATTTTTTTCCAGCAACTGTGGTGCTTAGATATGTTTTCTTAAGCTTCACTTGGTGGTAACTTTAAAAATGGAATTTAAGCATAAGTCATCAACTGGTATACTTTTACAATATTTCTACCTGAATCAGTAATCATTGTTAAGCAATGACTGAATTATACTTATACCTAGAATTTTCATGTCCTCCAATTCAGTAAAACTCAAATTAAAATATATACATATATCCCAAATTTTAATAGCTTTTATAAAGCAGAATCACAATTATTTTATTATAAGAATAAATATTCACAGGGTCAAAATTTCATTTTTATTTTCAGAATCCAATTTTCGACAATCAATGTCTTAGAAAAATTTTTAATTTTTATTTATGTGCAGTACAAACATTTGTATCAGTTTCAAGACTCAAAGCTATAGTTTTCACCCTTATGATATATTATTCCTTTTATTTTCACAGATTCCCATGTAAAAACCTTTGCTAAAAGCTCTTCATTTTCTTTTGCACACAGCATAATTTAACAGAATATACTGAGATTATTTTAGGACGAATGTTTGATAGATTTTTGATAATTTTCCACAACACCAGAGCAACTGACTATGCAAAACTGATATATATATATGCAAACAACTCACTTATAATTACCACGAGAGGGATTATCCATCCACAGTATGAGGTTACCAAAATGTACTTTTACTGATGTCCCTATTTCAGTAAATGAGGTAACAGTAAGAAATTAGAATGTTTGATAAATAATATGTTTAAAGTCTTAGAAAAACTTGCTAGAAAAAGTGTTATCCTTTAGTATTTTTGAAAAAAAGAAGACAGCTTTCAAAAGGGAATATTTTTTTTTCCATTTCAAACTTGGCAATTGCTTAGTTATACATCTTTACATAAATATTAGTTATAAAAATTTCTGGACAACTTGAAAAATAATTAGTTTTGATTTCAATAGTTCTATCGGCAAAAACCCAGGAAACTGCTTGATATTGGTGACTTCTATTACTGTGTCTTCTTAAGACACAAAATTTCTATTTTGCTTTGGCAGTTTTGCATCTGTTTTAAAATAGTTTATCCCAAATCAAATTAATGCACTAATAATATGAATAACAGATATAAACCATGCAAAATGAAAGATAAATCAACCATCTATCATTACAAGCATTGCAAATTAAAGATTGTGCGCAAACTTGCCTTCACAAAGTTTTAAGGCAAGACACTTGATTGCTTTATGTTTATTATTTTAGCTTTGGATGACATTGTGTAACATTAACAATTGTGTTTTTTCTTTTTGTTTTAAACCAACCATTATTCTCTTACTTTAATTTTGATTAATTAAATCAGAAATTTCTGATTAATGAGAAATGTTTGGAGATATAGGTGACTCTTACTTGGCATGGCATAGGCACAAAGTCCATTTGTAATTTTAGGAACAATGAAAATATATTGGTGCTAATGCATGCATCTAAATGTAGGATAAAGACACTTTATTGAGTGAAGATATTATATGAAAAATAGGAAATATTTTGATACAATACATAGGTTGAAAAAAAAAGTTTATAACCTTATACTTTAAGTGTTGGCAGATACATGGATAGTACTTATTAGATAAATTTCCAAATCCTGACCTTCTAGGAAGGCTAGTATTTATTCTTAGATAATACTAAGGCCAACAATAAGGGAACTATCTTAGTAAACAAATCCCACTCCCAGTCAAGATAAGGTTACTGACAAAAGCCTATTCTGCAGTGTGGCCCTTTCATCAGCTGTGCCAATACCAACAAATGAAGCAAAATGACTAAGCTGGGAGAAACAAGACAGGGAAAACATTTAAGGAGACTTTCTTTTTTTTTTTTCCTGATTTTGAGCAATAGGTTTTCCATGTTCTTTTTTTTTTTTTTTATAATCAAGACAATTACATAGTAATTTGGGTTAAAATGCATGCCCAGTTCCCCGTTTCAAAACCCAATTTGTTACCACCTGTGGCTATTTCTATTAAAAAAAAAAAAAGAAACATAATTACTATGAGTCTCAGCAGTCTTAGAGTAAATTTTTGCAATTACAATACTTCCCTTGGGCAGATGTGTGAAAATGGCAGATTAATTCCTGCCAGGATCTTTCTGTTCCTTGTGCATTTTTAGTTTTGGTGTTGCCTGCTTATTAGAATGGCTCTGTTTGCTCTGGTTAAAGGTTATGTCAGTGTTTCCATAGTAAATCTCTAGAAATGAAGATTCACAAGTGAACCATTAAATTTTGCCTTAGGTGAAAAGTTGACATGTAACGTCTTAGCAAAGGAGTAGTTATTATTTTCCATCACACTCTGTTGCTGGGTTAAGTTTGAAGTAAATGGTAGCAGGACCATTTGGCAGTGTTGAAAAAGCAGGACTGAGGCTAGCAGGCAAAAAGAAAAGTGCAGTCTTTTGAACTATGAAATAATATCTAATCAACAGAAGCTGATGGAAGTATTTTGATTCAGTGCTTCATCTCTAGCTACTTATTGCATAAGATTTTTAAAGAGCCACAATAAAAATATTGAGGCTGAATAGCTAATAAGAGATTTAACACTCCATCAATTTCTGTTCATTCCTTCGTTTCATTATGATGTGTAAAGTGAAAGTGTTAGGCACTCAGTTGTGTCCGGCTCTGCAACCCCATGTAGCCCGCCAGTCTCTGTCCGTGAAATTCTCCAGGCAAGAAGACTGGAATGGGTTGCTATTCCCTTCTCCAAGGGATCTTCCCTACCCAGGGATCAAATCCTGGTCTCCTGCATTGCAAGCAGATTCTATACTATTTGAGCCGCCAGGGAAGCCCTGAGATGCATAAACTATATTCTTAATAAAGACCTAATTGATTTACACACAAAATAGCTAATGTTATTAAGTTTGAATAGTTTTTTGAATCTCTGGCTCAGTGTTATAACTCTTTATTCATAAAGTTAATTTATCACAAAGTGGTCTAGATAGGAGAATGGTTGAAGACAGTGATCACATCCATCTTGTTTGTCTTTGTCGTTGACAGAATCTAACATAGTTTAATACATAGTAGGCACGTAAAATATGACTTATTTGTGATGACATGCGTGAGCCGGGGCTTGGATTCAAACCTAGAAGTTATTCAGGTTAAAGCTAAGGTTGTTTATAGAAACATGTTGAAATATTGATCTGTTGGTAAATAATGTATTTGAAGGTGGCCTATTTGATAATTTTTATTCATAGTTATTACATTTTTAATAACTGCAATGAAAATTTCTATAAGTTATACTGATAATTTTACCAGTCCATGGGAAAAAAAACAGGTGGTCAAGGTTCACAATTTACACAATATGTTTATAGTTATGTGTGTAGATATATAAATATGGGCTTCCTAGGTGGCACTAGTGGTAAAGAACCCACTTGCCAATGAAGGAGACTTAAGAGATGAAAGCTCAATTCCTGGGTCGGGAAGACCTCCTGGTGGAAGGCATGGCAACACACTCGAGTGTTCTTGCCTGGAGAATCCCATGGACAGAGGAGCCTGGTGGACTGCAGTCCATAGAGTGGCAAAGAGTGAGACACACTGGAGTGACTTAGTATGCAGGCATATATAAATATAAATACATAGGTTATCTCTAATTCACATATCAATAGAAACAGTGTTGGTCAGAATATCTTTCTTTTGTTCTATTACTTGGTATGGTTTATAAAATACCGAAACTATGCGATTCAGATATTATATGTTAAGATATTATATGCTATATATGTTAAGGCTTTGAAAACCCCACAGCTGTAGTAAACTAAGAAACTAGAGATTTTCCTGGCAATACAGTGGTGAAGAATCCACGCAATAATGTAGGAGATGCAGGTTCTAGCCCTAGTTGAGAAATTAAGGTCCTGCACACTATTGAGCAGCTAAGCCTGTGTACCACACCAGATAAATAAACTCAATAAAGACTAAAAAAGAAACTAATGTGATACTTTTTCTATGTTTTAATTTTAAGATAATTATATGTATAGAGACTCCATAAAATGTACTTATTTTCTAAATTAATTTTTAATAAAATGAAATTATAGGTAAATGGCAACTAGTAAATTTTGATTAAATTTATTTGTATTTATTGACATCTAATTTTATGAGTTAATCATTTTCGTACCAGCCATTTGCCATTTATAAATGGGAGAAGAAAATCACTACGGACAGTTATCAAATTCATGTAGTAATAATAACCCAATTTACAAAAATTTCAGAATCTATCTTATGTAGGTGATATGATATTTCAGTTCACATATTGGAGAAACATTAACTACACATTCACATAAACAATATTTTCCCATTTCAGTAGTGTTGTTTAAAATGCATCCACACTCTTCAGAGTTGTTCAAGCCATATTCATTAATTCAAGAGTAAGTCATGAAATATTTTGAAGAGCTCTTAACTGAAATACTTTACTGCCAGTGCAGGAGATGCAAGAGACGCAGGTTTAATCCCTGCGTTGGGAAGATCCCTTGGAGTAGGAAATGGCAACCCATTCCACTATTTTTGCCTGGAAAATCCATGGACAGAAGAGCCTGGCAAGTTATAGTCTGTAGGGCTGCAAAGAGTCAGACAGACTAAACGCACACACGCATACACACATTGCTTTTAAACTATTACAGGACTTAATTACTATTTATCTGAATTTTAAATTTTGATAGCAAAATTCAGGTCAAACAATAAGGAGGCTTGGTAGAATAAAGGCTTCAAGCAGAATGAGCTTTCACACCATATTTCAAATTTAATCATCCTCATTTTCCATCAAAATAATGGAAAAAAACAATGGAAAGGAACATAAAAATATAAATTTAGGAAGTTCAGAATTCATTATCAACTACCATTTATGAAAAAGAAAAAGACTTTCATAAAGAGTAAACTAACTGGGTCAAATATTACATTGATTAGCCTATAAAAAATTCTCAATGGGGATATTTATATTCACAATTATGTAAACATTATAGTTCAAGTCCATCTGTAAATTCACCCTGGAATATTTGTTATTGGTGGGGAAGAAGGCCCATCAACAGTTAGTGCTGTTCTGTCCAGATGAGCAGTCAGGCTGGGTCTTGATTCATGGCACTCAGTCAGTCAGTCAGTCAGTTCAGTCGCTCAGTCCTGTCCGACTCTCCGCGACCCCACGAATCACAGCACGCCAGGCCTCCCTGTCCATCACCAACTCCCGGAGTACACTCAAACTCATGTCCACAGAGTCAGTGATGCCATCCAGCCATCTCATTCTCTGTCGTCCCCTTCTCCTCCCGCCCCCAACCTTTCCCAGCATCAGAGTCTTTTCCAGTGAGTCAACTCGTCGCATGAGGTGGCCAAAGTATTGGAGTTTCAGCTTTAGCATCAGTCCCTCCAATGAACATCCAGGATTGATCTCCTTTAGAATGGACTGGTTGGATCTCCTTACAGTATAAGGGACTCTCAAGAGTCTTCTCCAACACCACAGTTCAAAAGCATCGATTCTTCGGCGATCAGCTTTCTTCACAGTCCAACTCTCACATCCATACATGACCACGGGAAAAACCATTGCCTTGACTAGACGGACCTTGGTTGGCAAAGTAATGTCTCTGCTTTTTAATATACTATCAAGGTTGGTCATAACTTTCCTTCCAAGGAGCAAGCGTCTTTTAATTTCATGGCTGCAATCAGCATCTGCAGTGATTTTGGAGCCCAAAAAAACAAAGTCTGACACTATTTCCACTGTTTTTCCATCTATTTCCCATGAAGTGATGGGACCAGATGCCATGATCTTTGTTTTCTGAGTGTTGAGCTTCAAGCCAACCTTTTCACTCTCCTCTTTCACTTTCATCAAGAGGCCTTTGAGTTCCTCTTCACTTTCTGCCATAAGGGTGGTATCATCTGCATATCTGAGGTTATTGATATTTCTCCCGGCAATCTTGATTCCAGCTTGTGCACTAGATACCAAAGGCCCATGTAGCCAGGGCACACATTCCCCTACACAGTGGATCCAAGCTGGACCCGAAATATTAATATTTCATAATCTGTCTGAATTTTACTTCTTTCCAGAATGTGCTTGTTCTTGAACTATCATACATGCTTTTTTTTTTAAGAATACAGCTGAGAAATCTCTGGAAAGGTGACTTCCAAATAATGTTGGTAGAATGTGAATGTTTTGCAAATATACTAGTTTTCATGAGTTTAATTTCTTTTCACATAAAACCAAATAATCTAAACACGTGTGTCATCTGTTTAAATTTCAGGAAGGGGAACTTGTGTGCACCCAGGGTGGATTCATGTCAATATATGGCAAAACCAACCAATATAATATTGTGAAATAATTAGCCTCCAATAAATAAATAAATTTCTCAAAAAGTTGTTTAAATAACTGAAAAGTATCATCAAAACACGTAATTTGAGTGAAGCAAATGGAAAGAAATTATCGTTTATATTTTTTATACTGATCTAATTCTTTTCTTCTTATCTTTGCCCTCTGGTATCTTTTCTGTGATATCCATTCAGAAAACATATTTTTACATGGATAGCTTAAGAACGTTCTACATTTATGTATAACTTAAATATTTTTAAATATGAATATATATTTGAAAGAAAAAAAATATATATGTATATAGGTTGATGAGACCGTGGTGGTATTTCTCACCGAGTTAGTACTTAACTGTATGGTTGCCCATCAGTATCTGTGGGGGATATATTCTAGGACACCCTGAATTCCAAAATCTAAAGATGCTCAAGTCCCATATATAAAATGGTATAATAATTACATGTAGCCTACACATATCCTTCCATGTACTTTAAATTATCTCTAGATTACCCACAATACCAAAGGCAATGTAAATGCTATGCAAATAGTTGTAAATATAATGTAAATGCTAGGTTAATAGTTGCAGCTTACAGCAAATTCAGGTTTTGATTTTTGAAAATTTCTGGAATTTTTTCCCCCAAATGCTTTTTGTTTGAGATTGGTTGAATCTGGGGATGTGTGACCTGAGGATATGGAGAGCTGACCATATGTACATTTGGACTTTAGATCATGTAGTTGATTTTACATAGTGGAGCTGTACAGGGGTATGTTGAATTTTAGATAGGTTGGATTCAAAGTACTATGTTTGGCATTATTAAAATGTACCTAATAGACAAGATACATTTATTTAGTTAAAACTAAAAAGCTTCTTATTTCCTTTAATCTAGACTTGAGTGTATATTTTAAGAAGTAAAATATTGATATTCTTTTTATATAAAAATGATAAAATGAACCTCTCCACATGACTCTCTCATTTTGTTCAGGCAAGAGTGTGCTCCATTGAGATATAGTAGAGAAAGGATTCTCCATCTGCCACTCCTGAAAATAGAATGCTTAGCTTTTTACCTCTTGATAAATCTTTTTTATTTATTTATGACTATACAAGTCAGAGAAATAGACTAACATATCAGTTCCTAACATAAGGAAAGGAAATTTATAGTTAAACTTTGTCAACAAATTCTTTAAAGTTATTTTCATTTGAAATTTCCTGTTAAGTTTCAGTGAACTGCTGTATTTAAATAGTCATCATTTAACTAGAGAAATTTAATCTCCAAGGACACATCTGTTATTTAATGATATTATAGGTTAGGTTTTGTTTGGTGGAAGTGTGGGATGCAAAGGTGATAGGGGTTGGAAAAGGAAAGGGGCTCTAATTCAGTATCCCCGGGTAATATGATATAAATAATTGGAAAATGGAGATATCATTTCAGTTGGTTAATTGTAATAAACCTATTATCTTGTTAGAGGATTAAGGTAGAATCAACATGTTGGGAAATAGATAAAAGGTGCATGAAAGCATTTAAAATTCAATCATTAGGTTTTATAGCACCCATCTGCTCCCAGAAAATATAATTGGAAATTTGATTCATTGACCTTTAGCTGCCATTTTGGATCATAGTTCCAAAGTCTGTGTTTTCAAGTTGGATATTTGAAGTTAATTTGATCAGAACCATACTCAGTACATTTTTAATTCAATTACCTTTCTGAACAAAATTTCAAAAAATAAAATCAGGCTTAATGGGCTGGTGTGTATTTGACAATAGCATCAGCATAGTTATTTAATTCTGGATCTGGTTAAAGCAACTAATGTTCAACTTCATTAAGGTTTCTATTAACTGAAAGGACTGGCAAACTTTTTATGTTGCTTTATTCACAAACTCCTACTTCTCATTAATTATTCTCCGGATCTATATTACACTAATTTATAGTTACAACATCCAATTACACTAAAATTACCTACCATGACATATGAAAAAACAGTATTTAGTATTACAGGTGATTATCCTTAATTTAAAAAATATTTGGCACTCCTCAAGCCCCTTATGCCAACATAAATATGATGCTACAGAACCCTCCTAAAATATTTCTTACACTTCACTCAGAAGAGTGAAATGTAATAAAATTACATGCCTAACAGAAGAAATAATTATGTAAATTGATCATGATTTCTTGTCAGTGTTTGTATACTGCTCTGTTCACTGAAGTTCATGTAACTTGGAAAAGAATCACGATTAAACAGGTGTTTCTTCAGCCTATGAGATCAAATATCTGAAATATTTATATAGTGATGAGCCAGATGTACAAAGCTTAACCTTATAATCCCATTTCGCAGCTTTTCCAAATACTTGGAAACTTGTTAAGTATGAAACTGATTATTTTGGCAGCATAGTTCCACTAATAGGATTCAGATCTTCCTTATTTACAAGCCAGCACTGTTAATCTAATCTAGTATATTAAATCAACATGGAAACTGAAAAAGAATCCATTTAAGTGTTCATTGACAGGGAAGGGTTTCTCTAAAGCTTTTTTTTTTATCCTTTTTTTCTTTTTTTTTAATTGACTTCTTTTAGAAAACACAGGGTGCAGGTGAATGATGTAAATGTTTTAGATACTATGCTACTACCACTTTGGTGTGAAGCAACTATTACTCTGATTTCTCATACTTTTATCATAATCTTGATATATACCATATATGACAATGCATCTGCCCTTTACAAATATCCCCTTCAGCATCATCTCAGTTGCAAGGCCTTGCATATCATTTGGCATGTGAAATTATTTTAAATGCACTCATTTTTTTAATGAATAGAGGCAATACAGAGTAATGTAATAATGTGTCATGATTTTCATTTTGCCTATTTATTGGTTCTGCAATAATAGCTGGAGAACTTATTGTTATGCTTTCAGTTTGAACTGTTTATGCACCATGCTACTAGGTGCACCATTTCATATTTGTGATGTTCTGTCCTCTCAGGAAAAAAAAGAGTATCAAGATCCTTAAATCAAATTAGACTAGGAAGAGTTTTATACTTTGTCTTTTTTTAAATTAAGTGCATAGATTTATGAACTACCTGACTCTACTTGATTAATAAACTAATGCTCCTTCAGAGAGAGGAAAAACCTATTTTTCAAACTATATGTGACCACCCAATTCCCTATTTCATAAAGTAGGAAAAAGGAAACAGACTATCAGTGAGTAGAACAATTCTTCTGCTCTTTATCTGTCTTGGGAAATTTATCTACTTTGCATCTTATATTTATAAAAAATGTGTCTAATGGACCAAAAATAAAGAGACATAATATTCTTAACATTGCTAATCATCAAGGAAAGGCAAATCAAAACCCCTCACCTCACAGCTGTCAGAATGGCTGCCATCAAAAAGAACTCAAATAACACGTTTGCAAGAACGTGGAGAGAAGGGAACCCTGTACACTGTGGATGTGAATGTAAACTGATGCAGCCACTGTGAAAGGCAGTATGGAGGGTTCACAAAAAACTAAGACTAGAAATACCATAGACCTAGCAATTCCACTCCTGGATATATATCTGCGAACAAAACAAAACAAAACTCTAGTTTGAAAATATATATACACCCCAATGTTCATAGATCATAGCAGCATTATTTAAAATTGCCAAGATACGAAAGCAACCTAAGTGTCTATCAACATATAAATGAATAAAGATGTGTAATATGTATTTATATATACACAATGGAATACTACTTATCCATAAAAATGAAATTTTGCAATTGGCAGCAACATGGGTGAACTTGGAAGGCATTATGCCAAATGAAATGTCAGAGAAATATAAGCACTGTATGATAGCACTTATATGTGGAATCTTACAAATATAGCAAACTAGTGAATATAACAACAACAACAAAAAAGAAGCAGACTTGTAGATACAGAGGGCAAACTAGTAGTTACCAGTGGGCAGGGGGGCAAGACAGGGGTGGGAGTACAATCTGTTGGGTGTAAGAGATGCTCAAGGATGTATTATACAAGATAGGAAATAGTACAGTTATTGTAAATGGAAAGTGACCTTTAAAAATTTTCTTAAAAAATTCTTACAGCTCTAAAAATAATCAAAATTCCTTGAAAAAAAAAAAAAAGGAAAATCTCTACTTTTACAAGGAGAGGCACCTAGCTATCCTTCATGGCCAAAGATATTAAAAGCTAATTTCCATATTAAATTGGCACAGGTCTGAAAACAGATTTTTCTGAAAAGCTAAGTATTTGCAAGTAAACTAGAGAATATTTGTCCAGAAGACCTGGCATACCTAGAAAATATTCAGATAATGACTTTAAATAAAGTTTCAAGAATAATTATACATTTTAATAAAAAAAGTGTGCAAACACTGACCAAAAATCCTATATAGAATTAGGTAACCTAAAAAGAATTCTTCAAGGACAATGGATATGTAAATATATGTTGAATAATAAAGTCTTTGGACCATTATTTTTTTCTGTGTGACATATTAAAAAATAAGTTGCTCTGTTGAGATTGTGCCTCTGTATCTGTGTGGTTAAGACCCAGACATGGCTGGTCAAGTGCCTCTTGGATTTCAGCTACTCTAGAATTGATGCTTTTGAACTGTGGTGTTGGAGAAGACTCTTGAGACTCCCGTGGACTGCAAAGAAATCCAACCGGTCTATCCTAAAGGAAATGAGTCATTAATATTCATTAGAAGGACTGATGTTGAAGCTGAAACTCCAATACTGATGTGAAGAACTGACTAATTTGGAAAGAGCCTGATGCTGGGAAAGATTGAAGGAGGGAGGAGAAGGGGACGACAGAGGATGAGATGGTTGGATGGCATTACTCAATGGACATAAGTTTGAGTAAACTCTGGGAGCTGGTGATGGACAGGGAGGCCTGCTGTGCTGTGGTCCATAGGGTTGCAAAGAGTCGGACAAGACTGAGTGACTGAACTGAACTGAACTAATCATCAAACTGGGAATTTGTAGTCAGCCTCCAGGGACTACATTTGACCACAGGGAGAGTTACTCCCTTCCTGTTTGATTTTTAGCAAGTCACTAGTTTCCACAAGAAGACAGTTTACTCTTGGGAACAACAACTATTACAAAACCCTGATATGCAAAAATTAAATTTTTCAATTAAAGTAATTTCAATTTATTTTTCAGTTTATGTGTCTTTGGTTTTCTTTTTTCAATTATTTTTATATTAAGTGACTATATGTTTTCCTAATTTTAAGAGGAATTCTTACTTATTGGAAAAATTCTGCTAAATAAACCATACCTAAAACAGTGTCTGGTATATAGTTAGAATTCATTATATACTTGTGGATTGAAGATAAAGTTGAATTTAAAAAGTTATAATTGCTTATAATTTAGGACTCAGAGGTGGCTGTTTGGTTTAGATCCACAGTCCCTTCTCTAATTATAAAATCTAGAGGATTCAGCCCTGAAATGATTTAAGGTTATTTTAAATTTTTATTTATCCCACTTAGTGTTAACAAAGATATTTTTACCAAAGAAATATTAATATGTTTAATTTTGAGTTGTTGTACCAGTCCCTGCTGGGATGGGCAATACATGACATACATACACACACACATATGCACACATACACACACACACACAACTAGATTTTTACAACAAGCAGTATATACTGTATAATATTGTAGGCAGCTGTATTTCAAGTTTAAAATATGATATATTCAAAACAATATATTGAAGCTGCTTTTTACTCAAATTTATATGAATATAGCATAGATATCTTTCTATGTCCATGATGTATTTTCATATAAATGATTGAATTCTTGGCCAATTATGAGCATCTTACAATTCATCTAATCTTACTCCCATTGACAGACTCTTTTTTATCCAAATTAGTTTTTATTTATTTTTAGTTTTTATATTTATATATTTATTGACAGATAATTGCTTTACAATGTTGTGTTAGTTCCTGCTGTACAACAAAGTGAGTCAGCTATATGTATACATATGTCTCCTTCTCTCGGGCCTCTCCATCTCACTCCTCTGTCTCACTCTAGGTCATCCCTACCCCCCACCTCACTCCTGGAGGTCACTGAAGAGCTGAGCTCCTTGGGCTATGCAGTCGCTTCCCACTAGCTATCCATTTTACAAATGGTGTTTATGTGCCATTCTCTCAGTGCATCCCACTCTCCCCATAGCCACGTGATTGGCAGATTCCTTACAGTGAGATTCTATTTTCAAGGCCTTGGCTTTTAAAAGCAAATAAAACTTGCTTTTCAGTCCAGAGCAAGTTGCTTAGCTTCTTTTTTCCTGTTTCCTCACCAGGTGTAATAATAATATTTATTACTCATAATGCTGTCATAAGTGTTAAGAATGAAACACGATTGTGCTGAAAAATAATATTCATGATACCAAATTCAAAATAAATATTAACCCATATTAGTACTTTTGTTAACAGCAAAAGACAGAAAACATTCTGGAGCAGTTAAACTTTTGGCTTCTAATATGTAGACATATTTCCTGCAAAAACAAAATTTCAGTAGGCCTCAATCCTGGATTATTTATGATTATAAAAATGTAGTTTTACTGGAATGCAAATTTGTTTTACTGTAAATTTCTATTTTGACCTCTCTAAGAGTGATCACTTTTGTTTTAATATTAGACGTTTTAAAATGTGATTGATTTTTGATAGAATTTGTCTTGTGAAAATTTGTTTCTAGATGTCTAAAACTTCTTACATCACCAAAGTAAACTCTGAAGGGAAGAGATGCTATTAAGTCTTCCTTAGAATTGTGCTTTTTATTCAGGGAGACCTTGTGAGAAGTAAAGCTCACACTGGGTAGAAACTGAAGAGAAGTTTCCATGAAAGAATTGTTGTAAGCAATGAATATTAGAAAGTTAGACACACATGACAGCATCTGATTTCATTTGCACTTCTTTTCATGAGAGAAAATTGAAGCACAGAAATGTTACCACAGCTTGCCAGGAATAGAGAACTAATGTCATCTGACTCAGAGTTTAGGGTGTTTACTCCTACATATATATATGCATTTATATTGAGGTATCCGTAGAGTATGAGAACATCTTATAGCATGAAAATTGCTGCTATGAAGTAATACAACTTACTTCCTAAACTGCAGGTCAATTTAAAAGAGAATTCTTTAAGACTTCTCCATAAGCACCAAACACTCCGCTGGAGCCCATGTACAGCATGTTGTCACAGGATGGGAAACCAGCAGTAGTGTCATGAAGCTCTCTACTTGTTCTTAAATACTGAAAATACTTTCAAACTTTGGAGACTCTAGAAGCAGCCCTGCAGTCTCATATTTAATCACAGAACTGGCTTTGATTATTTTATTCTCATCAAAAATTGTCTAGTAGACATCACTACTTTTATTTGTGTTTGATATCAGGGCTGACCAATTATAGGAATAAAGCCATTCAAGTCGGTGTGACCTGGTATTAGAAGTCTGTAGACAGTGTTGGTTAACAAGCATGCTTAGAATGAAAATAATCTGTGAGATGCGTCACACAATGATAAATAGAATCGAATAGAAAGAAAAGGATAATACACACAAAAGCAAGATGAATCATATAGCACTTGCAGGTTTTTTATTTGAAAGAGTGAAAAATTTCGAGTCAAATAATTTCTTCATATTACTTACTCATACTGGAACTTCTGGCTAGTCTTTCATGAAATCCACAGGCATCAGTTTCTCCATCCATAAAATAGAAATAATTATAATGGCACCAGTCAGTCAAGCTGAAAGAAAATAATAGACTTGAAAGAGTTGAAATACTGTGATGACATCAACCTCTAAAATGTAAAGAAGCACAGGAGACAAAGTTCAGCAAACTGAAGAATTCTTTTCTTTGGGAAGGAATGGGTTACTGTTATCCTTAAGAATGCTTTAGAAGAACTTACAATACAGTTCAGGAAACTTCATGCATCTAAGTGCATTTTGCTTTCAGGTGTTCCCATGATGGTACTGTTTCTGCAGTTTTAAATTGTTTGGAATTGAATATAAACATGCTATAAATCACCTGAGGCCTAAATCCACTTAAAAATATGATTTGTTTTTCAATCAGGTACCTTCTAAATGCATACTCTGTGAGGAAGTCTGTGTCTCACAGAGGATGAAAATGATTTGTGTTTTTTCTAAATCATGACCTGCTGGCTCAGCAGATAAAGAATTGACATGAAATGCAGGAGACAAAGGAGACACAATTTGATTGTGTCATTTTGATTGTCCCCTGGAGAAGGGGATGGCTACCTACTCCAGTATTCATGCCTGAAAAATCCCCTGGACAGAGGAGCCGGGTGGACTACAGTCCAAAGGGTTGCAAAGAGTCAGACATGACTGAGCAAATAATCACATATGTGAAAATGCCTCATTACTATTGATATTTTATCTACCGAAGTGAGTAGAGTAAAACATGTTAATTATATGTTAAGAAATGAGACTTAGTCTTTGTAAGTCAGGAGCCTGCAACTTTTTTTTTATGAAGGGACAGATAGTATATGTTCTAAATTTCAGGGACAGTATGGTCTCTGTCACAGCTACTTAACTTTGCCACTGAAGCACAAAAGCAGCCAAAGACAACATATTAGTGAAAGGGCATGGTTGAGTTTCAATAAAGCTTTATTTTCAAAAACAGAGAATGAGTCCCATAACCACCCAGAGTTCACCAACCAATTTTGTGAGTCATTCCTGTTAATATTTCTTAATTTTTTCTATTTGAGTGTCTGTTAAAAAAACTGCACTATTTAGACTTTAAATTGTTGTTGTTGTAGTCACCAAGTCATGACTAACTCTTTTACCACCCCATGGACTGTAGCCTGCTAGACTCCTCTGTCCATGGGTTTTCCCAGGCAAGAATACTGGATTTGGTTGCCATTTCCTTCTCCAGGGAATCTTCCTAACCCAGGGATAGAACCTGAGTTTACTGCTTTGACAGGCAGGTTCTTTACTACTGAGCCACCAGGGAAGCGCAGACTTTAAATGGTTTCTAACAAAATAAAAATGACTATCTTTTCCTTCAAAACTAGATATTTGATATATTGGAAGAATGCTTTCTTATTGTCTCATGAAGTGATTCTCTAGCTAAGAGTACCAGAGGAGAAAAATTCTTAGAATTAAAGTCTTCAAGCAAAGAAAGAATGGGGGGGGAGGGCAGTGCTTGAATTAGGAATTAAGTGACAGCCTGATAAAGAGTAGAGATATTTCATTTCATTTTGTGCTAATGTTTAATTAAAAATATGTTAACGTTAGTAAAGACACTTAACTTTATTTTAATTTCGGGTAAGAACACTAACCTAAAATAGACTATTTCCTTTGACTCATGCATTTTAAATGTGATACTTATTCTTATATTTCAGAGGGAAATGAAAAATATTCTAGTAATCTAATACTCATAAGTTTGATTAATAATTAATTTTCCTTAAATATAGGAATGCCTTTTTCTTTGTAATGTTCATTTCTGAGGACAAGTCTTCCAGATTCCTGTATGTTATCTTCTAATTTCCATAATTATGGTTTCAAATTACTCTCTTGTTTTTAAGCCAGAAATTCAATCCAATGAGTATTTTTTAATTTATATTTTTATATAATTTTTGTTCTTTGGAAGGAGTTAGTAAATTATCTTTAAACCCTTGCAAAATGTTGGGGACCTAGAATTCCTCAAAAGTATATACTAATTACTGTAAAATACATTGTCTGTTTAGCTGGTTGACTGAATCATTACTTATAAAGAGTTAAAAATTCTCTATGCCTATCAAGCATTGCTGCTACTGCTAAGTCACTTCAGTCGTGTCCGACTCTGTGCGACCCAATAGACGGCCTCCTACCAGGCTCTCCCGTCCTTGGGATTCTCCAGGCAAGCACACTGGAGTGGGTTGCCATTTCCTTAGAAGAGGGAAATGAGAGAAAGGTGCTACACCATTTAATTTCATCTTGAATTCCTCCTACTTTTTTCTTCTCTTAAGAATTGGAATGCACCTACACAGCCGATGACTTGAAAGGCTGATGCAAAATCATATCAGAAACCGATCTTGTTGATAACTTTTTCTTGCATTTGTGAATATAACCATCATTTTAAAAATAATTGACTGTTAATATTTTGAGTCACAAGACTGGTAAATTGTGCTTACCAAATCATTGCATGCAGAAAGTTTTAAATTTTAGTGTATTGTGAAAAAATACACTAAGGAAGTGGATAACAGCCATACAGATTGGTTTACTTTTTAGGTTAGTTATTTGCTTTTTAAGAGTTTTACCTAGTGATTGACTAAATGTAATACCTTAAATTTGCACTTTAAAAGGTAAGTGTTCAGAAGTGCCTATTTTGACAATTGATAATATATGACTATAATGATGGTAAGTATACAGTTAAACTTACTGTATGCATTATATATTTGATAATAGATTCCATTATTACCTTTTTTAGGGTTTCCCTGGTGGCTCAGATGGTAAGGAATCTGCCTGCAATGCAGGATACCTGGGTTTGATCCCTGGATCAGAAATATCCCCTGGAGAAGGGAATGGCAACCCACTCCAGTATTCTTGTCTGGAGAATTCCATGGACAGAGGAGCCTGTCAGGCTACAGTCCATAGGGTCGCAAAGAGTCAGACATGACTTAGTGACTGGAAAAGTCTAGTCAGTAGAATTAAATATAATATTAAGCATATTAAAATAGTTTAATATGAAAGTATAAAAAGAAAGGTACAAATGCACAAAGAGCCATCTTGTTATCAGGGGTAATAGTAGTACTATTTTGCTTATTATGTAACAATAATTTTTAAGATCATTTCAAGGCAATTCACATTAATGTCTCATTAAGTTATTTCTGAAAATATTGGGGGAATGAAGCATTATTTTTCTCTATTTCTCAGAGAGGCAGTACATCAACCGACGGTTCCTGGCAGTCTTTGGCAAGTGTTACTGTTCTACAATGAATTAGGCATATGACAAGTGACCCTATGAAAATTAGCTGTAGTTTCTCTGTTTAAAAAAAAATGTGAACCGTGACTGTATTGTGTCTCCTAGGGCAACTGAAGAGAATGAATAGTAAATATCAATAATACTATTTTGCAGATACTAATGTAGGACAGCATACTACAAATCTCCAAGTATAGAATAGTGATAATGGTGTGGTGATACCATTTACATGCATTTAGATGCAGTGAGGTAGAGTTTCAAAGCATTTCCATATTAGCTAAGTTAATTGGACTAAAAACTGGTTTGAATCAAATAATTCAATTTTTAAAAATTTCTATTTGGTTATGAGCAAGTTTCTCAAAATTAATAAAATTAGATTTTAAAGAAATGTATTTTGCAAAAAGACAGCACTCATAGTGATAAGAAGTCAAATAATGTATCACTAATTTTTCTCCCTCTCTTTTTGTCCTTTCTCTTATGTGGAGCATTCTAGAAGTTCAGGCTTATAATGAATTTTTGTTGGTGATGTATATTTGTGTCGTTAGTTTCTTGGAGGCCCAATTGCAGAGAATTTAGTTTCAGATATTCCCTCCAGGGGGAAAAATCCTTCCATATTCTTCATAGAGATGGAAAAAGAGTACAATAGGAGGAAAGCAGAGGAGAGTTTCTTAAGACTAACTGTTTGATGAAGAGTTAAAAAGAAAACAAAAAAACATCAAACTTCCTCTGCTACTTGGAAGAAAAAGGGAACTGCATATTGCAAAGGGCTGAGATGGAGATGCTTAGCATCCTGAAGAGAACGGATTAGGGATGTTGAAGTTCGCAATCTTTCAGTGAACTGGTTTGGATTCTTTTCCTAAGACATCAACTCTTGGCCTAATGTGCTGCCCTTGCCAGTGGACTACCACATTAGCATCTGGTGGATCCCAGTGGCCTCTGGGCTCCAACTTTCAGCAAATATATAAAGAGAATGTGCAGCATTCTCTATTTTGTGTGCTTTTCTAGGTAACAAACAGCTCTCATTTTACCTTTTGAGTATTTAAATTTTCTTCTTTCTTGTCAAAGATGACTTTAAGATCACAAATTGCATAATTAAATTCTGGCATAAAAGCTATTATTAAAGTTATCAATGCTGTTTATAAAAGGGTTAACATTTTCAAGAGTTTTTCAGATATAGCCACATCACTTCAAAAATTCATCTAAGTCATCCGAGTTGAATAGTGGACTTAAAATTCTCACAGGATATAGCTTGTCCCCACATTTTTTAATTTAAAGTAATGTTAGTTTTTGCTCAATGTGGTAAGAATTTCTCTTTTTTTCCCTTGTGCTTTTAGTAACATCACACAAGTGTGGACCACACTGTATTTGTATAAAATGTATTATTTTGGAAATCACTGATAAATACAGTTATTGCCATACCTCATGCACTTTAGAAATTTCAAAGCCATAGGTGCTGTCAGATAACTTTATAAGTGGTGGCTTAAAATGTTGTTGCCTACTTCAGCAATGTGTAGAGAACCACACCATATATTCTGTTGAAGGCAGAGCTATCAGAAGCAATGTCAGTATGAAAAGTCTTAAAGTGAATTATTCACCTCTTAACACTCCCTGGTGTTCAGACTGCTGTAAAGAGAATGCTTGTTATCAATGTGAAAAGCAGTGCCTTTGAATTAAGGGAAAAGTTCAACTTGTTTCATTTTGTTTGCAACCCGGTGGCATCAATACATACTATCAATCTTCTGTCCTTAATTCAAAGGTACTTTCAAAATTTCACTCCCCTGTTCCTATGAATTAGGAAAACACTAATCATCTAAGTATAACTGAAACTATAACTGCACATCCAACTGAACATTCATTTGTGAGAAGTTTTCTCTTAATGATGACTTAAAAGAGTCAAGTTCACACTTTCGTTTTTCTTCAATAACTCCAATTCTAGATCAATAACACTAGAATGAAAGCTTTCTTCATATTTGTATTGCAACCTCTGAAAGAGTCTTTTTGTATTTGACATATCTGTCTGCTCTCATATGTTACAAAATTATAAACAGGCCGATGGCACAGATATATAAAGCTTATTCAGATAAACATTTATATTATATACACATATATATGTATATATAATTGGTGAGGTAGGTGCTTCTAGAAGTTGATGCAAAATGCTACATCTTTTGTCCCTCATTGTCTAATCTGTTGTCAGTATTATTTATTGTATCTTTATTTTCAAATAGTATAGTTTTGAATTTTAGTTTTAATTTTTCAATTTTAGAACTTTCATTTGACTCTATTTCTTGTCTTTAGGCCCAAGACGAGAATACCGCAAGACAGGTTCTTAGGGCTCAAACCTTGAGGCACTTACTCTCAGGGTCATGCTTTTACATTCCTAGTCATATTTTCAATATTTTAAGAGATTTTAAGGTACTTATTGGTTAATTCTGTCATCTTTTTCATGCCAGGGTCTCTTTTTTATTGATTGTTCTCCTAGTTATGGTTTATATTTTCCTGGTTTATTGCATGCCTTGTAATTCTTGATTGAATCTCAGATATTGCAAATTTTACATTGTTGAATGCTAGATTTTTATATTGTGCATAGCTTAAGCTAAATGTATGCTTGTGTAATGAGTTTACCTACTGAACCTCTGTCCAAAATGCCTCCTCTTTGGTAAGAAACAGACATAGAAACACAAAATAATATCCAAAAAATGCCAGCAGTTTTTAAACCACTGTCTTCTGTGTTTCCACAACAACAATTCTGGAAATGCCAGAACTGTTCGGTTTGTCAAAATTGATCTCTCCATAGGAAGTTTCCTGACTGCCTCATGACTCTATAATGGGAAATGTAAGGTATTGCTGGTAAATTAGCACCAAGGTATTGTGTATGTATTTATCACATAGTTATTGCAGTAATCATAGACTGAGTTCTAACATCATTAACTTAAATGGTATCTATGATGGTGAAAAACAACTCTAGAATCTGCTTTCCTAATGCCCACAATATTTTTCTCTCTTCCTTTTGTAGGCATACAATTGAAGAATAGTATTCTGATTTTTTCTTAGAAATTCTTTTGAAATGAGACTCAAAAGGATGAAGATTTTATTTTTCTCATTCCACAGTTTTCTCATTTTCTAGAAATTCAGTAGTGTTTTACAGTTTACTGGACTTTCATCCAGTTATCATCATTTTGAGATTATTACAGTGCTGCTTATAGGATTAAAAAATTTTTAAATTGTGAATTCCCTAGTGGACCAGTGGTTAGGATTCTGCACTTCCACTGCAGGGAGCCTGGGTTCAATTCCTGGTTGGGGAACTAAGATCCTGCAAGCTGTGAAGTACAGTCAAAAAATAAAAAGTTAAATAGTTATAACAGGAAAGCTATTATACAACTAAGAAAATTTCACATATTATCTCATGTAAAATACAAAACCACATATTTTACATCACCTTATCCTTTGATACCATCAAAGTTGTAAAATTATTTTGACAATTTTTCATACACTTTGGGGCATCTTCAATTCAGTTCAGTTCAGTTCAGTCACTCAGTCATGTCCGACTCTTTGCAACCCCGTGAATCACAGCATGCCAGACCTCCCTGTCCATCACCAACTCCCGGAGTTCACTCAAACTCATGTCCATTGAGTCGGTGATGCCATCCAGCCATCTCATTCTCTGTCGTCCCCTTCTCCTCCCGCCCCCAATACCTCCCAGCATCAGTCTTTTCCAGTGAGTCAACTCTTCGCATGAGGTGGCCAAAGTATTTTAGATGCTGATATTTTCATATTCAGTGTCTTTAGTCTTTACAAAGATTCACTTATTTACAAATATAGAGTCACTTTCATGAGATATTTTCTAAATTAAAAAACTCACCATTCTTAAGGCTGGTTCCTAGTTCTTCATGATATAGCTACATTTTTTCATGCATTGAAAGGAAAAGCTTCTTTGCCATAAATGCAGTCTGAAATCTTTATTTATTTAATGAATGTATTTTATGGCTGAGTAAACAGCAACTACACACAAGAAAATGATCTTTGAAAAAAATGAAAATTAAGCTAAATAATTCATATTTAAGATGACTGTCTTATAGAGTATTTCTTGGGTTTGTCAGTGTGGCTGTATAGTTTTATATCTCAAATCCCTTTGTAGCCTGTCCAAATAAACATGGAATCTCTACATCGGATTTTGAAAGTTAACTGTATAAATTTTAAAGACAAAGTCCAGAAATACTCTTCATTGAGACAATTTAATGAAAACAAGTTTAGTTTTATAATTATCTGTGAGACAGAAGTATCTTCAGTGTATATGAGATGCAGATGATCACCATATACGTTTATATTTAGAATTACCTGTTATTAGCATCCAGTAAAATGAACCTTTTTTGAATGTGTGTGTGTTTCTTGTATAACAGCATACTAAAGAGTTCTATCACCCTAAAAAGCTTCATCTTAACCCTGGCATCCACTGATCTATTCTTTTTCATAACAGTTTTTGCTTTTTTGCAAAGTCTTATAAATGGAATCATACCGTGTACAATTCTTTTGAGACTGGCTTCCTTCACTCAACATAATGCTTTTGCGATTCCTTCAAGTTGTTGGATCAATTGTTCATTTTTGTTGTTGTTGTTTATAGTTTTCATTCTATATATATACCACAGTCTGTTCACCTGTTGGAAGTTATCTGAGCTGATTCCAGTTTTGGCATAGAGAGCTCTTAAAAAATGTACACATATCTGTGTGATCATAGTCTTCATTTATTTAAGATAAATACAAAGTTATTGGGTTAATTTTGGTCTTTTCTTTCCCCTATGGATCATATTTTTGTTGTTATGTCAAAGAATTCTGTCTAACACCAGGTCACATAGATTTTCCACAGCGTTTCCTTCTTAAGTTTTATATTTTCATTTAGATCTGTAATCCATTTCAAGTTTTTAAAAATGTTTTGTTTTGTTTTAATAAGTTGTTTATTTCTGTTGGATTGCCTTTTGCAACCTGGTAGAAAATCAGTCGAATATTTCTGTTGGTTACTTCTGAATAGTCTCATCTGTCACATTGATCTGTGTGTCTTTTCCATTGACAATACTATAGTCTTCATAGTGTAGCTTCATAGTAACTCTTAAAATAGGGTAATGTGATTCCTTCAAATTAAATCTTTTGTTTCAAAAATATTTTGAATATTATAGTTCTTTTTGTTTTAAATTCTAGAATTCTCTTGTCTATAGCTACAGAAAGTCATGCAAAGAATATGAACAAAATTATATTACATGTATAGATTATTTGAGGAACATTGATGTTTTTACTATGTTGAATTTTTTAATCCTTAAACATGATATATCTTTCCATTTATTTAGGCCTTCTTTGACTTATTCCCTCACTTTTTGTAATGTGCATCATATAGATTCTGTATTTGTTTTTGTTTTTTTTTTTTCTTGTAAGTTATCTATTTAAGTATTTGATTCTCAAGGAAATATAATCTGTTGCTTCATATATTTAAGTTTCCAAATAGTTCATTGCTATAATATAGAAATATGATTGAATATGGCAACGTTGCTTAATCTATTTGTTTGTTTTGAGAAGTTTTGTTTGTTTTCTTTTGTCTTGATTTTTGTTTTCTGCTTGAGCAATACTATTACCTGAGTACACAACAACACTGTGAGAAAAAATTTTCCTCCTTTTCCAATTTGTGTGTCCTTCTTTTATTTTTCTTGCCTTATTGACTGTGGCTTTCATGCAGTGGTAAATAGAAGTGGTGAATGATTTCAGTCTTTCAAGTATGATGTTTGTTAGGTTCACTCGCTAAGTCATGTTCAGTTCTTTGCAACCCTGTGAACTGCAGCATGCCAGGCTCCCCTGTCCTCCACTATCTAAAACTCATGTCTATTGTGTCCGTGGTGGTATCTAACCGTCTCATCTTCTGCTGCCCCCTTCTCCTATTGTCTGCAATCTTTCCCATCATCAGAGGCTTTCCCAATGAGTCATTTCCTCATAGGAGGTGGCCAAAGTATTGGAGTTTCAGCTTTAGCATCAGTCCTTCCAATGAACACCCAGGATTGATCTCCTTTAGAATGGACTGGTTGGATCTCCTTGCAGTCCAAGGGACTCTCTGGAGTCTTCTCCAGCACCACAATTCAAAAGCATCAGTTCTTGAGTGCTCAACCTTTGTGGTCCAATTCTCACATCCATGACTCACACATGACTACTAGAAAAACCATAGCTTTGACTAGACGGACCTTTGTCAGCAAAGTGATATTTCTGCTTTTTAATATGCTGTCTAGGTTTCTCATAAAGATGTTAGTTATACTCTTTTTTGATAGGTCCTGTTTATACAACTGAAGAAGTTTCTTTCTATTCCTGTTTGCTGAGAATTTTCATCATTAATAGATGTTAAGTTGTGTCAAATGTTGGACATATTTTTAAAATTTCTATTTGTATGCTTCTAATAGTTAAAAATCTATTTTGACTCCTTTTGCTATTTTCAGCTCAACTTTTTTATGTACATGTAAGTGGTCATATCAAATTAATCTACTTCCACAAATAAAAAGTCTTCCCAATTTCGGGCAACATGGTTCAGCTTTTAGTAGGTGTTTTTTTTTTTTCTCCAGTGATACTAATTTTTAAAATTGGTAATTTATAGATTTACTTTTAAAGTTCTAACAGATGAGCAAGTAGTGGAAAATAGTATATCTTCAGTTCAGTTCAGTTCACTTCAGTCGCTCAGTCGTGTCCAACTCTTTGCGACCCCATGAATCACAGCACGCCAGGCCTCCCTGTCCATCACCAACTCCCGGAGTTCACTCAAACTCATGTCCATCAAGTCGGTGATGCCATCCAGCCATCTCATTCTCTGTCGTCCCCGTCTCCTCCCACCCCCAATCCCTCCTAGCATCAGACTCTTTTCCAGTGAGTCAACTCATCTCATGAGGTGGCCAAAGTATATCTTAGGAATAGTTAATTACCACCTACTGCTAATAAAACTTATGATTTCAAGTATCATTTATAATTTACTACAATTTGCTGAGTACTAGAAGAGAAAGGCAAATATCAAAGAAACCATTTGTATCATATAGAATTTATCTGCTTTGTTTGTTTACTTGATTACTTTGTTTATGTTTTCTATAGAAAAAGAATGTAAAAAAAAATCTAAATTTTTATCTTCATCAAAAATCAATACAACAAACCCAAAAAATCAAATTAGGAGGGTCAAGCAGGTTTATAAATTAGTTTAGATTTGTTTTAAATAATCATTTTGAGTAAATGATCATGTTTTTAAAAAGTAACAAAACATTTGTCTCTTTATTTTTGAGTGAAATAGTTTAAAACGATCATCATATCCTACAGTTTAATTAAAAGTGTTTACTTTAGAACTTTTCTGTTACTACTCATCAATTCCATGGATCCATTTTTTAATAATAAACAAAATTATATGCTTTAAAAATAAATGGTAAAAGTTGTCATTTTCAAGTTGCATTTGAAGGGAATACATTCTAGTGATTCATTTTTATGGAAAAGAATAAAGTTTTCAAGAGTTAAACATATTCATAATTTAATTACTCTGCTGAGACCTAAAAATCGATGTCTTTGACTTCAAATTTTACTTTCTTTCTAGACTTAAAATTTAAGAATTTTAAATGTACAATGTGGAACTCAATCTTTTTAATACACTGATGGAAAATAGCTAAAAGCCCTTCTATTTCTAAATTTAGCACTTGATATATATGGCTTTATGCCTGTTTTTTGTTTTAGTCTGTAAATACTGTTATTTTATATTTAGGTTATTTTTAATGAGTTTTCAGACACCCATGGAGCCTGGGTAATGAAAATGTTTTTTTCTATGTTAAAATCAGTGCGGTTTTTATAGTGCATTAGTCATAAGTTTATTAAAGGCTAAATGGCTATTTCATTATGGTAATTATAAACACGCACTATCTCTCACTTTCCTACCTATATTAATGGCAAAATGCAGACAGACATTATTAGTAAACTTCTGATTCTCTGCTACTCTTAAGTTTCAGACTTCTAAAATTGTACTTTGTGAAATTTCATAATAAGAAAACAACTTTTTTTTAAACTACCCTCATTTCTCCTCCTGTATGTATATTTCTACTTTACTCTTCCTCCTCTCTCTATTTTCCTCCTGCCTTTCTCCCTGCCTTTATTTTTTCTCTTTCTTTCCTTTCCAAAATTATTTCTTTTCTGACTGTCTCTTGTTTGTTTGTTTTTATTTTCATCAAAACAATATTTGGTAGCATTACCATCGCCCAGTGGTCACAAGAACTCTGAGACATACATACAAACATACAAAGACACGTTTGCACATACACTAGCATATAATTTAAAATAACCATTCACTTAATTGGAAAATGTATTTTATTTCTCATTTTGAGTCTCTTATTAGAATTGCTTAGAACTTTGATATTATGCAAACATTTTTAGTTACTGTCTCTATCTGATCAGGGGAAGAAAAGTTTTCCTAGTCTATCTCCCTGTGTCTAACTGAATAGGGATCCATATTGTATGAAGTTCCACATAACCAAAGCCATTAATATTACAAGATTAGCTGTAATAGCCCTGATATAGCAAATATCAGGGGTTTCCACTTTTCACTTTACACTTTGCTCTTTCCTTAATGGGCTTCCCCAGTGGCTCAGTGGTAAAGAATCTGCCTGTAATGTAGGAGATACAGGAAACCCAGGAGATGTGGGTTTGGTCACTGGATAGGGACAATCTCCTGAAGAAGGAAATGGCAACCCACTCCAATATTCCTGCCTGGAATCCCATGGACAGAACAGCCTGACTAGCTATGGTCCATAGGGTTGCGCAGAGTCAGACTGAACTGGGCACACACTCTCCCTAAACCCTGGATTCTGTTTCTGATCTAAATACTCAGGCTTAACTTTCAGCTGACAGCCATAGTGGGTTGATTCATGTTTTCAGCCAATTAAAAAAAAAATGAAGTAGATGATTTTAAGTTTATATGTGGAGTTTCTAAGCAATTTTAGTTTTTAAAATCGGCAAAATTCTTTTGCAAACATTTTTGGTCTTGGTGTTGGTTCCCGTTACTACTTTAATGGAAGATATTTATCTTTTGAAGATGGATAGCTAGTTATGGAAGCAATTAAGGTGCTTCACATAATCTGGAAATTTGTAAAATATATTAGTAAAATATATCTGCTACCAACGACTAGTGAAAATAGATTAGGAGTGAGAAATTAATCTAGCTTGTTTAGCATCATCTTTGCATTTATCTTGACAAACGTCATTAGAACCACAAGAAACAGATCAAGAAATTTGTGGTAGTTTTTCCTGTCCCCCAACTTCTAGCAGACAGTGAACCTTGGAGAGTACTTTAAGCTATTGCTCTCAACATTTTTTTCCAGTAATAGTTGAAAAAGCCAAATAAATTATTAACATGGGACAAGAAAAGAGTCTTATTAGTTGAAATTAGCCTTATTTATAAGGAAAACACATATTGCCCTGCATTAAGCCTTACCTTGGATCCTTTGCTTCATGAATTATGCGCTTCTGTATCACGGATACTTGCTCACTTGATGATCTTATAGGAACCCATAGCTGCTTCAGAGCACAATGCTGTGATATGAAGTGAGGCAGAAAACAGGAGAACCTTTGTCACTGAGTCAGCTGCAAGAAGAAGTAATGTGTATGAATGTACAGTATAGGGAGATCTATGAAAGATCTACTCTCTTTCTCCCAAAAGACTCTGTTCTATGGTACAAGGAGAATTCAGTTCTGTTTGGCAGACCTCCATGTCAGTTTGGAAGCAGTAAAAACAACCACAAAAACAAGTCTCATTTCTCAGTGTCTTTAATTCTCCATGTTTTAAGTAACATTTTAATTCTCATTTTGATTTCACTTTGTTTTAATAATCAAGAGCTAACGCCCCTCTCCCTTGTATTGCATAAAATTTCCAGTGTAAGGATGCAGTTAAGAATGAATTACAGAGATGAGTCCAGTCATAGGTGCTATGCTTGTGTTTGTCACTGGTACAGTTTGAAGGAAGGGCCCTATATCTCTTAATTGAGGTGGGATGACTTTAAATGATGTTACATCAAGGAGGGCAAAGAACCCCAGCAGATGATGCAAATTTGTTTAAAAATGAGTATTATTAAATAATTCATGCTTTTAATATGGATAAATTAGGTCATTTTTCCACTCCTCCCACAAATGTTCAATCTTAATATCTAAGTAATGAAACAACACAGAGAGTGTTATCCATCCTGGTACTAACAGAGAATGCCAGTTATGACAGGCTCATTGTTTACTTTAACAGGTAATTTGTGGACTGGAATCATTTAATTGTTCTGAGTACATAATTACATGTCAGCAATTTCCAATTTAATTAAAATGTACAAATCTGAAGATTAAGGGAATTTTTGAATTATTAATCATTTTTCCACTAGGAAATCTTGTTGCTCTGCAGGAGATTTGTCCAGTGTACAACTATACGTATTTTTTTTCCTTCTTTTTCGCAGACAGACAATTTTCCCGCAGAGCCCAATTACATGGGCAGCAGGCAGCAGTTTGTTCAAAGGTAAGGCCTATTAAATAACTTTCTCGGCTTCCCCATTTGCATTCGTGTCAAAATTGCTTTGCAAGAGTCTACACTTCAGGTTCAAACTCGAGAGACAATACTTTCTCTTCTTTTTCTTTATATGTATTTCAGTAGCTCCACGTTTAAGGACCCAGAAAGAGCCAGCCTGAGAGACAGTGGGCACGGGGACAGTGATCAGGCTGACAGTGACCAAGACACTAACAAAGGCTCCTGCTGTGACATGTCTGTTAGGGAGGCGCTCAAGATGAAAACGACTTCAACTAAAAGCCAACCACTTGAACAAGGTGAGTGAAGCCTTCCAATGCTTACCAAGTATAAAGCTTAAGCAATATTAATCCTCAGAATACTAGTTGTAGTTTATCACCTTGGAATGGAGCTTTTATAATATAGCAAAACAAGCAGCACGTTCCAAGGTTGCCTCAGACAAAAAGGAATTTTTCAATACTTCAGTAACCACAGAAAAATGAAGTTCATGGATTCTAGCCTGAAATCTTCCTAAAAGGAGAACTTTGCCAAAGTCACTAGATTATACTTATTTTTATGAACATTTGCTAACCTTTGCTGTTTTGCATTTTAGTAAAGGAAAATATGGTATATGTTAACTAGATATGCACATTTTAATATATTAATATAAAGATTAAATGAATAAATTTAACATTTTTAGGTGAAATGAAAACTTGATTGAAATTGTATAGCTCTTAGCAGGGTTGGTGTTATTTTTAGTGTGGATTTCAGCTTCAAAGTCTTTTTTCAAGAGTCAAATAACAGCTAAGCCAGAGTTCTGGCTCCTTCTTTTGATTTACATCTAAGTCTTCCCGGATATCAAATAAACATGAACTTGTTTACTCTGATAGAGGTAAAAAAGAAATGTTTCTTCATGAATACATATGTCTTTTCTGAAAGTCTAACTTCAGTTTATTAGCGCGATATGTCTTTTTATTAATCATGATATTTTTAATGTTTCAAATACAATAGAATGTTTATTAATGATTCACCCAAAGAGAATTAAGCTACTCTTTTGTGTAAGACTTAGATGTTGTGAAAAAGCTTTCTTATATCCAATTATACAAAGTAAAAAGAACTGTTGCATAAATTGAATTTCAGAGTTACAAATGCATATTAGTTAATATTAGTTTTCAAAATATTGATAATATGCAAGTATTTTGATATTTAAGTTTTGATATTTAAGTTAAACTATTTGAACTTATTTATTCTTCTAAGTCATTTAACGATAGATGATTCACAGAAAGTAAATTTTTGCCTCTAGTGCAATCTCTCCTATCACATATATATCAGCAGATAGAATGCTTTTTAATTTGTCTAATCATGCTGAAATTTCGATTCAAATATGCACATACACACATATATACATTCAATACAGACATTAATTAATATTTAAGTTTCTGCACTCAGTATAATTATGGTGGCCTTAAGAATGACCCTCTCCAAAGCCTTCTTTTCTAAGTAATAAGCGCCAGATATATTGTACCAAGTTTTTGCATAACAAGGCAATATTGTTTTAAAAATTACTTGAAACAAAAGTTATTTGAATACTTACCTAATATTCACAATTCTTGCAAATTTGAATGTTTCTTATGTGGTCTTTATGGGTTTGACTATACAATGCCATATAAATATTTTAAGAACATTTTAGTTAATGAATTTTTGGATTTCGGTATGTGAATACATAGCCTAGCAGACTTATCTACATGTGTGATAAAGTGGTTTGCAGGTAATTCATTGGCTACTATTGGTAAAGCTGCATAGAGTAAGTAAAGAGTTTACATTTACTGTCACATCTTCATTAGAAAATTTGTTAATTAAAACGAGCCTGCTGCTCACTATTAACTTCTTAATTCCTTTCCATACATTGAATGAGCAATACAATTGATAAGAATGAAAAAAAAAAAAAACCCAATAGGTAAAGGACATTTATGTCTGAAAATGTAGTTTATACTGAAAACCTGTTATTTTTTCCTATTTTGGTATCAAAAAGTAATATCTTAGAAGGTTGGCAATTGTTCTTAAAAGAACATATAGTTGATACATATTTTAATTAATATTACACATAAAATAACTTCTAGTCTACGAGTGAGAATGCCAATAGAGATGTCTCTTGTAAAAGAGTAGTTTCCATGTATCCTTATTAACAAACATGAGAAAGTTATGAATCTGAAAGCCACACTTAGAAGATAATTTCTGAATTACATGGGAGACTGACTTGTACTTTAAAACATGATTTTTGAAGGATTAACTAAAAGAGTATTTCATTGATTGATGGATTTGGCTCATTAATTCATTTATTTAGTAAATGTCTATTAAATGCTTTCAATAGTAAGGAAAGTTAGATACTTTGGAAACATCAGAAATAAATTTGATTTGGAGCCTGCCTTCAAGAAACTGTATGTAACTGTAGTAGAGATGGGAGACTCTCTCTGTGTCTCTCTCTCCTATCTCCTCTCTCATTTACCTTTGTCTCTTGTCTATCTCCCTACCTATCTATCTGCCTCCAATCTGTCTTTTTCTGTCCATCACCTAGATCATCTTTTTGTCTCCCTGGCTCCCTTCCCTTGTTTTTTGTCTTTTTCCTATCTATGTATCTTACGTATACATCTATCTACCTACCTATCTAGATGCAGAGGAAGCTGGTATCTATTGTTTTTACTACTTACCATAAACTATGCTAACTTAATTTCAACATTAGCTTATTTAACCTGAAAACTCTAAAATAGCTAGCATTTGTATCTTACATATAAAAAAACTGAGCTGAGCTTATGCAGAACTTGTTAACTTGCAGAGTAAGTTGGAATTTTATCTTAGATCTAGATATGACCAAAATTTATATCTTTCCTATAGAACTTTATCTCCAAATAGGAGAATTTGCTCAAATATACATTCTGATTCATTGCTATGACTAGATATTAAGTAAACATTGAAGGTTAAGTTAAAATTTGAGTTCATGTATATGAACCTTGGGGGGAAATATCAAAATGACTTACATGCATTGAATTATTAGTGGCTAAAACATAATATTCTTTTTGGTATTCATTGCATTTATAAATAGATGAATTTAGTTCCTCTCACATTTATAGATGTTAAGAAACTGTCAGTATTCCATGCTGTAAGTAGTGAAGTCAGCATTAGAAATAAAATAACATGCCTCCAGGGTTTGTCTTCTTAACCAATGCTTTATGCTATTCATATAATGAATGGTTTACTCAGAAAAAAAAAATTAAATGTTTGAAGAAGCAATCAGCCATTGTCTTAGTCACTGTACTCTGTTAATTTATTTGAAAAGCATTGCAAGCACCAGTGCTAAATTAATTTAATGCACACCTAAAAGAGTAATTTCCTTTACAGATGAAAGGAGATGACAGCAGTGTTCAAATAATTATCTCATGTCTAAGTTTCATATGTTAAACAATAATTTTTAATATCTTAAAAAATCTCCTAAAAACAGAAATAAATTTCCTTTAAAACAAATACAAAAAGAAACCTATTTATCACTTTTGCTCATTCTAAAAAATTTATAGTAGTGCCTTAATAGTTTTTAGTTAAAAGGTTGTAGCCTGTTATATTTCATATTTTTATATTCATTTAGTTGGCTTCTTTCCCTGTTTAAATTATCTCTATTAAGAAAAATAATGTTCTATTTCTAAATTAGAATACTATTTTAACTTAGAAATTAAAATCAATTTAAAAAATAATCTTCATATTTTCAATGGACATATTCTATGCTAATAATGATTTCCCTTTGCAAATAGCTTAGTACATTTGAAATTTTATTTCATTAACTCAATTGTTGCTGTTTTATTTTCTCTTTTGTACCATTATATTTTTTCCATTTGTTTCATTCCTGTTATTTGTATATTTTTGCCACCATCAGTAGCGTCCCAGATAAACAGCACTAGTATGTGTTGCCCATTATTTTAGAAAAAAAAATTTTTGAAAGGATTCAGTAGCTAATTGATGGTGTGATGTACTGCACTATAGCTGAAGATAGCTTTAAGGATTTTATGTTAATAAACCCTCTAATAGAAAGAAGTTATTTTAGTTTCTCTTAGTGTGATTTAAAAAAAAAAAACCTCTCAAAGAATGTACTTAGTTTCTTCCTATTTGAGATCAGTTTTCTGTCTGCCTCTCTGTCAATTAGATTTTTCCCCATATAGTCTCCATCAAATATTAAATGTAGATAGGTAGGTTAGTTGGTAGATCGAGAGAAGGAGGGAGATAATAGTAAAACAGTCTGAATGTTTTAGAATTCATATGGTACCCCGAGTAGCACATTCACACACACATTATTTAATAAGTCATTGTTTATCGGAAAATGACACAGAAAATTGACTGAAATACATTTGATCTAATTCTGCTGATTATATATTTTGGAATGAGAAAAGCTAACTTATATCAAGAACTAATAAAAATATATAATGTTACTTCTGTAAGCAAGAGACACAATTTTATAAAGGAAAAAAACTCTTTCAAAAAGTTTTAAAGGTAATTTACTACTTATGCCTCAGAATACCATTTATACTTTGACTTCAAGGAAATACGGTACCCTTAAATTTCTATCCATCAGAAGCCCTGTAAAGTATTTTGATTGTTAGCAATAATTGCTTTTTTTTCTTTTAAAAGATGTAATAAGCTTTCCCTAAAATTCAGTAGTCGCTATTGATTCCCAAATAATAAATGTGCCGTTTTTATAAATGCTGACCAGCAATTTCTCTGAGCTTCTTATTGATAGCTCAGTGACTGTTCTCAATTTTTCAAGGATAATTATTCTTCTGATATCTTTATAGTTCACTGAAACCAACTCCTTGAATTGAAGTCTGACGCTAGTGGAGTAGCATTGTTCATCCTGAGTACTGATGGCCTGGCTTGTGCTAGAGACTGCAGTGGAACACTACCCACATGGAATGTAATATGCTGTGGGGGCCAGATTGTTGGTCCCCTCCCTGGTGACTGGCCTCCAGGACATTTCTGAGCCTCAGGAGTTGTTCTTTTCACATTCTTTTTCATTTCTCATTTTAATTGCCTTATAATTTCTTTTATTCTGTTCAAGTCTGTGTCTCCCCTGTTCTCTCTACTGCCAGAAAAATCTGACTTCTTAAATTATGTTCTGAATTCAAAACATTTCACAATGGAATCCCTGATTATAATCTAATAAAAATATAATCAGTAAAATGTTGAGAATAAATGAAATACCAAACAAAGTAGGTTTGCTCCAGTGAATTCAGTTTTAAAACTAATTGCATTCCTAGGGTTGCCTTTCCTCTTTCCAGAGGACATTCTAGAAAACTACAAAACTAAAGTTAAGGGATTTTTTTTTTTTTTTGTAGCTGTTCCTTTTTTTCTTTAAGTTAGTGTTTGAATGTTGCTTGTGGACCCATACTTCATAACAGGTTTATAATAGTTTCAATGACTGCAATATTTGTTATATGATTTCAGAGTTTGGTGAGACTCTGAGGTCCACTCCTTTTAATCTCCCTCCCTAATTCACTGCATAATGGTGGAATGTCACCATATTTCTAATTATGTCTGGAAAGGAAACAGTTTCCACAACCTCTGCTTTACCAGGAAGGAGCTATTTCAGAAAGCAGTAGTAGGGAAACAGGATAGTAGAGGATGAGATCCTTGTTCACTGGAGTGAAGGGGGAGCCACGCATTCAGGATTTGGGGGGAGCTTATTGAGACAGAGGGTTGGGAGACTAAGCACAAATGTGACCTATGTTACAATTTCCCCTAGAACTGACCCTGAATAGAAAAGTACTAGCATAGTACTTCTATATTCTCAAGCTTCTGTTCTATATTCTCTTCTGCGTTATGGTTACCTTCAAATCAAGCAGTGTATTTTCCCAGGCCTACCCAGAACAAGCAATAGGAAATCTACTTCTACACAAGTAAGAACATGAAGATGGTGACTGTGTCCATCTTCTCAGCAGCCATCTGGCAGTCTCTGAATATAATTTTTAAAAGAAATATTGCTATAAACTTATTAATAGGAAATTTATCTTAGGAAGGGAATGGAAAATTACAGCCATATATAGGGGGTGGGAAGGAACTGATAAAGATTTAATGCCAAAGAGAAATCATTTATGAAATTTTAGAGGAACTTTTGCTTTATGATTCACATTCATGCTATTTAAGAAATTGTATCATTTTCCAAGAATTCATATTTTCAAGCCCTGTGAGTTTTTATTAGGCTGCATCTATCCAAGAGCACTGTAATATCTTTTTTGCCATCTCCCTGTGCTGTCTTTTAGGACCTTCCAAATTCATCTGGCTTTACATTTTACTAGATAGAATGTTTCTCAGACTGTGAGCAGCTTCACTTTATTTTTGCTTACCAGGCTTTGCAACTGTCCCATAGTTCACCTAACTTTAAAAGTTTCAATGACATCTCTTTTTCTCATGTGCAAACATCTGCTTCTAGAATTCAGCATCTGGTATCATGAAAATAGAGAGATTTTATCACCCTCACATTTGTTGCTCATCGTAAAGCCTCTCTAACAAGTGTTGCATGATTTACTATAGACTCAATGTGATTTTGAGATTCTCTTGCTTTTAATAAGCACAGCAATGACTTTTGCTGAAACATCCCAATTAGGAAATGTTGGGAGAGTATTTCCCAAACTTTTGAAACTAGTTTTGCTCTCTACTTTGGGCAACAGAACCCTCCCCAGCCTTAGAATTACACACTCTCAAATAATCCCAATCAACTAGAGGATTTAAATTTTTTAAAATAATATTTATAAATTACAATGTATTTTTTAAATTTTTATAAATAAAATTCTATACTAATTGTATGCATTTTTATGAAAGCAGGAGTGTGCCCATAAATGCTAAAAATATAAAATGGATATCAGCTCCTCTGTTAATTAAGAACTGCAAGAAAATCTTGTCATTTGGTCTAAAACCTCCCAGTAATTTCCTGTTATTTCACTCTAATAACATGTTATAATATTGCAGGCTCTCTATTCTTTTGAAAGCCATATTACAAAACTTCATGGTAAGAATCCCTGAAGTATAACTCCTCGATAGATAAGAAAACAGATTGACTTCCATGGGGACTTCAAGCTAGCCAAAGAGGTAGTATTTATTCCAGGTTTATAATTTTCTGTCTAGAACCCTTTCCATCCTTCTGTGTCACTCCTGTGTCACATTAATAGACACCTCAAAATCTCTGAAGAAGCACTTCAGATTCATCATCATACTTCTATTCCTTATTAATCTGAAGAGGTCAACCGCCATGCTCCAGAGCTTGATTCTTTCATACGTATTGAATAAATACTTCACATATTCATATATCTTATATACATTGAATAAAGATATTGAATTATAGTTCCAAAAGGTCAATTAAATGTATCATTCCTTATGCTATACACTGATGCTTCTGGATTATTTGTCACCAGGCATTCTGAAATAAATATTCTTTTCAATCTGGATACATTACCTATACCTCTCCTAACTGTGGGTCCTTGATACCTTCTTAGCATGCTAAGGAATGGTGGTGCCAAAAGAGATTTTCAGTCATTCATTCAATATTTTAATAAATGATTGTGTCAGGGATACAAAGATATATGAAAACATGGGCTGGGTCCCCAAGAAGTTCACACAGTATTAAGGGAATTTGACCTACAGATCATGAGATTGGTGCACTGAGAGGTTTGTCCCAAGTATTAACGGAGTCAGGAGAATGGAAACCCTGCCTGGATTTGGAGGATCAAAGAACATTCCTGGAGAAGAAGATATCAGAGGTGATTCTTCAGCATATGTTTAGCTCATTTGGCAGAGTGAAGTTGGGGTGGGTGGGAAGATGACGGGCATTCTTAGAAACACAGGAAAGGAAGCAGAGTTTGGCAGGCTGCTTAGAGGCATGTGAGTAGAGATGTGTGAGAATAGGAATGCGGAATAGAGCCTGGGGAGGTGAGTAGAAGCCCAGTGATGGGACCACTGAAATGCAGCCCTGGGAGGTAACGGTTCAAACTTCTTCTTAAAGGTATGATAGTTATGGCAGTGTCTTGGGAAATAGGAATACAATTAGAAAATCGGGCAAGTAACACAAGGCAAGACAGTATGAGGCCTAGAGTGGTGAAGAAAGGAATGGAACAAAGTGGAAGATTCAAAAGTTTTAGTATACGTCGTTACCTTTATGATTATAATGAATTGCTTAGTATTCACTTGAAATTGATTTTGATATAAGGATTTCTAAAGGAAAAAAAATTCATTTGATGCCCAAGTAAATGGAATATCACTTGAATTATTCAATGCATTTTAATGCATTTAAGTTAGTCTTATGTAGTATATGCCACATATAGTAAATTAACACATAAATATTTGAGATGTTAGCTTTTTCTCTAAGAGATCAATGTTTATTTGTACATAGGAATCCATTTAATAAAGAAATTTACCATTCAAGAATGCTAGAGAGAAAAAAAAAACAAGGAAAAAACTTCAGTTTGATCTTTGAGAAAAGTTTCAGAAAGCAGTGAGGTAGTATACAACTTGGTGTGCTAATGAATCTTAGGATTGTGACTTGGGTGACTGAGTTTTTGTAAAGTGGTAGACACAGGGTGAGAGTATCATGGGGAAAGCATTTGGAAAGTCAAAACCATTTAGAAGATTAACAGAGAGACGACTTAAAATTACCATTTGGTAATGAGAGGAAAAGACCCTGATGCTGGGAAAGATTAGGGGAGGGAGGAGAAGAGGACAGCAGAAGATGAGATGGTTGGATGGCATCACCGACTCAGTGGATACGAGTTTGAGTAACCTCCAGGAGTTGGTGATGGACAGGGAGGCCTGGTGTGCTGTGATTCATGGGGTTGCAAAGAGTCGGACACGACTGAGCGACTGAACTAAACTGAGTGAGAGGAGAGTTTGGCGATATAAACATTGAAACCATTGACATAGGAGCATACTTAAAGTAAATCGATGACAGAGATTATTGAGAGAAAAGACAATAGAATCCATGACAGAATCTGGCTAAAAACAACAGTAAGAAGTTGGGAAAGAGTAAAGCTCAATAATCGTTCAATCAGTATGTTCTAAGACAATGCAAAATCTGGAGAACGGCTACATGAATTATTTGACCGAAGCCAAAAGTTTTTAGATTTCATTTCCACCCATCATAATTGAGAGCCAAATTAAATCAATTCATTAAGCCAATCTAGACAAGTCTGTTTTTATTCAAAACAAAATCTGAGGATAGTTCCGAATACATGATCTCACATCACTGGCATAAATGTATGATTCCAGAACTCACCACTTAAAAAAAAGGAACATTTACCTGAAATCATATGTTTTGAATTTTTACTGTAACTCAGTAATTTTTTGTATAGTATTTATTGTATATATTTATTGTATATTTCTTATTTATTATGCATATGTATATAGTATATGGGAAGATCCCCTGGAGAAGGGCGTGGCCACCCACTCCTATTCTTGCTTGGAGAATCCCATGGACCTGAGAGCCTGGCGGATTACAGTCCACGGGGTTACAAAGTTGGACATGACTGCAGTGATTTAGTATATATAGTATATGACACTGTCTTAGATGCTCTGCTGAATATTTATTCAACAAATATTTGTTAGGTTTCTGGTATGTGTCAGGCACTTCTCCAAGTGCTGAGGATGGAGTAATAAGCAGAATAAATATTCCTGTTAACATGGACTTTACATTTGAATGTGAATGTGTTTCTCAAATGAACCATCTTCAGACTCATGAATCCCATTCTCACAGAACTTATAGTCAGAAAATATAAAATGTAGAAAGTAACATGTTATTGATTAGGTATAAATAAAAGTGTGAGAGTTTCAAAAGGAGGAGTAGGATATTGATCGTTTTTCTAGGAGGACTTCATACATAAGATGAAATTTGAGCTAGGACTTAAGGAATGAACAAAGTTTTTACTCCGAGATAGAAGAAATAGAACAAATCCATAAACCAACCATAGGATACAGAAGTGATATTTAGGGGATAATGAATAGTTCAGTGTGTCTAGAGAAGAACCTATAGAAGGAAGAAAATACGCAAATGAAAACAGGAAAGAGTGGTCAGTAAAGAGGGGGAGATAGGCAGTGATAGTGTCACGGTGGTGAAAGAGAGACAAGAAGCGTGTTGACTCTAGATAAATTAAAACAACAATAAACAAAAAAAAAACGAGGCTCAAGAACATCTATTCAGTCTTATTCCTGCAGGTCTATCTTGGTTTCCATGAGAGAGGTTATGATGGTTAATGAAAAAGGGAAACAGATTTTTAAAGGTTATACCAATGAAGCATCATCAGGAACTGGAGACAGACATTTTTCTTATTCCAAGATAATAATGGAATAAGAGAAAGGGGGGAAAATAGTGAAAGAAGGTGGTATTATAGATGGAAATTGCTTTAATTATTCAAGGTAACTGAGTATCAATATACTGAAGTAAACAATCCACCTAGAAGGAATTTTTGAAGAATTGAATTAAATAGATATTATTTGAGCATAAAAGAGGAGGCTAGCTTTAAAGTAAAGATAAACTCTTTTTCTGTAAGGGAAATATAACAGAAGATTTGAAAAGATAAACGGGATGTTAGAGGCAAAAGTTAAGTAATTGTTGGTTCTGATCTTCTCTATAAAGTGGAAAGCAGATTTCATTCATCTCATTATTTCACAGAAACACTTGTATAATATAAATGACACTCAGATCTGTGAAAAGCTAGAGGAGTTCAGACAATTGCCAAGATAATCTATTGCAAGATGAACATCTGTCAAAAACAGATACTGCTATTATTTCATTTTTATAATTGTTGAAAAAATAAAAACATATATTATACCAACCCAAAGACATTAACATATTTAAATTAACTCCTCATGTACTTTTCAATTTTATAGCTTGCATGGAGTTTTCAAAAAAGATGTTTTGATGTATAAGCCTACAGTCTAGATTTTTCTAGAATTATATTGTTTCAAATTCTATTTAGAAAGATGATATATTGCAAGATGATATATTATGTTTTAGCCCCACTGGGATCTGTGCCAGTACTTGCAATTAAACACATTATCAGTTTTGCCATGAAAAGTCTTAAATATTGACACTAAATGGAATAAATGATTAATATAGATAGCCTATGTCAATTCAAGTTAGTTTCTTCCACCAAATGAGTAGCAAGATAACATCCAGACCTGAAATGGTTTTTTGATTTCAAAATGGACAAGAAATTGTAGACTTGTACTCAGTTTGCATATTGGAGCTTTTCATTCCTTAAACTCTTGATAACTAATAGTATTGATGATGATCCCAGTAGTAACGTAATGATAAATATATATAATCTATCAACAAGAGAAACTATTTAATCAAGTTTCCTATTAAGTCATAATAGAAATCTGCAAAGGGGGAGTCTTACTTAAGATCAAATGGAGATGAAAATATTCTATGATCATTTTAATGTGATAAATACTTACTTTGGGAAGGACACTTAAATGTTTAATCACATCATAAGAAGATCTTGAGTAGTACTTTTAGGATTTGTAGACAGATACAAATGCCCTGCTACCTCTGATACAGGATATATTTTTGAAACAAAATACATATTTCATGGAGATTGATTTGTCTGCCCTGGATTATTTTTTTTTGAGGTTTTGAAAATTCATACTGAGGGATGAAACTCTGTTTTGTTTTTGCCCTGAGTCATTTCCTTCCTAATTTTAATTACTGTGTTTATTACATAATATCCTTTTATAGCCATCCGAGCTTTTACCTCTAAAAGCTGACATTCTTAATGATATTTAAAAGAAGGATTGTGAGAAAACTTCAGAAAGTTTTGATACATGCAGAATGCCTTCATGGCATGTGTTCCTCCACACAGTTGGAAAGCAATAGACAACAGATTGAAACTTAAGTAAATATACCTGAAAAAAATTTTTTCACTCTGAGTTGTGACTCCTGTTCAGGAATGACTCTCATTAACATTAATATATGAATGAATTAATTCCATACATTTTATTTCAGTACCCATATATATGACTCTACCTTCAAGGTGTTTAGTTTTTAAAGTTGTCATTCTTCTGTCCATCTAGCTATAGTTCCATTTGTTAAATACCGTAATATATGTAATAAGTAAAAATAAAATAAATTCTGCTGGAAAATAAATGGAGAATTATTTCATGAATTAGATGAACCTCTAATAGTGTCTTATAAGTAGAGTAGGATTGCAGGATAAAGGTGAATTGAATATCTGAAGATGGGATAATAGCAAGATCCAAGATCATGCTAGAAATGTCACAAGTATGATCCAGGCTTCCCTGGTGGCTCAGAGGGTAAAGCTTCTGTTTGCAATGCAAGAGACCCAATTCGATCCCAGGGTTGGGAAGATCCCCTGGAGAAGGAAATGGCAACCCCCTCCAGTATTTTTGCCTGGAGAATCCCATGGATGGAGAAGCCTAGTGGGCTACTGTCAAAGGGGTTGCAAAGAGTCGGACATGACTGAGCGACTTCACTTTTAATTTCTTTCATAGCATGATCCAGGAGTGCCAAATAAATAGGGATATTTTTATTGAAGTTTGGTGTATAGAGTTATAATGGAGAGTTCAGTACAGTAGCTCAGTCATGTCCGACTTTTTGCAACCCCATGAATCGTAGCATGCTAGGCCTCCCTGTCCATCACCAACTCCTGGAGTTTACTCAAACTCATGTCCATCGAGTCGGTGATGCCATCCAGCCATCTCATTCTCTGTCGTCCCCTTCTCCTCCTGCCCCCAATCCCTCCCAGCATCAGGGTCTTTTCCAATGATTGAACTCTTGGCATGAGGTGGCCAAAGTATTGCAGTTTCAGCTTTAGCATCAGTCCTTCCAGTGAACACCCAGGATTGATCTCCCTTAAGATGGACTGGTTGGACCTCCTTGCAGTCCAAGGGACTCTCAAGAGTCTTCTCCAGCACCACAGTTCAAAAGCATCTATTCTTTGGCGCTCAGCTTTCTTCACAGTCCAATTCTCACATCCATACATGACCACTGGAAAAACCATAGCCTTGACTAGATGGACCTTGGTTGGCAAAGTAATGTCTCTGCTTTTTAATGTGCTATCTAGGTTGGTCATAACTTTCCTTTCAAAGAGTAAGCGTCTTTTAATTTCATGGCTGCAATCACCATCTGCAGTGATTCTGGAGCCCAAAAAAATAAAGTCTGACACTGTTTCTACTGTTTCTCCATCTATTTCCCATGAAATAGATGCCATGATCTTTGTTTTCTGAATGTTGAGCTTTAAGCCAACGTTTTCACTCTCCTCTTTCACTTTCATCGAGGCTTTTTAGTTCCTCTTCACTTTCTGCCATAAGGGTGATGTCACCTGCATATCTGAGGTTATTGATATTTCTCCTGGCAGTCTTGATTCCAGCTTGTGCTTCTTCTGGCCCAGCGTTTCTCATGATGTACTCTGCATATAAGTTAAATAAGCAGGGTGATGATATATAGCCTTGATGTACTCCTTTTCCTATTTGGAACCAGTCTGTTGTTCCATGTCCAGTTCTTACTGTTGCTTCCTGAACTGCATATGGGTTTCTCAAGAGGCAGGTCAGGTGGTCTGGTATTCCCATCCCTTTCAGAATGTTCCACAGTTTATTATGATCCACAGAGTCAAAGCCTTCAGTTCAGTGCAGTCACTCAGTCGTGTCCAACTCTTTGCGACCCCATGAATCACAGCATGCCAGGCCTCCCTGTCCATCACCAACTCCCGGAGTTCACTCAAACTCATGTCCATCAAGTCAGTGATGCCACCCAGCCATCTCATTCTCTGTTGTCCCCGTCTCCGCCTGCCCCCAATGCCTCCCAGCATCAGAGTCTTTTCCCGTGAGTCAGCTCTTCTCATGAGGTGGCCAAAATATTGGAGCTTTAGCTTTAGCATCAGTCCTTCCAATGAACACCCAGGACTGATCTCCTTTAGAATGGACTGGTTGGATCTCCTTGCAGTCTAAGGGACTCTCAAGAGTCTTCTCCAACACCACAGTTCAAAAGCATCAATTCTTTGGCGATCAGACTTAGGCATAGTCAATAATGGAGAGTGTTGGACCAAGTAAATGGACTAGGGTTAGATTATCAACACCTTAAATGCTGTACTAATGATTTTGAATCTAATTATATAGGCCATTAAAACTTTGAGTAGAGTTACTTGATCAGAATTTTGTTGTAGATGATTCAGTTAATATTATACCAGAGAAGGGTTGGAAATCAAAGGAGATCAAAGGCCAAGACTAATCATTCATCAATTTCAAAGGGACATTAGCATGTTTAATATTTTCTAATTTTTGTGTATAATAATGTAATTTAATTGCTGAGCCTGAGAATTTTCATTGAAATCATTCTGAGCAATAAGTGTAACTCAAAATACAGATTATTCACTTCAAAGGACCATCTATTTGTGTCTGTCAGTTATGAATAAGGTTGACTTTTCTCTTTCGTTTTTATTTATAGCAGAGCTAAACACTCTACCTTAAATGTCAATCTTAATGATACACTTAAAAGATTATAAATGTATAACAAACTGTATGGACTTATCCAATCAGATAACAAAAGAACAACTAATAGTTACAGGTCATGAAAAAGAAAATGAGCAGCTACTGTATGTCAAGGACTGCACCAAGCACATTTAAGCAAGTTTGTCCTCATGGAAGTTGATGAAATGGCTGTTATCTCTAATGGATGGAAAACCTGAGCATGAAGGACTGAAGTAGCTTGCCCATGGGTGATGCCCTCAGCAGTGTAGCACTTGCTGCCCTGATGTCATGAGTGTGCTTTCTTCATTCTGGTTCTTTTTGCTTTTTTATAGTCTTCAATAACAATGTACAAAGGAGAGTTCACAAGGAAGTTATACTAGTATTTCTAAATCGAAAATAGGGTGTCTTACTTTTGAAAGTAGAGTTGAATCTGATGATGTATGTCTAAGTATACAGAGATATGAGCGGCTCTTCAGTACCACATATAGTCATCTCATTGCCATTATTTTATTATTATCATCATTATGACTTCCTCTGCAGTGGTATCTGATAGTGAGATGATTGTTTTTCATCCTTATATAGACTGTTTGTCTTTACCCTAAATACCATTTATTTCAGCGCTACAGATCCTGCAGTTAACCTAGTCATTAGACAGAAGACACAATACTTGCCATGCTAACATTTTGATACTATTTGGAAAATACTTTGCATATACTTCTAAAAATCACCTTCATATGTGAGGGCTATTTTTAATTAATGTGTAATTGCTGCTAAACAAAGAATATAACAAGATAGTTCCAGGTATGTGTTCTACCTCCCCATTCATTTCCATTGTTTGATAAAAAAGATACTTTTACTATTTTTGAGTTACATTTTGTTTTTAAAGTACTATCTGTATCAAGCTCTAGCATTAATTTACTTTTAAGCCTATGACAGACTACTTCAAGTTATCTATTATAGACACAAATTTAATTCCGTTTTATTTACAATCCATAATTTGTAAAACACTGTAGTCCATATATATTCTTAAGAAATGTCACAGTTCTCTAGATATTTGATCAAAGTTTTTTTTTCAATTAAAATGGAGCGAAAATGGTATAAATTCTATTTTTTACATTTTTCTACCCCCAACACGTTTTTTTCTACTTTCCCAGGCTCCCCCAACTAGCTCCCTTCTAATCCCAGTTACTGGTACCACCGTCTGTCTAGTCACTCCAATCAGAAACACAGGGACTCCTATTTCCCGTCTCTTCCTCATCTCAGCTGCATCATTAAGTCCTATTGTTACCATGAACCAGTTCTACCTCTTCAGTTCACTTACCTTTGATGCATTTTATCCATCTTTTTCTCACCACCATACCTTCCCAGGGTAGGTGGTCACCTGCTTCCCTGGCTGTCTTGTTTGAGATATAAGTTCAAACTTATAGTTTGTTTGAGATATAACTTCAGATTTCACTCCAATTAAGACTCTTTAGTCAAGGCTATGGTTTTTCCAGTGGTCATGTATGGATGTGAGAGTTGGACTGTGAAGAAAGCTGATCACCGAAGAATTGATGCTTTTGAACTGTGGTGCTGGAGAAGACTCTTGAGAGTCCCTTGAACTGCAAGGAGATCCAACCAGTCCATTCTAAAGGAGATCAGTCCTGGGTGTTCATTGGAAGGACTGATGCTAAAGCTGAAACTCCAATACTTTGGCCACTTTGTGCGACGAGTTGACTCACTGGAAAAGACTCTGATGCTGGGAGGGATTGGGGGCGGGAGGAGAAGGGGACGACAGAGAATGAGATGGCTGGATGGCATCACCGACTCGATGGACATGAGTTTGAGTGAACTCCGGGAGTTGGTGATGGACAGGGAGGCCTGGCGTGCTGTGATTCATGGGGTCGCAAAGAGTCGGACATGACTGAGCGACTGAACTGAACTGAACTGAAATGAAATGGCTTCTGCAGAGTACTTGAAAAATGTTAGGCTTCTGATACTGACAGTGTGAACCCTCCTGACTTGTGACTCTCCTGCTACCTGACTGTACAACACTGGAGGGCTTCATGCAGTTTCTTCTTTCCTCACTCAAGAGAGAGGCTTCAGGTGCATAAACCTTTCTTAGCATGAATTTGTCTCTCTCAGGGATCTGCATATTCTATGCACAAAGTAGATACATTTGTTCTCCAATGTAGTCCCAGTGTTTAGTTTTTAAAAAATGGGTTATTGTGGATAAAACTGCAGATTAAGAATAAGATTTTAGGGAACTCGAAGTCATTGGATAAACATTAAAGGGTCTAGATGGGGTAAATAGCATGATATTGAATTAATCTTTAGAGAAGCCAGTTCTATAGTTAACAAATCCAACAAACATTTAATTACTTCCAGTAACTTAATTGAATTATCTCATTTACTCTATACAGTTTTTAATAGCTTTATAAGGTAGGCAAAATAGTTTTATAGGTAGTTTTTTAAGGGCTTCCCTGATAGCTCAGTTGATAAAGAATCTGCCTGCAATGTGGGAGACCTGTGTTCAATCCCTAGGTTGGGACGACCACCTGGAGAAGGGAAAGACTACCCACTCCGTTATTCTGAGCCTGGAGAATTCCAGTGGACTGTATATTCCATGGGGTTGCAAAGAGTCAGACAGGACTGAGCAACTTTCACTTTCAAGATAGGCACTTCCATTTCCATTTCAAATAGAGGAAATGACCAACCTAAGATCATCAAACTTTTATGTGACTGAGTCAGAATTTTAGCCTAGGGATCTGATTCTAATTTCATGGGTCTTTTCATTATTTCAGAATGGCAGTGGCCACATGAGAAATAACAAAGTTCTAACTGCTCTAAATGATAGTGGAAATAAGGGAGTCATTGGAATGACAATATTTGGAGAATAAAGACCTTAACATCTGGGTAGGGAGTAAGAGACAGTCATTAAATTCTGCAATATTAAAAACTTCCACCAAGTCTAAACAATATGGTTGGATTACTTAATAGTAGTGACTGGCTAAAGCACCATGCAAAGAAAAGTACACGGTACAATAGGATTGGGTGAAAAGAGAAATGGATGATGCGAAGAGTACAATCTGCTTGAAATATATGGTTTCTGTATTTGAAATATGTTAATGAAGGCATTCAAAATGTACTGTACTATTGAGGAAAAAGTGGATAAATTTGGGTTAACTTTTGAGTGTCTTATTAATATTGGACTATATGATATATACAAAAATTAGAGCAAGTAGATAAGCTAACATGTTAAGGAAAATAGTAAATCAGGTTGCTTCTATGAAATACTGGAGACAAATTAGCAAAATGAAAGCTTATCTTGTGAGTGAGTGCAGCAACCTGCCCAAGGTTGGGCAGGTAAAGATTCCAAAGGGCTTAGCTCCTTCATATCACTGGACCCAGAGCTACATAGTAAAATAATTAGATTTTAATCCCTGCAGGTAGTGTTCATTTATTTGTGAAATATTGATGTGTGCCTGCATGCATGCATACATGCTTAGTCGTATCGCACTCTTTGCGACCCTGTGGATTATATCCTGCCTGATATTGTTGTTGAAATATATGTACTGATTTTTTAAAGTGTCAGTTTATATTAGTCCACCTAAAATAATAGAGATGTGGTAAAAATAATAGTGGAAATGAAGGCTTTGCCAAAAGTGATAATAGATGATACTAAGACAAGACATGAAAGTACTCATATATTGAATAGTTACTAAAAAGAAGAGCAAGTGTAGTTCTTCAGGGCATGATGTGAGATCCTCTTGAATTCATACAAGAATATATATTTCAAATAATAAAGATTAAAGAAACAACACTCTAAAAGCCAAAATTTTCTAGATTTCTTCCTTGCATTTTACTGAGAACACTGGTAGTATGTTTTTCCTCTCTCTTTTCTTCTATAAAATATTGAGATTTTAAAAAACTAAGCTACATAAAACTCCAGAGGTTAGGAAATACACTCCCTACTAGATTTTTTTTATGGGATATAACTGTGACTTTCTATCTTTTGATTACTAAATTTATTTTCTGTTTTATACCCATACGTATTTGTATGAAAACACAAGTGAGATTGTGTTCACCTATATTTATCTTCAATATTTGAATGACAAAAGCTTAATTTTTTTTTTAAATTACTCTTAGCCTATATCCACAAGAATATCATTAACTTCTCCAATGTATTGTAATTGTGTTTGGAAATTATATCAGGTTACTAGAGACTTGTCCTTGAAATTACAAAATGTACGAACAATATATAATGCGTCTTCAAATAGATTTATTAGCACAAGAGTATTCAAAACCCATTAACAACCTAATTATTCCTGTGTCCACGTGACAATATTTTATTAACCATCATTTACAAAATTTTGAATGTGGAAAATAATAAAAAGAGAAGCTTTTAAAAAAGCCATAGGGCAATTTACTTATTTTTAGGTTATGAATGTGCATTAGTTGCTCAGTCGTGTCTGACTCTTTGCGGCCTCATGGATTGTAGCCTGCCAGGCTCCCCTGTCCATGGAAGTTTTTCAGGCAAGAATACTAGAGTGGGTTGCCATTTTCCTCCTCCAGTGGATATTCCCAACCCAGGGATCAAACCCACATCTCCTGTGTCTCCTATATTACACACAGATTATCTTCTGAGCCATCAGGGAGGCCCTTTTACGTTTTGAGTAATATGTTTTTATGAATAAAGGTTGCATGTTTTTCTTAATTTGCTTTTAGAATTGTGTTTTGAATATAAATATGTACATTCATTTCACTATATTTATTACATCAGTTAATTTGAACACTCTGGATACTTTTATTAATACCATTAAATCAGCGTTTGAGTGATTTGCTATCATTTCCTTCAGATATAACCAGTTTTTCTCTGGTATTAATTCAATAATGTTAAACTAATCAATTTCACTTTAATGATAACAGTACAGTCAGTAATTCTATATGGGGGGGAACCTATCTGCATCATGAATTACTTTAAAAGAAGATAGATTCCTACCTTGTTTTAATTCAAAGATGTACTGAAATTCAAATGAGTCAATAGTATGTTGCCATATAAATCCTTATTAACATCTTCAAAGATATGTAGATGTGATAGATAGTAATTAGTGTGTTATCTATAATTTGCCTCTAATTTATTTAAGGGAGACTAAAAGTACTTTGTTCTTTTAGAATTATAAGTACCTCTTTATAGTTCTGCTTCTGTTCTTAATGTTCAATATTCATTAAAATATTCAAAAAGGTAAATAAACCTACTTAGTAATAATTATATTGATGTATACTTGCTAATAATTATACTGATGTATAAATTAAACTGACACCTCAAAGTGAAGCATATTTTTTCTATCTTCTCAAATATAGTTTACATTAAAGGATTAAACATTTATTTGTTCCAGAAACTGTACATGGTACTAGGGAAAGACATTATCCACAAAACAAACCTAGTCCTGATCTTTTGTTGCTCACCTCAGAAGATGTTTGTGTTATTAAAAGTTCTTGGGACATCTAATTTGATTTTCTGTTACTGAGACATAACTAGTCTGAAAACACAACTTAGATCTACCATGTGAAAAATCAGCAACTGTGTGGAAATAAGATTTAAAACTTAGGTGAGATACAAGTATATCTTACCTACACCTGTGAAAGTTGTAGGATGGAATTTATATTCCCTTCATACTGATAAAAATATTGAGGAATGGTATCCTGCATGGAATCCTTGAAGAGAAAAATGACATGAGGTAAAATCTGAATAAAGTATGGACATTATTGTATCAATATTGGTTCATTCATTGTAACAAATGTGCTATATGAATGTAGGATGTTAAGATAGGCCCATTTTGTGAGAGATCCATGCAACTCTCTAGTATCCTCTCCATTGTTTTGTAAATCTAAAACTATTCTAAAATTTTGAAATTATTTTAAAAATGATTAACTTTGGAAGAGAAAAAACAAGGATACCAAATTGTGCAGAACTTTAGATAGTAACTGAAGTATTTTAGCATTTTTAATGACAAGCAGGGGGCCATTGAAAATGTATGGGCAGGAGACTAGTGTAATTAATGCAATCACTTAGGGACACCATTTCCTACTGCTGCACAGACAAATTGTAGGAAGGGAGTGGTGATTTCCAAGAGATCAATCTGATTCGGTAATTTCCATACAAAGTGATAAAGGTGAAATTAATGTGGTAGTCAGTGTGACTGGAAAGACAAAGATTTGACACAGTTCAGTTCAGTTCAGTCACTCAGTCGTGTAAACAAAAAATTAGCAGTATTTGTCAATTTATTGGATATGAAACCTATCAGAGAAATAGTGTGGGTGATTTAGAGGAGAGATGTATGACATAATAAGCTACATATAGAATAAAAGTAAAATGTAATTTTAGATTTAGAAATTACAATTGCTGATAGTGTTATATTAGTTAAGGTAAAGGAAGATAAGTTTGAGTTCCCAAGGTCAAATGAAAATTTAATCATTTCCTTCAGGAATATCCTTTGGTTAAATAATTTGAAATCTCTTGAGCAATGAACAAAGAATATTTGGAATTTTTGAGCCTAGAGTGTCACTGTGGTCTGTTTTACAACTTTTTTTGTTATGATAATGATTGCTCTTTTATTTTAAATATTCATATTTTCTCATAAGCACATCATGAACCATATGTCTTAATGCATAAACTAATAATTAGGAGTAAAATAGGAAAATTTCCAGTTGCCAGACATCTCTTAATCAGTAATCTCTAATACATATTCAGAATATCAATTAATGGTTATAATAGAAGTCTAAGAATGGCACACTGCTCCAATTCCAAATTCATATGATGAAATGAAATTTTAGGTAGTTAACTTTTATTTTATTCTCATTTACATTTATTCCTTTGATTATAAAAAGTAATTTTATGTTCTGTATTTCACAAGTGGAAAATAAATTACTTCTGAAATTTTGAAGAAAGGAAAATGGATTGGAATTATCGAATTTGAAATTGACCCACAAAACACCAGTAATGACTTGAAAGAGAGCACTGAGACTTATATTCTTATTGTTTGAAACAGTCCCTTAGATGTCTACCAAGTTTCCCTGAATGTTTTTGTAGACCATTTAAAGTCTTCAAGTTAGAAATAAATTTCAATTAAACTCAGTCTCAATTGGATTTAAATTTGCATTTTATAGACTTGACTGGCTCTTTAGGGTCATTCTTATGAATGAAACCAACTCTTTATTAACAAAAATTCTAAAATTGCATCACCAAAAGAATAGCTATAAAATGATTCTCTGAATGATAAAGCAAACAGAGCAAATTGTTAAAACTGGAAAATACAGTGAAGCACATGTGGAAGTTCTTTTTGCTATTTTCTAAATCATTCTGTAATTTTGAAAATATTTAATAATAATTTTTAAACAACCACCGTATAACAATGGGAGCTTTTTTGTTGGTTTCATTTTGGTTTTTGCCTATGACATGGATTCTAAATGCTAGTTAATATTAAGAATTGTGTGAAAAACCTAAATGTAATTCCAATCTACTGAACTGGAATCTTTAGAGAATGGTCTGGGAATCTCAAGGTTTTATGATGTTTGGAAAACATTACCTGATGACTTTGGCAATAATTTTTTTTTAAAGAATAAATGCAATAAATGAAGGAAAAATAAAATAAAATTAAAAAAAAAAGGAAAAAAATGATAGTCTGGGTGGGAGAAAGGGCCTCACATTCATTGTTGATCTGAATCCGTTCAGTTCAGTTCAGTCTCTCAGTCGTGTCTGACTCTTTGCGAGCCCAAGAACCGCAGCATGCCAGGCCTCCCTGTCCATCACCAATTGCCGGAGTCTACCCAAACCCATGTTCATTGAGTCGGTGATGCCGTCCAACCATCTCATCCTCTGTCATCCCCTTCTCTTGCGCTCAATCTTCCCCGGTGTCAGAGTCTTTTCAAATGAGTCAGCTCTTCCCATCAGGTGGCCAAAGTATTGGATTTTCAGCTTCAACACCAGTCCTTCCAATGAACACTCAGGACTTTAGGATGGACTGGTTGGATCTCCTTGCAGTCCAAGGGAATCTCAAGAGTCTTCTCCAACACCACAGTTTAAAAGCATCAATTCTTTGGTGCTCAGCTTTCTTTATAGTCCAACTCTCACATCCATATATGACCACTGGAAAAACCATAGCCTTGACTAGACAGACCTTTGTTGGCAAAGTAAAGTCTGCTTTTTAACGTGCTGTCTAGGTTGATCATAACTTTCCTTCCAAGGAGTGGGCGTGTTTTAGTTTCATGGCTACAGTCACCATCTGCAGTGATTTTCAGTTCAGTTCAGTTCAGTCACTCAGTCATGTCTGACTCTTTGCGACCCCATGAATCACAGCACGCCAGGCCTCCCTGTCCATCACCAACTCCTGGAGTTCACTCAAACTCACGTCCATCAAGTCGGTGATGTCATCCAGCCATCTCATTCTCTGTCGTCCCCTTCTCCTCCCGCCCCCAATCCTTCACAGCATTAGAGTCTTTTCTAGTGAGTCAACTCGTCCCATGAGGTGGCCAAAGTATTGCAGTTTCAGCTTTAGCATCAGTCCTTCCAATGAACACCCAGGACTGTTCTCCTTTAGAATTCCCTTGCAGTCCAAGGGAATCTCAAGAGTCTTCTCCAACACCACAATTCAAAAGCATCAATTCTTCGGCAATCAGCTTTCTTCACAGTCCAATTCTCACATCCATACATGACCACGGGAAAAACCATAGCCTTGACTAGACGGACCTTGGTTGGCAAAGTAATGTCTCTGCTTTTTAATATGCTATCTAGGTTGGTCATAACTTTCCTTCCAAGGAGTAAGCGTCTTTTAATTTCATGGCTGGAGTCAGCATCCACAGTGATTTTGGAGCCCAAAAAAATAAAGTCTGACACTGTTTCCCCATCTATTTGCCATGAAGTGATGGGACCAAATGCCATGATCTTTGTTTTCTGAATGTTGAGCTTCAAGCCAACCTTTTCACTCTCCTCTTTCACTTTCATCAAGAGGCTTTTTTAATTCCTCTTCACTTTTTGCCATAAGGGTTGTGTCATCTGCATATTTGGAGTCCCCCCAAAATAAACTGATCCACTGTTTCCTCATCTATTTGCCATGAAGTGACAGGACTGGATGCCATGATCTTCGTTTTCTGATTGTTGAGCTTTAAGCCAACTTTTTCATTCTTCTCTTTCACTTGCATCAAAAGGTTCTTTAGTTCTTCACTTTCTGCCATAAGAGTGGTGTCATCTGCATATCTGAGGTTATTGACATTTCTCCCGGCAATCTTGATTCCAGCTTGTGCTTCATCCAGTCCAGTGTTTCTCAAGATGTACTCTGCATATAAGTTAAACAAGCAGGTGACAATATACAGCCTTAACACACTTCTTTTTGTATTTGGAACCAATCTGTTGTTCCATGTCCAGTTCTAACTGTTGTTTCATGAACTGCATACAGCTTTCTCAGGAGGCAGGTCAGGTGGTCTGGTATTCCCATCTCTTTCAGAATTTTCCACAGTTTAATGTGATCCACACAATCAAGGCTTTGGCATAGTCAATGAAGCAGAAATAGATGTTTTACTGGAGCTCTTGCTTTCTCCATGATCCAGCGGATGTTGGAAATTTGATCACTGGTGCCTTTGCCTTTTCTAAAACCTGCTTGAACATCTGGATGTTCACTGTTCACATATTGCTAAAGCCTGGCTTGGAGAATTTTGAGCAGGACTTTACTAGTGTGTGAGATGGGTGCAATTGTGCGGTAGTTTGAGCATTCTTTGGCATTGCCTTTCTTTGAGATTAGAATGAAGACTGACCTTTTCCAGTCCTGTGGCCACTGCTGAGTTTTCCAAATTTGCTGGCATATTGAGTGCAGCACTTTCACAGCATCATCTTTCAGGATTTGAAATAGCTCAATTGGAATTCCATCACCTCCACTAGTTTTGTTCATAGTGATGCTTCCTAAGGCCCACTTGACTTCACATTCCAAGATGTCTGGTTCCAGGTGAGTGATCACGCCATCGTGATTATCTTCGTCGTGAAGACTTTTTTTGTACAGTTCTTCTGTGTATTCTTGCCACCTCTTCTTAGTATCTTCTGCTCCTGTTAGGTCCATACCATGTCTGTCCTTTATTGAGCCCATCTTTACATGAAATGTTCCCTTGATATCTCTGATTTTCATGAAGAGATCTCTAGTCTTTCCCATTCTCTTGTTTTCCTCTATTTCTTTTCACTGATCACTGAGGAAGGCTTTCTTATCTCTCCTTGCTCTTCTTTGGAACTCTGCATTCAGATGGGTATATCTTTCCTTTTCTGCTTTGCCTTTAGCTTCTCTTCTTTTCACAGCTATTTGTTAGGCCTCCTTAGACAGCCATTTTGCTTTTTTGCATTTCGTTTTCCTGGGAATGATCTTGATCCCTGCCTCCTATACAGTGTCACAAGCCACCATCCATAGTTCATCAGGCACTCTCTATCAGATCTAGTCCCTTAAATCTATTTCTCACTTCCACTGTATAATCATAAGGGATTTGATTTAGGTTATATGAACTGAACTGAACTGATACCTGAATGGTCTAGTGGTTTTCCCTACTTTCTCAATTTATGTCTGAATTTGGCAATAAGGAGTTCATGATCTGAGCCATAGTCAGCTCCTGGTCTTGTTTTTGCTGACTGTGTAGAGCTTCTCCATCTTTGGCTGCAAAGAATATACTCAATCTGATGTTGGTGTTGGTCATGTGGTGATGTTGATCTGTATAATGCTTTACATATAAATTCAGAGAAATGTGGCATAATTTTATGATTGAAATGCATAAAAGATTTATACTTTTTGACACTAATTTCACCATGAATACATGAAAAGTAATGGGACTTTTGTTCACCCAAGAGGATGAGTTACAGATACCAAAGCTGTGGAGGGCACTCCTTTGTGAAGGGGGTGAACCTGGAGTATGATTGATTATTTTCCCTAATCAGACGCAAATATAATCAGAATGCTTGGATTCTTGTGAGTGCACTTGTTCAGGATAAGCTGTGTAGAGTGAGACTGTTCGTTTATATCACTTGGAGAACAGTGGGTTCAAAACATCTTGGAAATGTTTCCTTTGCTGAAAAAGCTTAGTTCATTCACCACCACTCCTTCCATTTACTCTGAAATCATTAGAGGTCATGGACTTACCTTTCTTCACAGTTAGGTAGTTAGTGCATTTAAAAATTCTATGGGGAAATTTGTATCTGTATACAGCAAGTATAATAAAATTTCCATTTTTATACTAGGCAACACATATTAACTCTTTTTATTTATCCATTTTTTTGTTGAGTAAAAGCAAGGCTATTGACTATTATATCTGAGACTGATCTTTCTCTTTAACTCAGAATTTATTTTTGTAGTTTGCAAATATATACAGACATTTAGTTATCAGCTACAGTTGCCTAAGTATTTGCAGAAATGCCATATAGTATATAAAGTTGTTTTATTTTATCATCAAATACACAGAAGATGACTTGAAACTTTTTAAAAACTTTGTAATGAATATTAGATCAGGAGTCAGTAGACTTCAGTTCTAGTACTAGTTCAGTAGTAATCCTAGTTGCATATCTGTGTCTTGAACTATGACCTTATCCTGAAAGTGAAAGTGAATGTCACTCAGTAGTGTCTGACTCTTTGCAACCCCATGGACTGTACAGTCCGTGGAATTCTCTAGGCCAGAATACTGGAATGGGTAGACTTTCCTTTCTCCAGGGGATCTTCCCAACCCATAGATCAAACCCAGGGTCTCCCACATTGCAGGTGGATTCTTTACCAGCTGAGCCACAAGGAAAGCCCATGAATTCTGGAGTGGATAGCCTATCCCTTCTTACTACCTTACAATGCTCGATTATATACCAACATAAGAAAACTGAAAAGTAATGCCAACTCTACTTGAAATCTGTTGATTATTTTCTCAATGCAGAAATATGATTACTTCTACATTCAGTTCAGTTCAGTTCAGTTCAGTCGCTCAGTTGTGTCCGACTCTTTGCGACCCCATGAATCACAGCACACCAGGTAATAGCAATAAGCATCCATTAGAGAAGGAAGTCATTTGTACCATCCAAATTTTCAAAAGCCTATTGCTGCTATCGATAAGGATATATTAACATTTCTAGGCAGTAAGGTTCATTTCCTTAGGCTCCAAAATCACTGCAGATGGTGACTGTAGCCATGAAATTAAAAGATGCTTGCTTCTTGGAAGAAAAGCTGACCAACGTAGACAGCATATTAAAAAGCCGAGACATTACTTTGCCAACAAAGGTCTGTCTAGTCAAAGCTATGGTTTTCCCAGTAGTCATGTATGGATGTGACTGTTGGACTATAAAAATTGCTGAGCACTGAAGAATTGATGCTTTTGAACTTATGTGTTGGAGAAGACTCTTGAGAGTCCCTTGGACAGCAGGGAGATCCAACCAGTCCATCCTAAAGGAAATCAGTCCAGAGTGTTCATTGGAAGGACTGATGCTAAAGCTGAAGCTCCAATTCTTTGGCCACCTAATGCAAAGAACTGACTGATTCGAAAAGATCCTGATGCTGGGAAAGATTGAAGGCAGGAAGAGAATGGGAAAACAGAGAATGAGATGGTTGCTTGGCATCACCGACTCAATGGACGTGAGTTTGAGCAAGCTCTGGGAGTTGATGAAGGACAGGGAAGCCTGTCCATGTGGTATCAAAGTGTTGGCTACAACTGAGCAACTGAACTGAACTGAAGGTTTATTCATGTAGCATGTTTTTACTGTGTGTCTACAATAAGCCAGGTACGTTTTAGAAAGAGCAGACAGAAGTCCTCATAGAAAATATAGCTTTCTAGCCACCATATGGAAGGAATGGGGCAGCAGAGCCATGAAGGAAGTGATACACCCAGGTGACTCTCTAGGGAAGAGTTCCAAGCAAGGAGTGACCTGTGCAGTTCCTGTTAGCCTGGTGTATGGGATAACAAGCACCAAGTCCAATGCTGCTGGGGCAGAGGAGGTGACTTTGAGGCAAAGGTGGTGTCAGATGAGGAGGAAAGTGGTAAATCAGTAATACTAGGGCCGTAGGGAAAAGACACAATTCATGCTTATTTATCTTACTGATGATGCTTATGACCTGTTTATTGAAAGAATCGTTGAAATAGGGTTCTCTTTCTCTTATATTAAAATATAAGATTTTTGTGGGGATTATACAGTAAATCAAACCTGCCTGGACCTATTTGCATAGTTTCTCGACAGATGTCTTTGAATGTATCTATCTATATCTCTGTGTCTAGTCTATAACTAGATACATCACAATTGGATTCATCCAATATATAATTTGTACATTTCCTTTAACACTTAGCAATATGTCTTGAACAAATCCCTGATCCCTTAATTTCTTCCAAAGTAGTAGTCTGATTCATCTTCATGTTTAAAGTCAAAATTCAAACTTTTGATTGAACAATTCTTTACTGAGGCATAATTCTATTTGGTAAATTGTATATAATACATATATAATATACTTTATAATTATTTTGATATTTAATACACTATTCCAATTACTCTTACAGACAGTGTACTATTGAAGATATCTTTTACAATAATATATTTTATTATTTTCCTAAGAAGTGGTCCTAGGAATAAATTACTTGTTTCAAAGAACATAACTTTTCTTAAAGTTTCTTGATTAAAAACTGAAACTTCATAGAATTTAAAATAAAATAAATAAGCTATATATTTCTCAAATTTTTCACATTCAAAACCAGCCCATTGTCCATTATGTCCACAGAGGAAATATTCTGGAGGAACTATAATTAGTTTGTCATATTTCATATTTAACTAGACTTCAAAAATCATGTATGAAAAAATAATTATTTGAATTTTTAAACCAGCACCTTAACTGTGTTCATGCTGAGTTTTTATTATATTGTTGGTCTTATTTGGGGAAAAATATTTTCACAAATTAGTTTTAAGTATTAGTGTATATCAACTTAATGTAATAGAGTTTAGTGGATTGTGTTCAAAGGCTCTTTATCCAATTAGAATGAAAAGAGATCATTTAATGAAATAAAGGACTTTTGTTTTTAGATACTGCAGTTTAGAAAACTTAAGCATATTGCCATAATATTCATGAAGGAATATACCTTATTTTATCAAATTATTTAGCTGAATTCAAATGAAAAATGTGAAGATTACTAAAATTATGAATTTTTAGTAGGTGAAAAAATATTTAGTAATATCTATTATCGGAGAATTTGACTTCTGAATAAAACTGAAAATCTTCATGGGTGAGCAAAAAATGATTCAATACATGAGTCATAGTACAAATCTTTATAATACATGTCCAGATAGCATCATTTATGTGTGATGATGTGTAATGTATAAATTGTGAAGTCGTTACCTCTTACCAGGTACAAATTTCAAAATAATCTAAACAGAGCATGTACACTAATTGCATTACAATCGTATGTCCTTCATCACACAGTGTAGCTATATAACCTTTGAAAATCGTGTCTCTTGTAATTCTTAAATGCAGAATCATTTCATAGACATTTAAGTTCAATGCATTTGAGTTAAAAACTACAGTTTCTGAAAAATGTCTGCAATATACTTATAATTTCTGTCTTTCCTTTCTTATTGGAATTATAATAAATTAATGACTTTTGGTGGCTATTTGCCAAGTCATTAATCAAAAATGTTTTATAAATTGAATACTAAAATTTATGGACAAATATTTAAATTCTGTTAAATGAAAAAATTGAAAGAAAATGAAACAAACTTATTTTCATTTGAAATTAACTTCATTAATTGATTCATGGCAGAATTTAATGGGATGACTATACTATTTATTATCCAAAATGGTTCATTTTTTTAGGATGCAAGGGGCTTTTTAATACTTCAGTTGAAGCAGATTTTTTAAGATAAATCTGAATTTATAGGTGTGATATACAGGAATATTTTTTAAAAATAATGGGATAAAAAGTGACTGTGCAGAAAAATCAAAATATAAGTAAAATAGAGAGATTAAAAAATGAGAAGTAAAAATTGATATTTTTTTAATTTGGCTCCTCTATGATGATTTTTTTAAGTGTTTAAGTTTTCAACATTTGAATTTTAGTTTTTAAAAAGAATGCTAGCTTTTTTTGTTACTCTTAGATGTAGAATGTGTACACATCAATTAAAAGTTTAATAGCTTCACCCATTTCCCTGTATGTTTAGAAGTGAAAATGGGTGATTTGAAAGGGAATCCATGAGAAAAAAAATTGTTTAAAATTTCAGTTCAGTTCAGTTCAGTTCCTCAGTCGTGTCCGACTCTCCGCGACCCCATGAATCACAGCACGCCAGGCCTCCCTGTCCATCACCAACTCCCAGAGTCACTCAAACTCATGTCCATCGAGTCAGTGATGCCATCCAGCCATCTCATTCTCTGTCGTCCCCTTCTCCTCCCGCCCCCAATCCTTCCCAGCATCAGAGTCTTTTCCAACGAGTCAACTCGTCACATGAGGTGGCCAAAGTATTGGAGTTTCAGCTTTAGCATCAGTCCTTCCAAGGAACACCCAGGATTGATCTCCTTTAGAATGGACTGGTTGGATCTCCTTGCAGTCCAAGGGACTCTCAAGAGTCTTCTCCAGCACAGCATGTCTAGAATAAATTTAGTTGCTACCAAAGTGAAAGTGTATTGTCCTTACATATGTTGCCTTTGCCTAAATCAATAAATAAATTAATATTATGGCAACTAATAAAGGTAATTTATTTTTGAATTAAAGGCAAATCTTAATATGAATGCATATTAGACTGTCTTTTTTTGAATATATACTAGAGTTTATTAATTTTTAATGCAGATAAACCTATTTAAGGTGACTTATGGCTTAATGAATGCCAGTGAGAACAGGAAGTTTAAAGGCTTATAAAATTCAGGAAGATAATTTCAACTTGATAATGTTTCACAAGGAAGACTGGTACAACTTTCTATTATCATTCATTCACTATTTCCTGGTGTATGGACATTGATATTTAGCATTTTCATGCTTTGAGAAACAGTTCTATGCTTATTGTTAAGTTGTCTGCAATTTTATGAATAAATGAATGAGAGCTCTTCCATTTCTCAGCCGTATCCAGGAAGCATTACTGGCAGTTTTCACTTCCATACATCAACTGAATGCTGCTTTAACTAGCTTCTCTCTTGGTTTATCAGCAATTAAATTCATCTGTGTCAGTTTACTTTTGCTTTTTACATTTTTAATATTGTAATATCTATTGAGGTTAGCAGAAATGGCAACCCACTCCAGTGTTCTTGTCTGGAGAATCCCCAGGACAGGGGAGCCTGGTGGGCTGCCGTCTATGGGGTTGCACAGAGCCGGACACGACTGAAGTGACTTAGCAGCAGCAGCAGCAGGCTGATATGTGGTAATCTTTTAAGTCTTTTATTAAAATGAGTTAAAATAAACCATAAACTGGTTTAGCTACCTCTATTGCAGCTTAGATATTTTACTTTATATAGAAATTTTACTTCTGGGCATTCTAAAATGATGTATGTATTTTGTATTTCACATATCTTTGGGACATTTCTAAAAGTAGCAGTATTAGATGAACTAATCTAGAATGGTGGGGAAGAACACAAAATAACGTGTATTTTAAAATTCACTAATTCTAGATTATTATTTTTCTTTCTTTTTTTTTCGCTATTTTAGATTCCTATTCAAAGAAGAGGAAAAATCTGTTTAATTTTTCCAATTTTGATTATAAAAGTAAATTTCACTTTCAAAATGACTTTCAAATTAAAAATATGTATGCACTCATATTTATATAAATGTATGTATTTGGCAGTAAAATAATCTGTGTGATGCAGTCTGGATTATATGAATTTATTTTATAATTAAATTATTTTATGTTAATTTCTCACATAAACAGATATACTTTTAGGAACTTTAAGGATTTCTTCAATTTAAGAAATAGTGACATTCGGATTCATAGCTTTCTCATAGCTAAAAAGAAATGCATGACGCAGCTTGGGTTGGAGGCTACAGCTTCCAACTCTTCATCTTAAGGGATGTGTCTGTTGTTAGCATTTCCACTTTAAGATACTTTCACAATTTTCAGATACCAAGAAAGCTAGTGTTCTTAAAGTAGTAAGGGTGAACAATGGAATACAGATGAACAATTTTTTCTATATCAATAATTCATTGAGAATTGAAATATTCAAAGTAAATTTTTAAGAAGGAAACTGATATACTTTCATATTTTCTCAAATAATGTTCAAATGTCAAGATTCAGATCTACTAAAATTTTTGTTTTGCTTTTTCATAGTTCATTTTTTAAAGCTTCAGCATATCATTAGAACTACAGATAGATCAGAGTGGAAGTAGATTCTGTGTATTTTATTTGGCAATAGTGAATGAAATAAAATTGCATAAAATCACTTGTATTTATTACTTTAAATATTATAATAATTCAGCATTGGTAAGTGCTTTAGTTTTAACTTTTCAGCTACAAAGAAATATATTTTAAGAAGGGTTAAACTATTACATAGCTGCTGCTGCTAAGTCACTTCAGTCGTGTCCGACTCTGTGCGACCCCATAGATGGAAGCCCACCAGGCTCCCCCATCCCTGGGATTCTCCAGGCAAGAACACTGGAGTGGGTTGCCATTTCCTTCTCCAATGTGTGAAAGTGAAAAGGGAAAGTGAAGTCACTCAGTCGTGTCCGACCCCTAGCGACCCCATGGACTGCAGCCTACCAGGCTCCTCCATCCATGGGATTTTCCAGGCAAGAGTACTGGAGTGGCTTGCCATTGCCTTCTCTGTATTATATAGCACTTTATTCCAAATAGTACTTTTTTAAATTATATAAAGTACTTGATGTTGCTTTTTTTCACATTTTATGATCTGTTTATTGTTTTTGGAGAGTGCACATGTTGTCAGAGATAAATGAATGCAGTTTTATAAATCCCTGATTTAAGAAGAGAATAAAAAACAGCGTATTGAGTTTTTGCAGTTTTATATCCTATATTCTTTTATAGCAAACAATTCAAATGTCTTCAGAAATCAGTTAAAGTCAAAAGTTTGTAAGAATGCTTCCAATGTATAAACTATAGATGCATAAATTATAGAGGTCATATTACAGCATTCAGTTATTTTCTTAAGGCAGTCTACATAAAGAATGACATATCAAGGAAGCCCAGATAATTGACGGCAGTAGTTGGTGATGGACAGGGAGGCCTGGCGTGCTGTGATTCATGGGGTCGCGGAGAGTCGGACACGACTGAGCGACTGAACTGAACTGAACTGAGATTGTGGATATTACATACCCAAGTTTTATGAGGTTTTTCCCAGATTGAGGTAGATGCAAAATGAAATCAAGCCTACCTTGATGTGGCAAAAGTTGACTCAGTTATTGAGATGGAATGCTATAAGCAGGTAAACCAGCCTATGTATATAAGTTGTATGCTGTGTTTTTTCAGCAAAAGGTGTTCATTGTTAAAAATGCCTGATGGAGAGGGGTTGTCTCTGCAGTAGATTTTAGGGCACATTCTAATTTCTACATTATAATAGCGACCTTCTTATCTGTGGAATTATGTTAGCAGTGCCTTGCATTCTCACCATAGAGAGCAATTGTTAGTATCCAGTAAGTAATGAATATGTAAAGGATTCAATAAGAATGAGGGACTTTTTTTCCTGTTCAGTCTTGCTCTTATATGCTGGGCTTTATCCTGTGAAAAGGAGCAAGTTTAACATTAGGAAAAGTGTTATGAAGCATTAGCTAACTCAGAATTGAGAAACAAATGTTTAATCTTCCAAAATGAAATCTGTGTGAGTTCATACTAGTTTTAGTACCTAAAATAAATACCATGAAAAATTTTACGTTTATTTTTACACATCTTGAATTGAAATCTGTCCTCTTGAAATCAGCATTTGATTATTAAAAAAAATAACCTTTTGTTTAAAAAAATTTACCACAAATTGTAAAACAGTAGCAATATATGGTAGTATAATTGTTCCAATTTAATAGTGTCTATTTTTTCCCCCAGTCCTCAGAGAAATACTATGTAGGCCATTGCCAGATGCATCATTCTAGAGTATATTAATCAAGGATCTGAATCGGATGGCAACTCCTGTGTGTCCAAAGAGCTGGGTCAGGATGTTTCTATAACTCCCTGATGAGGAGTAGAAAGATATTGGCCTTTTGTGCTATATAGACTTCAGTGTTTTCTCTTTTATTAACTGCTTGATTACTGCTCGATGTACCTGCTAAGTAGGACACACTTTTTTTCCAGTAAGTGAAAGTCTCATTGTATGGTTGAATGTAATTTTTAGAAAAGTTACCCACTGGCTGCAAGAAATGAAATAAACTATGTTTTCCCTTTGCAAATAAATTAAAATCAAGGGTATGGAAGAGAAGGGAAATTTGAGTGGGTTTTTCTCTATCATAGAATATCTGGATATCTGATATAAAACAATGGCTCCAAGTATGTTGATAATTTGCATCTTAAAAACAAATTCATAAAAAATCAGGGACATGATCACATTTAGTTTGTTTGTAAATCATAGTCTCTCATTTAGGAATTCTAGCCTAATTCTTTGGCTATGACACGCTGCCAGAAACAGAGTTTTTATGTAAAAACATACAAGATAGGTTGAGATTACAAATCTCAAAGAAAAGAAAGAAAAAGAAAGGAAGGAAGAAAATAGAAAGGGGAAAGGAAGGGTGAAGACTCTTCTAAAAGTAAATTATGTCTTCAGGTGAAATTATATTTACTGAAATAATTTTGATGAAAATAACCCATTTTTTAAGTTATAGTCTGTTATTTCTCCCATCAAAATAATCTTGTCTGCAGCATAGTAAATTTTGGTTAAAAAAGTGAGGTTGGATTAAAAATTATGGACCAATGCAGTGGAGAACATATCTGCTGTTTACCACCTTCTTTCCTTTGTATCCACCCCTTTATATACATCAGCACTGTCCTCACAGAAAAATGTTCTGTAATTTAAGTTGGTCTTAGGTTACCAAAGAAGAGATTATGAATCAGCAAATATTCTTGTAGTTAAGACTGCTCAAATTATCTTCATTGTTTCCTGAAGAAATGGACATGAAGCAGAAAGGCCAGGTGCTGGTTTATTTCTGCCCCTTGTCCCTTTAACTCTGGATTGTCTTTTGAAATTCAGAACTAATATCAACTGCTTTATCTTCTTTAAAGATGGTTTATGTGTACTGATACATGTAAACACGGTTTAAGCTTTCTCTAAATACGATGTTATTGTAACAGCTGTTCTTAGTAGTAAATAGGAATAGGTTGATCTTCATATTTTATTTGTAATTATTATTTTGGTTTTCCAGACCAGTTACCATTTTATGAAAATAACTATCTTGATCCTAGAATGCAAAAAGGAGATCAGATTGTATAAAATTATTTAAATCTTCAGTTTTAGTCAAATTGTCCTTATTTTACATCTTAAAAAACTAATTCATAAAAAAGAGGGACATGTCACATTTAGTTTGTTTGTAAATCGTAGCCTCTCCTTTAGCAATTCTAGCCTAATTCCCTGGCTATGACATGTTGCCAGCAACAGGGCTTTTATGTAAAAACATACAAGATAAGTCACTTTAAAAAAAGTAGACTTGCAATTTTGTATAAACTAATTGTATTGAGTCCTAAAATTTTAAGAAATAAACCAAACAAATGATGAACATATTAAAATAAAATATCAATAAAAATGTCAGTGTTACTTTAAATAGATTATTTTAACAAAGGAAAATATACATAATACTTTTTGCAAAGAACATGAAAATAATTATTTATAGTCTTAAACTGTATCCAGCAAAATATACTACATATGTCATAGCATTAATAGTGATATTTAAATTTATTTTTATCATTTATACTGGAAAATGGAAGTTAGTAGTTCTCTATTACAAACAAAATATGATTTTACACATTTTGAGCATTAACAATAAAAATTAGGTAGGGTTTATACATTGAAATTCATGATGAGAAAAAAAAATATTTTCCTTCTGAGTGGTAATGAAACTGCTAAAGTTTTTTTATGTGTCAATATGAGAAAGAAATCATATATGAATGTTGGCAATATTTTTGTCTACTTAAATTCCTCCCACATTCACAGTTGATTGACACTCTCAACAAACTGATAATAGCCCACTCGATTTGTTTAAATAATTCTTATTTTTTTTGAATTTTCAAGTTCAGTTCAGTTCAGTCACTCAGTCGTGTTTGACTCTTTGCGACCCCGTGAACCACAGCAGCCAGGCCTCCCTGTCCATCACCAGCTCCCGGAGTTCACTCAATTTCGTTGTAGACTTGAAGAAATCATTAGGAAATACTTGCATCAAGGGTAATCATGTGTCTATGATCTTATTTATTATTTATTAGCATTTTACTTTTTTAGAGCAATGATTTGCTGTTTTATTCTAAAGTGGGGAAATTCATCTTCTAAGGAGACATCCTTCTAGTGTTTTAGTCACCTGCTTAGATTTTCAGATGATTGTCTATCCATTGAGCTCTATGTACTTATTTTTATTAAGTGAAAACCCTATGAATACAGGTTGATTTTCCACTCTTTCTAGAACTTTATGCTATACAGAATAGTTATTATATATTCATGAAATAAAATGTTTTTTATGCATATTAGCCATGTTGTAGAACTGCAATTTAGCAAATTTTTGCATGAGTGTTTTGTGCTAGAAATCTAAAATCCTTTATTCTTGAAAAGATGCTAGGTTTTTTAACCCAGCATTTACATTTGTGTTGGTTAATGTGTTTAATATCCACTGTGAACAACTCACACAGGAAAAGATGCAAATATCTTGCCAAATAAGCAAAATAGGAAATTATGTTTAAAAGGTAGCTGTCCCTTATATCCAACATGAATAGCTCAGTTGTATTTTTCTCTGTTATTTACTTAGGTTTCAGTTCAGTTCAGTCACTCAGTCGTGTCCGACTCTCTGCGACCCCATGAACCACAGCACGCCACGCCTCCCTGTCCATCACCAACTCCCAGAGTTCACCCAAACTCATGTCTATCGAGTCGGTGATGCTATCCAGCCATCTAATTCTCTGTCGTCCCCGTCTCCTCCCGCCCCCAATCCCCCCTAGCATCAGACTCTTTTCCAGTGAGTCAACTCGTTGCATGAGGTGGCCAAAGTATTGGAGTTTCAGCTTTAGCATCAGTCCTTCCAATGAACACCCAGGATTAATCTCCTTTAGAATGGACTGGTTGGATCTCCTTGCAGTCCAAGGGAATCTCAAGAGTCTTCTCCAGCACCACAGTTCAAAAGCATCAATTATTCGGCGATCAGCTTTCTTCACAGTCCAACTCTCACATCCATACATGACCACGGGAAAAACCATAGCCTTGACTAGAGGGACCTTGGTTGGCAAAGTAATGTCTCTGCTTTTTACTATGCTATCTAGGCTAGTCGTAACTTTCCTTCCAAGGAGTAAGCATCTTTTAATTTCATGGCTGCAATCAGCATCCGCAGTGATTTTGGAGCCCAAAAAAATAAAGTCTGACACTGTTTCCCCATCTATTTGCCATGAAGTGATGGGACCAAATGCCATGATCTTTGTTTTCTGAATGTTGAGCTTCAAGCCAACCTTTTCATTCCCCTCTTTCACTTTCATCAAGAGGCCTTTGAGTTCCTCTTCACTTTCTGCCATAAGGGTGGTGTCATCTGCATATCTGAGGTTATTGATGTTTCTCCCGGCAATCTTGATTCCAGCTTTAGGTTTACTATGACACATTTCTACTAAAAGTGGATTATAAAAAAGTTGTTACCAAATTGCAAGATGAGATGAGAATGATTGTCTTTATATCCTCTTATATAGTATTAAAAGTCAAATATTCTAGAAAGTTGGTTTTTTTTAAAAGATCGTAAATGAGCTTCCCAGGTGGCTCAGTGGTAAAGAATCTACCTGCCAATGCAGGAAATGTAAGAGATGTGGTTCAATCTCTGGGTTGGGAAGAGCCTCTGAAGAAGGAAATGGCTACAAACTCCAGTATTCTTGCCTGGAGAATTCCACTGACAGAGAAGACTGGTGGGCTATATTCCAAGCGATTGGAAAGAGTCAGACAAAACTAAGCGACTGAGCACTGAGAATATTAATAATGTAATGAAACCCTGAACCCTGGAGTCTATATGCTTATTAGCATCCTTATCCTATAATGCATAACAAAAGTAATTTTTGTTGTTGTTGTTAATCTACAAAGAATGTTGGAAAAGGGGTCAGAATCAAAACGAGCAAGACTTCAAGTCTGGAGTACTTCACATTAAATGAATTCAAAATATTTTTGTTATACAAAATCATATAGATCTTAATTCTACTTTGGGTTTTCATCATTCTTTTAAAAATGTTAAAATATAGTATGCGTGTGGGTGCAGACTCAGTCGTGTCCGACTCTTTGTGATCCCATGGACTGCAGCCTCCCAGGTTCCTCTGTCCATGTAATTTTTCAGGCAGGAATACTGGAGTGGGTTGACACTTCCGTCTCCAGGAGTTCATCCCAATTCAGGAATTGAACTCGGGGCTCTTGTGTCTCCTGCATTGACAGGAGGAATCTTTACCACTAGTGCCACCTGGGAAGTTCAAAAAGAATAACATAGTATCCCAGATATTCTTGGTTCCTTACATGTATAAATAAGTCATAGCAACGGGACATCTAAATTTAATGACACTAAACATCTGTAATCTTGGTAAGGAAGTAAAATGTAGATTTGGGGGTAACAGTATACACGTAGATTTCATCAAGTGGATTTTTACCTTGACCTGATGTTCTTTGTGACATCATAGATGAATAAATGTTCTGGATTGAATTATTGCTTTTCAGTATATAAATATGAGGGGAGTGTATAGAGAAATACATATAAAAAGAGGAGAGGATGCTTTATTTTTTCATAACAGAAGATTCTTTGTTCATTCACTTATTTTCAGTACCTTTACTGGAAGATAGATTCTTACGGGAACAAACTTCTCTTACTGACCTGATAGAGAAATTGAAGCTACACAGTATACGTATAAAGTCACTGTTTTGACACAGTTTTGAAGTAAAATCAAAGTTGAAATTATATATTTCCTACTTCTTTCTCTTTAGTTTTCCTGATAAACAGATGCTGATTATGGGGTTCTGGTAATTATTCCTGCTCATGTAATTGGAAATACTGACAGTGTTGTTTTGCATAATTTCAATTGGCAATTTTGAGCACTGTGTAGTGAGTTGAATTTATGCATTGTACAGAAATCTTTGAGTAATATGACACTCTTGAAAAATATTACACGTTGTCTTTCATTCTGAAGCTGTTTCTTTCAGGCCATAGAGATAAAATTATCAGAGATGTTGCCTTGTAGCCATGCCTTGAACACCACCAAACCCAACTTTCAGAGACAGAGAACTCAAATGAGGGTTCACCCTCATGTTACAGAACATATATTTCTGAGGAAAAACAATGACTTTTGGCACCTTGTAGAAAATCAATATGAGATATACCAGCTAACCATTTTTTTTTGCCAACAATTGAAAGGATAAAACATAATTTAAAAAGCCTTGACATCTTTGTCCCCCAATCTGATTCATTTTTATGTAAACAGAGCCCCATTTTGACAACTGTTTGGCTCAAGGCACAGATTTGAAGCATTAGAGATAATGGTAGATTTATTAGATTAACTTTTGCCGGCATCTCTTAGTGTCCTAGATAATTACTGGCCATGGTACATCTGAATGGTTTCAGCTTGTATGATTGTAATGCATGCATTCCCTTTCAGACATTGAAGTTGTGTCAAAGAGATACTAGAGGTCTATATTTAGTTATGTTTCATTGATTTGTGTTTTGAAAATTTATATGTGTGAAATAATTCATATCTCCAGCTTGTTTCATCCTCAAATTAATAAAAAATGCCAAAAATTTCTTTCTATTAATTTTCTGAATTTTTAAGAAAGTATTCTCTTAGCTATCTTTCTAAGTTCATTATTGATCTGTCATTCTTTGATTACTCAAGTGAGCACCATCAGAATTCCTTCATCAAATTTGTACATTACATATCTTTGTTTGTATGATTAGTTGATGCCTTCTCTTTACACACTTACATTTTTATTCTGTATCTAATGCCTTTTTATCCTTTTATGTTTATATGCTGTACTTTACTTGCTACTTTCTCTATTAGATTTTTTACAAGACATTTTTATTACTACTTTTTATAGTTTTTAAGTGATTTGGAGTTTTTTGATTAGGTTAATATTTTATGATTTTATCAACCATTCCCCTATGTTTCTTCATGGTGGTGCCTATTGTTTCTCAAAAAAGCAGTAGATATTTCCCTACTGCATTTTTCTGTGTATATGGATGAAACATATTTTAATGCAGTCAATAAATACACAATTATTTTCCAATTTTAAAAGGTAAAGATTTATATTATTTTCTAGACAAAATGTGGATCCTATATGAAATTTTTGTTTTATTCTTAAAAGATCTTGGAGCAAATCAAAGATTTCTAAACTTGTCCTTTATTTACACTCTGGGTAGGTCATGGTTTCCTCAAAAAAATCTCTGTCTATACCTATTGTCCAGGCATAAGTATTAATAGTGGCCTCTATCACTTTCAAAAATACTCTTGTTTGGATAACAGGTTATGTGATGACCCTAGTATATGTGACTACAGTAAAACAACAAGAAAAATACTTAGATATAGAAATATGGGGAAAAAGCTCTACTTGGGATCAGGAGAATAATTTTTGTTTTGCCACTGTCTACTCTGAAGCTGTTTTCCTGCCTATAAAATGAAGATAATTTTTTCTTGAATGAGCTCTAGCATCCCTCTCATTCCTAAAATATAAATTATAACACCTAATTATACCTCTTTTGAGATTTAAACTGCACAAAGATGGAGTATACATATAAAAATAGGTACAAGGAATGAAGCTTAGATGAATATGTTTGATTTAAGAGATGGCCTGATTGTAGGAGTGAATATTTGCTTTCTTTGCTTAGACCTTTGTTGATATTGCCCAAATACCTTTGGAAAATATAAAACAAATTTATTTAATAATATATTCTGTGTGTGAGCAGTCAGTCATACACATGGAAACCTGAACTTGACCCAAGAAAAAGTTCAGGCCAAGCAATTCTATAAAGACAGTTATTTCCACAGTGTTCAATAAGAGTTAAATAAGACGTACTTTTCCTGTGTCATCGTTTCTTTGAAAGGCAATAAAGCATAAGTAAATAATGAATAGAAGGCCCAACTAAAAATAAACTTTCCTCATTATTTTCATCTAATGGTAAAGATATAATGGAAAATAATTATTAAAATGAAATTTAGTTTACTAAAAATATCAAAGAAAGCAAAAATTAGCATCACTTTTTCTGTAGTTTATCAAATTACCATATCTCAGTATTGCTTTATCTCTTTTGACTCTCTGATTTTTGTCACATAAATTGCAAAAGTGGAGGGTGAGGAAATAAACCCTATATTGTAGACATGGGACATTTCATCTGACCTCCAGAAGGTCTGCTTCTATTTTGCATGTGGCCCATGTCAAATTCTTCACCTTTCTGGTATTTCTCAGATGATTCCACTAAAAGATAGTAAATGCATGATTATGAGTCATCAAATGACTGTTAGAGGTGTTTGATTCTTATGTTCTAATTTTAAAATACCCAGAGCTCGCAGTTGCTCTGAGGCGCGCGCTGGGGCTCCTCGCTGACTCCATTTGCCTGAGGGACCTGTGGCCACCCCCGGCCGGCACCGCAGCCTCCCGGCCCCGAGCTTGTGGGACCTTAATTCTCTGACCAGGGATCAAACTCGAGCCCCCTGAAGTAGAAGTGTGGAGTCCTAATCATTGGATTGCCAGGGAAGTCCCTATAATATTGTATTTTTAAACAATTCAGGTTATTCAAATGAGTCGTCCAGATCTGATTCCCTTTCTGATGAAATACCAGATGGCTCTCATCGTTGGTATTCCTTCCGTTTTTTGTGTTGGAAGCAAAAAGACTTGCTTTGAATAGGCCAGTTTTTCTTCACGGTCGTAAGAAAAAAAAGATAGCGAACGACAGCTGACAGGTACTCCAGGATCCTGATTTTGCCGAGTCCCTCCTGAGGGATCCAGATACTCCTACCATAAGGAAGTCAAGAGGAACATCCACTCAAGGGACATCCACACATGCTCCTTCAACTCAGCTGGCCGTGGCGGATGACCAGAGAAGTACAGAAAGGAGTGTCCACAGCAAAGTGAGCAGCTACCACGGCAGCCTCCACAGGTCTTGTGATGGCAGACAATGGGCTGCTTTTCTGGGTGCCTGATGTCCTCTGCCAGCATTCAGAAGTTGTTTTGTGGACTTTACTCCACGTTCAAATGTTCTTTTGATGAATTTGTGGGGGAGAGAGTGGTCTCACCGTCCTATTCCTCCGCCATCTTGTTCCGACAGTGTCCGGCAGAGCAACCTAGAGCCTGTGCAGTGTAGACTGGGACAACACACACACGCTGTGAGCAGGGGCAAACCCAGTGTGGCCGAGACTCTGCAAGCACTCCCCACAGAAGCCAGAGATATTTGTCTGCAGCGTTCCTCCTTCCCAGAACAGGACTGAACAAGTGAGCCTTAAAAAGTGTCCACCCACCCCCTAATATCAGGGCGGAAATTAGATACTGAAGAGACCAGCAAACAGAAGGTAAAACAGAAGGAACCACCTTGGAAATGACAGATAGAGAAGTCTAGAGACTACTCCAAGAATAAGACCAAAAACCAGAGGCAAGAGGCTTAAGCCCGAATCCTGAGAACACCAGAGAACTCCTGACTCCAGGGAACATTAATCGATGGGAGCTCATCAAATGCCTCCATACCTACACTAAAACCAAGCACCACCCAAGGGTGAACAAGTTCCAGAGCAAGACATACCATGCAAATTCTCCAACAACACAGGAAAATAGTCCTGAGCTTCAATATACAGGCTGCCCAAAGTCACTCCAAACCCACTGACACCTCATAACTCATTACTGGATACTTCATCACAATCCAGAGAGAAGAAATCCAGCTCCATCCACAAGAACACCGACACAAGCTTCCCTAACCAGGGAACCTTGACGAGTCACCCGTCCAAACCCACACACAATGAGGAAACTACATAATAAAGAGAACTCCACAAATGGCCAGAAGAGAAAAAGGCCACCCCAAGCAAAGCAATATAAGCAAGATGAAGAGGCAGAGAAATACCCATCAAGGAAAGGAACAAGATAAATGCCCACCAACACAAACAAAAGAGGAAGATATAGGGAATCTACCTGATAAAGAATTTCGAATTTTGATGGTGAAAATTATTCAAAATCTTGAAAGCAAAATGGAGTTACAGATAAATAACCTGGAGAAAAGGATTGAGAAGATGGAAGAAAGGTTTAATAAGGATGTAGAGGAAATAAAAAAGAGTCAATATACAATGAATAATGCAATAGATGAGATCAGAAACACTCTGGAGGGAACAAACAGTAGAATAACAGAGGCAGAAGACAGGATAAGCGAGCTCGAAGATAGAATTGTAGAAATAAATGAAACAGAGAGGCAAAAGGAAAAATGAATTAAAAGAAATGAGGACAATATTAGAGACCTCTGGGACAATGTTAAATGCTCCAACATTCGAATCATAGGAGTCCCAGAAGAAGAAGACAAAAAGAAAGACCATGAGAGAATCCTTGAGGAGATAATAGTTGAAAACTTCCCTAAAATGGGGAAAGAAATAATCACCCAAGTCCAAAAAACCTGGAGAGTCCCCAACAGGATAAACCCAAGGCGAAATACTCCAAGACACATATTAATCAAATTAACAAAGATCAAACACAAAGAACAAATATTAAAAGCAGCAAGGGAAAAACAACAAATAACACACAAGGGGATTTCCATAAGGATAACAGCTGATCTTTCAGCAGAAACTTTTCAGGCCAGGAGGGAATGGCAAGACATACTTAAAGTAATGAAAGAAAATAACTTACAGCCCAGATTACTGTACCCAGCAAGGATCTCATTCAAATATGAAGGAGAAATCAAAAGCTTTACAGACAAGCAAAAGCTGAGAGAATTCAGCATCACCAAACCAGCTCTTCAACAAATGCTAAAGGATCTTCTCTAGACAGGAAACACAGAAAGGGTGTATAAACTCGAACCCAAAGCAATAAAGAAAATGGCAACGGGATCATACTTATCAATAATTACCTTAAACGTAAATGGGTTGAATGCTCCAACCAAAAGACAAAGCCTGGCTGAATGGATACAAAAACAAGACCCCCATATATGTTGTCTACAAGAGAGCCACCTCAAAACGAGGGACACATACAGACTGAAAGTGAAGGGCTGAAAAAATATATTCCACACAAATAGTGACCAAAAGAAAGCAGGAGTAGCAATACTCATATCAGATAAAATAGACTTTAAAACAAAGGCTGTGATAAGAGACAAAGAAGGAAACTACATAATGATCAAAGGATCAATCCAAGAAGAAGATATAACAATTATAAATATTTATGCACCCAACATAGGAGCACAACAATATGTAAGACAATTATTAACAAGTATGAAAGGGGAAATTAACAACAATGCAATAATAGTGGGAGATTTTAATACCCCACTTACATCTATGGATAGATCAACTAAACAGAAAATTAACAAGGAAACACAAACTTTAAATGATACAATAGACAGGTTAGACCTAATAGATCTCTATAGGACATTTCACCCCAAAGCAATGAATTTCACCTTTTTCTCAAGCGCACACAGAACCTTTTCCAGGATAGATCACATCCTGGGCCATAAATCTAGCCTTGGTAAATTCAAAAAATTGAAATCATTCCAAGCATCTTTTCTGACCACAATGCAGTAAGATTAGATCTCAATTACGGGAGAAAAACCATTAAAAATGCCAACATATGGAGGCTGAACAACACGCTGCTAAATAATGAACAAATTATAGAAGAAATCAAAAGAGAAATCAAAATATGCATAGAAATGAATGAAAATGAAAACACAACAGCTCAAAACTTCTGGGACACTGTAAAAGCAGTGCTAAGGGGGAAGTTCATAGCAATACAGGCACACCTCAAGAAACAAGAAAAAAGTCAACTAAATAACCTAACTCTACATCTAAAGAAACTAGAAAAGGAAGAAATGAAGAACCCCAGGGTTAGTAGAAGGAAAGAAATAGTAAAAATTAGGGCAGAGATAAATGCAAAAGAAACAAAAGAGACCATAGCAAAAATCAACAAAGCCAAAAGCTGGTTCTTTGAGAAGGTAAATAAAATTGACAAACCACTAGCCAAACTCATCAAGAAACAAAGGGAGAAGAACCAAATCAATAAATTAGAAATGAAAATGGAGAGATCACAACCAACAACACAGAAATACAAAGGTTTATTAGAGAATACTATCAGCAATTATATGGCAATAAAATGAATAACCTGGAAGAAATGGACAAATTCCTAGAAAAGTACAACTTTCCAAAACTGAACCAGGAAGAAATAGAAAATCTGAACAGACCCATCACAAGCACGGAACTAGAGGATGTAATCAGAAATCTTCCAACAAACAAAAGCCCAGGTCCAGATGGCTTCACGGCTGAATTCTACCAAAAATTTAGAGAAGAGCTAACACCTATTCTACTCAAACTCTTCCAGAAAATTGCTGAGGAAGGGAAACTTCTAAACTCATTCTATGAGGTCACCTTCACCCTAATCCCAAAACCTGGTAAAGATCCCACAAAAATAGAAAACTACAGGCCAATATCACTGATGAACATAGATGCAAAAATCCTTAACAAAATTCTAGCAATCAGAATCCAACAACACATTAAGAAGATCATACATCATGACCAAGTGGGCTTTATCCCAGGAATGCAAGGATTCTTCAATATCTGCAAATCAATCAACGTAATACACCACATTAACAAACTGAAAAATAAAAATCATATGATTATCTCAATAGATGCAGAGAAAGCCTTCGACAAAATTCAACATCCATTTATGATAAAAACCCTCCAGAAAGTGGGAATAGAAGGGACATATACCAACATAGTAAAAGCTATATATGACAAACCCACAGCAAGCATTATCCTCAATGGTGAAAAACTGAAAGCATTTCCCCTAAAGTCAGGAACAAGACAAGGGTGCCCACTCTCACCACTACTATTCAACATAGTTCTGGAAGTTTTGGCTACAGCAATCACAGCAAAAAAACACATCAAAGGAATCCAAATTGGAAAAGAAGAAGTAAAACTTTCACTGTTCGCTGATGACATGATCCTTTACACAGATACCCTAAAGACTCTACAAGAAAACTACTAGAGCTAATCAATGAATACAGTAAAGTTGCAGGATATAAAATCAACACACAGAAATCACTTGCATTCCTATACACTAATAATGAGAAAATAGAAAGAGAAATTAAGGAAACTATTCCATTCACTGTTGCAACGAAAATAATTAAATACTTAGGAATATATCTACCTAAGGAAACAAAAGACTTGTACATAGAAAACTATAAATCACTAGTGAAAGTAATCAAAGAGGACACTAATAGATGGAGAAATATACCGTGTTCGTGGATTGGAAGAAAAAATATTTTAAAAATGAGTATACTACCCATAGTAATTTATTCATTCAATGCAATCCCTATCAAACTACCAACGATATTTTTCACAAAACTAGAACAAATAATCTCACAGTTTGTATGGAAATACAAAAACCTCGAATAGCCAAAGCAATCTTGAGGAGGAAAAATGGAACTGGGGGAATTAACCTGCCAGACTTCAGGCTCTACTACAAAGCCACAGTCATCAAGACAGTATGGTACTGGCATAAAACAGAAATATAGATCAATGGAACAAAATAGAAAGCCCAGAGATAAATCCACGCACCTGTGGACACCTTATCTTTGACAAAGGAGGCAAGAATATAAAATGGAGAAAAGACAGTCTCTTTAACAAGTGCTGCTGGGGAAACTGGTCAGCCACTTGTAAAAGAATGAAACTAGAACACTTCATAACACCATACACCAAAATAAACTCAAAATGGATTAGAGAGCTAAATGTAAGACCAGAAACTATAAAACTCCTAGAGGAGAACATAGGCAAAACACTATCTGACATAAATCACAGCAGGATTCTCCAAGACCCACCTCCCAGAATATTGGAAATAAAAGAAAAAATAAACAAAGGGGATCTAATTAAAATCAAAAGCTTCTGCACAGCAAAGGAAACTATAAGCAAGGTGAAAAGATAGCCTTCAGAATGGGAGAAAATAATAGCAAATGAAGCAACTGATAAAGGATTAATCTCCAAAATATACAAGTGTTTCCTGCAGCTCAATTCCAGAAAAATAAATGACCCAATCAAAAAATGGGCCAAAGAACTAAATAGACATTTCTCCAAAGCAGACATAAAAATGGCTAACAAACACATGAAAAAATGCTCAACATCCCTCATAATCAGAGAAACGCAAATCAAAACCACAGTGAGATACCATTTCACACCAGTCAGAATGGCTGCTATCCAAAAGTCTACATGCAATAAATGCTGGAGAGGGTGTGGAGAGAAGGGAACCCTCTTACACTGTTGGTGGGAATGCAAACTAGTACAACCACTATGGAGAACAGTGTGGAGATTCCTCAAAAAACTGGAAATAGAACTGCCATATGATCCAGCAATCGCACTCCTGGGCATACACACTGAGGAAACCAGAATTGAAAGAGACACATGTACTCCAATGTTCATCGCAGCACTGTTTATAATAGCCAGGACATGGAAGCAACCTAGAAGTCCATCTTCAGACGAATGGATAAGAAAGCTTTGGTACATATACACAATGGAGTATTACTCAGCCATTAAAAAGAATGCATTTGAACCAGTTCTAATGAGATGGATGAAACTAGAGCCTATTATACAGAGTGAAGTAAGCCAGAAAGAAAAACACCAATACAATATACTAACACATATATATGGAATTTAGAAAGATGCAAATGATAACCCTGTATAAGAGACAGCAAAAGAGACACAGATGTATAGAACAGTCTTTGGGACTCTGTGGGAGAGGGTGAGGGTGGGATGGTTTGTGAGAATGGCATTGAAACATGTATATTATCATATGTGAAACAAATCGCATGTTACAGGATGCTCGGGGCTGGTATGCGGGGATGACACAAAGGGAGGATAAGGGGAGGAGGGAGGAGGGAGGGGGATTCGGGAGGGGGAACTCATGTACACCTGGGGCGGATTCATGTCAATGTATGGCAAAACCAACCAATATAATATTGTAAAATAATTAGCCTCCAATAAAAATAAAAATTAAAAATAAAATACCCATAATTTTGCCATTTTATGACAATATTTTTTTTACAGAGCAGTCATGATTTAAATTATTTTCCACCTATTAATATTTTTCTTTGGGAACATGTATCTTGCCTATTTCTGCTTTTGTGTATTTGAACACACTTTTCTGTTAGAGAAGCATAGAAATACAGCTCTGGGATTCTGATTCCATCATTTCAAAAGTCATTCAGAGTGAGAGTACTGAGCATTTATGACCTTTTCACTTCAACTGTAAACTAATATCACCCTCAGAAGACTAGGGGTTTCCCTGATAACTCAGTTAGTAAAGAATCCGCCTGCAATGCAGGAGACCCTGGTTCAATTCCTGGGCTGGGAAGATGTGCTGGAGCAGGGATAGGTTTCCCAACCTAGTATTCTTCGGCTTCCCTTGTGGCTCAGCTGGTAAAGGATCTGCGTGCAGTGCGGGAGACTCTGAGTTTGATCCCTGGGTTGGGAAGATCCCTGGGGAAGGGAAAGTCTACCAACTCCAGTATTCTGGCCTAGAGAATTTCATGGACTATATGTATAGTCCATGGGGTCGTAAACAGTCAGACATGACTGAGCGATTTTCATTTTTATTTCTCAGAAGATTATGTGTTCTGTTCATTCAATGCTTAAATTGGTATGGCAAGTAATATTATAGTGAGCATATTAAAAGCACCAATTATATGTTTTGCTTTGTGATTCTAAAAGAGTCCAAAAATGAGTAGCTCTTACTTGAAAGAGGCTCTGCCTTCAAATTTAGGTGTCCAAATTGTGTTATACTTTCCTTGACTTGTTGATCCTGCCATAATGTTATAACCTAATCCTAGTGTTCATTCAGTGGTTCTGTGAACTAAGTGCTTTGCCTGCATGTGCACATTTAACCCCCACAATAATCCTATGAGGATATCCCCATTTTATAGATGAGAAAGTGAAAGAGTATAGAATTTAAGGGATTTGACCCAGAACACATGTAGTAAGTCTTCAGATTCAGCTATTGGGGTTGCCAAATTCAAGTTCTGCCTTCCTTAATAGTCCAGTTGCTAAACACAATTGACACTTGTAAGAATCCAGCTCTAGAGACTGAAATTCTCACGGTCCTCAGGGATGGTTTGAGTATTCCCTCATGGCCTCAGTTATGCTCTCTGAGTCCTGAATGGGCTCAGCAGTGCATATGCAGTTGTGTGTAGCAAGACAGGCCTTCTCTGACCCATAAATTTCCCACATGCATGGAAGGACACAGTCCCTTCCTCACTGTCTTTGCCACATTCTGAACCCCTGCTGCTGACTGCATTCAGAGAGCCGTAAAAGGAAATAGGCGTGGCTGCGGATGCCAGCAGGCTCTCATGTGACACTGCTTTCCTGTGTCTCTGCAAAAATGTACGTGCATGTGTGTGCAAGTGCACATGTGAATTTGTGTAGCCTGTCTTTGTTTTTATATCATCAATTTACTTTTATGAATATTTCACAATTGAGACATTTATCTAGTTTTATAAGTCTCCCCATTTTTGTAAAGATGTGATCTCTTTCCCTAGGAAACTACTAAAGAGTTCAGTAAAAAAAAAACCCTCTTTTACCCCCTTAAATTCTGAGAGAATTAGCAGTTAAATCAAATGAATTTGGATATATTTAATCAGATTGCTTTTAGGTATAACATATGCCAGATATAAACTGCTTGGCATGAAAGAAAGTTCTCTTGAGAAAGGAAAAATCTATAGGTAATGTGGGTGAGTAGTGAACTTATGGGGAGAGTAAATTGGCCAAGGTGATACTCTCAATTGGGAAAATGAAGGAAGTCAAATAAATTTAGGGATAAGAGAAAATGTGTTAAAAGGAGAAACGATAAGGAAAGGGGAGTAAATGCAGCTCGCTTTACTTATCTTCATGGAATCACTTCTGTGCCTTCGAAGGAGGGAATTAGGTGTTCTTTCTCCTCTTCCTGTTATATTCTATTGATCCTTATTGCTAGAACTTCAAATTAAAGCCAGAGTCAGTAGTCATGGTACTATTGTCTAACCACACTGTAACATTAGCAGTTTTAGTTTTTGTAAACTAAACCAAAAATCTATTTTATTATGACTTTTAAATATAGTAAAGTACATTTTGAATTCCCAAGTAAGGATAATGAATAAATTTTCAGAACATTGGTCATTAGCAATTGTGGAATATGTGTGTGTGTTTGTCTGTGTATACACTCAGAATATTCAGTTGCATGGATATTCACTAGTGACGCTTGCTTTCTGTCACAAGAATGCTGACTCATCTTGTTCTTTTTACTGTTATTATTTTTGTTTTAATGTTATCATTACTGTCTCCACTGGAGAAGGGAATGGCAAACCACTTCAGCGTTCTTACCTTGAGAACCCCATGAACAGTATGAAAAGGCAAAAAGATAGGACACTGAAAGATGAACTCCCCAGGTCAGTAGGTGCCCAATATGTGGAGAAATAACTCCAGAAAGAATGAAGAGATGGAGCCAAAGCAAAACAACACCCAGCTGTGGATATGACTGATGATGGAAGCAAGGTGCGATGCTGTAAAGAGCAATATTGCATAGGAACCAGGCATGTTAGGTCCATGAATCAAGGCAAATTGGAAGTAGTCAAACAGGAGATGGCAAGAGTGAACCTTGACATTTTAGGAATCAGCAGACTAAAATGGACTGAAAAGGGCGAATTTAACTCAGTTGACCATTATATCTACTACTGTGGGCAGGAATCCCTTAGAAGAAATGGAGTAGCCATCATGGTCAACAAAAGAGTCTAAAATGCAGTACTTGGATGCAATCTTAAAAACGACAGAATGATCTCTGTTCATTTCCAAGGCAAACCATTCAATATCACAGTAATCCAAGTCTATGCCCCAACCAGTAACACTGAAGAAGCTGAAGTTGAATGGTTCTATGAAGACCTACAAGACCTTTTAGAACTAACACCCAAAAAAGATGTCCTTTTCATTATAGGGAACTGGAATGCAAAAGTAAGAAGTCAAGAAATACCTGGAGTAACAGACAAATTTGGCCTGGAGTACAGAATGAAGCAGGGCAAAGGCTAATAGAATTTTGCCAAAAGAATGCACTGGTCATAGCACACACCCTCTTCTAACAACGCAAGAGAAGACTCTACACATGGACATCAGATGGTCAATACCAAAATCAGATTAATTATTTTCTTCGCAGTCAAAGATGGAGAAGCTCTATACAGTCAGCAAAAACAAGACTGGGAGCTGACTGTGGCTCAGATCATGAACTCTTTATTGCTAAATTCAGGTTTAAATTGAAGAAAGTAAGGAAAACCAATAGACCATCCAGGTATGACCTAAATCAAATCTCTTACGATTATACACTGGAAGTGAGAAATAGATTCAAGGGATTAGATCTGACAGACAGAGTGCCTGATGAACTATGGATGGAGGTTCGTGAAATTGTACGGGAGGCACATCCATAAGAAAAAGAAATGCAAAAAGGCAAAATGGTTGTCTGAGGAGGCCTTACAAATAGCTGTGAAAAGAAGAGAAGCTAAAGGCAAAGCAGAAAAGGAAAGATATACCCATTTGAATGTAGAGTTCCAAAGAATAGCAAGGAGAGATAAGAAAGCCTTCTTCAGTGATCAGTGCAAAGAAATAGAGGAAAATAATAGAGTGGGAAAGACTAGAGATCTCTTTAAGGTATTTAGAGATACCAAAGGAACATTTCATGCAAAGATGGGCTCAATAAAAGACAGAAATGGTATGGACCTGACAGAAGCAGAAGATATAAACAAGAGGTGGCAAGAATACACAGAAAAACTATACACAAAAGATCTTCATGACCCAGATAATCATGATGGTATGATCACTCACCTAGAGCCAGACATCCAGGAATACAAAGTCAAATGGGCTTCAGGAAGCATCACTATGAACAAAGATAGTGGAGGTGATGGAATTTCAGTTGAGCTATTTCAAATCTTAGAAGATGATGCTGTGAAAGTGGTGTACACTCAATATGCCAGCAAATTTGGGTAACTCAGCAGTGGCCATAGGACTGGAAAAAGTCAGTTTTCATTCCAATCCTAAAGAAAGGCAATGCCTAAGAATGATCAAACTACCGCACAACTGCACTCATCTCACATCCTAGCAAAGTAATGCTCAAAATTCCCCAAGCCTGGCTTCAACAGTACATGAACTGTGAACTTCCAGTTGCTCAAGTTGCATTTAGAAAAGGCAGAGGAACCAGAGATCAAATTGCCAACATCTGTTGGATCATCAAAAAAGCAAGAGAGTTCCAGAAAAACATCTACTTCTGCTTTATCAATAACGCCAAAGCCTTTGATTGTGTGGATCACAACGAAATGTGGAAAATTCTTTAAGACGTGGGAATACTGGGCCACCTGACCTGACTCTTAAGAAATCTGTATGTAGATTAGGAAGTAACAGTTAGAACTGGACATGGAAAACAGATTGTTTCAAAATAGGAAAAGGAGTATGTCAAGGCTGTATATTGTCACCCTGATTATTTAACTTATATGCAGAATATATCATGAGAAACGCTGAACTGGATGAAGCACAAGCTGAAATCAAGATTGCTGGGAGAAATATCAATAACCTCAGATATGCAGATGACACCACCCTTATTGCAGAAAGTGCCGTTTGGTGAAAATGAACGAGGAGAGTGAAAAAGGTGGCTTAAAAGTCAAAGCTCAGAAAGTTAAGATCATGGCATCTGGTCGCATTGCTTCATGGCAAATAGATGGGGAAACAGTGGAAACAGTGACAGACTTTATTTTGGAGGGCTCCAAAATCACTGTAGATGGTGATTGCAGGCATGAAATTAAAAGATGCTTGCTCCTTGGTAGAAAAGTTATGACCAACCTAGATAGCATATTGAAACGCAGAGACATTATTTTGACAACAAAGGTCCATCCAGTCAAGGCTATGGTTTTTCCAGTGGGCACGTATGGATGTGAGATTTGGACTATAAAGAAGGCTGAGCACCGAAGAATTGATGCTTTTGAACTGTGGTGTTGGAGAAGACTCTTGAGAGTCCCTTGGACTGCAAGGAGACCAAACCAGTCAATCCAAAAGAGGATCAGTCCTGGGTTTCATTGGAAGCACTGATGTTGAAGCTGAAATTCCAATACTTTGGCCACCTAATGTGAAGAACTGACTCACAGGAAAAGACTCTGATGCTCAGAAAGATTGAAGGTGGAAGAAGAAGGGGATGACAGAGGATGAGATGGTTGGATAGCATCACCTACTCAATGGACCTAAGTCTGAGTAAACTCCGGGAGTTGGTGATAGACAGGGAGGCCTGCTATGCTGCAATCCATGGGATTGCAAAGAGTCAGACACGACTGAGTGACTGAACTGAACTAATTGTTTTTGAATGGAGGAAATTCACAGAGAAACTTTCAGATAGGATCTATCCTGTTTTAGTTGACTGTTTGAATGGTTTCAGATACCTGTCTTCTAATTTCAAGACTAAAAGAATGAGAATTCAGTCATGCAGGTTTGTGGTCTCTGTGATTTAATCACAACTCAGCCTGTAACTGTCCTTGTGCCATTTTGTTTTATCATCAAAGTAATATGAATTAAATGCACTCCCTCTTTTCTGTAGCATTTGTCAAGGATAATTATGATAGTAAGGCTATTATGCCTTCCTGACATTTTGGTAGGCATTACAGATTACAAAATTTACTAACTGGAGCTGTCCAGTAGTCAGTAGAAATTCTGTAGAAAACCAAAAGTGTATCGAGAGTTTTTCTCCTTTGATTGCTATTCTGATAATATAAATCTGCTTTTAAAAACTAATTTTACATAATATTTCCATATCTGTATAATATTTGAGAACCAAATATCAGGATAAAATTTAATTGAATAGCTGTTTCTTATTGTAAAGCCTGGCCCAGTGACTAAAGTTTCTACCAAGAACCCACTGAAACCTAAATGTGGGCATGGTACTTAAAAGACGTTATTTGAAACAAAGTGACCGGGGGTAATTTGCTATGCTACAAAATCCATGCATTGATTTTCATTTAAAGAAACCGAAATAACACAGCAGAAAGATTGTACTGTGAAAAATATCACAAAACAGTAAGATATATTTTCTTGCACTGTGTGTGAGATACCAATGTCACTTTTTAATACATCCTTAGATTCAGTCACTTTTAGAGAATTTATGTAACTTGGATGTATTGATACTTAGGCTTTGAAATTGCAAAGGGCACCATAAATCCCAATAATTAACATATACATGTATTTGTATATGTATAGTTATGTGTGTGAAGGCTTCTGTGGCGGCTCAGATGGTGAAGAATCTGTCTGCCATGCAAGAGACCTGGGTTTGATCCCAGGGTTGGGAAGATCCCCTGGAGGAGGGCATGGCAACCCACTCCAGTATTCTTGCCTGGAGAATCCCATGGACAGAGAAGCCTGCTTGTTTACTGTCCATGGGGTTGTGAAGTCAGACACAACTGAACTGCTAACACAACATGCAAAAATATATCAAGTTTTTATCATTATTATTATTTATTAGTTCCATAACAGATCAATTGAAAAATATATTCAATTTCTTTTTAGATCTATGACTTTCAGTCTTCTCCCCTCCCACAATATTGATTTTATTTCATGAAGTAAATGCTATGTACTGAAGATTTGTTTGTATCCTACTGCCAAATTCTTTCTCTGAAACCTAATCCCCAAGTTGATGGTATTTGGAGGTGGGGCCTTTGGGAGATGTTAGGTCATGAGGGTGGAGCCCTCATGAATGGGATTAATGCACTTGTAATGGAGGCCTCCTTCCACCATATGAGGACACAGGAAAAAAACAGCCTTCCATGAACCAAAAGCTGGATCCTCTCCAAACTGAATCTGCAGGTACCTTGATCTTGGTTAGACGTTTTCTAAGCTTCCTGGCGTGCTGTGATTCATGGGGTCGCAAAGAGTCGGACACGACTGAGCAACTGAACTGAACTGAACTGAAGCTTCCAGAACTGTGTTAAATAAATTTCTATTGCTTATTAGCTTCCAGTCTGTAGCAGTTTGTTATAGCAGCCCAAACAGACTAGGACAAGTGCCTTATACAAATGATTTATTTATTTATTTTTAATTCTTTTTTTGCCGAACTGCTTGCGGGATCTTAGTTCACTGAACAAGGATTGCAGCTTAGTTCCCCATGGCAGTGAAAGTGCTAAGTCCTAACCACTGGATCACCAGGGAATTCCCCAAAAAAATGAGTTAATTTTAATATACTGAGACATAAATCCCTAAATGCATGTGTGTATTGAAGTAACTTTAAAAATGCCTTTTCTAATAATGCATATAGCTATTGTTAATGTACAGTATATTTTAGTGAAATTCAGTGTCATATTTCTTAAAGGAAATATATGTCTGCCTATTTTTCTATTTGGGTGAAAAATGTAGTCAACTGCCTTTTGATCCATGTATAAAAACTGAATATTTTAATGTTAATACATTCATTCTCCAAAGGTGTAGGAAATTTATTAATACATGGTTTGAGATAATGTTGAATATCTGTGGACTTGAATCATCTATTCCAGCTATCCATAGTAAAAATATTCTCACTAAAAATATGCATGTGTTTGAAGCTACATTTACACATATGGTGATATACTTTCTTGTAAGAGACTATTTCTTTTTTCATTGTTAATCCAAATACTCATGTACATATGTGCACATTTTTTAATAGTCCCCTAGTGTACATGGGAATTTTAAGCAAATTTGCCATGCAGATGACATTAAAATATGATTATTAAACATAAAACATTGAAAGTAATATAAGTTGAGAAGCTAGCAATCTGAGGAAATAGGGAAAAAGAGCTACTATTTAGCAAGCATTACAAAAAATTCTGTTTCACAGTTTTTGGTAACATTTAGGACAATCTTACACACATATTTTTCCTAGGTAATTTCTGAATAGACTTCTACTCCTTGTATCAGTTTTAGTGATTTATGTACTAATCTCTGATACTAAGTTTAGCTTATTTATAAGCCATAATATTGAAGACAACATTTTAATTTATTCATGTCAATCTTGTTTCACTTTTCTAGAATCTACATTTTATTTTTCCTATTGTCATTCTGGACAGGTATCTGAGTATTCTATATTTTTTAAGTTTATAGACTTTTTTTTTTTGACGTTACGTATTAGTTTCTTAGGGTTAATGTAGCAAAGTGCTATTGATTGGGTGGCTTCAAACACAGATTATTTCACGTACAGTTCTGAAGACCAGAAGTCCACACTCAAGGCAGCAGGGCCATGCTCTCAGAGCCCTAGGACAGGACACGCCTTGCCTCTTCCTGGCTTCCGGTGCCTGCTAGCAAACCCAGACACATCAGTTCTATGTCTGCCTCCATGGTCGTATCGTGTTCCCCTTGTTTGACTGTCTCTGTATCTCTCTCTTTTTTTTTCTATAAGGACACCAGTCATTGTTAATGGACATCATCTTAAGTAATAATGTCTGCAAAGATTCTGTTTCTAAAATAGGTCACATTCTGAGTTTTCAGGTGGACATGAATTTGGGAGGATGCTAATTTAACCCAGTGTACTCTCTGGCCCCCAGCTCATGTCTGTCCAGTTTGTAAATCCATTACCCACTTTCAACTTCACCCCACTGTCATAACCCTTTCCAGCATGAACTCTAAGTCCTGAATCTCTTCCAGATATCAACTTGAGAAGTCCAAATTGCAGCATCTAAATCAGGTGTAGCATGGTTCATCCTAGGGCAATATTTACTTCTTGCCACAGACCTATCAAGCTAGAAAACAAGTTGTCTGCTTCTAAAATAGTGGTGGAAGAAGCGTAGACTAGACATTCTCATTCTGAAAGAGAAATTGGAAAGAATAAGGCATTACTAATCTAAAGGATCTGTGTAGATCACAAAAAACTGTGGAAAATTCTTCAAGAGATGGGGATCCCAGAACACCTTACCTGCATCCTGAGAAATCTGTATGCAGGACAAGAAGCTACAGTTAGAACTGGACATGGAACAACAGACCAGTTCCAAATTCGGAAAGGAGTACGTCAAGGCTGTATACTGTCACCCTGCTTACTTAACTCATATGCAGTGTATATCATGCAAAATGCCAGGCTGGATGAAGCACAAGCTGGAATCAAGATTGCCAGGAGAAATATCAATAACTTCAGATATGCAGATGACACCACCCTTCATGGCAGAAAGTGAAGAGGAACTGAAGAATCTTTTGATGAAAGTGAAAGAGGGAAGTCAAAAAGTTGGTTTAAATTTCAACATTCAGAAAACTAAGATCATGGCATCCTGTCACATCACTTCATGGCAAATAGATGGGGAAACAGTGACAGACTTTATTTTCCTGGGCTCCAAAATCACTGCAGATTTTGATTGCAGCCATGAAATTAAAAGACATTTGCTTCTTGGAAGAAAAGTTATGACCAATAGACACCATATTAAAAAGCAGAGACATTACTTTGCCACAAATGTCCATCTGGTCAGAGCTAGTATGGTTTATCTAGTAGTCATGTGTAGATGTGAGAGGTGGAACATAAAGAAAGCTGAGCAATGAAGAATTGATGCTTTTGAACTGTGGTGTTGGAGAAGACTCTTGAGAGTCCATGGGACTGCAAGGAGATCCAACCAGTCAATCCTAAAGGAAATCAGTTCTGAATATTCATTGGAAGCACTGATGCTGAAGTTGAAGCGCCAATACTTTGGCCACCTGATGTGAAGAACTGACTGACTTGAAAAGATCCTGATGTTGGGCAAGATTGAAGGCGGGAGGAGAAGGGGACGACAGAGGATGAGTTGGTTGGATGGCATCACTGACTTGATGGACACGAGTTTGAGCAAGTTCTGGGAGCTGGTGATGGACAGGGAGGCCTGGTGTGCTACAATCCATGGGGTGACAAAGAGTCAGACAGTGAATGATTGAACTGAATCTAAAGGAAGCTGACAACACAGCAGGAGAATTTCCATTAGCTTTCAAGGCCTGAAAATAAACGTCTGTGTTTTTTGTGTGTTTTAATGCTTTGTCCTGACCTCTGCACTTAGCCCACTCTTCCTGGTCCCCGCATCTGTATTCTCAGACACACTGTCCCTGCATTTTATTCCATATCTGTCCCCTTCAGTTCGAATTGCAGTGTTTCTAGTGGAATGTAATTGTTCAAAAATGTTTGTCTCTGTGGATGTTGAGGGGATCCATGCTGTTAGATACAGATTCATAGATTATTCCTTGATAATCCCATTCCTAATTCTGACTTCTCTTGAGATGATTGAGTGGATCCATTACTTATATGCCAAATCTCTGTAGCAAATAACTGTCCACCATTGTCCCTATTTCCAGAGCATGCTATCTGGATAAATAGAGACTTTGCCAAATCAAGTGGTGGTTTCATTTTGCCTGAAAGTCCATTCCTGTTAATCTCTTTCACATTGCACTATAACCAGCAAGGAGAAACCAGACCACACCTAATGTACTTTGCTTGGAAATCTCCTCAGCTAAATATCCAAGTTCATTGATTATACATTCTATTTTGCACAGAATAATTTGTCCAGGTTTTCTGCTGCTTATAACAACAATTGCCTTCCAGAGTCCAGGAACGTTCCCATATGAGCTCTCACAAGAAGCAATTGTACTGTTTGTACTTCTGTCTACATTGTTCGTGATAACCACATAGGTTTTCTCTGAGATGACAGATGCTTTCTGTACAGCTCTCCTTGGCTTCTTCCTGAGCTCTCAACAAAATCACCTTTAATGTCCATATTTCTTCCAGTAGCTTCCTTAAGGCAATTTAAGCTTTTTAAAAAACATACATTTCAAAATCTTGCATCTTCTATCTGTCCCCAGTTCCAAAGTCACTTTTACATTTTTAGGTTGTGTTTTAAGACTAACATCTCACTTCTGGTACCAAAATCATTATTAGTTACCTAAAGCTGCCATAACAAAATACCATAAACTATGTGGCTTAAAATAATAGAAATTTATTCTTTCCCATTTCTGGAGATTAGTGGTTCCAGATTAAGGTATCTGAAGAAGGAAATAGCAACCCACTCCAGTGTTCTTGCCTGGAAAATCCCATGGACAGTGGAGCCTGACTGTCTACAGTCAGTGGGGTCGCAAAGAGTCAGACGTGACTGAGAGACTAAACAAACTAACCAACCAACCAGTCATGGTATCATCAGGGCCCTGCTCCCTGACGGCTCTGGAGGAGGACTTTTTGTCTCTAGCTAGCTTCTGGTGATCACCAGCAATCTTAGACACAGTACTGCAAACTTAACTTCCATTTTCACAGGGTGAGCCTCCTGTGTGACTGTCTCTGTGTCTTTTTTTTTCCTAAAAGGACAGCAGAGTTTGGAGGAGGGCCAACTATCATCCAGTATGACCTCATCTTTAATTATATCTTCAAGTACCCTGTTTCCAAAGGTCATAGATTCTGGGTGGTCATGAATATTTGGGGTACAGTATCCAACCCAGTGAATAACCTTTAGCTTCTTTATCCCTAATTGGGATGTGGTGCATTTTTCTGAATAAAAAGTCTATACTTTATGTGACTTTGGTTATACTATTTTAAAAATATAAGATATGTTTTGAATATATCTGAAAAATGTTAAATGTTGATTTCTTTTTTTTTTTTTTGGATTATTATCAAATGAGTGTGAAGTGCCTTTTACACAGTAAAATGGTCAGTGGATAGAAAAAAGTTAAGTTTGTGGTAGGACTGAAAATTTAAGAGAATCATGTCAAATTTATGAAAGACAAATGAACCTGGTAACAAAGTAAGAATAAATGAAAGTTGTAGACTGTAACTTTTTCTCATCTAACTTCAGCAAGAACTAAATTGTCTTTTCAGAATTTTCAGTTGAGTACATAATGAGATAACTTACAGATTAATTCTTCTTCTTCCCCTAAAAAATACTCTATGTGTTCTGTTTTCTCTTTACTGTGCTAATCATCACAATAGGCATTATTTAAACATGTGCATGAGGCAGACTTATTTTCAGGTGTTTCCATCTGTTGTGGGAATATACTTTAAGAAGAAGAGAGAAACACAAACACAAAGACAGAGGGGGAAAAAATGAAACATCTGTAGGGCATCAGGGCAAAAAAAAATGTTTGAGCTGCCCATTATTAACTACTCAGCCTGTTTTATATTGGATTCTGCATAATCACATTGCAGGGGAGGGGCAAACAACAGATGATGAATAAAGGTTGAAATAAGGAAATGAGTCTATTTAGAAAATAAAGCTACTTTGCTCACCAGCAAGCATTTTTGTTTTGGCAGAACTTTTAGGCAGCAATCAGTTTCATATGTTAACTACACATTTCAATAACATTAATGAAAACGAAATGTTCTTTTTTTAGTCTAAGTTGATCAATATATACCTAAGTTAGGCAGAAGTTCAGAAAAAGCAAACAAAAGCCAAAAGCCACATTTCCTTAGTTTTATATTTAATAACTTCTTCTACGGTGCTTGGGAAAAAGTAGAAAATGTTACAGAAATACATATGTTCATCATTAGTACTGTCAGTATTAATTCTAAAAATCAAGTTTCTCGGCAGCAGAGTAAAGTGTTAAATATAGTACACATAGTCTGTTGTTTCAAGTACCAAACAACATATATTGTGTAACTAACATTAAGAAAAAAAATGCAGTTAAAACTATTAAAGCCTTACTCTCTAGGGATATTGGACAGTTTGCAAGTTTAATTTTGATCCTGCTTGTTTACATCTTCTTTATTGAAGAAAAGTTTTTATTTTATTTAGGAAAAATGACTCGATCAGCATCACAAGATTATTTTCCCTATTGTCCTAGGCATTCATATAGTTAATTTGCATGTTTCTATCTCATCTAAACTGAAGTACTTCAAACAAGTAATTTCCTTCCAATAAGACTGTCTTTTGTATTTGGGGAAATGCCAATAACCATGTCCATAAGGACTGATCCATCTAGAGAATTGTAATATAAAATTTGAAGTCAGTAGAGAAGGATTCGTGATTCTATCGGCCCTATTTTCCAGCTTGGCTTTTCTATTTGTTAACTAAAAATATTTTATTTTTCAAGCATTCCCGACTTTGCTTTCCTTTGCTATCCTCACCCTACACACCATCACAAGTAGACTTCAGTCTGTTGATCTGCCTCCTCCAGGTGAGCAATTTCTTCATCTGCTAGCTTTCTTTCTGTAATCCGAATTTTACTTGTTAAATGATGGCAGTCAGAGGACTAGACACACATACATTATATATTTACATACGTATATGCTTACACATATTTGTATATATATCCAGGCAGAACTTGTAGACTATTTTTAAAGGAAAATAGCATAGTAAATGAGTAATTTATCCAGTGATATCTGCATTGGTACTGTTAGTTATAGCAGGAGAATCTATCTAATATTAAGGATTGAAAAGAGAATATAAATATTTGTTTATATTGTTGTTCATATTTATTATTCTTATGTGAATTGAAGTGGCTCAATTCTTAATCATTTAATATAAAAATATCTACAACTTGCACTAATTTCACTTAGGAAAACCTGTAGGTAGGAAAAGCAAAGTAAGAAATTGATGGAATGAAAAGTGGATTGGGACAAGAAAAAGGAGCTGGTTATTTTATTTGGATGTTATATGTGGGTATAGAGTAAACCTTCACTGTTTGGCACTGAAGAATTATGCTTTACCTGAGAAACTGGATCCCCAAATTCTAGTTTCCTTTTGGAAAGACAATTTCATTTTGTGTTAGATGAGTGTTATTTTGTAGAAATGCTTTAAAGGCTCTTTTACATGTTACCTTGAAAAATGTTTACACATGACACTAATACAAATTTTTATACATATATATATATATATATAGCTGTGCTTGAAAAATACATGTGTATGTGATAGCAGTCTAACTATCACTGTTGTATTTATTTGTGTAGCTTGACTGATGCCAGAAAAAGGTTGCATCATTTTTGCATGGAAATGAATGGAGACTGGAGAGAAAAAAAAAGAAAAGACCTTAGGCACAGAACTATAGAGTCAAAAAGTTATATTTGTTCCTGATTTTGGAGGGTGAACTGGAAAGTTTGGCAATGTGGATGTGCAGACATACTCTCTCTCACACACAGACACACATCTATAAAAAGTCTTTTTTTTACCCTTAAATAGTTGTGATTTCACATTCATTAAATTGCTACCCATTTGGGTAAAAGAGTTTTATTTTCCAGTTCTGTAAAAATTGAATCAAAAATAATATTTATACCCATAGAGCAGTTCAGTTTGTAAGATGTACATTTCTGTTTGTCATTTTGTGTATTCTTAAAATTCTTTCTCTCTCAATCTGAGACCCACTTTCTGTTCATGTTGTGGGTGTGCTCCCTGTGACTGTGTGTGTACGTACACACCTGTGCTTTCCATGGCCAGCTTCCAGCATGAAACATGGAGCCATCTGGGCACTGTGACTGAGCACCAGGAAAACCAGTAGGTGTTATTGCGTGGATTAGGCCATTTTTGTTTAATATTCACTAAATGGTTCTTGAAGAATTGTGCCCTTAAGCAAGGCTCCTTCCATTCATTTCCATCTGGTACAGGAATGTGTTCCTTTATCGTGTGTACAAAGGGTGAATGCAAAATGGTATGCACAGTTGCTTTTCAGTTGTATTTATTTGTTGATTATTATCAGATATATTGGGGTTATCTTACTATTTCAAACTTATATAGTTCTTTTAAAGTATCAAAATAGTGAAGCTAGTATAAAATTCAATTTAGAACTCAACTATTGGAGCTCACTGGATACAATATTTTCTACTTATATATAGAATATATATATTTTATTTATTATTATACTACAATTATTATATGTAATACAATCATCATATATATGTAAGTTATTCAGTAATCAGAATAACTCTCTTTTTGTTTAAATCACTACCTCCAAAATGTATGGTTTCTTTTTTTTTTTTTTTTTAATATTTTTATTTATTTGGCTGAGTCAGATCTCAGTTGTATCATGAGGGACCTTTCGTTGTGGCTGACGGACTCCCTGGTTTGGCTGCACTGGCTTATTTGCTCCCTGGCATGTGGGATCCTAGTTCCCCAACCAGGAATCGAACCTGCATCCCTTGCATAACAAGGCAGATTTTTAACCACTGAACCACTGGGGAAGTCCCAAAAGTGTGTGGTTTCCATAGCTACAGCTCTTATGTTTACGGATAATGAGTAGTTCAGTGACCTAATGTTAGACTTCATACTTTTAAAAGAAAAGCTTAATCTCACAACACATCATTTATATTTGAGATTTTATGCAAAATTATTTATAGATATATGTTTTTAATAATAAAATGAGTACCTAATAGTTAGGAAAGTTCTATTTTTCTGCATACTCCTAATTTAGAAGTTTCCCAGTGTGTAACAGTACTTAACACTATAATCATATTTATAATAATTAGCTAGATAATTTTCTTTTGTGATCATGTATATTTTTATTGATTCAACTAATAAACATTAAAACATTTTATTAGAAATTTGCCAAGTTAAATAGTAAAATTTAATTTTAATTTAGCCTGGACCTTGTATTTTAATATTAGGTAATATTAGATTGAGAAACATACTCATCTGAACTTCAAAAATGAAAATAAGTCACCTAAAAATTTAAGTCACCTTATAGCAGAAAGTGAAGAACTAGAGCCTCTTGATGAAATTAAAAGAGGAGAGTGAAAAAGTTGGCTTAAAACTCCACATTCAGAAAACTAAGATCATGGCATCTGGTCCCATCACGTCATGGCAAATAGTTGGGGAAACAATGGAAACAGTAACGTATTTTATTTTTTTGGGCTCCAAAATCACTGCAGATGGTAATTGTAGCCATGAAATTAAAAGACACTTGCTCCTTGGAAGAAAAGTTATGACCAACCTAGACAGCTTATTAAAAAGCAGAGACATTACTTTACCAACAAAGGTCTGTCTAGTCAAAGCTATGGTTTTTCCAGTAGTCATGTATGGATGTGAGAATTGGACTATAAAGAAAGCTGAGCACTGAAGAACTGATGCTTTTAAACTATGGTGTTGGAGAAGACTTTTGAGTCCCTTGGACAGCAAGGAAATCCAACCAGTCCATCCTAAAGGAAATCAGTCTGGAGTGTTCATTGGAAGTACTGATGCTGAAGCTGAAGCTCCAACACTATGGCCACCTGATGTGAAGAGCTGACTCATTGGAAAAGACTCTGATGCTGGGAAAGATTGAAGGCAGGAGGAGAAGGAGACGACAGAGGATGAGATGGTTGGATGACATCACCGACTCAAATGACATGAGTTTGAATAAACTCCGTGAGTTGGTGATGGACAGGGAGGCCTGGCGTACTGCAGTCCATGGGGTTGCAAAGAGTCAAAATCAACTGAGCAACTGAACTAAACTGAAAAATTTAAGATTTGAGTCATACTTTCTCAATTCAAGTTTCCTCTCCTTTGAGCACACAGTTTATACTCCTGACTATGTGTCAGTGACAGATTATATTAATACATTCTCCAACTGACTTAAATCCTATAATGCTCTAAAGGAATTTTAGAGTTCAGTTACAAAATTGCTGCCATTTCCTAAAGATTACAGAGATTTGGTGAAAAAGAATGTGTACAAATTAGACTTGTTAGAATTTGTTTGTTGTTGTTGTTGGTGGTGTTGCTGGTTTTTTGTTTTTTTTTTTTGCGTGCGCGCGTGTGTGTGTGTGTGTGTGTGTATGTGTGTGATAGAATTGTCTAGCAAGTTTCTTTGGGCCAGATTAAAGAAGGCTTTGAACAACAAACTGAGTAGTTCAGATTATGACTATTTTCACTATGACCTTGGAATTGTTAAGCAGCTACTCAAAAATGACTTTGACAGCACAAAGGATCACTTCTTTCTAAGACTGAGCATACATATTTTTAAAGGGAAAAGCTCATATACAGTATGCTCAATTTAAAAAAGACTGTCTCTATGAATTTCCCTTGTAATTTCAATATGGATTTCCTTTTAGATTAGATTGAGAGTCTGAAAATAAAATAAGTTCTCATATACTAACAGTTATTTCCCTGTTATTATTACTCAGGCACTTTATGTTTATCATCTGTTCTATGCTTTGGGTTTAGTCGATTATTAATTAAACATCGGAAAATGCTCTCCAAGATAAGAAAGTCCTTAAAACACCATGTAGGCACCTTTTGATGTTTATACTTCATTATGTGTGCATATGTTTCATATCCTTTTAAAAACACGTTTTAATCTTTGCTCTGATTCAAGAATAGTTTTTTCCAATAGTTTTTTTACGCTAGGTTTGATTACATATCAGGGTGACCCAGAAGGTCCTGTATCCTCTCTTTCTGTATGTGAGTTTCATACTTTTTTCCCCAATATCTTTGCTTTGGTCTGTTTTAATGATTGCTGCTGCTAAGCTGCTAAGTCACTTCAGACGTGTCCGACTCTGTGCGACCCCATAGACGGAAGCCCACCAGGCTCCCCCCTCCCTGGGATTCTCCAGGCAAGAACACTGGAGTGGGTTGACATTTCCTTCTCCAATGTGTGAAAGTGAAAAGTGAAAGTGAAGTCGCTCAGTTGTGTCCGACCCTTAGCGACCGCATGGACTACAGCCAGCCAGGCTCCTCCATCCATGGGATTTTCTAGGCAATAGTACTGGAGTGGCTTGCCATTGCCTTCTCTGTTTTAATGATTACAAAATGTTAAAGCAATTAATAGAAAAATGGCCTGTTATTGCCAGTAAAACCCATGATAACATGCATTTGTGAATATTTACTCTAGAACATGGATATTGAGTATATTGACTTTGCTTAAATATTCATTCTTGGGGTGACCCACTCTTAAACAGAGTAAAAAACACCAGCTTTGTAAACTTGCAGTTATAGTAAAGGTAATAAGAACTAACTTAATGATTTTAGAGATGTAATTCCAAGAATAGGCTTTATTTAAAATGTCAATTAAAATGTCACTGTCTCTTTTCCTACTGTTTATATCTTTCGAATTATAATAATAGTAGCAATGACAGTGGTAGTATTAGCAACTTTGTGGTAGGAGTTGTTTTAGTATGATGAGGGCCAAATTGTTTTGGTTCAAAAGACCTGTTTGTTTTTCTGAATCTACCTTGACTCATTATCAAGTTTAACAGTTCTCTCAGAAAGATTTCTCTAACAGGACGCATTTTTGGTGAAACTACATGTTTATTGTCATTTGTGCATGTGGATACATTCATATTGAGGATATTTAGATTCAATTTATTTTAAATGGTTGTAACAAGTAATTTTATAGGAATTATATATATTGATAATCATAGTTTCATCTATTTTCCCCAGTTTTAAATCTTAAAAGAAAACATGTTTTATATTACTTATTTATTTTTAAAAATTACATTTTAAAATGGCTCAGCTGGAATTCCATCACCTTCACTGGCTTTGTTCATATTAATGCTTCCTAAGGCTCACTTGAATTCACACTCTATGGTGTCTGGCTTTAGGTGAGTGACCACAGCATCGTGGTTATCTGGGTCATTAAAAGCTTTTTTGTACAGTTCTTCTGTGTATTCTTGTTACCTCTTCTTAATCTCTTGCTGTTTTTGTGCTTTATTGTGTCTATCTTTGCATGAAATATTCCCTTGGCATCTCCAATTTTCTTTTTTTTTCATAGTTGATTAACAATGTTGTATTTGTTTCAGGTGTACAGCAAAGTGACTCAGTTATACATTATACATGTAATTCGTGTCCCATCTAGGTTATTACAGAATATTGAGCCGTGTTCCCTATGCTATATAGTAGGTTTTTTTTTTTTTTTAATTGGAGGCTAATTGATGCCGTGAAAATGCTGCACCCGATATGCCAGCAAATTTGGAAAGCTCAGCACTGGCCACAGGACTGAAAAAGGTCAGTTTTCATTCCAATCCCAAAGTAAGGCAATGCCAAAGAATGTTCAAATTACTGTACAATTGCACTCATTTCACATTCTAGGAAGATTATGATCAAAATCCTTCAAGCTAGGCTTCAACAGGATGTGAACAGAAAACTTCTAGATGTACAAGCTGGATTTAGAAAAGGCAGAACCAGAGATCAAATTGCCAGCATGCTCTGGCATAGAAAAAAGAAGGGAATTCCAAAAAAAAAAATCTACTGCTAAAGCCTTTGACTGTGTGGATCACAACAAATATTCTGTGGAATATTCTGAAGAGATGGGAATACCAGACCACCTTACCTGCCTCCTGAGAAACCTGTATGCAGGATAAGAGGCAATATTTAGACCTGTACATGGAACAACGGACTGGCTCAAAACTGGGAAAGCTGTACATCAAGGTTGTATATTGTCACCCTGCTTATTTAACTTATATGCAGAGTACATCATACGAAATGCTGGGCTGGATAACTCACAAGCTGGGGTCAAGATTGCCCGGAGAAATATCAACAACCTCAGATGATACTACTGTAATGGCACAAAATGAAGAGGAACTAAAGAGCCTTTTGATGAAGGTGAAGGAGGAAAGTGAAAAAGCTGGCTTAAAACTCAACAGTCAAAAAAAGAGATGACCAGGGAAAATCCGATGCATGAAGCAGAGCACCCAAAGCTGGTGCTCTGGGACAACCCAGAGAATGGTGTGGGGAGGATTGTAGGAGGGGGGTTCAGGATGGTGGGACACATGTGCACCTGTGGCTGATTCACGTCAATGTATGGCAGGAACCATCACAATATTATAATGCAATTAGCCTTCAATTAAAATAACTGAACTAATTTTTTTAAATGAAAAAAAATAAAATAAAAATTACATTTTAAAAAATACTGACCTGAACAAGACATTCATCTGTTCTTTTGGAACTATGTCCACCTAATTGAAGGTAACCAAATTGAAACTTTAGTTCTATCTCTAGAGTAGAGTTCTATGAATTTAATGAATAGCTTTTGGAGATCAGAATGTCATTAACATATAACAGTATTAAAATCTTTTTAAAAAATCCACCTTCTGGAGCTCCCAAATCCTACTGTCAGGCATTGATTACTAAATAGTAAGTAGGAGAGGATTAGTTGCATCTGAGTTAACTGTTTTCTGAGAATGCTAAAAATGATACCAATTCTGTTTATTTGTCTCTAGCAATTAAACACAAACAAATGATAGAAACACATAAACAGTGAGACTTACACTGGTAAATAGGTGTTCATCTGAACAGAAATCATATAGCAGACAGGAGAGAAAAACACTGAAAAGATGATCTTGCTTGCTTCTTACAAAGAGTTTGGCGTAACATGCATATTTTCATTGACCGTCTTTGCAGAATTCTCACTTTCCAGGAGAGTGATTGGAACTTTAGATGTATCCATCCATGTCATCAACAGTGGTGTCGTTATCAGAGATGCTGTTAGTTACACAGATGACAAAGCTGAAGGAAAATGTCTCTTCCATAGTAGTATATTGGAATAGTCTTGGGTCTGAAATTCACAGTATTATTTAACTTCCTAAAATTTAAATTTGTCCTTGTAAACCAAACAGCTTTTACTAACTACTGTATGCCAGAGTATAGGTTTCTCACTGCATATAAATCAGGAATTTTGGAAGTTGCATTAACCCTTTTAAGAAAATAATATTACAAAGACTTATTAATTAATTCATGTTGATGGAAGCTATCAGATAAACCTTAAAACACTGAGGCAGCTACCTTAAATCAAAAGAGAGAAACTGGTACATTTGACCCAACAATGCAGTAGGAAAAAAAAAAAGGCAAAAGGAGAACCTAGCAGGGAAGAAAAAAACTTATAGATGATGACATGTAGGTTTTTGTAGAATACTCACTGTTTTTGTAATTTAAAATTATAAAGAGATGATTATTTAAACATAGATTTTAACATCAATAACAGTATCACCAGTTTAAAAAATTAACTTAAGTGGAAAATATTCTGACTTCCATGTTTCGGTGGATATATGTCAGGTAGGATTTGTTTATATTATTGAAAATGGTACCAATAATAATAAGATAATTCTCAATAATAAATAGAGAAGTTTGGAATTTTATATGAATATAGTATTTAACAGATCTGATATTACTTTAAGTACTGTGTATCTCAGAGCAAAAGAGAGCTATTATACATAATTTTGTTAGGTCCTGGGATCATTCTAAAAACTGACATTACGTTCTCATAAATGAGCTGAGTAATTTGTAAGGAATGGTCATTTGTATTATAGATAGCCAATAGTATTTTATACCTTTTCAATTTAATCTGACTTTATATCCATAGTAGCATTCTGTTCAAATTCAGAAGTGAAACTGTTGAGTGTGTTCTCAAAAAATAGAGCACGAAAGAATATACCAGGACCTCAGAGTCTTGATCCTCAAGGAGTGTAGGGAACTCATTGAGGCAAATAGATTAAAAAATAATAGGCAAAAAAATGAGGCATGCAGTAATGCTAAAAAATAATACAATAGGAAAATCGAGGCATTATGTTTTTCCAAATATAGAAATGTATTTTGGAAAATATTTTCAGGTATTTTCATTATTTAGTTTTCTAAGGAGCCAGAATAAATTTTGAAAAGTTTCTGAGATTCAACATCTTCATTTGTAACATTTTCCTTGCCTTGTAGGAGTATTATTACTTCTCTCCTATAGTGATACCTATAGTGATCTTATTTCTTCTAGCCCTTCTGTCTTCTGACCTTCCAGAATATTTAATCTTCCTGATATGGGATCATATGCAATCTTATGGTTGGTTAATAAATAGCAGTTAGAACTGGACATGGAACAACAGACTGGTTCCAAATTGGGAAAGGAATACGTCAAGGCTGTATATTGTCACGCTGCTTATTTAACTTACATGCAGAGTACATCATGTGAAATTCCAGACTGGAAGAAGCACAAGCTGGAATCAAGATTGCTGGGAGAAATATCAATAACCTCAGATATGGAGATGACACCACCCTTATGGCAGAAAGCAAAGAAGAACTAAAGAGCCTCTTGATGAAAGTGGAAGAGGAGAGTGAAAAAGTTAGCTTAAAACTCTACATTTGGAAAACTAAGATGATGGCATCTAGTCCTATCTCTTCATGACATATAAATGGGGAAACTATGGAAACAGTGACAGACAATATTTTTGGTCTCCAAAGTCACTGCAGATGGTGACTGCAGCCATGAAATTAAAAAACACTTGCTTCTTGGAAAAAAAGCTATGATCATCCTAGACAGCATATTAAAAAGCAGAAACATTACTTTATCAACAAAGGTCCATCTATTCAAAGTTATGGTTTTTCCAATAGTCATATATGGATGTGAGAGTTGGACTATAAAGAAAGCTGAGTGCTGAAGAATTGATGCTTTTGAACTGTTGGAGAAGACTCTTAAGAGTCCCTTGGACTGCAAGGAGATCACCAGTCAGTCCTAAAGGAAATCAGTCCTGAATATTCATTGGAAGGACTGATGCTGAAGCTGAAGCTCCAATATTTTGGCCACCTGGTGAGAAAAACCGACTCATTGGAAAAGACTCTGATGCTGGGAAATATTGAAGGCGGGAGGAGAATGGTACGAAAGAGGATGAGATGGTTGGATGGCATCACCGACTCGATGGACATGAGTTTGAGTAAACTCCGGGAGCTGGTGATGGACAGGGAGGCCTGGCGTGCTGCAGTCTTTGGGATCACAGAGTTGGACACAACTGAGCGAATGAACTGAACTAAATAATAACAGCAAATTTGAGAAAGCAGGAAGAGAGATAAAGTAGATGTAGGAAGAAAAAGATATTTTTCTAATTCAGATTTATGAAATGCAGGATTTATGTTGTTAATATAAATATCTGTTGATTCATCACACATTAAGGCTTTCTTTAGTTTAGAAGTGGGATGTAAGCAGATTGGGGCAGTCCTGGAGTTGGAATGATGGTGCCAGAGTCATGCCAGCTCCTTGGTGCTCTGTTGGAAACATATCCTGGTTGCAGCCAAAACGCTATATGTTTCAGAAGCAGTGTTGATTTGAATACTACTTGCCCTGTGGCCATCCCAAGTTTTTATATTTATAAGTGTTGCTCAGGAGTGTTCCAGTTGAGCTCCTAAGTATTTTAGAAATCTTCTGATCCATGCAGTAAACTGCTCAGATACTTACATTTAGTGCTCCATGCCCTGTTGCACTAAATTTGGTCCTTTATTCACAGCTTTGCCACTTTCTTTTAAATTCTAGCCAGTTTTTCCTATGTAATTTTATTTTTGGTATTACAATCTATGTCCTTCCACCTATGCAGCTGGTCTCTCATTATCCCATGAAGTGCACATTTCTCTGTGGTGATTGTTGCATGTCCTGCTCTCTTTACCTAGATCACCCTCTCCCTGCTCTCCACTGTCTGTTGAAACCCTGATTATCTTTTGAGTTGCAGATCAAGCACTATCTCTTGTACAAAGCCTTTCACAATATTACAGTCTATGCTTTTCTCTGCATTTCTGTCATTTGTTTTCCTATCAATTCATCAGTTCAGTTGCTCAGTTGTGTCCAACTCTTTGTGACCACATGAACCACAGCACACCAGGCCTCCCTGTCCATCACCAATTCCCAGAGTTTACCCAAACTCATGTCCATTGAGACTGTGATACCTTCCAACCATCTCATCCTCTGTCATCCCCTTCTTCTCCTGCCCTCAATCTTTCAAAGCATCAGGGTCTTTTCCAATGAGTCAGCTCTTCTCATCAGGTGGCCAAAGTATTGGAGTTTCAGCTTCAGCATCAGTCCTTCAATGAACACCCAGGACTGATCTCCTTTAGGATGGACTGATTGGATCTCCTTGCAGTCCAAGGGACTCTCAAGAGTCTCGTCTTCCTTTGCTGCTGCTACTGCTGCTGCTAAGTCGCTTCAGTCATGTCCGACTCTGTGCTACCCCAGTTTAAATTATAATTGCTCATGAATTATTTTCCCTATCCTAATTTCAAATCAAGTTTCTAGCTTCCAGTCAAAGTGTAAACTCCTTGGTGAAAAGATAAAACCTTGCAGACTGGTAAATTTTAGAGGTGGATAAATATGAATTCCTTTAGCACACCCCTTTACTTGACATAACACCTATTCCACAAAATTCTATCAAAGATGCCTTTGCTTAAAAACTTCCAATGCACAAAGTCGGTGTTTAGTTCTTTCTTACCTTATGAATGATTGAATATACTATTTTTTTTTTTAAACTGCCGAATCACACACATCTACTACTCTCACTGAATTTGAGCTATCTTTAATCTTGTGGGGTATTTGAGTTGTATTGTTTATCCTTGAGAGGTCATATCAGAGTCCTTTATTCAAAAAACAAAAGCAAAAACAAACAAACAAAAAACCTTGTTCCAGTTATTATCGAATTGAACTTCAGAATCAGTTCTCCTTAGTGTACCTGTTAAGAAAGAGATGGCCCCATTTATCTGTAACTTCACTTCCAGGGTTCTGCTTCTGCCCTAGGTGATGACTGCATCTCCAGTGTGGGATCAGGGAGGGGAGCAGCTACGTTTTGAAAGTTAATTTCAGAGCAGTGTGCCACAATTCACAGTTACATATGTGCCACAGGTTCCCAATGCATGGTTTAGACTCTCATTTTTTGTTTTTTTTGTTTTTAATTTCTGGTGCTTCCATCTCAGATTTCCTATAAGGAAATAAAATCCTTTTGCTTTTATTCCTTAATATATGTTCCCCTTTAATTTCTTTTTTCTTCATCTCAGAGCATTATCTGTGATTGTCAACATTTATACCAGAAAATTCATTCTGGGAGACCTGTTATTATGTCCAAAGTGTCACAAGCACACGAAACCATCCCTGAAGGTGTGCAGGTGCATTGAATAGTAAATGTGAATGCTCCAGGCACCCCAGATACCCAGTTGCAACTGGATTCAGTTGAATGCGATATAGATCAGTGGTTTCTGGTGTCTGAAAGCAGCCAGGACAATACATTCTGAAACATTGTGTGATGCAAGTGCTCGCCAGAGGACTAGTACTTCAAAGCTGTTGCAGTTTGACTATTTGATAGCATTATACCAACTTCCTTTTCAAAATGTGCTCTCTGCCTATCAAAAGCAGATGAATGGCATTTCACAACTGAGGTCAAATCTGAAAGCCAAATTGGCAGTGCACCCACCTAAAATATATACATTTATCTCATAGCATTTTTATTTTGCAAACTATGTTCCTAAATCCTGACTGCTTATGGCCAATTATTAGGAAATAATTTAATTCCTGGAGTCTATACGCAATGTTATATCATGATATCACTGGCAAAATGTAACAAGCATCCTCAGGAAATGAGCAAAAGAGCATGTTGTAATAAGATACATTATCTTACACTAAAAAGCAAAAGAAGCAAAAACACATCCCATATCTATGTATTTGTGTATCAGTTATTTGATGAGTAGAACAACCTAGGTCACGGTGCATAAGTGAGAAACACGGGAAATACAAGGCAATAGATGAAAGATCACTTAGCTGAAGAAAAGGAACTGTTCTCTGATGCCACATTTTCCCCTTTTCTTCCCTGCATAAAGGATACACCAAGCATATTAAAAATTATGCTAAAATTAAACCTGGCAGTCATGTGAACACTAACAGAAAAAAAAGTGTGATAAAATTATTAGGATACTCCTTTTTTTTCCCGACACAGAGAAAGATGTTTTGAGACAACTTCCCAATACTGTCTTGAGAAATAATATTGAAAGTGGAATTTTTAGCCCCTTTATAGTTAAATAGAGGGAAATCAGAAAATTTATTTTTAACTAATGTGCTAGTAAATGGAACATAGAAATCATAAATGCAAATAATCAAATGAATAGATTGTTAAAGTGCTATTTATATGGAATGACTTACCCTATCATTGTAACAAGTGTAAGGAGTTTACAGTATGGTAAAGGGAAATAAGTGAATAATCATTAATATTGTCAAAAAAGGAGTGAATGGTTTATGGCAGAAAGCTGTCAGTTCAAAGGATGTTATGAATTGTGTCAATTTACTGAAACATTTTATTTGAGGTTATTGAACTGTATTATGACTAGAATTTTAGTTAGTATTGGTGTTTTGAATTGGTATTTAGTATTTGTATTTTAGTGTTGGTGTTTTTTCTGTTGGAATGTATTTGGGTCAATTGTACTTTGTTGTGTTCATAGAAAAGTGTGCATGCTTGTGTGAAATTGTGTGTGTGTTTGTGCTGAAGAAAGAAAAAAAAACAGCAAAGCAAGATGTGGTTACATCATTAAAAAACTTTCAGTAGAAAACTGGTATATTCGAACTGTCCAAGGTTCTGGTTTGTCATTGTTTACTAGCAGATAATCTGTGAGAGGGGTCAATTTAGATTCTGCAGAGTTCATCTCCAGAACACTTGGGCCAGCCACGAATATAGATGGGTGCCAGCTCTCTGCTTTCCCAGACAGCTAATTAGGTGTTATGAAAGCTTACATTGGTGAAAGAAGGTCAAGTGAGAAGTGAAGTCACTAAGTCCTGTCCAATTCTTTGCAACCCCTTGGACTGTAGCCCACCAGGCTCCTCTATCCATGGGATTTTCCAGGCAAGAATATTGGAGTGGGTTGCCATTTCCTTCTCCGGAGGATCTTTCCGACCCAGGGTCGAACCCAGGTCTCCCACATTGCAGGTAGACGCTTTATCATCTGAGCCACCAGGGAAGCTCGAAAGAAGGTAAACTAGAAATAAAAAAGAAAACTGAGAACAAATGAAAAATGAACTTCCATTTATAGAGCTGTCTACTTAGAAACAACTCTAATTTTAAGATGCTGTTAGAAACAGGAGCAACCACCACACTAACAGAAGAGCACTTTTCCTATTTAAAGCTATTTACAAAACAGAAATAAAACTATTGTGTTGACAGTCATGAAGCACAGAAAACTCTCTCAAATGGCCTTCCCCTGCAACCACAGCCCTTCAGAGCTTCCTTTCTTAATGTTCTGATTTATGGATTTTGGTTTTCAGATTTCTGTGACAGAGACTTTATTTCATCATTATAAAAAATAAATCAGATGTGTATGTGAGACTCCTATTCCAGAAATAATATGCATGTTTTCAGATGTACAAATATGTGGGCTCCAGAGGCAGCAGGCAAAGCTGAAACCAAGGGGAGGAAACCCTTTTATGTTTTCTAATATTTCCCTAAGTGTTAACAAATTAGTTGCTAATATCTCTCTTTGGGCGGTGTGGTATAATGCTTTGAAGACAAGGAAAATAAGCTTATCTTATAATTTACTTCTTGAGAGTGATACAGATTAAAATAAAGAGATAGATTTACTCTGAAGTAAGAAATTTTATAGACTGGTTCCTCAACATGTTTCCTTTGTAGTGAACACTACAGAGTCACAACACACAAGGATTTTTTTCCTCTGACTTTTCCCAAAATAGCTATATTCAACATATGCCCCTTAATCTTTAATAATCCTTGCTGCCTTAAATAGTGTTTTGACTTCAAATTTTACAGTTATACATAACGATTGTTGGCACCTCTTACCCATCTTGAAATGGCTGTGCACTCTTAATGATGTAGTGACATTACAGTGTTAAGATCACGTTATGAACATTAAGTTCTGGTAACCTTTGTGGAAGATTGCTAAAATCCAATACTTTGGGAACAGATAATTTCATGTATTACCTAAATCTTTTTTCCTCACACATATGTAACTTTCACAGTGACTGTTCCTTTGAAGGTATATTTTGGCAGGAAACAATTGCTTGCCTAATATCTTTAAGATTAAGTTGTTAAACAACTTAGTCTAGGTTTAAAAAAAGATCGAAAGAGCTTTCAGATTTGTCAGCCAATATGAATATGCAAATTTCAAACATCTTTATTTCTAAATCAATTTGAATGATATAAAATTTTAAAATCAGTAGTCAAGTTGTTTATTCAGTCAGAGATTTCAGACTCATTTAAAAGGAAAAGAGAAATATTAAAATGTTGTTTATTGGTGATTTTAAATAAAAAGATTTATGCATGTAAATTATAAAAATGTTTATATACATATGCTTATAGATATATATCTTTTGTATTACTAATACATAATTTCTATATTACTAATATGTAACTTTTATATTACTAATATATAACTTTTCTGTGCATTTTATTCATTCACCTGTATTTCTCTTATGGTAGTTACTGATTTTTAATTTTCAGGAATACATTGGAAATGCATTTGAGTTTTAAAATATTGTTTGGACTATCTGCTGGAGTAAGCTCAATTTTATTACACACATACAAATAGAGATTTGTACGTGTGTGTGTATGTGTGTAGTTTATGGTGGCAGCTGAATTGCAAGTACTTCTAGTAATTTGAGTGACTATATCTTTTGCAAAAATAAAAAAAAATATTCACATAAATTTAGGGCTTCCCTGGTGGCTCAGCTGGTAAAAAATCCGCCTGCAATGTGGGAGACCTGGGTTCAATCCCTGGGTTGGGAAGATCCCCTGGAGAAGGGAAAGGCTACCCACTCCAGTATTCTGGCCTGGAGAATTCCATTGACTGTATAGTCCATGGGGTCGCAAGCTGAATTGCAAGTACTTCTAGTAATTTGAGTGACTATATCTTTTGCAAAAAAAAAAAAAAAATCACATAAATTAAAATTGACCTAATTAAGATGACTATGTTTAGATCCCTCCCCTAGGGATCTTATATAATAGCAGATGTGACTATAGTGGTAAAGAAAGTGCTACTTGCTCAGTCATTTCCAACTCTTTGTGACCCCATGGACTGTAGCCCACTAGACTCCTCTGTGCATGGAATTCTCCAGACAAGAATACTTAAGTGGATAGCCTTTCCCTTCTCCAGGGGATCTTCCCAACCCAGGGATTGAACCCAGGTCTCCTGCACTGCAGATAGATTCTTAACCATCTGAGCCACCAGGGAAGTCCATAGTGGTATAGAAAGTGATTCTTAATAGTAAACAAGAATTTAAATGTATGCAGATGTCACATGGTCCTTCAGGTAATTATTCATTTAAAAGATTAGACACTGTAAACTTTCTCTATAGACAGAACTGCCCATATTTCCAGCTGTTGGACTTCAGAGTTGTTTTCACTTTGCAATATAAACATGCTTACCTCTTGGTTACTCTCATCTGTATACCTTTTGGATTATCCGATCTTTCTTGGCAAAGGGTGATTTTGTGAAAGAGTTATCATGTTATATTGAGGAAATGACAAAAAATAGGGTAAATAATTTCTTTGTAATCCCAGATTGGCCCAGAAGAAAAAGTGAATCTTGGGTCAAAATTCTCTAAGTTTGTTTTCTGTCCAGGATCCCTACATTTTTTTTTTTTGATGCAAATATCTAAACTCTGTAAATAGTGGCTGTCTATATAACTTGCTTCTTTCTTCATTTCTATAGTTCATAATTCACCATGTCTATTCTGGAATTCATTCCCCCGAGGTACAGAAAGAAGTTTGATTATCTACCTTTATAGCTCTAGAGCTGGAGAAAATCCTCCACGTTATTATCCTTTATTATGCACACTTAGTTTATTGAGGGGATTTTAAAAAATTATAATAGAAGGTGTGCATAGCAAAAATCCTCCCAATATGACTCCTCTTCCCTTAAGCCTCTAGTTCCTCCCTCCATCCCTCTCTCCTCTCACTTAGCATTCCTTCTTGCCTCTCTATTTCTTTTTGTCTTGCTGGTCAGTTTTTTTTTTTTTCTTTTTTGGTCTAGCTGGTCATTCTTTATTTACTGCCAATGTCTCTCTTATGTACCAAACTAATCATCTATTTATTTATGTTACTTCAGAAATAATTTGACTTTCTCATAAATTATTTGACCCTTGGCAATTATAGTTCACTTTCTGTTCATAGTTTCTGCTGTTTATACAAAAGTGTTCACTTAATTTTCTTCACTGTCTGTGAACTGCTGCTGTCAAGTCTATTGCTCAGTCATGTCCGACTCTTTGCGACCCCATGGACTATACAGCCCACGGAATTATCCAGGCCAGAACACTGGAGTGGGTAGCGGTTCCCTTCTCCAAGGGATCTTCCCAACCCAGGGATTGAACCCAGGTCTCCTGCATAGAACGCAGATTCTTTACCAGCTGAGCCACCATGGAAGCCCAAAAGTGAAGCTGTTTCCACCCAATTTCCAACCGGAGACCTCGCACATGTTAGGGGGACATGATAACCACTAAACTGGGGAAACCACAGGGTTGTAGTTTCCTTAGTGTAGTGGCTGCTGTCAAAATTACAGTCTAATCCCAAGGTGAACAGCATGTAATGTGTCATAATCAGTACTCGAAATTTTCTCCCTCAGTTGTGACATGAAGTTGAGTAGTAAAACTGCAGAGTTTATATTGATGGTTTCAAATTCAAGGTCGATTTATGCTTTCATACATCTGCATTATTCTATCTCTTTCACTCTCTTCTTAGATTCATATTGAATTCATTCAGATCTGGGCTATCCAAATTGCTGAAACTGAGGCCATTCAATATTGAAAAATAAAACTATGTTAGTGTATTTCAAAGAGAGCGTATGGGTTGTAAATGAAGTTTTTAAAAATCACAACTCTAAAAGGTATAGAAATATTACCAAGTGAAATGGATGGTAAAGTTTTTCACTGGATTTTTGAAGAATAAAATTAGTTGAGTGAAATAATACATATTTTTTTTCTAAAACTTACTGACACAGGTATAATATTGATGGTTTACTTTCAGAATACATAGTGTAAGCAGATACCTGACATTAAACATTTTCGATATGCTGTTGTTTAAATCCTACTCTACTTTCAATCTGCACAGAGAGGCTTTCCAGAAAATTGCCTAGCTTCTTCTGCTTCTGTTTGTGTCCATCTGTCTGACAGCCTTCCAAATCATAGACAGTATTTGAGTTTGTGAGTAGATAGTAGATAGTTTAGTTTGAGACTACATCTCAGTATTCTTGACTGCATTACATAATAAGCTTAACATATTCTATTCACTGCTAGGTAAATGTATTTTAAGAAGAAAGGCAATTAGAATAGGGAAAAGCCACCTAGATACTTCTTTTTAACATTTCATGTGTGAATGATACATGCTATGAAATATCATAGAATTTTTGTTCTGTCAAAACACCATTTTGATTCCTTTCTAAGAGTTTAGTTTTATAGAAAATTATTTTATCCTAAAACCTTTTGAGGTAAATTAAGTTGTGGTTTATTTTTTTTTCTTTTTGGATAAGGAATTACTTATGTGTTTTAAATATAAACAGATTTTCTATATGACTTTTAAATGTAACTGTATATATTTATCAGTGCAGTTAAATTTGCTGATTTTTCCCTTGCACATAGGACACTATACATTATAGAGATCCTCTTGCATCAATTAAATGGTAATCCCAAGAGTTCCCAAATGTGTAGGGAATTCTATTCCCAACACATGGAGTTAAATTGTAAATATTCTCTCTTGAAAAATAGTCCCTGTTTTAAAAAGGATCATTAAACATAAGGAGGACAACCATTTGTTGATGAAAGGGAAAACTGGGAAGATATAGTTCAAAGTTATAGCTTAAAATATTGAGTTCATGGACTGTTGTCATCGTGAAGGAATTTTGTTTCATATTTTCTTGTTCAGCATCTTTGAAATGGTGGTAATTAAAAGAATGGTTTATTTAGATTATCTACATGTTATCGTGAAAGAGAAGCAAAATTCTCCCAGAAAGCATTACTGTTTAGGAAATCAAGATTTGTCATTCATTCTGAACTATATCTGTTGACTAAATCCATTTTCACTTACTCACACCAAAAACAAAACAAACAAACAAAAAAATTGAAGAAACCTGATTATGTGATCCATCTGCAAATCTACTACAATAGGACTATGTACATTTTTGACAAGGTTGTTTATAACACATTTGGATAGAAAATTCTATTTGCTACTCTCAGTAGGAAAAGTAGGCTTTTAAAGGAAAAGTTTTATTTCATGACTGTTACCAAAATAACAATTACAAGCAAAGTAGGGATAAAACATGGGAAAAAAAAAAAAACAGGTTAGGATTTGGTATGGAAGTTTGCAATTCAGTTTTTGTACTGTTATTTGATTTGAAAAATTAATCCTGGTAATCCTTTTTGAAGTTCCCTGTTTCCAGGATGGGTTATTCAGAACAAAGACTGATATCCCCAGAAGATTAGTTTACAGTGATGTTCTATTCTACTGAGAATGATTCTCCAATGGCCACTTTTTACTTCTTTCCAGGCTATGGGAATTCGTTAATATCTAGAGAATAGACTTAAATAAAACCATTGTCTCAACCAGCAGGTTTATGCAACCATCCTGAAATGTTTTAATTATTGTTTTCTTTTCTTTTTAATTAAGAGACCAGAGGTCAAGCAAACCCAGGGAGAGTGGATCACAGTCTCGGTAGAAATGTAGAGGCAACCCTAGTGATGGCTTTGCTGTCTTTCTTCTGTTTTGCAGAACCGGAAGAGTGTGTTAATTGCACAGATGAATGCCGAGTGCTTGGTCATTCTGACAGGTGCTGGATGCCACAGTTCCCTGCAACCAATCAGGCTGAAAATGCAGATTACCGCACAAATCTCTTTGTACCCACAGTTGAAGCTAATGTTGAGACTGAGACTTATGAAACTGTGAATCCCACTGGGAAAAAGACTTTTTGTACATTTGGAAAAGACAAGCGAGAGCACACGATTCTCATTGCCAATGTGAAACCTTATTTAAAAGCCAAACGTGCCCTGAGCCCTCTCCTCCAAGAGGTCCCTTCAGCATCAAGCAGCCCGACGAAGGCATGCATCGAGCCTTGCACTTCCACAAAAGGCTCCTTGGATGGTTGCGAAGCAAAGCCAGGAGCCCTGGCCGAGGCGAGCGGCCAGTACTTGCCCACTGACAGTCAGTATCTGTCCCCCAGCAAGCAACCAAGAGACCCTCCCTTCCTGGCTTCTGAGCAGATGGCAAGGGTCTTCGCAGACGTGCATTCCAGAGCCAGCCGGGATTCCAGCGAGATGGGCACCGTCCTGGAGCAACTTGACCACCCCGGCCAGGATCTGGGCAGAGAGTCGGTGGATGCAGAGGAGGTCGTGAGGGAAATCGACAAGCTTCTGCAGGACTGCAGGGGAAATGACCCTGTGGCTGTGAGAAAGTGAGAAAGAACAAAAGGCACTGGCATCTTCCTGTTTCTTCTTTTGATTGAAAAATGATCCCTCCTGGTGACAACCCCATTTTACAGGGATGAAGAAAGACCGATGCAGCTTTCAGGCTCTTAGTTAACATCTGAAGTGCCCACGAGTACGTTCTTTTCACTGCTGTTTCTTTTTCAGAGATAATGATGGTTTTGTTCTGACCAGACTTATATTAGGACAGAATTAACAATGCTCAAAGAGGAAAGACAAACAGAGAAGAAAAAGGAGCGGAGATAAAAGAGGATGATGAAGCAAGTAACCTTTTGACAATCTGTTAGGAAGGTATGCAGTGTGAGAATGGAAGATTTTTTCCTGATCGCTCTAAGACTGTCCTCCATGATTTATGCTGACTTAACTGTTTACCTATAAACCCCATACAAAGCAGGGTCATAATTTTTGATCTGTGGTAGAATTTCTAGCAGTCACCACAGGCTTCTGCTGAACGTCCTGCAAAGACCTTGCAGTAGTCCAAGCTACACCAAACATTAACATATATTTGTGGTAAACATTTCTGTATAAAGTTACCTGCCACACATATAAACACAGAGAACATTCCATATCATTAGTCGAAAAAAAATTAAAAACTGGGTCATTTGTAAAACTCCTCATGTCGTATAAAAGTTAAATGTAAAAAGATATATTCCATTTTGTCCTGCACACACATAGACTAATTCACTTCATGAAAGGAGAAGAAAATTTAAAAGTTTAAAATGCCTCTTTAGCATTTTAGTGTCCAATAAACATATACATAACAACGGATATGTTTTAAATTTGCCCTGGAAAAGTTCTGAAAAATAGTTACCATTGAGTGCTGATATTCAGAGACAATTAACATGATTGATATGTTTTATTCATTGGTGGACACTAAAATAGCTCAGGAACATGAAAATGTTTTAGACATACACAAATCACATGACCATTTAAATGTGCAAATGTAAGAAGATTAAATGTGTTTACATCAAATGACATATTTTTATTGATTTATTGCAGATTCAGTGCATATGAGCCAAATTGTTGAGTGTATAAGAGCTATATTGTGTATTTTATTAAATTAATATATAGTTGTGTTGCAAAAATATTTGGGCTTATATTGTAAATGGCAAGTGTTGCCTCGGTAGCTGTCGAACTCTATGAGTTTTGTTTTTCCCTGCTTCCTTTTCCCCATGGAGTGTTGGAAGCAGTGCCTCAGAGCAAAGTCTCTTGTTTAATGTATAGTCTACCAAGTACTACAGTACATAATCTGTTCAAAATGTGTTTGAGTGAGCTGATGGAGCTAACTGAAAGGTCAGAAAATACATCTGTCAGTCACGGTTATGTGCAAGTCCTTTGTGGAAGCTTTTATTAAAGTCATGCTAAATCACAAGAATTACATTTGTACCAGTACCTGAAACTTCTTAATGTTTTTCAATAACTTGCAGCTTCTGCCTATGTAGATATCATACTGTTGATTGGTTCTCAAAAGTATCCTAAGTGGTTCAAGGTGTGTGTTCCCATTATATTTCAAAACCATGCAAAATGCTTTAATGCATGTGTGGTACCAGCACTGGTTACTTGCATTGTGTAGTGTTTTACAAGAGGTCTTGGTCTTAACAAAAGGTTTGCCTTTTTTTTTTTTTTTTTCAGTGCTCTTCTGCCTCTTTTTTCGGTGTCCTTTGAGAACAATACACCTTCTATTCCTTCATTTTGTTGCACCTTTCCTTGTGACATTTAGCAAGTTTCAAACTTACTTCCATATGAGGCTAGGAAACCTCAAATTTCAGGAATTGGGAAAAAGTAAAATTAGCACTTGCAGAAGTAGCAGCAGATGGGAAAATGCCTTGATTGACATTTTCCTTCAGCGTTTAAAAATTTTGGCATTTTACAGCTTCATGACAAACAGTTTCCAGCCCATACCTTAGAATATGTGGTGCTGAGTTAAATAAAGGCTGTTTGTGCACTGGAGCAGAAAAATGCATTATTTGCAAACTGGTGGAGAATTCTGTGCCTTCTTTCCTGGCCACCAAGCCAGTGTAGTAACAGCATAAATGTCATAAAATCCTTATATCAAAAACAAAAGCAAAAACAAACACAGAAGTGAATTCAGTTTTGTAATTTTAAACCTCGAAAAATCCAACTGAAAAGATTTCCGTCCAATGCTGTCAAGATTTGAGACTGTACCTCGTTTGCAGAACTGCTTTGAAAGGGAAGAGCGGACGACTCCCATCAGCCTTATTCTCTTGAGAACTGTATTTGGTTCCTAGTAACAGCCTTTCCAAAGCTCTACTCTTGGTTTTTATTATTCATAAATGTTTGAATTAGAAAAGAAAGGATCTTGTACATGTGAAACTTAATTGACTCTCTATATTTTGGACAATTTATGTATCTGAAATGTGTTGTCTCTGTTATATGATGTTATTTTTTGCCAGGAGACTACAGGTTGATTTAGCTTGCTAGCTGCGATTTGATGGAAAACTGATTTCCATTTAGTCTTACCAAGTGTTGCCTCTCTCTTACTAGACAATAGCAAGTAGTAAAATCTAAGGCAGTATGTAAATGAAATCAACAAAGAGAGTAGGGTTTATTTTTTAAATGTTCTTAATGCTGAGTAACCAGTTGTTCAATTTATTAAAAGTGTCTGAAGACATTAAAACACTATCAGATTTTAAGAATTGGTTGTGCCAACGTGTGAGGAATTACTTTTAGGCTCTCTGTCACCAGTGATTTACTAGCGTTAGCTATTTAACACATTATCTGTATTTAGTAGTGATTATTTATTTACCAGTTGGTGATAATTCAGCAGTCAGGACTCTAAGCTTTTATAGTTGAGTTGAAGGGAATCTTGCTTTTATTCATTTAACTGGCAACTGCCTTTATCACAGACCTCTGGTGCTTGGCTTCCATGGAAGGCTCTGAGATGCCAAAATTACCCCTTTGGGGAGCAACTTGCTCTAAGGGGTGATGCAGTGATATTTCAAGGGGTTTTTGTCGCAATTCAGGATGTGAAAAATTATCTTAATTCACGTGCTCTGATTACTAGCCCCTCAAAAGAATCCCACACATTCAAAATAAATAAAAATACTTTGTCTTTTAGTTCCTTAAATAACTGTATCAAGCACAGAAAAGGAATCTATAGAATTTTTCATAAGAAAGTCAAAGTTCTAAAAATTGTTTACTGACGAACTAAAAAAGTACCGGTAACAAAGCAGTGTTTCCATGAAATGTTAATGTGTTAATGATAAAAGATTTTTTCATCAAAATTAAAAGTAGTGAGAATCAGTGTTAGTTGTAAGTATACCAAAGTAAAAATAAAAGAGACGTATCACTCAATTTCAAAGAATGCTTTCATTTTATTTCTTAACCTGGCATACTTAATCCTTACTGCAGGCAATATGCAAATATTGGCTCACTACTCCATAAATTAATTGAATTCCTGGTTGGGAAATTGACTTGTTTTGTTTTTCTAAATTAGCTGAGATCTTGTAAAACATGACTTCCCTGTAAAGGATCTAGGTACTGCTCAATTTAAAAAATGACACCATAAAAAAGAAAAAAAAGTAATGTAGTGATGGAGCAGTATGCTTTATTAGAATCAGGTTAAAAGCTGTTTGTTGCCTAATGGAGTAGAAGTTGCTGAGGTCAACAAGTAGACTGAGATTTGGCATAATATATGCCCACTCGTTATTGTCTAATTATATTCTTTCGACAACACACAACACTTATCGGAGCATTAATTCAAATGAGAGTTTAGGCTATCAAGATGTGTTGATTCGAAATGTAATGGAATGAGACCTGAATAAAGTCTGACTTTCCTGGCTCCAGTGTTTCGTAGGTTGGCTATCCCCATTTATCAGCCCCATCGCTCCATAAGGTTCTTAGCTGCACCAAGTGATTGGTGAACGAGGACAACAACAAAGCAGAATACATTGTATGGATTTATCTCAACGCTATTGTTTAATGGCTGTGTTTAATGTGACCTATCTGGAAAATGAGGACTCTGAATAAAAAGCTATTACTAATAGTGGTGTTGCCTTCCCTTGCATTCTCTAATACACTGTGTACCGCAGGGACCCCGATCATAATTATTTTGGAAAGCAATGTGACATCACAAATGTTTGTGCTATTCCTTTATTTGCCAGTAAAATAAGCTTTTAGAAAACTTATTTAACAATAATGTCACTCAGTGGGAATTCATTACCAGGCTTTCAGATAGCCTGATAAGTTGGATAGTCAAATACTTACCATGGAGTCATAGCCTAATGATACTAGTGGCTTTTCATATTTATGACTGGTTTGAAGATACTTTGGTACAAGATCCTAAAGGACTTCAGAAAAATCATTTTCATAAGACCTCTCATAAGCTTACATGACTGATAAAACCACCTATTTATAAACGGCATTTTAAAGTTAGTACATGTTTATTGTGGCATCTTAAAATAATAAGCCTCTCTTTCTACTTACTAAACAAATGTTTACTGAATTCCTACTCTGTGTTTTCCTTGGGCAATTATGCCTCAGGAGTAAACAGTAAAATCCTAATGGTACCTGAGTCACAGTAGTCTGGTGGGAGAAACAAAGAGGTAAGTTCTACTCTTTATGAACTAGATTTGCTTGTTGGCATTTTCCCTCAGCTAGACCACACATCCCATATCTCTGCCAGTTCACACCCAGTGAGTGGCATCTTCTAAATTACAAGCCAACATAATGTTCTGCCCCTGTTGATTTTTTTCTTTTAATCTTTCTTTTCTTCTGACAATATACATTACATCAAGAAGTGTGCATTGCTTTTCCATATTTAAGATCTTTGTGGTTTAGACTTATTAGAATAGACTAAATGTCCTATCCATTATTTTGCTCATTTATTGGTTAACATGTCTGTTTCTTTTTCAATGAGCACCACTTAGGTGTCAGGTTCCATACAATGGTCCTAAGGTACAAAAAACTAAAATAATTACATTTTACCTTCAGAGTACTTTTTGCTTTTACCTAGGTGGTATATGCTAACACAGAAATTGACCTTATATTGCCTTGAATTATATTGCCTCATAGAAATTGACCTTATATTACCTTTTATAATAAAAAAATATTTCCGTGTTAAGTAGAGCAAAACCACATGGTTATCACGTCATTTATTGCTTTCAAGTGTGTTAATTGACTCACCTGAACCAGTTGACCAGGGCTGAAGGAGTTGGAAGTCATTCAGATGAACAGCTCTACCTGGCTAGGTTGCAATGAGGAGGAAGTCATGGGTGGAACATGTATCACAAGCTTCTGTCATGTCAATGAGCTATTAAAGCCCCTCAGATTAGGGTATTTTTTAAGTAGATATGCCCCAAAGATACAATTATTTGACAATCAGAGAGCAATCATTTGAAGAATATAAAGAGAACAAATTCTTAAGCATCACTATAGCATCAATACAGCACAGAGAAATAGATCATCAAGTTAATGGACCATCTTCAAACTCTTTATTACATGCTTTTGTAGATGGTTGCACATGGTTCACCAAGGAAATATATCATTTTCTGTTCATATTAGAAATTAATAATGCTGGATAATCCACTGTCCATTAGGATTTATAAAAGAGTGCAACTTCTTTCCCTGTTCTCCCTTTTTAATAATTCAGAAAAAGTTGCCAAACAATAACTTAGTTTCTGAAGCTACTTTAAGTGTTAATGAGTATCTTACATACCAATACTGATTAGAGAGGGAATATTTTGTGTTTTTTTGTTTTTTTTACAAATTTTGTATCAGACAGACTGACTTCACCCATTAGATATGTTCTATTTTTTATCTTACAAATGAAGCATTTCACTTTGAGAGGAACAATTTATAAATGATCTATAGCATTCTAATTAACTAAATTTTGATTATTCTTTATATTTCAAAACCTATTTTCCTGAAGGTACAATATTCAATCAAATTATCTCATAATATTTTTCAAAGATTGTTTTAAAACAGAAAAAATATTGGAAGTGTTCTTTGTTACTGTTCAGCATACACAGTTTATCATGATATTTTGTATAAAATATTGGTCAGTACTATTTATATGAAAATTGTGCTTATTTCCCTAAGGGTTTGTAGCATCAGGCAGGTCAAATAATAGTTACACAAGCCTAGTTAATATTGATAAACTCTATTTGTAGAGAATTTTCCAGTTCCCAGAGAATTTTCACAAATTTAGAAGGCATTACAAAATTAGAAATTCTGAAAAACAAGGAGGTAAATAAACTTAACCAAAGGCATTGAGCTTGGAAGTCTTAAGACCACACTTGAACTTACTGAGCAGTTCCTCTATTTGCAGCAGTTTTTGTGGATTCCAAAATCTTGCCCTATTTAACATCTAGCCTTTCTAGTATCTTAAATTTATCATACTAAAACATTGAATTATGCCAGTAATAGGCCTTTCACTTTAAGTTGACAGTCACATCATATAACCTAGATAGTCTCTATGTTAATAGTTCACAACAACATTAAATAATTTCAAAATAGAGAATAGGGATTCTACTCTACAAGAAAAAGAAAAGACATCACAAGAATTGAGCCTCTCTTAAGATTGCCTTCAATCCTTTACTGTCATTTATAAAATTGTTTCACAGCATTGATGGTATGGTTTCCAAAGTATTCTGAAACGTTGTGGAAGATTTGCTTTTTCATGAACTTAACATATTCTCACGGAAGATATTCATAGATTTTATTTAATTCCTTTACATCATAAGGTTATGCATATGCTGAATTAATAAGATTATTAATTGACTTCTTAGAAATAATCACATAAACTAATAATATTGAAAGGACATTTAAATATTGCATTCATACATATGGATCCATATGCACATATGGAGGCATAAGAGTCAAGTTATTTCAAAAGTCAGTATCACAAAATAAGATAATTTAAGTAGTAGCAATATGAACACACTTTTTTATTTATGACTTTCCTCATCCATATTTGATAAAATATTATATCATTGCTGTTTTCAGTAATCTGTTGAAAAAGAGAGATTACTATAGCTATCCAAGTCATTTTCAGTCTGGTTAATCAAAAGTGAAGTGTTCTGATTCTTTCTGAGTTTTGCTTATTCATTCATTTTTAAATATCTCTCTTTGCAATTTGCAGAAAATCAGCCTTATTCTCAAGAGGTCCAGAAATAAATTTTAATGAAATTTTAACACTAACTGTTTTATGTTTTAAAAATTTTAATTCAGATAGATGGGATATGGTATTCATTCCTTCACTTTATTGATCAGCTGAATATCTTAATATTATTTCTTTGCCATCATATTTTGATATTCCGTTCCGTTCAGTCGCTCAGTCGTGTCTGACTCTTTGCGACCCGTGGACTGTAGCCTACCAGGCTTCTCCGTCCATGAGATTCTCCAGGCAAGAATACTGGAGTGGGTTACCATTTCCTTCTCCAGGGGATCTTCCCGACCCAGGGATCGAACCCGGGTCTCCCGCATTGGAGGCAGACGCTTTAACCTCTAAGCCACCAGGGAAGCCCTATTTTGATATTATCCCTCCTTATTTTTGCAGTTGAAATATGTTTTCACTATGATAATTTGCTTTGATGTAATATTTTTGAATTTGTATTCTATTCTATTAAAAATCAGGTTTATTTATATAGATATCTTTATAGCATTAATTTTTATAGCATTATCTGCTGTCTTGCATATAATCAGTCTCTTATTTTCATCTTAATTTCATAATTTTCTATCAATATCAAGTATTATATAGTCTTTCTCATCTGTTTATTTTTTCATTATGGATGTTCATATAAATATATTTCTATATGTCTCCTTATTCATGGATCAATTATGGAGGTAGTGATGTGCAATCCAACAGCAAGTAGAAAATGTTCAAATTGCTTTTATTCACCTATAGGAAACAACTATTTTTTAGATGTAGCCTACATAGAGTGTTAAAATTGACAAAATGCTTAATAAAATATAACAGAGGTATAAAGAGTGGTAAATAAACTAATATACAGGGTTTTTAGTTAAAATCTTTATGCAAGAGTGCCTCACTACTTCATTGAAAATTTGAAAAAGTGATAGAAATTAAATCATCTTACTCTATTATTACTAGTGCCTACATGTTAAGAAATTCTCATTTTGAAAACTCATCATGTGAAATGTTTGGCTTTTCCTGAAGATAAGAAAAGACCCTTCCTTCTGAGATATGCTTATGATTTCTCAGTCTGCCTTTTCCCCTCAAACACCTCTAAAATTCAACTATTATACTTATTTAATCATTTCTCTCATTTTGGATAACTACTAAAATTTAATCTGTGTTCATAATCCAAAGAAGAAAAAGAAATAAATGAATGGGTCAAAAGTGACTTCTCTGGTGATTTTCCTTCCCGAGAATGTGACATTTCACTTCAATTCAATATTAATTTATGGAGCATGTATTGTGTTTTTTAATACAATAGAGCATACAGATATTAACAAAATTCAGGTTCTGTCTTCATAGAATTTAAAATACACTGGAAAAGGAAGTTATTTACACAAATGCAGTTTGTAGTTGGTACCATGAAAGAAGTACAAGTTGCAGTGGGTAAAAAAAGAGACAGAGTACTTTCAGCTTAGGAGATGAGAGGTGGGGAGGGAAGGCAGCATTTGAACTGAGCATTTAAGGTGGGACAGGGTTTCGGCAGCAGAGACATACAGAAAACGCATTCTGGAAGCAGAGAGAGGCAGTGTGTGCATAACATTTAAATAAAGTCAGAATATTCTCTAAATAGAAAGCTAGAAAGATTTGGGAAGATGGGTTAGGTCAAGATGGGGATTGTACTGATGCTGATATATCACATGAATTTCTCTTCCAGGGAAAAGAAACTCGAGGATACCTGAATTAGGCTCACTAACTAGGAGAGCTCTGTGAAAGTCTTGCCAAGCTGAATGTGAATTCAGGAAAATAACACTAAGACAGCTTGCTGCTGCCTGGTGATCCATTCTTTATAAGATGCTGCCTAATAGCACCTTGTTCTTGGGTCAGGTCCAACTACCTAAAGGCAATGCCAACTTTGCTGAATCTTGCAATTCTCATCTTCAGGCTCTCAGCAGAGTATTTATGTGTATGTTTCCAGCTTCCCAGAAATAAGTCTTTCTTTGAAATTGTAATCATGTTTGAAGCTTTAGGAGGCAGAGAGAAGAGAAAGATAAAGACCAAGAGCATAGATGATTTTCATCTCATGGAAAATTGACTTGTTAACATTCCCAGATTTTCCAGTCTGGTACCTGGTGAGTACTGTTTGAAAGAATAATTCCATGTCTTTTTTTTTTTAATCTATGTCCATTGACCCAGGGTCTTCCTGGCTGATATAGGCATATTATCTTAATTTTTCCATAATATTCCATGCATATCAGAGAGGAACTTTTAATTGTTGATTATTTAGACACTGACATAAGAAATAATGGTTTTCCCTCATAGCTCAGTTGGTAAAGATTCTGCCTGCAATGCAGACCAGGGTTCGAATCCTGGGTTGGGAAGATCCCCTGGAGAAGGAAATGGCAACCCACTCCAGTATTCTCACCTGGAGAATACCATAGAAAGAGGAAACTGGCGGGCTACAGTCTATGGAGCTGCAAAAGGTGGACATGACTTAGCAACTAAACCACCACCACCACCATAAGAAATAATGCCTTAGTTTACTGGTTCCCAACTGGGGTCAGTTGTGCCCTCCCAGTAGTATTTCACAGAGAGCTGGACAATAAAAAGGCCAAGTGCCAAAGAATTGATGCCTTCGAACTGTGGTGTTGGAGAAGGCTCTTGAGAGTTCCTTGGACCGCAAGGAGATCAAATCAGTCAATTCTAAAAGAAATCAACCCTGAATATTCATTGGAAGGACTGATGCTGAAGCTGAAGCTCCAATATTTTGGCCACCTGATGTGAAGAGCCAACTCATTTGAAAAGACCCTGGTGCTGGGAAAAACTGAGGGCAGAAGGATAAGAGGGTGACAGAGGATGAGATGGTTGGGTGGTATCAGCGACTTGATAAATATGAGTTTGAGCAAGCTCTGGGAGACAGTGAAGGACAGAGAAACCTGGCATGCTGCAGCCTATGGTGTCACAAAGAGTCGGTCACGACTGAGCAACTGAACAACAACAATTTCCCCCTGCAAACTCCCCTTGTGTCCCAAATGCCACATAACATTGAGCAGAGTTCTATGTGCTATACAGTAGGTCCTTGTTGGTTATCCATCTTAAATACAGTAATGTATACATGTCCACCCCAAACTGAGAGACTGAACAACATATAGAGGAAACTTGGATTTTTAAGAAGTGGGAGAATTGGGTTGCTACTGGCATCTAGTAGCTACTAAATATCCTGCAGGGATTTCCCTAGTGATTCAGCAGTTAAGAATCTACCTGCCAATGCAGGAGACATGGATTTGATCCCTGGTCTGGAAAATAAAATCCCACTTACCACCTGTCAACTTAGCCCATGCATCGCAACTACTGAGCCCATGTGTAGCAACTACTGAAGCCCGAGTTCCCTAGAGCCTGCACTGCACAACAAGAGAAGCCGTCACAATGAGAAGCCTGCTAACCACAGCTGAAGAGTATCCCCCACTCGACACAACTAGAGATCACCCTCCAGCAGCAAGGAAGACCCACAGCAACCAAAAATAAATAAACAGAAGTTTATAAAGAAGAAAACATCCTGCAGCACACAATAGAGTGTTCCCCTCCACCTCACAAAAAAAATGTCACTAATGTCTGAGTTGAGATATCCTGCCTTAGAAAGGATGTGTTTAGGAAAAGAGGAGTGGAAAATATTAGGTTTAGGGAAACAATCATTGACTATTAAATGAATTGATATGTTTTCTTCCTGAGTTTTGAGAAGAGTTCTGGAAATTCTCCTAATTACTTAACATAAGGACTTATTTAAAATTTCTTACAGATATATTCTTCTCTGGAGATTGGCAGGCCGGTGTGTCTTGTAATCATGAGTATAATCTCAGGCTCTGCTAAGTACTGAGTCACTCCAAGATGGTGGAGTAGAAGGACATGCGCTTATCCCCTCCTGTGAGAATACCAAAATTGTAACTAGCTGCTGAACAACCACCTACAGGACAATGTTGGAACCCACTAAGAAAAGATACCCCACGGCCAAGGGCAAAGGAGAAACCACCACAGGATGGTAGGAAGGGCACCATCACGTTTAAAATCAGTTGGATGGCATCACTGACTCAATGGATGTGAGACTGAGCAAACTCTGGGAAATAGTGAAGGGCAGCAAAGCCTGGTGTCCTGCAGTCCATGGGGTCACAAAGATTCAGACATGACTGAACAACAGCAAATCAGTATCAGTAACTCACTGGAAGAATCTCCACGGAAAGGCGTTGCTTGGAATGGCTCTTTCCTCCTCCTGAAGCAGTCAAAGCTGATTCCCTAAGAAGGGCAGGTAAAATGAAATTCCCCAGGTGAAAAAGGACGGAAGAATCTGCCTCTGGGACTATCGCAATCATCTCGTCTACTGCTGCCTTAGAGGTCAAATGACATGATTTATTTATGCTCCAAACTCAAGTCGCTTGTCCTTAATGTGTATGTGGAATCTGTCACTCCCATGACACTGGGAGTTTGTGGGGCCAGGTATTAGAAAAAGTGATGGTGGTGGGAGATGTCAGATCAAGAAATGGCAATGGTTAAACAGAAGTTGGGGATCGTAAATATGTCCGGATGCTATAGGATGAATGCTTCTATTGATTTCTTGGGCATCTTCCGATCTGACTTTAATTCTTTCAAAGTAATGTGTGGAATGCCAAAAATGTCAGATTGACTTTCTAAATGAGGTGAGGGGAAGGTGAGTGCAAATGGTTTCTTAAAAGTTTTATTTCTTTTGACACATATTCTGTTTTACCCATCTGTAAAGCAGGGTGGGCGGTTCCAATGCACATTTTATGAATTTGAACTTCAAATGACTCTGGTTTAAAAATAATAATGGTAATGTATTAAAAGGGTGACAGGAACTCCAGTGGCAAAGTTGAGAGTCTGCACATTGACAGGCTAATTAATACAAATAGTAGTTATCACAGCCAATCCACATTTGAGATTTTATTTGTTACAACTCAGCTAAATATGCATTAAGTGAGTTAAAAGTAAAGTTAACATAAGGCTATGGTTTTTCCTGTGGTCATGTATGGATGTGAGAGTTGGACTGTGAAGAAAGCTGATCGCCGAAGAATTGATGCTTTTGGACTGTGGTGTTGGAGAAGACTCTTAAGAGTCCCTTGGACTGCAAGGAGATCCAACCAGTCCATTCTAGAGGAAATCAATCCTGGGTGTTCATTGGAAGGACTTATGCTAAAGCTGAAACTCCAATACTTTGGCCACCTCATGCGATGAGTTGACTCCCTGGAAAAGATTCTGATGCTGGGAGCGATTGGGGATAGGAGGAGACAGGGACGACCGAGACTGAGATGGCTGGATGGCATCACCGACTCAATGGACATGAGTTTGAGTGTACTCCGGGAGTTGGTGATGGACAGGGAGGCCTGGTGTGCTGTGGTTCATGGGGTCGCTAAGAGTCGGACATGACTGAGCGACTGAAATGAACTGAACTGAACTGAACATACACTGTAGTGAAGGCTGGTGTTACCAACAGGGCAGGAAAACATTGTGAAAGGGAAAACCATAGTCTGAACCTATGAGGTATTCTTTCCAGAGAGACTCAGTCACCCTCCAGCACATGCACAAACTTGCTGGGTTTTATTTATACTGGAATCTTTCTATATTGAAAAGCAATATAATTGCTGAAATACCACTACTGTTCAAGGTAATCTACTTCCTAACGGTTTATTTTCATGGTGAAATTTGCATTTTATTTCACAGAAAATATTGTGACTCCTCCTGCCCTCAGTTCAGTTCAGTCGCTCAGTCCTGTCAGACTCTTTGCGATCCCCTGGACTGCAGCACGCCAGGCCTCCCTGACCATCACCAACTCCCAGAGTTTACCCAAACTCATGTCCATCAAGTTGGTGATGCCATCCAACTATCTCATCCTCTGTCGTTCCCTTCTCCTCCTGCCTTCAATCTTTCCCAGCTTCAGGGTCTTTTCAAATGAGTCAGTTCTTTGAATCAGGTGGCCAAAGTGTTGGAGTTTCAGCTTCCGTATCAGTCCTTCCAATGAATATTGAGGACTGATTTCCTATAGGATGGACTGGTTGGATCTCCTTGCTGTCCAAGGGATTCTCAAGAGTTTTCTCCAACACCACAGTTCAAAAGCATCAATTCTTCGGCCCTCAACTTTCTTATAGTCCAATTCTTACATCCATATAGACAGACTCTCACATGCCACCTGCCCTATTTTAGATGAAACAACAAAGCAAAGAGAAAAATGGAAACAGTTAAAGAAGAGAATGAATATAAGAACCTTCTTACCCATTCATCCCCTCTTGGCAATACTGAACCTGGAGTCTGGAGAGAGCATGAATAACCCTGGTTCTTTCTACCCTCATGCCTAGTGCACTGACTTTATTTTTCAATCTTCTCTTTCTTCTTCTTTAGAGTGCTTGCAGTTCAATAAAGGTAATTTCCTCAGGTGATGTTGAGTCCTACAAAGTTCATTGTGAGGGTATGTTCATTTTAGGAAATGTAAAAGACAAGTGAGACATAGAATGTCTTGCCAAGTTTCAACATCACTCCTGCTTGTCTGACTATTATTGGTCTCAGACAGATGAGGGTGCTAATTGTAGATCACAGCTTAATGTAACAAAGCACTGCTTTCTGACCTCCTGTGATCAAGAGCATGACACTTGGTGCAGTATACTTTCCCTTGTCATTGAAGCACATGCATCATTATGTATGTGCATTTTCCTTGGGGGCTTCAAGGTTCAAATCATAGGGTGACAACTGCCATTTTAAAGGTGACTCATTACAGTCATTTAGAGAGTCCCCTAACAGATGGGTAGGACTTATTTCTCAGGGAACTCTGGCAGGTTACAATTCTCAACAGTTTTTAATCATTTCAATAAACTTATACACATCTGTCAATTACCCTATTTGGTAAAGTTAATAATGCAACAATCTGACAGTAACAAAGTGGTAGATTTTTTAAAAAAAACTATTACATAATATTTTTACATAAACAAAAATATAGGTCAAATAAATGCAGAGGTTTATTTTTTATTCATAAGAAAAGACTCCTTTTATTTTAATAATAAAGTTCATATTTAAGTTATTATTCCGAAGAATTCTTAGATGCCTCATATAAATAGCATCAGGGACCAAACTATAAATATATAAAGAAAACAATTTTAAGCATAATTAAGCAAAGTTGTTTTTCTCTTTGAAAGCTTTGATCATTATACAAAGTTTCCCAAATGGATGAAAATGGAAGTATTTCCATTTGCAAAGTTACAGCAAGGAAGTATATAGTAGTTAAAAGTCATAGACTCTTACCCCAGAGACATAACTCTTATCTACCACTCTCTAGTGATGTGACCTTATATCATGAGTGGGCAAACTATAGCTGTTGGGTCAAATCCAACCCCCAGCTTATTTTTGTAAATAAATATTCATTGGAAACCAGCCACGCTTATTTATGTATTGTCTATCTGGTTCTCTAGTACAACAGCAGAGTTGAATAGTTGTGACAAAACTGTATGTCCCACAAAGTATAAAAAAAAAAAAGTTGTCTGGCCTTTTACAGAGGAAATTTACATTGTAAATTTACATGAACTACTACACATGTATGCTAAGTTGCTACAGTCATGCCCAGCTCTGTGTGACCCTATGGATTGTAAGCTGCCAGGCTCCTCTGTCAAGGGATTGTCCAGGCAAGAATACTGGAGTGGGTTGCCATGCCCACCTCTAGGGGATCTTTCCAATCCAGGGACTGAACTCGCATCTCTTAGCCTCCTTCATTGGCAGATGAGTTCTTTACCATTTGCACCACCTGGGGAACCCGAACAGGGACGCTATGGCTGCATGGACTGGAAATCCAACCCAGGCCTTATGTCACTTCTGGCAGGCATGAATTCTACCACCAAACCACCCACACACCATAACTACTAGATTCTTCAGTTTTTTCATCTGTAAAATGTAAGAGTAACTAACTTCTAAAGTAATTGTAAGGAATAAATGAGGTAAAACATAAAGTGCTTAGAAGCATTTTGAACACATAGAAAACTCTCAATGAACGCTATCGATTATATCAAACAGACTAATCTTAGTAATTCAAATATAGCCGTACATAATCACAATACATCATTGCAAAATCTTGTTGAAGGTCTTAGATTATTCTAAACAAAGCAAAAAAAAAAAAAAAACAACAATAATAATGAAATAGCCCGAAGTTCACTGTGTCTATTATCATTTCCCAGTCATCCCCAAACACTATTCTTTGCACGTTAGTACTCCAGTGTTCTTGCCTGGAGAATCCCAGGGACAGGGGAGCCTGGTGGGCTGCCATCTATGGGGTCGCACAGAGTCGGACACGACTGAAGCGACTTAGCAGCAGCAGCAGCAGCAGCTAATAAGTCATTTAAGCACTTGCCACTATTTTACCAGAATCTGGGATACCTTTGTTTGCCACTAGCTGCGGAAGTATGCAGTCCATGGTCAAATGCTTCTCAGTAAAGTTAAATAAGTGGCAGCTGGCCCCATACAGCTCTGTTATAATGAAAACATGAGGTGGCTGCCATTACACAGTCCTGCACTAATGAGAACAGTGGGAGGCTAGCACTACAATGGTCTAATGGAAACAGGAAATGGCTGGCATTAAATTGGTATAATAAAAACAGGAGGTGGCTAGCATTATGCTGGTGGAACAAATAAATTAAGATATGTCAAGCCTTCCCAATTTCATCTCTCTTATATATGACCATCATACCCAAAATTTAGACGAGATCCATTCAAAGTCAACCAGTGTTGGATGAAAACAAGGTTTTTTTTCCCACTGCGCTTCAAAAGTTTGTCCTATTTCAACTTGTGTTTCCTCTTAGGCCAAAGAAAGCAGGCTGTAAAATAACAATATAATTTACACTAAACTCTTTTTCCCTTTAATTTCAAAACCAAAAACAAACAAACAAAAAACCACAAGGTAACATTATTTCTGACTCCAGACGAAGCTTGTCTGCAATGAGTTAACAGTTTCAAAAACAGTTTCTACTTTGGTCCTTGCCTTTTCCTCTCCTTTCTCTGTGAAGTATTCAATGGTGACTAAATGCTCAGAGTGGCATAAAACAAAACAGAAAAGAAATAAAATGCTACAGAGAACAAAATTAAGCACAAAATCAATTAACTAACAGACTTGTTTTCTCTGAACAAAAGGGAAAGATTTCTCATATATTGTTTCGTTTTCAAACTTATTAGCATAGGTGGAAGACTTGTGTATACCTCTCAAGACAATATATTTACAAGAATATTATGTTTTATTGTAAATCACAGAGCAAGCTGTATATGACTAACCCTGATCTTTTTAATCTGGAGGAAAACAGAGAAAGTTGGCACAGTTCAAAGTCATACATTAAGACAGTACATTAATCCTATCACTCAATAAGTCCAACCCCCATTAAAAAAAAATGCAATTGGAACTATTTTTTTACATTAAAATTTGTATTTATTTATTCATTCATTCATTTATTTACAAATGATGTCAAAAAAGAACAATGCCAAACCTACTCCCATGAAAAGGGTCATGTTTCTAAAGGCTCACATACACTGATGGTTTCCCAATGTGGGGAACAGACAGGAACATTTTGGTGAGGTCATCAGGTGACAAAACAGCAGTATGATTCCAACAAAGTGAAAATACTGATAATCAAATAAAACCATTTTTAATTCAGTTTTAGACATTAATATTTAATTTATTTCACTCCGAAAATTTTATTAGTCTTCTCTAAGACCACGACTGAGTGACTGAACTGAACTGAACTGAAGACTACTACTGAATTATCTAATGAACAAATGCACGTTCACAAATACATTTCTATCCAATATATACTAAAGAAGCATATAAATAGAAGGAAAAATTATCTTATGCTATTACTATCATATTTTTACATTTGTGTAAGACTAAATCATTCTTCTTGGATGTGCTTTTCTAAGAAATGATCAAAATTGATTAAATTTTAAGTAAGGAATCATGGACAAAAAGTCAATTAAAATTCCTTATTGATTTTTTTCAAAGAGGTGGAGTTTATTAATCAAAAATAAGTGATTTCTCTTACATGTTTAAAGCCAGTATTAAATCTATGATGCACTGAACGCTAATGCATGCGTTGCATAAAATCTGTTTTTGGGCTTGCATGGGATTCACAGACATGGCTTAATCGAGACACAAAGTGATGTGTGCCATGCATTCAAAATTAGCATCTGGCTGAGGGCCACTCAATTTGGCATCCTAAGAACTGATTTTATCCTCTGCCAAGTTTCTGCAGGGACTAGACTCACTGAATTCTGAATCACAGCCTGTAATTTCCCCTTCAACAGACTCTCTTTGAATTGAGGGACCAGAGAAACTTGCAAGTGAACATAAAAATTAAATGTGAAATATAGAACTCTCCAAAGAAGAATATTCTTGATACAAGATGCATATAAAACATGAAATGTTTCCAATGAATCACTTTCAATGTGGACCACTTACTAGCCAGCTCACTCTCCATTCAATTTGTTTCTTACACAGATAGAGAACACACTATAGACTGCCCATTCTGCCAGACTCCAAAGAAACACTTGAGAGCTTATGAAATTTGCATATTATCAATTCACTTGACAGGTCTCATCATACTGTAGGCAATATTTTTTAATAGCCAACTTTGTGGAAGAAATGGCATTTTGCCCTAATATCAAACTAACCAATTCTGTCATGGTTGGCATCTTTATTACATTATAAATATATCTGTCAATACCAGCTGGTGTAATTGAGTCCTGTTTTGTAAAACAGATAGCTGTTAAAACTATGGATCTTTTATCAAAGTCAAGTCAACAGGCAGAAAAGATTATTGTTTAACGGAATTTTAGAAATATATAAATATCATTATTGCAAGTATTTCTGATTCAAAATAATGAATCGACCTTTCCTCAGGTTATGTTCAGAATCATTTATAATTGTGTCCCACTGAAAGTACTGCATTAAGCGTTTGATTATAGTGATCTTAGCTTTGTGCAGCATAGGCAAGGAATGAAACCAAACACCTGGAAATTACAAGGGGATCGCAAACGCCTGAGGAGGCAACTGTGAGAAGAACTTGAAAAGACATGCTTAGAACAAAAAAGATAATTTATTAGAAGCAAAAAGTTGTCCTTTATTTTGAATTCTTAAAAAAAAAAATAGCTCCAAAGATAAGGCTTAATGTTTTCTTGGAGATCAATAAAATTCTTTTTAAATAAGTAGAAAAGATGCCAAAGGAGAGAAAATTCAAAGAAAAAAATTTGTAAGTGTTTAGCCTTCTTTTCTTGCAAAGCTCATCAAAACAGCTTTTATTGCCTTTATAAAATAATGACATAGGATTAAGTTAAATTTATATAAACAAAGTTGGCATTTTTTTTAAAAATCAGTATTTAATCTGGATAAAGCAACTTAATTTCTGATTGCCCCCAAATCCTAAACCTAACACCTGTTTCATTGTGTTTTTTCATAAGAAAGTAAAATATTCTTATAATCTTATCCAGAAAGAACAAAATTCCCATGAGAAATTTCTTGTATTTTTAGCATATCTGACCTTTTAGGATTCCACAGGAAGACATCATGATAATAATCCACATAGGAACAATTTTTATGTGACTCATTTTAAATAAAAATGAAAAGTTAAATGAAAGATTCTTTAAGTCAAATTGAAAATGTAATCTAACAACGTGCTTTCAATAGTATTTTACAAAAGTAGATCAAGTAGATCAAAAAATAACATTCTGAAAATTTAAAATGTAATTTGTGCTTGAGACACACATGTTTTTAGTAATACTTCTATTCAATAAAAGTATTCATTTTAATTTCTCTAAAGACTGAACTGTCCTTAAAAAATAAATGTTTCAGTGTAGATGTGCCTACAAGGCCAGTTCAAGATTGAAAAAAAAAAAAAATGAACACCTAAGAATACTAATAGTCCCAGAAATATTCCTCTTTAATTCTTACAATGCTCTCATCTCTGCCAACCGGAAAATATTTAGGCATTGCTGAACACTGGAGAAGGGAAGAAGGGCAGGGGTCTCAAAATCAAATCAGGTCTCCCACCTTACTTGACACAAAAGGACCCTGCATGTTATTGTACTTTTAAATATCCACAATAAACTCAAACAAACAATTTTCACAACCTATGAGTCATGTACTACAAAACCCATATACTATCTATTATTAAACAATACATTTTTATGTGTTTTCCTCTATTTCATTTCAGTATCTTGGCTTAGATTTTTCTCAAGAAACTATGCCTATTCAACTGTCATTACTGTTTCATTTCAGAGATCTCAATAAATAGCTAAATTTGATGCACAGTTCATAACTTAATATTAAGTATTTGAGAACTTAATGAATCTAAGTGTGGAAGATCAGTTGTGGGTATAGATAGTACCTGGATCTCCGTGTGAGTAATCTGTGCCCATGTTCAGAACATCAGTAAAGCAGTGTTATAAAATTAGAAGTAAGCTTCAAAGTGATTGTCATATTTGATGTTTTTAAAGAATCAAATTGATAATGGGTAGAATTAAATAAATACTGGATTTCACAAATGTTTTATTTTCATAAAATTTTTATTTTGAATCACATATGGATTGCAATATTTAATTCTATATGTGGGGCTTCCCAGGTAGTAGAGAATCAGCCTGCCAATGTCACAGACAAAGGATTGATCCCTGGGTCGGGAAGATCCCCTGGAATTGGAAAAGACAATCCTTGCCAGTATTCTTGCCTGGAAAACCCCATAGATGAAAAAGCCTAGCAGACTACCATCCATGGGGTCCCATAGAGTCAGACATGACAATTCCATGTAATATCTATTTCTATTTATCTATCTATCTGTGTCCTGTTAGTTCTGTTTCTCTAGAGAATCCCCATTAATACAAGCGGTATAACATGATATTGTCAGGATTTTGAGTCAATTTGCTTCGTGGTCAGTTTGGTTAGGATAGTAAAAGACTATGTTGAGAAATAATATACCTGAATTAATTTCATATCCAAGTCATGTATAAGTTGATTCTCCCAAACATCTTCATCAAAAGTGTTGCTGCATGAAGGAACTATCTCGCTGTTCTCAAGGTTAAGTCTATACAGTGAATGAAGGGATGGAGAAATGGATGAAAAGAATGGACTTCTAGGACATGAAAGCAATGCATGCAAAACCTGGATGCCCAAAAGGTTTCAACTTGTTTAGGAAAATATATTAATAGGAAATTTTATACTAGAATGATTATTGCTGTCAAAGTAACAGCCTGTAGAATGATTTCTTGGTAAGGTTGGTATAGACCAAGGTTTCTCAATATCTCCTTGGAGCACTGCTACTTTCTTAAAAGAAAACATATCTACAAGTTCTCAGTTTAGTAACAGATTATTTGTATTGTTATGTAAGTTGACTGGGTACAAAATAAGCTAAATGTGAATTCCATACATTGCTATTTTTTTAACTGAAAAAAAGAAAGTACAAATTATATACAAACAGGAATACAAATTTAATAAAACTCAAAAAAACCACAATTAATGTAAGATAGTAGGATATTACTGTATCTGTGACATTAAACTGCCACTAGAAACGTAAGCATGATCATGGCACACCACTTTGTTTAGGGATGACTGCAGTTGGTTACAAGTTTGATATTGTTAATTGCCTGTGAATCTTGTAATGACAGAAATCTCCTACCACATATTTCTTTTTGACCTATTGTAAAACTTTCATTAGTATGCATATGTTGATATCTTCTGAATGAATGCTTTATTTACATATTAATTATGTCTCTATTCTTTTCTCTTTAGCCTACTGCAGTAAATAAGTGTTGATAGATCTTAGTAACTAAAAGTTTCTATGATCTTTAAAATGAACATTTATACTTTGAAAACTGAGATAAAAAATATTGTGACACTCAAGGATGTGTCTCTGTATTCCAGAGAACATATTGACCCCGGTTGAGAGAAACTATTACAGAAAGATATTTTATGGTGATCATGTATTAACCTGGGTTTATTTTATTTTTTTCCAAAATATTTTTGTTCTACTTGTCCTATTCTCCATGTTTTTTCTCCAGAATGCAAGCATTAGGGAGGTGGGAGGGGGGTTCATGAGGGGGAACACATGTACACCCGGGGCAGATTCGTGTCAATGTATGGCAAAACCAACCAATATATTAATGTAAAGTAATTTGCCTACAAAAAAAAAAAGAACGCAAGCATTAAATGCAAGCATTCTGTGAGATGCATCAGAATGTACCATAGAAATATAGACACATATGGTTCGGCTTTAGCAATTGCATTTGATTGTATGGCTGTAAATAAGAGTGTCTGCCTTCATCTACAACTGAGTTGAAAAAAAGCAAATCAGTGTCATCCAGCAAACCTTCACAACATGAGATCATGGTTAGGTGGAGTGATAATCTTCCAGACGAAGAAAGGTCAATGAGATAAGACACTGCTTAACAAGTCTTTAAATTTCTCCACTTTGGCAAGGTGCCTAACAAAGAAGCAAGAAGTGGCATTGAAGTGTCTCATTCTCACCTTGGCGAACCCTTAAAATGCAATTTACTATTGCTCTCAATTACGGTATATTCCACAAGTGTTGACTATTTTTGACTTACAGCAACCTCACAGTCAAATGATGATGAATGAATATAATGAAGTGTTCCATTTTAACAGAGATTTAGTGCTAAAGCAAAAAAAGACATTTTAGACTAATCTGAATGACTCCTACTTGAAGCTTTAATAAACTGACAAAACAATCTGCTAAAAGCTAGAGTGAAAGAGTTTTTCCACGAAGACAGATATTTTTTCCAAGGAAATAAGTAATTTCCTTCAAAAGGAAGTGATAATCTGGTATGTTTTCCCAGTGTGCTATTTGTATTAATTATCTAGATTCTAGAAGGTCTTACTTCATATTGCTAAGATACTTGGTGACTAGCAATGAATTCAAATATGTCAGTTTAGCAAGAATTGCTCAATTACACTTTAATGGAAAGAACTTTTTCTTGTTATGTCTTATGCACCACATATTTCTCATAATAAACGTGTATGTGTATATATTGGCAGTTTAAGGTCTACATGGTGGTTAAAAGCAAAACAACAAAACAAAGCAAAAACTGAGAAACATTGGCAGGGAAAATGATACATATGGATGTGGGTGGCAGTGTTTGAACAACAGATCTGGTTGTCCCTAAGGGAACATTTTAGGAAAAAAAAAAATTATATCAAAGTAGTGCATTGTGTTACACTTAGTGAAACTTTCTACCAAATATTTGTATGTTATCAAAATTATAACCTTTGCTTGGCTTGGTTCTCTTGAATCTCATTTGTGAGAGAATTTTGGGATAATGCCGTGTTCTCTCTTCACCCTATGCATTTAAAATTTTGTCTTTCTTGGATAGATTAGTTTGAAAAGATTGAGTTGCATTACTTATGTACATTGCACAACATGAATATCTATATACATTTCTTTCACCATGTGCAAAACTTGGGCTAGAAGCAAACAAGGAGAACAACTTATTTTAATTTCATTTTGTGAGAAGTTTTACAAAGCTCACTTCTTTTTCTTTATTCTCATTCAAAAGTTTCTCTACTTCAAATTTGAGATATCTTTAATTAGCTGCTGCTGCTAAGTCACTTCAGTCGTGTCCGACTCTGTGCGACCCCATAGACGGCAGCCAGCCAGGCTCCCCTGTCCCTGGGATTCTCCAGGCAAGAACACTGGAGTGGGTTGCCATTTCCTTCTCCAATGCGTGAAAGTGAAAAATGAAAGTGAAGTCGCTCAGTCGTGTCTGACTCTTTGCGACCCCATGGACTGCAGCCTGCCAGGCTCCTCCGTCCATGGGATTTTCCAGGCAAGAGTACTGGAGTGGGTTGCCATTGACTTCTCCATCTTTAATTAGAGATCACTTATTAAGAGCACAGGCTTTGAAATCAGAAATAAATATATGCAAATCAAGTTCAAACTCATGTAATCTGGGTGAATTTGGGTAATTTATAAATTATCTGAATTACATTTTCTCAATTGTAGGATTACACCTAATTCATTAGGTTATTGTGAAGATAAGAATGATAGTGTTTATGATATGAGATAAAAATTCTAGTTCCTGTGTACAATAAAAGATTACTAGTGCAAGAGGGTCTTAGATACATCAGTGAATGTGGGAGTATTAAGGAAGGTGGCAAGAGATACATACTCTCCCAATTAATTTGATATATTTTATCTATTTAATATTAAAAATAAATGCTTTGTTACATATTTTTATTACTATCCCTCTTTTAATGCATAAGAAAACAGAAGTCTGACATAACCCACACAGGATTTTAACCAAGTTTTGAAAGGTGTGCCTTTTGAACAACATGCTTCATCTGGGTAAATTGCACCCACCCAAAGGGCTGGAGAATACCTATATTTTGAAGGCATACTTCATTTTATTGTGTTTTGCTTCATTGTACTTAGAAAATATTGTGGAGTGTTTCCCCTTTTTGTTTCATTTTCATTAATTTTTTGGGGGAATATTTGTTTTACTGGAGAAGTAAAACACTCCAGTATTCTTGTCTGGAGAATCCCACAGACAGAGGAGCCAGGAGGGCTATAGTCCATGGGGTCACAAAGAGTTGGACATGACTGAGTAACTAACCACCAGCAGCATAGTTACTTTACAAGGTTGTGTTAGTTTCTACTGTACAGTAAAATGAATCAGCTATATATATATATATATATATCTCCCTTCCCTTCTGGACTTCCTTCCCATTAGGTCACCATAGTGCATTATGTAAAGTTCCACATAGATAACTAATGACGACATGCTATTGTGGCTTTTTTTTTTTTAATAAATTCAAGTTTTGTTTTAATCTTGCATCAAACAAGTCCATATAAGTGTCATTTTTCTAACAGTATTTGCACACTTTCTGTGTCTCAGTGTCATATTTGATAATTCTCACAAATTTTTCAAACCCTCCACCAGCAAAAGTACTGACTTGCTAAAGACTCAGATGATGATTAGTATATTTTACAAATAAAATATTTTTTAATTAAAGCATGGATATTTTTAAAAACATAATGCTATTGCCCTCTTAATAGACTACAACACAGTATAAATATACCTTTTTCATGTACTGGGTAACTAAAAAGTTTCTTTGACTTGCTTATTGGGATATTCACTTTATTGAGGTGTTCTAAAACTGTTCATGTGAAATGCCAGGTTGGATGAAGCACAAGCTGGAATCAAAATTGACAGGAGAAATATCAATAACCTTAGAAATGCAGATGACACCACCCTTATGGCAGAAAATGAAGAAGAACTAAAGGGCCTCTTGATGAAAGTGAAAGGGGAGAGTGAAAATCTGGTTTAAAACTCAGTATTCAAAAAATGAAGATCATGGCAGCGGGTCCTATCACTTCATGGCAAATAGGTCAGGAAACAGTGACAGACTTTATTTTCTTGGGCTCCAAAATCACTGCAGATGGTGACTGCAGCCATGAAATAAAAGATGCTTGCTCCTTGGAAGAAAAGCTATGACAAACCTAGACAGCATGTTAAAAAACAGAGACATGACATTATGGACAAAGCTCCATCTAGTCAAAGCTACAGTTTTTCTAGTAGTCATGTATGGATGTGAGAGTTGGACCATAAAGAAAACTGAGTGCCATAGATCTGATGCTTTTGAACTGTGGTGTTGGAGAAGACTCTTGAGAGTCCCTTGTACAGCAAGGAGATCCAGTCCATCCTAACGGAGATCAGTCCTAAATATTCATTGGAAGGACTGATGCTGAAGCTGAAAGTCCAATACTTTGGCCACCTGATGGGAAGAGGTGACTCCTTGGAAAAGACCCTGATGCTGGGGAATATTGATGGCAGGAGGAGAAGGGGATGACAGAGGATGAGATGGTTGGATGGCATCACCAACTCAATGGACTTGAGTTTGAACAAGCTCCAGGAGTTGGTGATGAAGCCTGATGTGCTGCAGTCCATGGAGTTGCAACAAGTTGGACACGACTGAGTGAATGAACTGAACTGAACTGAACTGAAACTGAATCTCTATGACTCCAAGGAATGCCTGTACCACTCAAACTAGACCTTAATGAAATGAAATGGGTAGGAAGATTGAAAAGAATTTTGGGATAAGGGAACATCAAGAGCAAAGGTACATATGTCTGATATTTCATCCATCATTTGGATATTGGGAAGCACATCCATGTGATTGGAATATAGAATCGGAAAGAATGAATGAGAATGTGATTTTCAAAATATTCTAGATTTAGAGGTCCTTGATTGTTAGGAGTTTGAACTCCTTACCAAAGATGATAATGAAAGGATTTTGAAACTGCCCAGCAGAAAAATAATTTATGATAGAGTAAAAACTAAATAAATAAAATGAATTGATGAGGCAATTTCCTGTTAGAAAATTATAATGACCTGAACAGTTCTTTACATATATCAACATACATTTTCAAACTCACAATGTTTCTTCCAACTTCATGAGAAAATTGAAACACTCAAAAGAGAAAATAGCATAGCACCCACATCCTCTGCCTCCTCCAGAGTCATCATGGATGACAGTTCTGTTCTCCCAAGGAAATCTATTTCTCCATTTCTGTACCAATTTCCATCTTCTCAGAGACTACTCTAGGCAATTCTTGCCACTTCTGAATTATCAATTAGTTGGTTTCTTTTGCCCATTGCAATTAGTAAACAAATGTATTGTTATTTATAAACACACATGCACATGCATTTCTCTTGACCCACTTGCCCCACCTGCTAGTATATATATTGTTGATTTCCCATTTACAATGAAAGTCCTTGAATAAATTTTCTATGCTATTGTCTTCAACTCTCCTTCTGTTCTCTCTGAAGTCCAGTCCAATTAGGTTTTTGTTCTCTTCTCTTATTCTCATTACTCTGCTCTTACCAAAATTATTGAAACCAAGGCTGACTTCCAGGTTGTTGAATGGAATAGTCAATTGCATGAGCCTCTTGTTGAGGAATTGATCCCTTCTTTCTCACTGATATAGGCTCCCTGGTGGCTCAGGTTGGTAAGATCTAGGTTTGGATCCTGGAGGGCTACAGTCTATGGGGTCACAAAGAGTCAGACATGACTGAGTGACTAACACTTTTCACAATTTTCTCATTAATATATTTTTTTAACTTGGATTACAGGACTGTCTTGGTTTTCTTTCTGAGACAGATTGATTCTTCAGTATCCTAACTCTCCCTTTTCTTCATTAACTCTTAAATTGGAACACCTCAGAGTTCAGTCTTTACATCACCTATATCTCTATTTATATGCATTCCTTTTGTAGTCTTTACTGGTCTCATGGCTTTAATCATTGTGTCAACAATTCTTAAATTTATAGTTCTCATCTAGACCCCTTTTGCTAAAGGGGTCACCAATTCCATGCATCCAATTCCTTCCCTGATATTTCCATTTGCTACATCTAATTTAACATCTCAAAAGATTGACCTTTGCTCTTCACAATTAAAATGAAATGAAACAGCAAAAGAAGCCATTCATAACCTTCTGAATCTTAGTTGATACCAACTAAGCTTTCAGTTGCTTAGGTCCTAACTACAGAGGCCTCCTTTAACTTTTTTTTTCCCCAAAATACATTTAGATTGTCAGACAATTTGTTACTTCATTCAAGATATGCATAAACCTTCCACTATCCATGGCTTCCACTAAACTACAATAGTCCAACACCATTGTTCTAGCCCAAGTTCCTTTATAATATCCTAACATGTCTTTCTGCTTCTAGCTTTGTATTTTTAAATGGTTGTTCTCAAACTAAATGAAGAGTGACCCTTTGAAATCATAATAGGTAAATAGTTCTCCAAGTCCTTTAGAGAGGAAAAAATAGAAACAAGCAAAGACCTTATCAGGGCTTACAAGGTGAGTGTGCTCTTTATTGGCTTTGCTTTATGCACTGCTGTACCATCCCTTCACTCTGTTTTCAGGAACATTGGCCTCTTTCTTCTGGATATCACTTGGGTTAAAGCCTTCACCCAAAGTCTTGACTGAATTCTCACTTGGTCACTGGTACTTACTCTGATCACTCTGCTTAATATTGCATCATATTCACTCCACCTACATCCTCTGGTAATCCATGTTCCCTGTTCAGTTCAGTTCACTTCAGTCGCTCAGTCGTGTCCGACTCTTTGCGACCCCATGAGCTGCAGGACGCCAGGCCTCCCTGTCCATAACCAATTGCCAGAGTCCACCCAAACCCATGTCCATTGAGTCGGTGATGCCATCCAACCATCTCATCCTCTCTCGTCCTCTTCTCCTCCTGCCCTCAATCTTTTCCAGCATCAGGGTCTTCAAATGAGTCAGCTCTTCGCATGAGGTGGCCAAACTACTGGAGTTTCAGTTTTAACATCAGTCCTTCCAATGAACACCCAGGACTGATTTCCTTTAGGATGGACTGGTTGTATTTCCTTGCAGTCCAAGGGACTCTCAAGAGTTTTCTCCAACACCACAGTTCAAAAGCATCAATTCTTCGGTGCTCAGCTTTTTTTTGTTGTTGTTTAGTATACTTTATTATTTTATTTTTTGAATTTATTATTTTAATTGAAAACTAATTATTTTACAATATTGTAGTGGTTTTAGTCCAACTTTCACATCCATACATGACCACTGGAAAAACTAGATGGACTTTTGTTGACAAAATGATGTCTCCGCTTTTTAATATGCTGTCTAGGTTGGTCATAACTTTCCTTCCAAGGAGTAAGCTTCTTTTAATTTCATGGTTGCAATCAGCATCTGCAGTGATTTTGGAGCCCAAGAAAATAAAGTCAGTCACTGTTTCCACTGTATCCCCATCTATTTGCCATGAAGTGATGGGACCACATGCAATGGTCCTAGTTTTCTGAATGTTGAGATTTTAAGCCAACTTTTTCAATCTCCTCTTTCACTTTCATCAAGGGGTCCTTTAGTTCTTCTTCACTTTCTGCCGTAAGACTGGTGTTATCAGCATATTTGAGGTTATTGATATTTCTCCTGGCAATCTTGATTCCAACTTGTGCTTCCTCCAGTCCAGCGTTTCTCGTGATGTACTGTGTGTATAAGTTAAATAAGCAGGGTGACAATATACAGCCTTGACGTACTCCTTTTCCTATTTGGAACTAGTCTGTTGCTCCATGTCCAGTTCTAACTGTTACTTCCTGATCTGCATACAGGTTTCTCAAGAAGCATGTCCCCTGTACTAAGCTTCCTTCTTTTCTTAACAATTGCAACTTTCTGAAAAATAATTTCTCTTGCTTATTGGCTAATCTCATTACTAGAACATATGCTTTCTAAGGCAGAGGATCTATGTTTTTCTTTTATATTGTTTTCTTTGCTATTACATTCCAAATACCTAGAATAGCATGCTTTGAATATAATGGGCCTTCAGTAAATACAAAGCAACTGAATTTATTAAACAACTAGGAAAATTATCATTATAACTTTAGCAAATAAATAATGTAGAAGGCAAAACTGATTAGACAGCATCTACTCTGCTGCTTCATAAACCCACAAAAGGCAAGAAAAAAGCAAAGCAACAAGTGAATTTTCACAAAACGTATGACATGGATGTCTTTTGATCATCAAAACTAGAATCAGGAAGTTTAACAGATAGACAAGGATGACACATTTTGCCCACTTGAGAACTGTGAGACTGAGAATTTCTCTCATCCTGAATTCCAATACACAGAAGACTTAATAAAATAAATAAGCTATCATTTTCTTAATTAAAAAAATTCATAGAGATAAATATGATATAATCCATAAATAGTCCTAGTATTTACTGCCTAGAATTAAAACATTTCATAGGTAGAAATTTTTAAAGAGTACTGTGTGCTAGGTTACTCTTTTCAGATTCCATTTTGGCCCCTTTCCATTTCGGTTTTTTGACTTCTTATTCATTTCTGTATATGTCTTCACTCAGAAAGTCATACATTTATCTAGTCATTGTTCACTTTGGACTACTAATTGTCAGGCAGTGTTACATTTCTTTGGGATAAAGTTCTGAACAGTACAGACACAGCCCTCTTGTCATGGAGCTGACATTTTAATATGTCCAGATGATAATTAAGTAAACAGATAAGATAATTTCAGATGCTGATATATGTCATGAAGGTAATAAAATTGGTGTTGTAATGGAGAATAATTGGCAGATGAGTTACCATATTAAGACAGCTGACCAAGTAAAGATGTCAGAGAAGATAGTGTATGAGTTATAATTAGAAGAAAGAAAAAGAATCCAAGATAATTCAAAACAAGAATATTGGGAACAAGATTGGCAAAGTAAAAAAAAAAAAAATCAATGGGCTAAATTTAATACTGAGTATGAAACTCAAAAGTAACACACTGAAAAGTTTTACTACTTGCGGCTAATCCTGTCCCCCTCCTTGTTTTCCCCACTGCAGAAAATACCACAGCTTACTCACTTATCAACTAAAAACCTGAAAGTTCTCCTTAGATTGTTTGCTTCTTTCATGCTTTTGTTTTGCTTTCATTCAATCCACCAACCTATTCTATAATCAAAATAGATCCCAAACCTGTCCACATCTCTAAGTTGTGTTCACTTATCTCACACGCTAGCAAAGTAATCCTAAAAATTCTCCAATCTAGGCTTCAACAGTATGTGAGCTGAGAACTTTCAGATGTTCAAGCTGGATTCAGAAAAAGCAGATGAACCAGAGATCAAATTGTTAACATCTGTTGGATCATAGAAAAAGCAAAAGAATTCCATAAAAGCATCTACTCCTTCTTTGACTACACTAAAGCCTTTGACTGTGTGGATCACAACAAACAGTGGAAAATTCTTAAAGAGGTGGAAATACTAGTCCACCTTACCTGCATCCTGAGAAATCTGTACAGAGGTCGAGAAGAAACAATTAGAACTGGACATGGAACAATGGACTGATTCCAAATTGGGAAAGGAGTATGTCAAGGCTGTATATTGTCACCCTGTTTATTTAACTTTTATACAGAGTACATCATGAGAAATGCCAGACTGGATGAAGTACAAACCAGAATCAAGTTTGCTGGGAGAAATATCAGTAACCTCAGATTTGCCACCCTTATTGCAGAAAGCAAAGAGGAACTAAAGAGCCTCCTGAAGAAAGTAAAAGAGGAGAGTGAAAAAGCCAGCTTAAAACTGCATTCAAAAAATGAGGATCATGGCATCCAATCCCATCATTTCATGCAAATGGATGGGGAAACAATGGAAACAGTGAGAGACTTTATTTTCTTGGGCTCTAAAATCACTGTAGATGGTGACTGCAGCCATGAAATTAAAAAACGCTTGCTCCTTGGAAGAAAAGCTTTGACCAACCTAGACAGCATATTAAAAAGCAGAGACATTACTTTACTGTTAAAGGTCCATCTAGTCAAAGCTATAGTTTTTTCAGTAGTCATATATGGATGTGAGAGATCGACCATAAAGAAAAATGAGCACTGAAGAATTAATGCTTTTGAACTGTGGTGTTGGAGAAGACTCTTGAGAGTCTCTTGAACTGTAAGGAGATCAAACCAGTCCATCCTAAAGGAAATCAGTCCTGAATAATCATATAACATAAAGTAGCAAATGCTGTGTAAAGGCTTACTAGGTATTTATTAGGTATAATTATAAGTGTTTTATTGTTTTCACTTATTTATTCTTCAAAATATTCCTGTGTAGTTATCTGTTATTGTTACTGTTACTCTAATTGTATCAATGAGTAGAACTAAAATTCAGTTTCCTACCTTGAACAAAGATACCCACATGGTAAGGGTGAAACTACACTTCAAATCCACCCAGTGAAACTGTGGTGGTCAAATTTAGTTGCTCTATATCACTATCTCTATGGAAAGAGAGGCAATATAAGATTAGCTTCATGATAATCAGTTTAGATACTAGGCAAGTAAGACAAGAAATAATAAATAACATGATCTATTATGGCAGTTTTATCAGATTCTGATTAGATCCCTGCTTGAAAGAACAAAACTGGAGAAGAGGATCAAAGCTTGAGAATTAAATGAAGTAACTCCAGGATGGCATAACTGAGCTTCTGGACTTAAGGTGGAGAGCTGCAATGCCTGCATCACCTTTTAAATTTTGAGTGTGAATGGCCATTGTGTCATGTATACAAAAAAGTGTACTTCAATCAGGCCATTGCACATCAAAAGACTAGGATTGTCTGACCTTGGAGGCCTGAGGACCTTGAATTCAGCCTCTAAATTATTGGGGGAGGCAGCAGACATCTCGCTTAAGTAGCAGCAGCAGGAGAACGAGATTACACAATTCAGGGGAATTATTTTACATGTGAAACAGATTTAGAGTTATATGATTTTATGATTAGTTGTAAAGTAGGGTTGGAAATACTCTTCATTTTTTCTTTTGCTGAGATGAATATCACACATAATAAGGTTTGCAAAGGGTCAGTTAACAATTTTATGCCTATTAATATTATGTCCTGGATGCAGAAAGCCAATCTGAATAGTTCAGAATTATTGGGTTAACTTTCTTCAATAACAGAATGTGTGTTTGCTACTTATGATTGTGCAGTAATTATCGCATCTTCACTTTGTCTGTATAGACACAGCCAACATTAACTTTTATGGGGTGTGAAATCAAGCAAACTGGAACTAATTGAAGTGTTAGTCAACACTGTACTGAAATTGAATAAAGCATGATTCATACGGCTCAGGTAATAATTTAAATACACATCTCATTCCAGATAATCTTATTTTCAAAGTAATCAATGTGCGTTATGTCATAAGCATGAGCAAGTATCTTCATGCGTGTATATCTATCTATTCATCTCTCTATAGATATGGCTGCACATGGGTGTAAACCTATTATCTAAGATTCAGAATGTACCAGAAACTTACAACATTATAAAGAAATAGGATAGCCTAATGTTAAATATGAGTCAGACAGATTTTGGTACAAATCTAACTGCAAGACTTTTGGTAATTCATTGTTTGCAAATTACAGATAACAATACCTATTTCAGAGTTTAAATAATTACTATAAATACAATGCCAGGGGAGACTATGAACTAAACAAATGGTGCCATATTAAGAAAACAGAGCCGTGACTCAGTCCCATAAAACTTGTAAGCCCTATGTCGATAAAAGTATATTCAATTAGTCTCCTTGTCACAGCTCGTTTCCTCATTTCCTTGCCAGGGTGTTGTCAGGTCAGTCTAGTTGCTCTTACTAGGGGACAATTTTGCCTTCCAAGTGACTTCTGGAAATGTCATTTTGGCTTACTGTGCCTTGAGGGAGAGTGGTTGCTACTTGGATCCAGTGGGCAGAGGCCAGAGATAATGCTAAATGTGCTGCAATGAACAGGAGACCTGTACCCACCAAGTAATCATCTGCTCCAGAACGTCAGTGCTTCAGACACTGGGAATCCCTGGACTAATCTTGCTGTATTTGAAGTTTACAATGACCATATTGAATCAAGAATTCCATAATTATTGTGCCTACTAATATGTCAGACTGAATATTTTCAATACAATGCTTAGAAGGCAAGGGCCTTTTCTTCACGGCGATTCCAGTGCCTGTCTGCTATCTTTTTCCTGTCCCTCTTCCATCCTCAAATATTCTTTCTCTCAGGGCGTACCCACCTTTCAGAATTTCTGGTAAACCATTTGTGACCTCTCCAAGCTTCACTTATCTTCTCTTTTCCAAATGTCCTCACTAGTAGTCTGTATCATACAGTTTAGTACCTACTTATGTACCATCATGGATAGTACACTAATTGTTTCATGTACAGTAATACTATTGCCACGAAAGAACCTTAATTAGAAATCAAAGCTATATTCCCAAATCCTTACTTATTGATTAATTTATAAAGCAAGGATGAACTCTCTATTCATGCTTTTAGACGTGCAAAAAATCTAACATTTTAAAAATCTAACTGAAGTAAATTTTTATAGTGAGTCATTTTATCTGGCAATGAAAAACTTAATGTTATCAATTCAGTATAAATTCAGTTGCTTGAGAGTTTCCCAGTTGTTTCAGGATCAGTTCAGTTCAGTCGCTCAGTCGTGTCCGACTCTTTGCGACCCCATGAATCACAGCACGCCAGGCCTCCCTGTCCATCACCAACTCCCGGAGTTCACTCAAACTCATGTCCATAGAGTTGGTGATGCCATCCAGCAATCTCATTCTCTGTCGTCCCCTTCTCCTCCTGCCCCCAATCCTTCGCAGCATCAGAGTCTTTTCCAGTGAGTCAACTCGTTGCATGAGGTGGCCAAAGTATGGGAGTTTCAGGATAAATTTGATCAAAGGCAGCTCTGTATCTTCCAAACTTCTCCTTAGTAAGATATCTGGCTTCTGCGATATTTATGTGACCTGGGGTGGGAGCCTGGAGAGGGGTGGGTGCAGATGTGTGAACAGCTCATGCTTTCCTCATCTCAGCTAAAATAACATAGCCTGCTAGTTCAGGTAACATGCAGGTCTGAGAAAAAAGAAGGCTCTTCTTAATCCTCATCAAGGAGCAGAGAGATTGCATGAGGCTGACCTATACCTCGTTTCTCTTGTCTCTACCCTTTAGGCTGTGGTTGCTCCTTCGCCATGGTGGGTGGACATGTGATCTCTTCACCAGCACATCCAGAACCAACCTACATTGCTTTGCTGCTGCTGCTGCTAAGTCGCTTCAGTCATGTCCGACTCTGTGCGACCCCATAGATAGCAGCCCACCAGGCTCCCCCGTCCCTGGGATTCTCCAGGCAAGAACACTGGAGTGGGTCACCATTTCCTTCTTCAATGCATGAAAGTGAAGTCGCTCAGTCGTGTCTGACTCTTCCCGACCCCATGGACTGCAGCCTGCCAGGCTCCTCCGTCCATGGGATTTTCCAGGCAAGAGTACTGGAGTGGGGTGCCATTGCCTTCTCCACTACATTGCTTTACTTTTCTCTTTATTTGAAATGATTTTCATAGGGCTGGGAGTGTCCTATGTGTGTGTGTTTATGGAGGAGGGGAGTATAGAAAAGATTTGCAGCAAATACTTCTTCTGCCTATTTTTTAGCCTTTCCCTGAATCCAGAATGTCACTTCTGAAATCCATGTCTTTTCCTACACTTAAAATACAATTTTTGAAGTCTAACGTCCAAGCATAATCACTTTAGGGTCTGCTTTGACTCCTGAGTCTAAGCAATGGAGAGAGCCCAGAGTGATCAGAAGTACAGGAAAAATCAGATCTATAAACTTTCCACAAAGCATTTTGCAGCATATGGTCACAATGGACCAACTTTTCTATACCTCCTTCTATTGCTAAATATTCACTGGAAGGGCAGATGCTGAAGCTGAAACTCCAATACTTTGGGCACCTGATGTGAAGAGCTGACTCATTATAAAAGACCCTGATGCTGGGCAAGATTGAAGGCAGGAGGAGAAGCGGATGACAGAGGATGAGATGGTTGGATGGCATCACCAACTTGATGGACATGAGTTTGGGCAAACTCCGGGAGTTGATGATGGACAGGGAAGCCTGACATGCTGCAGTCCATGGGGTCGTAAAGAGTCGAACACGACTGAGTGACTGAACAACAACTTATTGCCATTGCTCCTTCCCAATTACTCATGCAATTTGTTTCTGGGTTTCACCTTTGGAGGTTTTCATATGTCTGAAATTGTCAGTTTGTCTTCTTCTCTGTAGACACACTCTTCCTTCAGACTTGCTTTAATGAACATTCCTATATGCAGAGAATTGCACATAAATTATCCCATTTCTAATGAAACAATTGATAACTTTGTGAGAGCCTTATTTACTTTTTTATTTTATTTTCTCAATTTTATTTCTAAAATCATGGCTTTTTGTCTAGCTGAACAGTGGCAGTTAGCACACTGTGGGAATATAACAATCAATTGCATTTATGGTTATATATGTAATGCATACAAGCATCTGTACTTCTAATATTGTCTGTTAAGTGAACTTAAAAAAGCACTTGAATTAATTTAATACAAAAATTTAATACTCCTTGAGCAATGCTGTAGTTTCTTTGTAAATATCCAGTACAAAAAGAAAGCTGAATATAGAAGATTTACGATAACAACAGTTTTTTTATTTGAATATGTACGTTATGGGCTTTCCATATTCTGCATCCTCACTACATCCATTTAATGGTGTCATAAATATTTAAGCACTAATGTGAATCTGTTCATCCCTTTGTACAAGCAATTTCATTTTCTTTTGCTTCCTGGGATAATACCAATTGCCCATCTCTGCACCTCTAAACAAAAGCAATTCAATCTCCTACAATTTTTCACCTGATGCTAGTCATAAGCAGCCAGAAAAATGGAATCTTCTTGTTAATGTCATCATTTGCATAGTTATTAGTATTCCAGTGCATCATTGCTTCAGAGAATGAGAGAGAAGTGACATTATATTTTATTCAATCAAGAAACAATCAGTGTCAAAAGCCTGATGTCCTGACCTAACCTTTTTAATTATAGTTTCCTTCCATATGGGACTGTACTGTGAGGCACACAACCTTATCTTTCAATAAAAACAAAAAAAGCTTACACTATACAGGAGAAATCCACAACAAGACTCCTTTTGAACACAAGAATAGAAATTATGTGCGTGTTTCTCCAGGGAAACTGTTGGTCCTGCACACTCCTGAAATCAAATATTTCTATGAGTGTTCACTGATGATGTGATTGCCTGTTTTACTGCTTGATTAGGTCAATGCTGCCATTGCAATATGGTATCACGTTACCAGCAAGGCAATTTTACACAACTAATTTCCTTCTTTAAAGGAAGCAATAAAGGACAGGCAATTGGAAACCTCACAAGTTTTAACTAGCATCCTTTACTGAATAGTGCACACATCTGCAAACAGAAATATCTTCGTGTGTACACTAACACACGTGCCTTCAATTTTTAAATGATGATGGGGTTTTCACAGGTCCATTAACATCCTTGTAAGAAACAAACAACAAACAAAAAACAGCTGTGAAAAGTAAAGAGCTCAGATTGACACATCTCAAACTCCTCTTAAGGTACTTTTGGATTCTTTGGGGATTTAAGAGTGTGGTTGTAATATGCAAAGGTGAAAAAAGAGGAGTAAAATACCGGAAAGTAACATAGTGTGAGGACAGAATCTCATATCTAATTCATGCTTTGGCAAATATTGTATGCATTGATTTCATAATTATTTTGTCTTTTTTTTTTAAAGTTAAAAGGCCACTTATAGTGCTATAAAGAATAACATAAGCTCTTTTTTCTCTTATGTGGACATACTTTGCTTTTTGGACATCCTTTTACTGTCAATACTTACATCTGTTGTTTAAAAAGCTATTCGTGGTGCAATTGCTTTTTAAATGCAAACCCATATGTGTGATCTCTAGAGGAACTGGTAAATTCCACCAAATGGGCATTTCTAAATTACATGCCATCTGTAGCTAGTGAAGAGAGGACTAAACCTGCTCAGCTGTGATTTTGCACCAATGTTTCCATCATTTTGATTGGCTCTAGGGAAATCATCAGTTTCTGGCATGAACTTTTCTAACCCCAACAGGTTATTATGGTCTGCTTGAGTTGCATTGACTCAAATAATATTATATTTTGGCACTTGTTAGAACTCATTCAGCTTTCAACGTTGGTTTCTTTACCACACCTTACCATTGTGACATAAAAATCCTGTTTTGTGTTTGATTTTTTCGGTTTCAAACCAGTGAAGAGATAGTAAAGGTATTCCATTTTCTCAATAGGGTAGTTTAAACTGCTGAAAGAAAAAAACAAATAAGCCCCCAGACTGCACATTCTAACAGTTGAATTACCTTAGTAAAAATTGCCGCATTATACAACAGAAAAATCATGGCTAAGAGATCACGTTGGAAAAACAATGCAAGAGGGTAAATTTCTAATATACATCTTTTACCAATGCTCCCTTGCAAATATAGAAGGAAGAATATTTCACTTCTTTTCAGTTTAGAGATGTAATTTTTCACACTTTTTTTTTTTTTTTTTTGCCAAAGGCTGTTTCAGGCTTATGTATTTTAAACTGCAGATAAAGTCTCAAAACATCAATGTACATTTAAGCTCTGAACTGAAATTCTAGGTATTATTTCAATAACTGTTGTTGAATTTTTACATACAAAATAATTTGCAGTTGAAGAAAGAAGTCATTCTAATTAAATCACTTCCTCCCTCTTGCTTTTAATTCATCCTAACATTTTTTGCAGAGATTTTGAAACATGAACAAAGTCAAAATATTAGCAAGACAACTATTATGACTTTGTAATATAACCATAAGTAGGGTGCTAATATATTTTTTTCCACTGCTTTCTATAATAACTCTGAAGTATCCTCCTTTGGCTTGAATCAAAGCAGATGGCTGCCTTGTGTATATATGAGAGCTAAGGGTTCTGTGGCCAAAGATACAGGAAATGGGAAGGTCAGCGTGGATCACAATGAGAAATGTCAGCGCCAAGAGTGTAGGAAAGAAATGGACTGATTGAAACTTGCACTTATAACCATCATGGCAGACAGCAGTAAAGAGGTAAGTAGAGAAGACAGAAAAAAAAAGTGCACCAAAAGTCAAATGAATAGTGGTTTAAAGAGCCAGGGGAAATGCAGGCATGCTATTCAACACTGATTAGAAACATACCATTTCCCTGAAGTCTTTTTGAAATTCTAATTTCTAACCCTCCATTTGTTCAAAGGATGTCTATCAGGGCCAGTGCAGAGAGCTGGCTCACTAGGACTAAAACAGAGCAATAGAATATGAAGGGGAAAAGTCTAGAATTAGACAATATAAAATCTTTTTTTTTAATTTTTTAATTTATTTATTTTAATTGGAGGCTAATTATATTATTGTATTGGTTTTGCCATACATTGACATGAATCTGCCCCGGGTATACATGTGTTCCCCATCTTGAACCCCCCTCCCTCCTCCCTCCCCATCCCATCCCTCTGGTTCATCCCAGTACACCAGCCGCGAGCATCCTGTATCATGAATCAAACTTGGACTGGCAATTCATTTCACATATGATAATATACAGGTTTCAATGCCATTCTCCCAAATCTTCCCACCCTCGCCCTCTCCCACAGAGTCCAAAAGACTGTTCTATACATCTGTGTCTCTTTGCTGTCTCGTATACAGGGTTATCATTATCATCTTTCTAAATTCCATATATATGCATTAGTATACTGTATTGGTGCTTTTCTTTCTAGCTTACTTCACTCTGTATAATAGGCTCCAGTTTCATCCACCTCATTAGAACTGATTCAAATGCATTCTTTTTAATGGCTGAGTAATACTCCATTGTGTATATGTACCACAGCTTTCTTATCCATTTGTCTGTAGATGGACATCTAGGTTACTTCCATGTCCTGGCTATTATAAACAGTGCTGCGATGAACATTGGAGTACATGTGTCTCTTTCAATTCTGGTTTCCTTGGTGTGTATGCCCAGGATTGCGATTGCTGGGTCGTATAAAATCTTTTAAAAAATGGCACAATTAATTTTTTCAGAAACACTTGTCAAAATTCACCCTGGATTTTATACCTTCATCTTACTCTAATCTTCACACAGACCATCTTTAAATGGAATCAGCATATGAAATAACACTGATGTCATCTCTTGTATGATTTAATTTATGGTATAAATTACCTAGAAATGTTTTAATGGAATTTTTGTTGAAAACTGGCAGGAAGAGCAATTTAACATTTCCAGGTTGTGTGGAAGATAAGGATTTGATCCATGATCTCTTTCTCTTAGGTACAAGCAATGACATGTGGTCATTCCCTAGTCAGTAAACCCTGGATTCATAATGTATTTAACCTGCCAGAATTTGTATTGGAAATTTAAGATCTTTTAGCAATAATTAACAAAACTTGCAATTTGGGATTCACACATGTATTTAATTTAGCTAATGGAAAACTCAATACTTTCTATGCATTAGATAGGAAACCTTATGTAGAAAAAGAACAAATGAATTTTCCAACTATTATCCTCAATTATCTCTCACATAACCTTATTAAGGGGACATTTCAGCCATTTCTCCTTGTGCAGACACCCACAATAAGGGAAAGATTATGGTATCCTGTCTGACAAAGTGTTGAAGCTAGTATACATAGAAAACAGATATTCATGGCTTAATAGGAAACAGAATAGAGAAATATATACAGCAAAGGGGTAACTGTAGAGGAAAGAACTCCAAGGGGAAAATTCTGCAAAGACAGAAGTAGGACCTTAACCCTCATCATATATCATGTATCTTACCTCTTAGGAGCAGAGCCAAAGGGATGAGGGAGAAGAAAAGAGGATGATGGTATTTTCTGATCTTTTGAAATATGATATTTGTATTCTGTAACATAAATGATCAATATTTTGTGTAGATCTGCTTTATAATCTCTGCTAAATCAATCATTCAAAGGTAGCTTCTTGTATCTAAGTAAGCAACAAGTGACAAAATTACCAGCTAAAATACAGGTGAAATTATCAATTTGGTTACTTTTTGCTTAAAGGAAGGTATAGTTTTGGTCATTTAAAATATGCTTGGCCTTCTTTGGGAAGGATCTTGAAATATTCATATTTGAGAAAGTATTACTGAGAAAACAGAGGGATTTCTATTTTTGTTTTTTATATTTTGCTGAACCTAGCTTCAACTATGTCTTTGATTTGATTATACAGCCATTGTTATTGTTGTAAAGTCCCAGCTGAGAGAGAAAAGAGTATGGTGTGCAATCTGCCTTAGAAAAAAATGTCAATGTATACTTCTGTCTGTGGAGGGTGGTGGTGGTGGTGGTGGTGGTGGTGGTGTGTGTGTGTGTGTGTGTGTGTATTTGCATGGTGAACACTTAAAACACACTTAGACGATTAGCAGAAGACTATAAACAGAATTGTTAGAAATTGTGTATAATAAACAAAAGTTCTTGTCTAGTCTCCAGTGGCAGTACCACACCTGGAAAATTATTTTCAGTTCTAAAAACAAATCATTGAAATAATATCAAAATTGGGAAGTCCTCAGAAGAAAGTAATCAGGATACTCAAAGAATACAAAATGGTCTTTTGTGACTAATGGCTGATGAAAATGGGTTTCGGTAGGTGAAGAAAGATTATAATATTGAGCTGTTTTCAGTACTTGAAAGACAGACTAAGAAGATCATTTTATATTGTTCTGTTGGATAAACCTAAGGACAAAATGACAATATGTGGAGACATTTATCATAATGAGAATTGTACAAAGGTAGAACAGAAGTTGCCAGTCAACACACATATTCTAAACTAGAAATATCTTTGATGAGTTTATTTAAATATGAAGTGAATAGATGTAACAAATTAAATTTATGATCTTTTTCCAACCCTAAAGGCTATGACCTTATCTCAAATCAATATTATTTTGAGTGTCTTCTTTGATATCTTAAATCCTGTACAATTATATCTTACTATATAATAGATTTACTGAAGGAAGTTTAGTTGTGAGAGGCATATGAAATTAAAATTTCCAATCTATTGTTTTATGTCATGTGTTATAAACTTTCTGACAGAAATATTTAAAAGATTGAACTTTAATCATAAAATTGAAGTACATGTATTTTACAAAATTCAAAGCCAGGATTTTGTGAAGAATGAAGTTTTAAAGATTTTAGTAAGCACCATGGAATTTTTGTTTTCTTCTGTAAAATGAACTGAGTTCAATATTAAATTCTTTTCTTTTCTAAGCAGTGCAATTTTATCTAGGCCACTCTTAAACATGTTGAGGAAAATTTCAAAAAATATCCCTACCTATCTGTTTCCATCATCATAAGCATTATGGTTCTTTTTTTTTTTTAGTGATTTTTTTTTTTTTTATTGGAGGCTAGTTATTTTACAATATTATATTGGTTGGTTTTGCCATACATTGACATGAATCCGCCCCGGGTGTACATGAGTTTCCCTTCCCGAACACCCCTCCCACCTCCCTCCTCCCATTATCCTTCCTCTGGATCATCCCCGTGCACCAGCCCCGAGCATCCTGTATCATGCATCGAACCTGGACCGGTGATTCGTTTCACATTCGATAATATACATGTTTCAATGTCATTCTCCCAAATCATCCCACCTTCACCCTCTCCCACAGAGTCCCAAAGATTGTTCTATACCTCTGTGTCTCTTTTGCTGTCTCGTATACAGGGTTATCATTTCCATCTTTTAAATTCCATATATATGCATTAGTATACTGTATTGGTGTTTTTCTTTCTGGCTTACTTCACTCTATATAATAGGCTCCAGTTTCATCCACCTCATTAGGACTGATTCAAATGCATTCTTTTTAATGACTGAGTAACACTCCACTGTGTATATGTACCAAAGTTTTCTTATCCATTCGTCTGAAGATGGACATCTAGGTTGCTTCCATGTCCTGGCTATTATAAACAGTGCTGCGATGAACATTGGAGTACATGTGTCTCTTTCAATTCTGGTTTCCTTGGTGTGTATGCCCAGGAGTGCGATTGCTGGATCAAATGGAAGTTCCAGTTCCAGTTTTTTAAGGAATCTCCACACTGTTCTCCATAGTGGCTGTACTAGTTTGCATTCCCACCAGCAGCGTAAGAGGGTTCCCTTCTCTACACACCCTCTCCAGCATTTATTGCATGTAAACTTTTGGAAAGCAGCCATTTTGACTGGTGTGAAATGGTATCTCATTGTGGTTTTGATTTGCATTTCTGATTATGAGGGATGTTGAGCATCTCTTCATGTGTTTGTTAGCCATCTGTATGTCTTCTTTGGAGAAATGTCTGTTTAGCTCTTTGGTCCATTTTTTGATTGGGTCATTTATTTTTCTGAAATTGAGCTGAAGGAACTTTTGTATATTTTGGAGATTAATTCTTTGTCCGTTGTTTCATTTGCTATTATTTTCCCCCATTCTGAAGGCTGTCTTTTCACCTTGCTTATAGTTTCCTTTGCTGTGCAGAAGCTTTTGATTTTATTTAGGTCCCATTTGTTTATTTTTGCTTTTATTTCCAATATTCTGGGAGGTGGGTCATGGAGGATGCTGCTGTGATTTATGTCGGAGAGTGTTTTGCCTATGTACTCCTCTAGGAGTTTATAGTTTCTGGTCTTACATTTAGATGTTTAAAACATTTTGAGTTTATTTTTGTGTATAGTGTCAGGGAGTGTTCTCATTTCATTCTTTTACAAGTGGCTGACCAGTTTTCCCAGCACCATTTGTTAAAGAGACTGTCTTTTCTCCATTTTATATTCTTGCCTCCTTTGTCAAAGATAAGGTGTCCATAGGTGCGTGGATTTATCTCTGGGCTTTCTATTTTGTTCCATTGATCTATATTTCTGTCTTTATGCTAGTACCATACTGTCTTAATGACTGTGGCTTTGTAGTAGAGCCTGAAGTCCGGCAGGTTAATTCCCCCAGTTCAATTCTTCCTCCTCAAGATTGCTTTGGCTATTCGAGGTTTTTTGTAATTCCATACAAATTGTGAGATTATTTGTTCTAGCTCTGTGAAAAATATCATTGGTAGCTTGATAGGGATTGCATTGAATGTATAAATTACTTTGGGTAGTATACTCATTTTCACAATATTCTTCCAATCCACGAACATGGTATATTTCTCCATCTATTAGTGTCCTCTTTGATTACGTTCACCAGTGTTTTATAGTTTTCTATGTACAGGTCTTTTGTTTCTTTAGGTAGATATTCCTAAGTATTTAATTCTTTTCATTGCATCAGTGAATGGAATAGTTTCCTTAATTTCTCTTTGTATTTTCTCATTATTAGTGTATAGGAATGCAAGGGATTTCTATGTGTTGATTTTATATCCTGCAACTTTATTGTATTCATTGATTAGTTCTAGTAGTTTTCTGGTAGAGTCTTTAGGATTTTCTGTGTAGAAGATCATGTCGTCAGCAAACAATGAAAATTTTACTTCTTCTTTTCCAATTTGGATTCCTTTTATGTCTTTTTCTGTTCTGATTGCTGTGGCCAAAACTACCAGAACTATGTTGAATAGTAGGGGTGAGAGTGGGCACCCTTGTCTTGTTCCTGACTTTAGGGAAATGTTTTCAGTTTTTCACCATTGAGGATAATGTTTTCTGTGGGTTTGTCATATATAGCTTTTATTATGTTGAGGTATGTTCCTTCTATTCCCACATTCTGGAGGGTTTTTATCATAAATGGATGTTGAATTTTGTCGAAGGCTTTCTCTGCATCTATTGAGATAATCATATGATTTTTATTTTTCAGTTTGTTAATGTGGTGTATTACATTGATTGATTTGTGGATATTGAAGAATGTTTGCATTCCTGGGATAAAGCCCACTTGGTCATGATGTATGATCTTCTTAATGTGCTGTTGGATTCTGATTACTAGAATTTTGTTAAGGATTTTTGTATCTATGTTCATCAGTGATATTGGCCTGTAGTTTCCTTTTTCGTGGGATCTTTACCAGGTTTTGGTATTAGGGTGAAGGTAGCCTCATAGAATGAGTTTGGAAGTTTCCCTTCCTCAGCAATTTTCTGGAAGAGTTTGAGTAGAATAGGTGTTAGCTCTCCTCTAAATTTTTGGTAGAATTCGGCTGTGAAGCCGTCTGGACCTCGGCTTTTGTTTGCTGGAAGATTTCTGATTACAGCTTCTATTTCCATGCTTGAGATGGGTCTATTAAGATTTTCTATTTCTTCCTGGTTCAATTTTGGAAAGTTGTACTTTTCTAAGAATTTGTCCATTTCTTCTAAGTTATCCATTTTATTGCCATATAATTGTTGATAGTATTCTCTAATAATCCTTTGTATTTCTGTGTTGTTGGTTGTGATCTCTCCATTTTCATTTCTAATTTTATTGATTTGGTTCTTCTCCCTTTGTTTCTTGATGAGTCTGGCTAGTGGTTTGTCAATTTTATTTACCTTCTCAAAGAACCAGCTTTTGGCTCTGTTGATTTTTGCTATGGTCTCTTTTTTTTCTTTTGCATTTATTTATGCCCTAATTTTAAAGATTTCTTTCCATTAACCCTGGAGTTCTTCATTTCTTCCTTTTCTAGTTTCTTTAGGTGTAGAGTTAGGTTATTTAGTTGACTTTTTTCTTGTTTCTTGAGGTGTGCCTATATTGCTATGAACTTTCCCCTTAGCACTGCTTTTACAGTGTCCCAGAGGTTTTGGGTTGTCGTGTTTTCATTTTCATTCATTTCTATGCATATTTTGATTTCTCTTTTGATTTCTTCTATGATTTGTTCATTATTCAGCAGCGTGTTGTTCAGCCTCCATATGTTGGCATTTTTAATAGTTTTTCTCCTCTAATTGTGATCTAATCTTACTTCATTGTGGTCAGAAAAGATTCTTGGAATGATTTCAATTTTTTTGAATTTACCAAGGCTAGATTTATGGCCCAGGGTGTGATCTATCGTGGAAAATGTTCCGTGTGTGCTTGAGAAAAAGGTGAAATTCATTGTTTTGGGGTGAAATGTCCTATAGAGATCTATTAGGTCTAACTGGCCTATTGTATCATTTAAAGTTTGTGTTTCCTTGTTAATTTTCCGTTTAGTTGGTCTATCCATAGGTTTGAGTGGGGTATTAAAGTCTCCCACTATTATTGCATTATTGTTAATTTCCCCTTTCATACTTGTTAGTAACTGTCTTACATATTGCAGTGCTCCTATGTTGGGTGCATAAATATTTATAATTGTATATCTTCTTCTTGGATTGATCCTTTGATCATTATGTAGTTTCCTTCTTTGTCTCTTTTCACAGCCTTTGTTATAAAGTCTATTTTATCTGATATGAGTATTGCTACTCCTGCTTTCTTTTGGTCTCTATTTTCATGGAATATCTTTTTCCAGCCCTTCACTTTCAGTCTGTATGTGTTCCTCGTTTTGAGGTGGGTCTCTTGTAGACAACATATATGGGGGTCTTGTTTTTGTATCTATTCAGCCAGCCTTTGTCTTTTGGTTGGGGCATTCAACCCATTTCCATTTAAGGTAATTACTGATAAGTATGATCCCATTGCCATTTTCTTTATTGCTTTGGGTTTGAGTTTATACACCCTTTCTGTGTTTCCTGTCTAGAGAAGATCCTTTAGTATTTGTTAGAGAGCTGGTTTGGTGACGCTGAATTCTCTCAGCTTTTGCTTGTCTGTAAAGCTTTTGATTTTTCCTTCATATTTGAATGAGACCCTTTCTGAGTACAGTAATCTGGGCTGTAGGTTATTTTCTTTCATCACTTTAAGTATGTCTTGCCATTCCCTCCTGGCCTGAAGAGTTTCTGCTGAAAGATCAGCTGTTATCCTTATGGAAATCCCCTTGTGTGTTATTTGTTGCTTTTCCCTTGCTGCTTGTAATATTTGTACTTTGTGTTTTATCTTTACTAATTTGATTAATATGTGTCTTGAAGTATTTCACCTTGGGTTTATCCTGTTAGGGACTCTCTGGGTTTCTTGGACTTGGGTGATTATTTCTGTCCCCATTTTAGGGAAGTTTTCACTATTATCTCCTCAAGTATTCTCTCATGGTCTTTCTTTTTGTCTTCTTCTTCTGGGACTTTTATGATTCGAATGTTGGAGCGTTTAACATTGTGCCAGAGGTCTCTAATATTGTCCTCATTTCTTTTAATTCTTTTTTATTTTTTCCTCTCTGTTTCATTTATTTCTACAATTCTGTCTTCGAGCTCACTTATCCTGTATTCTGCCTCGTTATTCTACTGTTTGTTCCCTCCAGAGTGTTTCTGATCTCATCTATTGCATTATTCATTGTATATTGACTGTTTTTTATTTCCTCTAAATCCTTATTAAAACTTTCTTGCATCTTCTCAATCCTTTTCTCCAGGTTATTGATCTGTAAGTCCATTTTGCTTTCAAGATTTTGAATCATTTTCACCATCAAAATTCGAAATTCTTTTTCAGGTAGATTCCCTATATCTTCCTCTTTTGTTTGTGTTGGTGGGCATTTATCTTGTTCCTTTCCTTGCTGGGTATTTATCTGCCTCTTCATCTTGCTTATATTGCTGTGCTTGGGGTGGCCTTTCTGTCTTCTGGCAGTTTTTGGAGTTCTCATTATTATATAGTTTCCTCGCGTGTGTGTGAGGTTGGACGGGTGACTTGTCAAGTTTCCCTGGTTAGGGAAGCTTGTGTCAGTGTTCTGCTGGGTAGAGCTAGATTTCTTCTCTCTGGAGTGTAATGAAGTGTCCTGTAATGAGTTATGAGAAATCAGTGGATTTGGAGTGACTTTAGGCAGCCTGTATATTGAAGCTCAGGGCTATTCTCCTGTGTTGCTGGAGAATTTGTGTGGTATGTCTTGCTCTGGAACTTGTTGACCCTTGGGTGGTGCTTGGTTTCAGTTTGGGTATGGAGGCGTTTGATGAGCTCCTATCAATTAATGATCCCTGGAGTCAGGAATTCTCTGGTGTTCTCAGGATTCGGGCTTAAGACTCTTGCCTCTGGTTTTCGGTCTTATTCTTGGAGTAGCCTCTAGACTTCTCTATCTATCATTTCCAAGGTGGTTCCTTCTGTTTTAGCTTCTGTTTGCTGGTCTCTTCAGTGTCTAATTTCCACCCGGATACTAGGGGGCGGTGGTGGACACTTTAAGGCTCACTTGTTCAGTCCTGTTCTGAGAAGGGAGGAACACTGCAGACAAATATCTCTGGCATCTGTGGGGAGTGCTCACAGCATCTCGGCCACACTGGGTTTGCCCCCACTCACAGCGCATGTGCTGTCCCCGTCTACACTGCACAGGCTCTAGGTTGCTCTGCAGGGAACTGTCCGAGGCCAGCGCTGTGTTGTATGCACTTCCCAGGTCTCAGCGGCTCAGGTTCAGGTACTCGGGTACTCCTCAATGGTGCAGACTTGATTGGGCCTGCTTTTTGTGCCTTCCCCGGCCCGAGCAGCTCAGGTTACCTGGTGTTTGGTGAGCACAGTCGCTGCAATTTATTGCCTCCCCGGTCCCTCCCACTCGGTTTTCTGGCTGTACAGATGGCGCACCTTCTCAGGTGGATGTTGACCGGTCAGAAACCCAGGAAGTCTTGGTTAGCAACGAAGCCTGCCTGCAGTTTGGTATTGGATGCCTCTCTGGGGCCACGGTTGCCCCCTTCCGGCTCTGGCTGTCCTCCCCTGCCTGTGTCGGCAGGGGATGGGCCTACCGTAGCCGGCCAGCTCTGCTCAGTCCTTTGTTCTGTGAGTGGGGCTGGCAGAGTCTTAGGTTAGGGATTTTCGCCTTTTTGCGGGGTAGCTATCCCACAGTCTGCTTTGCTATCCCCAGTTAGTTCTCTCAGATTGCTCTTGCGGTATTTAGGCCCAGTCCTTTCTCTAAGCAGTTCAGCTGGCTTCTCCCTGCCCAACCCCTGCTTGCTAATGGCGGATGTGGGCATCTGTGCTGCTTCTCTGCTGGGAGTTACCATTTGGCAGGTAATCTTTGGGTTTTAATTACTTCTTTCTTTTTCCTCCCAGTTATGTGGCCCTCTGAGGTTCCAAGGCTCGCCACAGACTCGCCAGTGAGAGTGTTTCCTGGTGTTTGGAAAGTTCTCTCTTTTTTAAGCCTCACTTCCCGGGACGGAGCTCCGTCCTTACCTCTTTTGTCTCTCTTTTTATCTTTTATGTTTTTTCCTACCTCCTTTAGAAGACAATGGGCTGCTTTTCTGGGTGCCTGATGTCCTCTGCCAGCATTCAGAAGTTTTTTTGTGGAATTTATTCAGCGTTCAAATGTTCTTTTGATGAATTTGTGGGGGAGAAAATGGTCTTGCCGTCCTATTCCTCCGCCATCTGTTACCTCTCCCTGCATTATGGTTCTTACAGACTTTTTTTCCATTATTATTTTTATTAATTTTTTGGAGTATAGTTGCTTTTGAAGAAAGGCATGGCAACCCACTCCAGTATTCTTGCCTGCAAAACTCCTTGGAGAGACAGACTGGCAGGCTATAATCCATGGGGTTGCAAAGAGTCAGACATGACTGAGCCACTGAGCACACGCACACATATTGTTGATTTACAATATTGTATTAGTTTCTGCTGTACAGCAAAGCGAAATAGATATATGAATGCATATATACCCTCTTTTGTATTAGTAGATTTCCTTCCCATTTAGGTGTGTCCTATTATTTTTCCTTGTAATAGAAATAGTTATCTTTGATATCCAAGATACAGGATTTTTATTATTTGCAGTTGTAAGTTCCCAGTGATTGACATTTTAAGGGTATTATATAATACCAGTACTTAAAATATACTGAATTTTACTTCAAAATTAAAAATATATTAGCTTAGAAATAGAAACTTTCAAAGTACTTATTGTAAAGTATATAAAAACAGATAATAGTGTCTTGTAGAATGTTCACATTTGCTTGGATCAGCTAGTCAGCACAACTGATTTTCTACATTTCCTCTCAACTGCATTTTCAGGAACATAAATTTTCTAGCTTAAACTCAGTCATTGTGGGAGTATCTACACCATGGAATTGGCAAACATTATAAATAAGGGTTTTTTCCCCACTGAAAGCGAGTTACTAAACACTGACGCACTTCTGTGCTGATGCTTCATTCATGTCTGACTCTTTGTGACCCTAGGGATTGTAACCTCCCAGAAGTCTCTTCCAAGGAATTCTTCAGGAAAAAGTCCTGGAGTGGATTGCCATTTCTTCCTCCAGGGGATCTTCTTAACCAGGGATCCAACCTGAGTCTCTTCTGTCTCCTGCATCAGCAGATGGGTTCTTTATCTCTAGACATACTGCTGATAAAAATTATACCATTAAAGATGTTTATATGTATGAAGTTTAAATCCCAAGCAGTAATATTGTCATATTTTAATTATATGTCTACTTGTTACTAACATATTATCTGTATGTAGATAGAGCTGTTGTGTGACATTGGAATTTGTTAAGGAAAATTGCTTAGTCATTTGTTTTTTTACTTGCAAGGATTATATTCATAATGCTTATAATTTATATATAATGCTACCAGAGAAAATAAATTAAATATAAGTTAGATAAACTAAATTAAAAGTAAGGTGAAAAATAAGACTACAAAGTCAGTCCATTCTGGTTACACTCACTAGATAGACTGCATTTCCCAGTGGAAAGTGTACATATGTTAAGAAGGATAAATTGTCATATATTTATTTAAAAGCATGCTCATCATCTTTATTTAAGAAATCAAACACCTAGTGTATATAGTAGTGAATCCCAGCTGTGTCCACCAAAACAAATCCATAGTGCTTACTCATGTCTTGAGGATTTATGGAATAAGCCAACCAGAAGTAGTTTTGCATTTCTCTTACCTAGAAGAAAAGTCTTCCTAAGAGAATGAGGTAAGGGAGAAAAGTGAGCAGAATAACAGAAATATTGTAATCAAAAAGGAGTGATTCTAAATTCAACATGACATATCTAGCACTCAGACTTGTCTCTGAGTCCAAAGTTGGATCCATTAGTAAGATTGGAGAAAGCAACTGTCATTAGAATTCTAAAATGGTGGAGAAGAAACCAGGAGAGCTTTAATGATCCTCTAACCAAAGACAGAATAATAAAGAAAATGATTCAGCTTCTTCACCACAATAACTAAGCAAGTCTGGAATCATAAAGATGCACTTGTGTGAAGCAGAGAGAGCACTGTGTGAATAGGAAAGAAGTAAATATACTTTCTTATGAGCACATTTAAACCTTTGTTCAATACCAGAAATCATATGCAAGATTTAACAGTAGGTTAGGGTCCTGCAGGAATAAGTGGAGATCAACCACCAACGAAATAAGGGTTACACTGGCATAGCAATACATATTACTAGCTCTATGAAAATCAGGCAAAAATATTTGTTGACATTTATTTTTGCCAATTTCCCAATTTCTTAGCTAAGATCCTAGCTATATAACCAACAACTTTCATTTTTATTTGGTTAAATCACTGAGTCAAAAAACTGGTAAATGAGATAAAAACAAAAGATAAAAAAGAAATCAGAGGCAAAATATTGAATTTGCTCAGTTTTTCAACTTTAACAAACAGGATGCTATAGTATGCCAACAAATTAGGCAAATCCTAACTATTCCCTTTTGATTATTAATCCAATACAGGCAAGAAGGCAGAAGCACAAAGAATGTCAACTGCTGTACTTAGTGTTGGAGCTTCAAATAAGCCAGTAGTTGTTTTTCTGTGATCTTGTGTTTGCTTGCAGGAATATCAGCGTCATAGATCCTTATGTGATTGATCTTCTATGTATGATTAGTTACACCAGACTCATAATCTTTGAAAATACATATCACGTATAAAGAAGAACTTAAAATACTTATTTTGTTATTCAGAAAATTGAAAAGACACCAGGCTATAAGTGAAAGCAAAGACTGTCAAGAACTATCATAATATGAAAGATTTCATGATTTGCTATCCTTTGGCTCCTTTCCCTCTTATTTTTGTCTTACCAATTTGTGTGTTGGGAGTGGGGTTTGCTCGCTTTTGGGGTACACTGGGTAGAATTGGATCTGTACAACATCAAATGTACAAATACAAAGATACATATATTGAATATAAGTATTTCCTTCCTGCTTGTTCTTGTATTAGTCGTTCAGTTGTGTCCGACTCTTTGCAACCCCATGGACTGTAGGGTGCCAGGCTTCTCTGTTCATGGGATTTCCCAGGCAAAGATACTGGAGTGGGTTGCCATTTCCTTCTCCAGGAGATCTTCCCGACCCAGGGATCGAACCCAGGTCTCCTTCACTGCAGGAGGATTCTTTACCATTAATTTCCTTAGCCTGGTGTCAAAAGCTATAATTCTTAAACGTGATGCTGAATTTGAAATCTGTAACTCTACTGAATCTTGCTTTGTTCTCTTCAATGCTCAGGACCCATGCAATGCTTCCAAGGAGATCTACAGCTTAAACCTTACCATGTGTCATACTCATTAAAGTAATACATGTGTGGTTAAAATATACTTCATTTCATTTTTACTTCTTTCTTCTCCTTTTCTTCAGCTCTAGAATATCAAATCATCTTCAATAAGTGACCTACATTTTATTCACCCTCAAAGCAAAATAAGAAAGAAACCACATTTAAGAATATTTCAAGACAAGATGTTATTGAACATTTTGCTTTTACTTACAGGCGTACCTCATTTCATGGCACTCTGCTTTATGGTACTATGCAGACATTGTGGTTTTTACAAATTAAAGGTTGTGGCAACCCTGTAATGATCAAATCTATCAGTGTCATTTTTCTAACAGCACTGGCTTACTTTATGTCTGTGAGTCACATTTTGGTAATTCTCACAATATTTCAAACATTTCATTATTATTATATTTGTTGCGGTGATCTCTGATCCATGATCCTTAATGTTACAATTGCAAAAATGTTATGAATTGCTGGAGGCATCAATAAAATATTTCTTAATTAAGATGTGCATTTTTTAAATATAATACTGTTGCACACTGAAAAGCTGACAGTGTGGTGTCTACACAACTTTCACATGCACTGGAAACCAAAGCATCTGTGTGGGTTGCTTTACTGTGATACTTGCTTTAATTGGATAATCTGAAACTGAGCCCATAATATACACGAGGAATACTTGTATTAGCATGAAAATGTTTTAAAGGCATTTAAAGAAAACTTGTAGTGAACACAAAGGGTTTTTTTAATTGAAAAAAAGGATGTAAGAGAATTTTAGTTCTACAGCAAAACTGAGGACAATGCAGAGCTTTCTCTATACTCCCTAACATGCTCAGCTTCCCCACAACCAACACGCCACCCATCTCCCCCAGCTTGTATATCTGTTACTGTTGGGGACATTGTCGGTTGATGGTTGCATTGACACACTGCATTGCAATCACCCAGTATGTGGTTTGAATTCCAGTTGAGGACGCCTCTTGTAGTAGAGTGAATAAGAATCCACCTGCCAATGCAGGGGACACAGGTTCAAGCCCCGGTCCAGAAAGATTCCTCATGCTGAGGGGCAACTAACACCCATGCACCACAGCAACTGAACATGGGCCACGACTGATGAAGCCCACGTGCCCTAGGGCCTGGGCTTCACAACAAGAGAAGTCACCGTGGTGAGCAGCCCCTACACCTTAACAAGGAGTAACCCCCTCTCACTTAAACCGGAGAGAGCCCATGAGCAGCAACAGAGACCCAGAACAACCAAATAGTTAACTAATTAATTAAAAACATAAATGAACAGATTCCAGTTCACTGTTGGCATTGTACATTCTATGGGTTTTGTCAAATGTATAGTGATATGCATCTATAATTATGGTGTCATATGGACTATTTTTACCCTAAAAATCATCTGTTCATCTGTGCTTTTATTAATGCTTCCCTTCTTTGCCTTAATGCCTTCTTTGACTTGGTACTATGCATTTAAGTTTCTTCCATGTCTTTTTATGACTTGATCGCTCATTGCTCTTTACTTCTATATAATGTTACATTGTCTGAATGCATCTGAATTTGTTTATTCACCTGCTGAAGGACATCTCAGCTATTTCCAAGCTTTGGCAATTATGAATATGGTTGCCATAAACATCCATCTGCAGATTTGTGTGGAATACAGTTAAATTCTACATATCAAATAATCAGCTGGATAGTTTCTTTTCATTATAGTAAAGAACCAGTTTGGATCACTTAAACTATTTTAAAATATTTGTATATTTAGTTCAGTTCAGTTCAGTTCAGTTCAGTCGCTCAGTCGTGTCCGACTCTCCGCGACTCCATGAATCACAGCACGCCAGGCCTCCCTATCCATCACCAACTCCCGGAGGTCACTCAAACTCATGTCCACAGAGTCAGTGATGCCATCCAGCCATCTCAGTCTCGGTCGTCCACTTCTCCTCCTGCCCCCAACCTTTCCCAGTATCAGAGTCTTTTCCAGTGAGTCAACTCGTCGCATGAGGTGGCCAAAGTATTGCAGTTTCAGCTTTAGCATCAGTCCTTCCAATGAACACCCAGGATCGATCTCCTTTAGAATGGACTGGTTGGATCTCCTTGCGGTACAAGGGACTCTCAAGAGTCTTCTCCAACACCACAGTTCAAAAGCATCAATTCTTCGGCGATCAGCTTTCTTCACAGTCCAACTCTCACATCCATACATGACCACTGGAAAAACCATAGCCTTGACTAGATGGACCTTGGTTGGCAAAGTAATGTCTCTGCTTTTTAATATACTGTCAAGGTTGGTCATAACTTTCCTTCCAAGGAGTAAGCACCTTTTAATTTCATGGCTGCAATCAGCATCTGCAGTGATTTTGGAGCCCCAAAAAATAAAGTCTGACACTGTTTCCACTGTTTTTCCATCTATTTCCCATGAAGTGATAGGACCAGATGCCATGATCTTTGTTTTCTGAATGTTGAGCTTCAAGCCAACCTTTTCACTCTCCTCTTTCACTTTCATCAAGAGGCTTTTGAGTTCCTCTTCACTTTCTGCCATAAGGGTGGTGTCATCTGCATATCTGAGGTTATTGGTATTTCTCCTGGCAATCTTGATTCCAGCTTGTGCTTCTTCCAGCCCAGCGTTCCTCATGATGTACTCTGCATATAAGTTAAATAAGCACAGTGACAATATACAACCTTGACGTACTCCTTTTCCTATTTGGAACCAGTCGGTTGTTCCATGTACAGTTCTGACTGTTGCTTCCTGACCTGCATACAGGTTTCTCAAGAGGCAGGTCAGGTGGTCTGGGATTCCCATCTCTTTAAGAATTTTCCACACTTTATTGTGATCCACACAATCAAAGGCTTTGGCATAGTCAATGAAGCAGAAATAGATGTTTTCCTGGAACTCTCTTGCTTTCTCCATGATCCAGCGGATGTTGGCAATTTGATCTCTGGTTACTCTGCCTTTTCTAAAACCTGCTTGAACAGGCTTTATATATTTTGTATATTTATATATTTTGTATATATTTGTATACAGTTTGTATATTTAAACCTTTATATAATTTTATCAGTGTCTGTTCAAAGACACTAATAATTGGCAAGCCATCTTGGTGATTTACTTAGAATGACTATATAAATTTGCCAGATTTAATAAATAATTGCATACTCTTTACTTATTTTACTAACAAAAGAGAAGCTTAGCTGAAATTGTGTTGTTCGGTTCTCAATTTTTTTTTTAAGATCATGTAGATTCAGGATTAGCATTTCCATGGTTTGTTTCTTCTTTACCAAGTTTCTCGACCCAGCGTTTATTAGAAATCTCCATGTTTAAAAAAAAATAACAAACCATGACAAATAGTTTACCACATTTGAAATTTTGAACAATCAGTGGCATTATTCCAGTTAGTAGCTCATAACTCAGAGAGTGTTGGAGGCCGTGGGTACATATTTTTTCCTATGACTATTTATTTCTTAATATATGTCAAATATAATAAGAAATTATTGATTTTTCATCTAATAGTTGTTTTGTCAGAAAGCCCATGAGAGGGTCAATAATACATTTGTTGGAATCTTTATTATTCTTGATTATAAAATAATACATGAGCATTTGGGAAAATTTACAAAATATGAACATTTACAAAAGGATTATTTTACTTATAAAAAATCGAACAGATAAAATGTTATGTTTTATCTTTGCATTCTTTTGATTCCTGTTATCACACCATTTTTTGTTGATGTGTAGCAACTAAGTTGTGTCTGACTCTTTTGTGACTCCATGGACTATAGCCAGCCAGTCTCCTCTGTCCATGGAATTTCCCAGGCAAGACTACTGGAGGGGGTTATCATTTTCTTCTCCAGGGAATCTTCCCAACCCAGGGATTGAACCCAGGTCTCCCGCATTGACAGGCGGATTGTTTACCACTAAGCCACTGAAGACTCCTGAATAAGGCATATTTTGGTCTGTGTAAAGCATGAATTTTACTTTTATTCAAGTTGAGTTTTTTATAGGTTAATCTCACTTTTTAATTTTCATTTTGACCAATTGTATTAAAACATTATCTAAGGATTAAGCTACTCTTTCTTTAAACTTAAGTAAAGAGATTTATTTGACCCCATGGGCGAGAACATAAGGAAGATTCACTTACCATATTCTATAGCACCTTCTACAGAAGGTGATTAGTTTCTTAGGGTTCTTATGATAAGGATTAGCTTCTGAAAACATCACATGGTATACAAGGTCTTAATCTAGTTTAACATTGACATTTGCAAATGTATGTTTTGCAGTTTCCAATAAGTATTTTGAGGTTCAGTTTTTGTTTTTTTCATCTCCTAAAGAATGATTTTCTCAATGCTGTACCCTACACCATTATTTCCCAGCATTTTCTTCAGTCAATTCAAGAGGAATTGTGTCATACATTATCTGGAGTTGCACAGAAGAGAAAAAAAAGGAAAAGGATAACCTGTCATAGAGAATTCATATTATAAACATCTGTGAAATGAATGAAAGTAGCAAAATGCTCTTAGAAGTGTTCTTTGATCTCTCAAAGTGATATTAATTTCAGATGTCGTTCCTCAGTATTTCTCCCTGCAAATGACTATTACAGAATTTATTATATTTTATCCTAACCACTGAAGTTCCTTTTCTGTCTCAAAAGATATCCTGAGTTCTTTGGATCCACGATTACAGTGGATGCTGAAGCTGTGAGATAGTGAGTTAGTAACAGTGAAGGCAGAGAAAACAATAAGCATTCTAGATGTACTTAGTCATTTTCAGTTACTAGACTTGGTGAGTAATTAGATAGAGAAAAAAATTTCAGGAAAACTCTGGTTTTTGACCTTCAATAATTATCAATGAAAGGGTAATCTTGGGAAGACAACCGTATTCAGAGTGATAAAAATAATCAATTCAATCTGAAGCAATAATGCATTTGAAATGTTTAGTAAGTATTGGATATTTGAGTTTAAAATTCAGTAGAGAAATCTACACTGAAATTTAATATTCATCCAAGGTACAGTTGATAGCTGAAGTCATAAAATTAGAAAAGGTCACACAGGGAGCAGGTAGTATGAAATTAGAGTCACAGGTGAACTCTGAATATTTCCCCATTTAAAAAAAGGATAAAAAGATGACTGAGGGAAGGAGGCTTTATTAGAGAAGGCATTATTATGTGTAAGCATTAAAAAAAAGTCCTGAAACAAGGTATGTGTTGATAGAAATTGATTCATCTCAGTAAAAAGTTAGTCTTAACCAGTTGGAATTCTAGTCTTGCTGTGTGTAGGGTATCTGTGAGGAATGTTAATAATTAAGAGAGTTATTTTTTCTGTTTACCAAATATTCAGTTCACTTTCATTTCCAAGCAGAAATCCTTGTCGCCTCTGTCCAAGAAAGACCATCCAAAAGTCTCAGCTAACCATTGCATCAAGCTCAGTATTCAGGATCTTAATAGCCCTTTATCAGAGATGATGGATGGTGATCGCTGGATAGTTCCTTTTTGTGGATCCTCTTGAGAATTATGGGCAAAAAGACAAGTTTTCTGTTTCACACTCAATTTACAATGGATAGATATGATCAGAATCATAACAATAACCACACACCCAAAAAAGGAGAAGAGTGGGAGACACATAATAGTAATGTCAATTACTCAGCCATTAAAAAGAATGAGATAATGCCATTTGCAACAATATAGTTGGACCTGGAGATTATCTTACTAAGTGAAGTGAGTCAGACAGAGAAAGACAAATATTGCATGATATTGCTTATATGCAACATCTAAAACATTCATGCAAATGAACTTGTTTACAGAACAGAAACAGGTTCACAGACTTAGAAAATGAACTTATGTTACCCATGAGGGGAGGATGATGAGGCGTAATATACTGGGAATTTGGGATTGACATGTGCACACTGATATATTTTAAATAGTTAACAAACAAAGACCTCCTGTAAAGAAAAAAAAAATAATCTGACACTGGGGAAGGCTACCTACTCTGGGAAACAGGAGCTTTTTATGACTGTATTCAATTCTGCTCCCTGAGAGGGCTGGTTCTCAAGTTCATTGTTCTAGAAGTGTTTTCCTTTCTTACCATCCTCCATTTCCATAACTGATTTGAATATTATGGACCATATTCTCCTTGAGAGTTAATTTATTTGAAAGAATGTCTCTAAAACGCGTAGTTTGCTTCTTATCTACTTGATTCCAGTCAACATCATGTATCTACAATCTGTTTTTTTATGGACATGCTTACTAAATTTTATTTTCTTGCATTCTCTTCTTCACCATTATGTGAATTCTCACATACATTCAAGCATTGAAATTACTTTGTTCTATTAAGCTTTCATGGTGGAGGCATGGCTTTTCTTTCTTTTGTCCAAATGAAAAGATTTACTGTGCACTACCTTAGCTATTCAAGGTATTTTAATAATGAGTCAAAACGCAAACACTGTTTGGAACCTGCCTCTAAACAGACTTTTATAAATGTTTTAATCTTGATAGTCTACTGTTCAGCATCATGAGAAATGCTGGGCTGGAGGAAGCACGAGTTGGAATCAAGTTTGCCAGGAGAAATATCTATAACCACAGATAAGCAGATGACACCACAATTATGGCAGAAAGTGAAAAGAACTAAAGAGCCTCTTGATGAAAGTGAAAGAGGAGAGTGAAAAAGTTGGCTTGAAACTCAACATTCAGAAAAATAAGATCATGGCATCCGGTCCCATCACTTCATGGCAAATAAATCGGGAAACAGTGTCAGACTTTATTTTTTGGGGCTCCAAAATCACTGCAGATCCTGATTGCTGCCATGAAATTAAAAGACCCTTGCTCCTTGGAAGTAAAGTTATGACCAACCTAGACAGTGTAGTAAAAAGCAGAGACATTACTTTGCCTACAAAGGTCTGCCTAGTCAAGGCTATGGTTTTTCCAGTGGTCATGTATGGATGTGAGAGTTGGACTCTAAAGAAAGCTGAGCGCGAAAGAATTGATGTTTTTGAACTGTGGTGTTGGATAAGACTCTTGAGAGTCCCTTGGACTGCAAGGAGATCCAACCAGGTCATCCTAAAGGAGATCAATCCTGGGTGTTCATTGGAAGGACTGATGCTAAAGCTGAAACTCCAAAACTTTGGCCTCATGATGTGAAGAGCTGACTCATTAGAAAAGACCCTGATGCTGGGTAAGATTGAAGGCAGGTGGAGAAGGGGATGACAGAGGATGAGATGGTTGGATGTCATCATCGACTCAGTGGACATGAGTTTGGGTGAACTCCAGAAGCTGGTGATGGACAGGGAGGCCTGGCATGCTGCAGTCCATGGGGTCACAAAGGGTCAGACACGACTGAGCGACTGAAATGAATTGAACTGAACTGTTCAGCTTTGAGTTATATTTGCATTTTCTAAATCTTCAAGTTTCTGAATTTTCATTTTTATTTTTTCTTTTCTTCTTGGAAATATTCAGTTCTTTTTGAAATCACCTCTTTCTTATGATCTGGTAAAAATCCATCCAATGATGCTTAGTACACATTACTAGTATTCTGTTTTCCAACCTTTTCTCCTAATACAACATTATTTGCCTTCCAAATTACGGTGGGAGACATTAATAATTTCACCATTGCAAAAACTGGATTACTTTCCTTCTAGATTTGATATCAGTTAGTTCGCTCATCACTCACAGCAGGGGTACTAAGGCAATGACATAAAATTTTGTGTTGACAGCACACCATGTCTGGGTTGCAGTGTCTATATCAGCCATACCATCCTGATTATTTTAAGCAAGTTTTTAAAAACAAGGTTTATTTTTACTAACTCCTTGAAAAAGGCAAAAACATCATTGCTTCAACTAACTTTTTCTTTCAAGTTGCAAAATAAAGTTACAAATTCCGTATTAAAAAAAAATCCTCAAAAAATTTCAAGTATTTAAAACAGTAATAACTCAAATTAAGGGGAACAAATGTTTGTGTAAGTCAAGTGGTTTCTTACTTTTCTCTCTAAATAAAATCGAAGTAGGAACAAATTAATTTGCCAGTGATAAATCATTATAAATGATGTTTAATAATAGGTCCTTTATACATTAAAAAACGCTTTATAAAGTGAAGATCTGAGTTAAATCTTCCTTCCAGATGAGTACATGACTTCAGATATTCTTGTTATTCATTTGCTAATTTGTGTCTACTCTTTGTGACCCCATGGACTGCAGCATGGCAAGCTCCCTTGTCCTTCACTATCTCCTGGAGTTTGCTTGAATTCATGTCCATTGAGTTGGTGATACTATCTAACCATCTCAATCTATGCTGCCCCTTCTCCTTTTGCCTTCAGTCTTTCCCAGAATCAGGGCCTTTCCCAATGAGTCTATTAGTCACATCAGGTGGCCAAAGTGTTGGAGCTTCAACTTCAGGATCAGTCCTTCCAATGAATATTCAAGATTGATTTTCTTTAGGATTGATTACTTTGATCTTGCAGTTCAAGGGACTTGCAGGAGTCATCTCCAGCATCACGGTTCAAAAGCATCAATTCTCTAGAACTTAGCCTTCTTTATGGTCCAACTCTCACATCCATACATACATGACTACTGGAAAAACCATAGCTTTGATTAGACACACCGTTGTCAGCAAAATGTTGTCTTTGCCTTTTAATAGTGTGTCTAGGTTTGTCATAGCTTTCCTTCCAAGGAGCAAGTATCTTTTAATTTCATGACTCAGTCACCATCCTCAGGGATTTAGGAGCCCAAGAAAATAAAATCTGTCACTACTTCCACTTTTCCCCCTTCTATTTGCCATGAAGTGATGGGACTGGATGCCATGAGCTGTTTTATGTTGTTTCAAGCCATCTTTTCACTCTCCTCTTTCGTCCTTATCAAGAAACTCTTTAGCTTCTCTTCATTTTTTGCCACTAGAGTGGTATCATTTACATATCTGAGGTTGTTGATATGTCTTCTGGCAATCCTGATTCCAGCTTGTGATTCATGCACCCTGGCATTTCATATGATTTACTTTGTACATAAGTTAAATAAACAAGGTGATAATATACAACTTTGTCATACTCCTTCCCCAATTTTGAACCAGTCTATTGTTCCATGTCTAGTTATAACTGTCGCATTTTGACCTGCATACAGATTTCTCAGGAGGCAGGTAAGGTGGTCTGGTGTTCCCAACTCTGAGAATTTTCCACAGTTTATTGTGATACACACAGTCAAAGGGTTTAGCATAGTCAGTGAAGCAGAAGTAGATGGTTTTCTGGAATTTGTTTGCATTCTGTATGATCCACCAAATGTTGGCAATTTGATATCTGGTTCCTCTGACTTTTCTAAATGTAGCTGGTACATTTGGAATTCTCAGTGCATGTATTGCTGAAGTCTAACTTGAAGGATTTTGAGCATAACATTATTAGCATGTGAAATGAGTGCAATTGTATGGTGAAAGTAAAGTAAAAGTGTTAGCTGCTCAGTCGTGTCTGAGTTTTTGTGACCGCCCCCTGGACTGTAGTCCACCAGGCCCCTTTGTCCAAGGGATTCTCTGGGCAAGATGGTAGTTTGAACATTTTTTGGCATTGCCCTAGTTTTGGAATGGAATGAAAACTGATCTCTTCCAGTCTTGTGGTCACTGCTGAGTTTTCCAAATTAGCTGTATCTTGAATGAAAAATTAACAGCATTATCTTTCAGGATTTTAATTAGCTTAGCTAGAATTCCATCATCTTTATTAGCTTTGTTCATAGTAATTCTTGCTAAGGCCCACTCGACCTCACACTCCAGGATTTCTGACTGGAGTGATCACATCACCCTGGTTATCCAGGTAATTAAGACATTTTTTTGTCATCATTCTTCTGTATATTGTTGCCACTTCTTAATCTCTTCTCCTTCTATTAAATCCTTGCCTATTCTGTCCTTTATGGTGCCTATCTTCACATGTAGTGTTCCCTTGATATCTCCAGTTTTCTTGAAGGGATCTCTAGCTGTTCCCATTTTATTGTTTTCCTATATTTCTTTGCACTATTTATTTCAGAAAGCCTTCTTATCTCTCTTTATTTTTTTCTGGAACTGTACATTTAATTGGGTATATCTTTCCTTTTTGCCTTTGCCTTTCACTTCTTTTCTCAGATATTTGTAAATCCTCCTCATACAATCACTTTGGATCTTTGCATTTTGTTTTCTTTGACATGGTTTTGGTCACTTCCTCCCGTACAATATTATGAATCTGTCAGTAGGTCTTCAGACAGTCTGTCTATGAGGTCCTTTGAATCTAGTTATCACCTGCACTGTATGATTATAAGGTTTTGATTCAGGTCATACCTAAACGGCCTAGTAGATTTCCCTACTTTTTTTAAGCCTGAAGTTTGCAATAAGGAGCTCATAATCTGAGCCACAGTCAGCTCCAGATCTTATTTTTGCTGACTCTATAGGGTTGCTCCATCTTCAACTGTGAAGAATATAATTAATCTGAATTCATTTTGATATTGGTCATCTGATTATTTCCATATGTAGAATCATCTCTTGTGTTGTTGGAAAAGTGTTCTTGCTATGACAAGTGTTCTTGACAAAACTCTGTTAGCCTTTCCCTTGCTTCATTTTGTACTCAAAGGACAAACTTGCTTGTTAACCCAGATGTCTCTTGACCTCCTACTTTTGCATTCCAATTCCCTATGATAAAAAGCACTTTTTTTGTTTTTTTTGGTGTTAGTTCTAGAAGGTCTTGTAGGTCATCCTAGAGCCATTCAACTTCAGCTTCTTCAGAATTAGTGGCTGTGGCATGGACCTGGATTACTGTAATGTTATACGGTTTACCTTGGAACCAAACTGAGATCATTCTGTCATTTTTGAGGTTTCACCCAAGTACTGCATTTCAGACTTTTGTTGACTATGAGGATTACTTCATGTTTTCAATAATGACTTCAGAGGAAAAAAACAAACCCGATCTAGGGCCACAATAAACTGTAAAATGTTGCACATAACTTATGCAATTGCTTTGAAATCCCTCTGAAATTTATCTGCCCATGCTCCCAGTTGTGTGCCAATTATAAATGCCTTGAAACATCATCAATTGATACTTTTATTTTTCTTGAAAGGCCCATAAGTTTAAATTTGAATAAATGGGTAATTTGCTTCATTCATATATGCCCTTTATTGTTTGCCTTTTACATTCTAAAATAGATTAATATTTCTAATATTTTAAGGCTTTTTAAACATTCTGTGGATTGTAGATAAAGTTAATACTTTTACATACCTTCCCAGTTTTACAATTTCATTTGCACTTCTATAATGAGCTTGAATAAAGACTTGTGATACCTGACAGTCAATAGTGTCTTTACAAGTGGCATTGTGGATTTACCTCTTTGATGAGCTAATCTGGTAGCAAAGAAGAGTGCCTTATGAAAAGTCACCGGAAATTAGCAATGTACAATAGCTAGATTGGTTATCATTTGTATGTAATGTATGTAATGCACACATGTTCAAATACCATTTATAAGATGTATTTGCAAATCAATTAACGAAGGCAACTTACCTTGTCATAGGGCTTCACTGGCGGCTCAGTCGGTTTTCCGAGTCTGCCTGTAATGCAGGAGACCTGGGTTTGATCCCTGAGTCAGGCAGAGTCCCTGGAGAAGGAAATAGGAACTGACTCCAGTATTGCCTGGAGAATTCCATGGAGAGAGGATCCTGGTGGGCAATAGTCCATGGAGTGGTGGAGTTGGAATGCCTGAGTGAATAGCACTAACTTTTCATAGTCATTTAACTTTTTAATGCTGCTTTATATCAGTAGCTTTCTTTACACTCATAATCAAGATTGCAGGGGAAATATCAATAACCTCAGATATGCAGATGACACCACACTTATGGCAGAAAACAAAGAGAAACTAAAAGCCTCTTGATGAAAGTGAAAGAGAGTGACAAGCTTGCTTAAAACTCAGCATTCATAAAATGAAGATCATGGCAGGTGGTCCCATCACTTCATGGCAAATAGATGGGGAAATAATGAAAACAGTGGCAGATTTTGTTTTCTTGGGATCCAAAATCACTGTAGATGGTGACTGCATCCACGAAATTAAAAGACACTTGCTCCCTGGAAGAAAAACTATGACCAAGCTAGACAGCATATCAAAAGCAGATATTACTCTACTGACAAAGGTCCATCTAGTCAAAGCTATGGCCTTTTCAATAGTCATGTATGAACGTGAGATTTGGGCCATAAAGAAAGCTGAGCACTGAAGAGTTGATGCTTTTGAATTGTGGTTTTGAACTGTGGGTAGTCCCTTGGACAGCAAGGAGATCAAACCAATACATCCTAAAGGAAATCAGTCCTGAATATTCATTGGAAGGATTGATGCTGAATCTGAAGCTCTGATACTTTGACCACCTGATGTGAAGAACTGACTCACTGGAAAAGACCCTGAGGCTGGGAAATATTGAAGGTAGGAGAAAAAGGGGATGACAAGGAATCAGATGGTTGGATGGCATCACTGACTCGATGGACATGAGTTTGAGCAGGCTCTCAGAGATGGTGATGGACAGGGAAACTTGATGTGCTGCAGTCCATGGGGTCGTAAAGACTCAAACACAACTGAATAAACACTACTGAACTGACTGACATAACAATAGTTTCATGAGATGTGAGGGACAATTCGTTATATTACTGATCTGGGTGGTGGGAAAGGTGAAATACAATTAAGTTCCATAGATGGTTCAAAGCCATATAACTACTCAGAAGAAAATGTGTCCTCTTATTCATTCTTCATAAACAATTAATTATTCCTTTAAACGTCTAATTGCTCATAAATTAAAATACAGTAGTAAAAATGAAACATGTGTAAAACATATACATATACACACACATGAGTGTGTGCTTAGTTGCTCAGTCGTGCCCAACGCTTTGTGACCCCATGGACTGTAGCCAGCGGGCTCCTCTGTCTATGGGAATTTTCAGGCAAGAATAGTGGAGTGGATTGCTGTTTCCTCTTCCAGGGCACCTTCCCAACCCAGGGATTAAACCTGACTCTTCTGTGTCTCCTGCATTGTAGGCGGATTCTTTATCCATTAAACCATTGGGGGATGCGCTATACACACACACACATACACACACACACACACACATATGTCATGGAAAATTCTTAATGTTTAATTACTGTCTTTTATTTTAATTTGGAATCTCCATGAAGACAAATATCATTGGGGTAATTTCTTCCACAATTAAATTAGAATAACTCAGAAAGTTCTAAGATAATATTGAAAGTTAAAGTATTATTTGCTCAGTTATGTCCAACCCTTTGCAATCCCATATACTGTAGCCCCGCCAGGCTCCTCTGTCCATGGAAATTTCCAGGCAAGATTACCAGAGTGGGTTGCCATTTCCTTCTCCAGGGAATCTTCCCAACCCAGGGACTGAACCCAGGTCTCCTGCACTGTAGGTGAATTCTTTACCATCTGAGCCACCAGGGAATCCCTCTAAGATAATATTAAATGATTAGTATACTCTTCTGTAGTATTAAAGTTTTTCAATTTTATAAACTCATAAGAGCCCACAATGATCATCACCTCCCTGGATTCATGCCCCTTTGTGGTCTTCTCTCACACCAGATAACAAATACAATACTGTACCCTGTGTAACTAATTCAATATTGAGGAAATAGTGCAGTCAGAGTTCCAAGTCTAGGTCATAGGAAACACTGCAGTTTTGTTTTGTTCTTAGATTGTTTGCATTAGGAGAAGCCAATAGTCATGTACTGAGGGTGCTCATGTTATCACTGTGTAAGGAGCCACACTAGAAGGACCTGAAGCCTTCTGTTCATAGATAGAACTGAGTCCTCCTTTCAAAAGACATTGAGTGGGTTATTCTGGAAGAGAATTCTCTTGCTCAAGTGTCGCCATCAGGAAACTTCAGCCCAAACCCACTCTTCAGTGGTGACCTCCTGAGAGAACCTGAACTTGAATCACTAGGCTAAGCCACTCCTGAATTCCTGACCCACAGGAACGATAAGATAACAAATGTTTGTTGTTCCTATTTGCTATGTTTCAGGTAATTAGTTATGCAACTATAGATAAACACAGACAATTTGAATAGGCCTACACCCCCCCAGATTTCACTAGGTAGGCACATTTACTGTCATTACAGGAAGGATGCTCTTTAAGTGCAGAAGAGGAGAACCTCAGAAAAATTGGAATTGACTCAGAAAGAGAGCATTATGGGAGATGATTTTAAAGAATGAAGGCAGATAGAAATGGAGTAAGAAAAGAGGAATTCCAAGCAAAGCTAACAGAATATATGTATCCACAAAACTATAGTCCCCACAGGAAGCTTGAAGAAATTCCCTGCACTTGACAAAGTTTTGTTGCTGGTGTGAATGAAGTAATTGATGAACCTGAAGAGGTAAGTGAGTGCATAGTAATAAAGGGCCTCCTTTGTTTGGAAGGCAAGCTAAGACTTAGTCTTATAACTTAAAGAATCTGAGTAGATACTTAAGTCTTCTAAGTAGGAGAATGAGTAAATTTAAAAATAAAAGCCAAATAGAAAATGATTGCAATACTTCCAGCAATAAAATGGCAAAGGTAGATTTAAACATGCAGCAGTGGCTGTGGAGAAAAAGAAACTCATCACAAAAAAAGAAAGAAAATACTTCTAATGAGACAGCAGAATTTTCATCTGTGACTAAAGGAGAGCTGAGGGTGTACCAAATCTTTGCCATCACAAACTTACAACCTTTCAGTGTCTTTCCATTACTTTATAAAGAGAGACAAGGACATTTTCACTTGTGCATATTAGCTTTTGCATTCTCTTTTCTTGTTCCCCACCACTCATTATCCTTTATGACATCCTGAAATCACGCTAACAGATGAGTTATACCTCTCTGCACACTCATCAGACAGAACATTTCTCAAAGGGACAAACCCATAGCATTATATATATATATTTTTAAAGTTACAAAACTACATAAATAATTGATAATCAAAATGTTTGCTTAACTGAGAAGGAAGTCTGAAAAAGAAACAGAAGTTTAGCTTCACCTATCATTTATAATTCCAAATATAGGCACTTAAATATTATATTGTAGAATATTCAAATTAAATGTGAATGCACTAAATACTTGTAATTAAGATATGACCATTGAATTTTCTGTCAGTAATATGTAGATCTTCCTTGATTTATAATGGAATTGGGGTTACATCCTGATAATCAAATCATAAATTGAAAATATCTTAAGTCGAAAATGCATTTGATACACAGAAGCTATTGAAAATGATGACAACTTCCGTGGTGGATTAATTGGCAAAGAATCTGCCTGCAATGCAGGAAATCTGGGTTCCATACCTGGGTCAAGAAAATACCCTGGAAAAAGGATTGGCTTCCCACTCCAGTATTGTTGTCTAGAGAATTTCACTGTCAGAGTAGCCTGGCATCTAAAGTTCATAAGGTCACAAAGAATCAGACATGACTGAGTGATTAATCCTTTCACTTTCACTGAACATGATAGCTAAGCTTAGCATACTTTATGTCAACTTACAGGAATGCAAAAACGAAAAATGGTTGTCTGAGGAGGCCTTACAAATAGCTGTGAAAAGAAGAGAAGCAAAGGGCAAAGGAGAAAAGGAAAGATATACCCATTTGAATGCAGAGTTCCAAAGAATAGCAAGGAGAGATAAGAAAGCCTTCCTCAGTGATCAATGCATAGAAATAGAGGAAAACAATAGAGTGGGAAAGACTAGAGATCTCTACACGAAAATTAGAGCTATCAAGGAAACATTAAAGATGGACCCAATAAATAACAGAAATGGTTTGGACCTAACAGAAGCAGAAGATATTAAGAAGAAGTGGCAAGAATACACAGAAGAACTGTACAAAAAAGATCTTCACAATCCAGATATTCACGATGATGTGATCACTCACCACATTCCGGAATGCGAAGTCAAGTGGGCCTTAGGAATCATTGCTATAGACAAAGCTAGTGGAGGTGATGGAATTCCAGTTGAGCTATTTCAAATCCTGTGAAAGTGCAGCACTCAATATGCCAGCAAATTTGGAAAACTCAGCAGTGGCCACAGGACTGGAAAAGGTCAGTTTTCATTCCAATCCCAAAGAAAGTTATTGCCAAAGAATTCTCAAACTACCACATGCTAGTAAAGTCATGCTCAAAATTCTCCAAGCCAGTCTTCAGCAATACGTGAACACTGAACTTCCAGTTGCTCAAGCTGGATTTAGAAAAGGCAGAGGAACCAGAGATCAAATTGCCAACATCTATTGGATCACCACAAAAGAGAGTTCCTGAAAAACATCTACTTATGCCAAAACTTTTGATTGTGTGAATCACAACAAACTCTGGAAAATTCTTAAAGAGATAGGAATACCAGACCACCTAACCTGCCTCTTGAGAAATCTGTATACCGATCAAGAAGCAACAGTTAGAATGGGACCTGGAAAAACAGACTGGTTCCAAATTGGGAAAGGAGTCTGTAAAGGCTGTATATTGTCACCCTGTTTATTTAGCTTATATGCAGAGTACATCATGAGAAATGCTGGGCTGGATGAAGCACAAGCTGGAATCAAGATTGCCGGGAGAAATATCAATAACCGCAGATATGCAGATGACACCACTCTCATGGCAGAAAGTAAGAAGAACTAAAGAGCCTCTTGGTGAAAGTGAAAAAGAGTGAAAAAGTTGGCTTAAAACTCAACATTCAGAAAAACAAGATCATGGCATCCAGTCCCATCACTTCATGGCAAATAGTTGGGGAAACAGCAGAAACAGTAAGAGACTATTTTGGGGGGCTCCAAACTGGTGGCTCAGAGGTTAAAGCGTCTGCCTCCAATGCGGGAGACCCGGGTTCGATCCCTGGGTCGGGAAGATCCCCTGGAGAAGGAAAGGGTAACACATTCCAGTATTCTTGCCTGGAGAATCCCATGGACGGAGAAGCCTGGTAGGCTACGGTCCACGGGGTCGCAAAGAGTCGGACACGACAGCGACTGAACGGAACGGAAAATCACTGCAGATGCTGATTGCAGCCATGAAATTAAAAGACGCTTGCTCCTTGGAAGAAAAGTTACGCCCAACCTAGACAGCATATTAAAAAGCAGAGACATTACTTTGCCAACAAAGGTCCATCTTGTCAAAGCTATGGTTTTTCCAGTAGTCATGTATGGATGTGAGAATTGGACTATAAAGAAAGCTGAGCACTAAAGAATTGATGCTTTTAAACTATGGTGTTGGAGAAGACTTTTGAGTCCCTTGGACAGCAAGGAAATCCAACCAGTCCATCCTAAAGGAAATCAGTCTGGAGTGTTCATTGGAAGGACTGATGCTGAAGCTGAAGCTCCAACACTATGGCCACCTGAGGTGAAGAGCTGACTCATTGGAAAAGACTCTGATGCTGGCAATGATTGAAGGTGGGAGGAGAAGGGAACTACACAGGATGTGATGGTTGGATGGCATCACTGACTTGATGGACATGAGTTTGAGTGAGCTCTGGGAGTTGGTGATGGACAGGGAGGCCTGGCCTGCTGCAGTCCATGGATGGTGTCACAAAGAGTCATACCCGACTAAGCAACTGAACTTACTGACTGACTGGGCAAAATCATCTAATCCAAAGCCTACTTTATAATAAACTTCTGAATATATTAATTTAATTATTTGAATACTGTGCTTAAAATGAAAACCAGAATGACTGTCTGGGTCCAGTAGGGTTCTCAGTCTATTGGCTGTTTATCTTAGTTACTGTGGGGCTGACCAAGAGCTGCAGCTGCTGCCCTGCTCGGCTGCCCTGCTCAGCATCTTGAGCGAGTTTCCTAAGGCCTATGGCTAACCTGGAAAAATACCAAAATTCAAAACATGAAGTATGGTTTCAAGCACATGTGCATCACTTTGGCACCATCATAACATAAAAAAAGTGTAATTCAAGCTATTATAAGTCGGGGATTTTGTGTATTAGTTATCTGTGTACTCAATTGCTCAGTCGTGTCTGACTCTTTATGACCCCCATGGACTGTAGCCTGCCAGGCTTCTCTGTCCATGGGGTTCTCCAGAGAAGAATACTGGAGTGGGTTGCCATTCCCTTCTCTAGGGGATCTTCCAGACACAGGGATCAAACCCACATCTCCTGAGTCTCCTGCTTTGGAGGGTGAATTCTTCACCACTGAATCAACTGGGAAGCCCTCTTAATTATCTATTGCTGCAAAAAAAATCACCACAGTACTTTGCGGTTTAAAACAATGAGCACTTATTATTTTGCATTTCCTAGAAGTCAGAAATCTGATTTTGGCTAAGCTTTGCTCTTCTGGCTCTAAGTCTCTCATAAGGTTGCAGTCAAGCTGTGGGTCTAAGGCTAACGTCTTATCCAAACACACCATCAGAAAATGAGGCAATCCACTTCCAAAGGTATTCAGGTGGGCATCAACACAGGGCATTCTGATAACCCTGAAGTTGGCTTCTCACAAGGTCCGTGATCTAGAGAGTAGGAGTGAGAACCAAGGTGACATTCATATTTGGAGACCGTTGTGGAGTCTGCTGATCAAAGATAGTATTACAATTTTTCATAAATAAAATAATACTATGAAAAGAAATATATATATATTCATATATACATATTAATATATACATATGGTGTGTGTGTGTGGAAAGAAAGTGATGATATGCACATATAAATATATTCCTAAGCTTCTCTAAAGAAAATGGTCTTGGGAGTAGCATTATACCAGTAACCCAGTGCATAGGTAAGCATTGATGATGGTTTTGGAGCAAGTTCTACACTAGAAAAAACTACAACTTCTAGATCCAAGTAAAAAAAAAAAATATATATATATATATAAGATGGGCCTGAAAAACTTTATTGTGCCACAAATTAAGTATTCAATGAATATTGCTGTTGTTTTTCAGTTGCTACATCATGTCTGACTCTTTGAGACCCTGCAGACTATAGCACTTCAGGCTTCCTTGTCCTTCACTCTCTCCTGGACTTTGCTCATATTCATGTCCATTGAGTCGGAATGAATGAGGATGTCTAAAAAAACCCCAGAAAACCAGCTTTAAGAGGCTACAACTGATGAAGTCTGAAATATGAGATTTAATGTAAGGGTTAAAATAAATAATAAATAAATAATAACATGAAATAAATAATAACAAAATAAATAAATAAAGAGAGGTATTTATTTATGTTAAAATAAATGATAACTTATTTTAGTCATATTTGAGTTTTTGATATATTAGCTTGCTAGGGCTTCCATGACAAAGTACCACAAACTTGATGGTTTAAGGAGCGTGCATTTATTCTTTCACTGTCTGGGCACTTGAAGTCCAGGACCAAGATGTGGGCCCGGCTGGTTCCTTTTGAGAACTGTAGAGGCTCCAGGCCCATTTCTCTGTTTGTAGATGGCTGTCTTTTCCCCATGCCCTCACATGCCTTTCCTTCTGTGTTCAATTATTTCCACATTTCCTCTTCTTATGCAACAGTCATACTGAATTAGGGCCACCTGAAAGGACCTGATTTTAACCTCTGTATAGTTCCTGACTCCAAATACAGTCATATTCTAAGGTACAAAGGATAGGGAAGCTGCCCATGAATTTTGAGGAGGCTACAATTCACCCATAGCACTTAAGTGATATAAATAAGTAAATGAATAAATGTATGAACAAAATAATGGTGCAGAATACTAAACTCTCCAATTCAATAGAATGCCAATTAATAATAATCACTTAATAGCAGAGAAACTGGCAAACATACACCTTTATATCAAGTGATTATAAATTGACATTTACTGAGTGTGTTTCTAACAGTGGTACACTGAGAAGAATACAGCAGCCCTTCAGTGGTGTTCCTACCTTGGTTACATTACTTGACTAAATATAAGAAAAGAGCAGAACTATTCAAATTTAGACACATTCTAAAGATCACTCATTTATTAAAAAATGTTTTTTAAAAAACGTCAAGGTTATTCAAAAATAAAGTTCTACAAAATTCTTGATTGAAGAGACTAGAGAATTGTGACAACCACATGCCACTCATGATCTTACGTTAGATTCTAATCTATAAATGCAATTGGAAATATCAGCAAAATTTGAATGGGATCTATAAATCATATTGTAGTATTAAACTAATGTTACTTTCTTGGTGTTGATGGCTGTATTGTGGTTTATGAGAGAGTGTTCTCCCTAGGAAATACGAAAATGAAAAAGTTTGATGAGTGACTGATGAATGATTGATAAGGTCAAATATGGTAAAATCGCCAATACTGGGGACTCTGGATAATGGAGGATTGCAGATACAAGAGTTATTTCTTCTATTCTTAAAACTGTTCTGTAAGACAAATGATTTTTAAAGAATTCCTCAAATAACTAAATAAATAGCACTCAAATATTTTATTAAAAATCTCTGCCCAAACTTTGTAGAAGGAGATTCACTCCCCAGCCCTGATATTAGGCTAAGCAGATCCTCCTGCTTTCCTTTCTATGTTTTATGTTGTCATCTGTGTATGTTGTGATCTGTGATGTATCTGAAGCATGCGTTATAAAAAGCATACAGTGTTGCTTTTAAGAATATTCATTTAATTTTGGCTGCCTTGGGCCTCTGTTGTGTGCAGGCTTTCTGTAGTAGTGGCAGGCGGGGTCTACTCTTGGCTGTCGTGTGTGGGCTTCTCCTTGTGCTGACCTTTCTTGTTGCAGAGAACAGGCATAGGCTCAGTAGGTGGCGTGGGTAGACTTAGCTGCTTTGTGGCATGTAGGATCTTCCTGGACCATTGATTGAACTCATGTTCCTTACATTGGCAGGCAGATTCTTAACCACTGGACCAAGGGGGCAGTCCCCTACAGTGTTGTTTTAAATGTATGAATTCTAATTGCATTTTTCTATAAATTCCTTTCAGTGTTCGATTCTTATAAAACTCAGTTCTGATTCTGAGCCCAATCCATTTCATTTACCCATCTAGTTCGTGGCATTTAACTCTTACTATGTATTTAGAAAAAAAAAAAAAAACAAGAAGATAATTTCTTTACAGTGTTGCATTGGTTTCTGCCATATAACAACGTGAATCAGACATAAGTATACATATCTTCCCTCTCTCTTGAACCTCCCTCCCACCCCCAACCCAGTCCAGCCCTCTATGTTGTTACAGAGGGTCAGGCTGAGCTCCCTGTGTTATAGAGCAACTTCCTACTAGCCATCTATTTTACATATCACCATGTAGTTTACCATAAGCAACAACAGTACTTTTTCTATCTCTTCTCTTCAGTTCAGTTCAGTTCAGTCGCTCAGTCGTGTCCGACTCTCCGCGACACCATGAATCACAGCACGCCAGGCCTCACTGTTCATCACCAACTCCCGAAGTACACTCAAACTCATGTCCACAGAGTCGGTGATGCCATCCAGCCATCTCATTCTCCGTCGTCCCCTTCTCCTCCCGCCCCCAACCTTTCCCAGCATCAGAGTCTTTTCTAGTGAGTCAACTCGTCGCATGAGGTGGCCAAAGTATTGCAGTTTCAGCTTTAGCATCAGTCCCTCCAATGAACATCCAGGATTGATCTCCTTTAAAATGGACCGGTTGGATCTCCTTGCAGTATAAGGGACTCTCAAGAGTCTTCTCCAACACCACAGTTCAAAAGCATCGATTCTTTGGCGAACAGCTTTCTTCACAGTCCAACTCTCACATCCATACATGACCACGGGAAAAACTATTGCCTTGACTAGATGGACCTTGGTTGGCAAAGTAATGTCTCTGCTTTTTAATATACTATCAAGGTTGGTCATAACTTTCCTTCCAAGGAGCAAGCGTCTTTTAATTTCATGGCTGCAATCAGCATCCACAGTGATTTTGGAGCCCAAAAAAATAAAGTCTGACACTGTGTCCACTGTTTTCCCATCTATTTCCCATGAAGTGATGGGACCAGGTGCCATGATCTTCGTTTTCTGAATGTTGAGCTTCAAGCCAAACTTTTCACTCTCCTCTTTCACTTTCATCAAGAGGCTTTTGAGTTCCTCTTCACTTTCTGCCATAAGGGTAGTGTCATCTGCATATCTGAGGTTATTGATATTTCTCCCAGCAATCTTGATTCCAGCTTGTGCTTCTTCCAGCCCAGCGTTCCTCATGATGTACTCTGCATAGATGTTAAATAAGCAAGGTGACAATATACAACCTTGACGTACACCTTTTCCTATTTGGAACCAGTCTGTTGTTCCATGTCCAGTTCTAACTGTTGCTTCCTGACCTGCATACAGGTTTCTCAAGAGGCAGGTCAGGTGGTCTGGGATTCCCATCTCTTTCAGAATGTTCCACAGTTTATTGTGATCGACACAGTCAAAGGCTTTGGCATAGTCAATGAAGCAGAAATAGATGTTTTTCTGAAACTCTCTTGCTTTCTCCATGATCCAGCGGATGTTGGCAATTTGATCTCTGGTGCCTCTGCCTTTTCTAAAACCTGCTTGAACATCTGGGAGTTCATGGTTTACATACTGCTCAAGCCTGGCTTGAAGAATTTTGAGCATGCCTTTGCTAGCGTGTGAGATGAGGGCAATTGTTCGGTAGTTTGAGCATTCTTTGGCATTGCCTTTCTTTGGGATTGAAATGAAGACTGACCTCTTCCAGTCCTGTGGCCACTGCTGAGTTTTCCAAATCTGCTGGCATATTGAGTGCAGCACTTTCACAGCATCATCTTTCAAGACTTGAAATAGCTCAACTGGAATTCCATCACCTCCACTAGCTTTGTTAGTAGTGATGCTTTCTAAGGCCCACTTCACTTCACATTCCAAGATGTCTGGCTCTAGGTCAGTGATTACATTATCGTGACTATCTTGGTCGTGAAGATCTTTTTTGTACAGTTCTTCTGTGTATTCTTGCCACCTCTTCTTAATATCTTCTGCTTCTGTTAGGTCCATACCATTTCTGTCCTTTATCGAGCCCATCTTTGCATGAAATGTTCCCTTGGAATCTCTAATTTTCTTGAAGACGTCTCTTGTTTTTCCTATTCTGTTGTTTTCCTCTATTTCTTTGCATTGATCACTGAGGAAGGCTTTCTTATCTCTCCTTGCTATTCTTTGGAACTCTGCATTCAGATGCTTATATCTTTCCTTTTCTCCTTTGCTTTTTGCTTCTCTTCTTTTCACAGCTATTTGTAAGGCCTCCTCAGACAGCCATTTTGCTCTTTTGCATTTCTTTTCCATGGGGATGGTCTTGGTCCCTGTCTCCTGTACAATGTCACGAACCTCCGTCCAGAGTTCATCAGGCACTCTATCTATCAGATCTAGTCCCTTAAATCTATTTCTCACTTCCACTGTATAATCATAAGGGATTTGATTGAGGTCATATCTGAATGGTCTAGTGGTTTTCCCTACTTTCTTCAATTTAAGTCTGAACTTCGCAATAAGGAGTTCATGATCTGAGCCACAGTCAGCTCCTGGTCTTGTTTTTGCTAACTGTATACAGCTTCTCCATCTTTGGTTGCAAAGAATATAATCAATCTGATTTTGGTGTTGACCATCTGGTGATGTCCATGTGTAGAGTCTTCTCTTGTGTTGTTGGAAGAGGGTGTTTGCTATGACCAGTGCATTCTCTTGACAAAACTCTATTAGCCTTTGCCCTGCTTCATTCCGTGCTCCAAGGCCAAATTTGGCTGCTACTCCAGGTGTTTCTTGACTTCCTACTTTGGCATTCCAGTCCCCTATATTGAAAAGGACATCTTTTTTGGGTGTTAGTTCTAAAAGGTCTTGTAGGTCTTCATAGAACCGATTAACTTCGGCTTCTTCAGCATTACTGGTTGGGGCATAGGCCTGGATTACTGTAATATTGAATGGTTTGCCTTGGAGACGAACAGAAATCATCCTGTCATTTTTAAGATTGCATCCAAGTACTGCATTTCGGACTCTTTTGTTGACCATGATGGCTACTCCATTTCTTCTAAGGGATTCCTGCCCACAGTAGTAGATATAATGGTCATCCGAGTTAAATTCACCCATTCCAGTCCATTTTAATTCACTGATTCCTAGAATGTCGACGTTCACTCTTGCCATCTCCTGTTTGACCACTTCCAATTTGCCTTGATTCATGGACCTAACATTCCAGGTTCCTATGCAATATTGCTCTTTACAGCACCGGACCTTGCTTCTATCACTGGTAAGTTGTCTCCAATTTCTAACTGGCATGGACAAACCTACAATGAACCTGTCTGTATATGTATATTTAGTAATCAGTAATTCTCAAAAGCCTCTTGATGAAAGTGAAAGAGGAGAGTGAAAAGGTTGGTTTGAAGCTCAACATTCAGAAAACAAAGATCATGGCATCTGGTCCTATCACTTCATGGGAAATAGATGGAAAAACAGTGGAAACAGTGTCAGACTTTATTTTTGGGGGCTCCAAAATCACTGTGGATGCTGATTGCAGCCATGAAATTAAAAGACGCTTGCTCCTTGGAAGGAAAGTTATGACCAACCTTGATAGTATATTAAAAAGCAGAGACATTACTTTGCCAACCAAGGTCCGTCTAGTCAAGGCAATGGTTTTTCCCGTGGTCATGTATGGATGTGAGAGTTGGACTGTGAAGAAAGCTGTTCGCCAAAGAATTGATGCTTTTGAACTGTGGTGTTGGAGAAGACTCTTGAGAGTCCCTTATACTGCAAGGAGATCCAACCAGTCCATTCTAAAGGAGATCAATCCTGGGTGTTCATTGGAAGGACTGATGCTGAAGCTGAAACTGCAATACTTTAGCCACCACATGCGACGAGTTGACTCACTGGAAAAGACTCTGATGCTGGGAAAGGTTGGGGGCGGGAGGAGAAGGGGACGACAGAGAATGAGATGGCTGGATGGCATCACCGACTCTGTGGACATGAGTTTGAGTGAACTCTGGGAGTTGGTGATGGACAGGGAGGCCTGGCGTGCTGTGATTCATGGGGTCGCGGAGAGTCGGACACGACTGAGCGACTGAACTGAACTGAACTGAACTGATATCTGATTTATTATATTTTTATCATGCACATTAATAGCTTAAATCACTCAGAGTGCCCTTTTTCATGTAATGAAAGTCAAGGATCCAACTTTCCTTTCCATATGTAATGAGTCATTTTTTAAAAATCACTATCCCTTAAAAATTCAATATATCTAAAGGAAAAATCCACATGATTTAGCAAGAGAAACCAAAAATAAATATATTTTAGCCAGCACTACTAACTTAAAAACTAAGGAAACTAAGACTAGATAGAAACTAAGGAGACATAAGAAAATCTTAACCGAAACAAAAAACAAGACAACATCATTAAAGAAATAACAAAAATGCTGCTTTTCAGTTCAGAATAAGATAGAAGTAGTCAGTATGATAACTGTTGAAAGTAGACTATTCAAGGATAGAATATGCATAAGATGTGAAAAACCAATTGATAAATTCAAAATTGAGCAATGAGAAAAACAATGTTTTTGCTTAGAGTTGATATGGTTGCATGTATATAATATTCAATTACTCATTTAAAAATCTGTTGAAATGAATACAAAATATTTAGTAAGATGACTGAATATAAAGTAAATGTACAAAATAATCAAATTTTATCTATACTACCAATAACAAAAAATGGAAATGGAGCAATATCCTTGTCAAAAATAGAGAAAGGATAAGAAAAAAAAAAAAAAACTAGAAGCAAAATTAAAAAATAAAACAGTGACATAGGACCTACATGAAAACTGCTATTTTTTTTTTTTTTTTTTTTAGTATACTTTCCTCAGTGATCAATGCAAAGAAATAGAGGAAAACAACAGAATAGGAAAAACGAAAGATCTCTTCAAAAAAATTAGAGATATCAAGGGAACATTTCATGCAAAGACAGGCTCGATAGAGGACAGAAATGGTATGGACCTAACAGAAGCAGAAGATATTAAGAAAAGGTGGCAAGAATACACAGAAGAACTGTACAAAAAAGATCTTCATGACCAAGATAATCACGATGGTGTGATCACTCACCTGGAGCCAGACATCTTGGAATGTGAAGTCAAGTGGGCCTTAGAGATCATCACTAGGAACAAAGCTAGTGGAGGTGATGGAATTCCAATTGAGCTATTTCAAATCCTGAAAGATGATGCTGTGAAAGTGCTGCACTCAGTATGCCAGCAAATTTGGAAAACTCAGCAGTGGCCACAGGACTGGAAGAGGTCAGTCTTCATTCCAATCCCAAAGAAAGGCAATGCCAAAGAATGCTCAAACTACCGCACAATTGCACTCATCTCACACGCTAGTAAAGTCATGCTCAAAATTCTCCAAGTCAGGCTTCAACTCTATGTGAACTGTGAACTTCCAGATGTTCAAACAGGTTTTAGAAAAGGCAGAGGCACCAGAGATCAAATTGCCAACATCTTCTGGATCATGGAGAAAGCAAGAGAGTTTCAGAAAAACATCTATTTCTGCTTCATTGACTATGCCAAAGCCTTTGACTGTGTCGATCACAATAAACTGTGGAACATTCTGAAAGAGATGGGAATACCAGACCACCTGGCCTGCCTCTTGAGAAACCTGTATGCAGGTCAGGAAGCAACAGTTAGAACTGTACATGGAACAACAGACTGGTTCCAAATAGGAAAAGGAGTAAGTCAAGGTTGTATATTGTCACTGTGCTTATTTAACTTATATGCAGAGTACATCATGAGGAACGCTGGGCTGGAAGAAGCACAAGCTGGAATCAAGATTGCCGGGAGAAATACCAATAACCTCAGATATGCAGATGACTCCACCCTTATGGCAGAAAGTGAAGAGGAACTCAAAAGCCTCTGGATGAAAGTGAAAGAGGAGAGTGAAAAGGTTGGCTTGAAGCTCAATATTCAGAAAACAAAGATTATGGCATCTGGTCCCATCTCTTCATGGGAAATAGATGGGGAAACAGTGGAAACAGTGACAGACTTTATTTTTTTGGGCTCCAAAATCACTGCAGATGCTGATTGCAGCCATGAAATTAAAAGACGCTTACTCCTTGGAAAGAAAGTTATGACCAACCTAGATAGCATGTTAAAAAGCAGAGACATTACTTTGCCAACCAAGGTCCGTCTAGTCAGTTCAGTTCAGTCGCTCAGTCGTGCCCGACTCTTTGCGACCCCAGGAATCACAGCACGCCAGGCCTCGCTGTCCATCACCAACTCCCGGAATTCACTCAAACTCATGTCCACAGAGTCGGTGATGCCATCCAGCCATCTCATTCTCTGTTGTCCCCTTCTCCTCCCGCCCCCAACCTTTCCCAGCATCAGAGTCTTTTCCAGTGAGTCAACTCATCGCATGAGGTGGCCAAAGTATTGCAGTTTCAGCCTCAGCATAGTCAAGGCTATGGTTTTTCCCATGGTCATGTATGGATGTGAGATTTGGACTGTGAAGAAAGCTGAGCGCCGAAGAATTGATACTTTTGAACTGTGGTGCTGGAGAAGACTCTTGAGAGTCCCTTGGACTGCAAGGAGATCCAACCAGTCCATTCTAAAGGAGATCAATCCTGGGTGTTCATTGGAAGGGCTGATGCTAAAACTGAAACTTTAGTACTTTGGCCATCTCATGCGATGAGTTGACTCACTGGAAAAGACTCTGATGCTGGGAGGGATTAGGGGCGGGAGGAGACGGGGACGACAGAGAATGAGATGGCTGGATTGCATCACCAACTCGATGGACATGAGTTTGAGTGAACTCCGGGAGTTGGTGATGGACAGGGAGGCCTGGCATGGGGTCGCAAAGAGTCAGACACGACCGAGCGACTGAACTGAACTGAACTGGTTTATTTATTAATTATCCACTTATATTAAGAAAGCTTTAATTTGCAATATTGTGCTAGCTTCAAGTATACAGCAAAGTGATCCATTTATAGATATATATTTTATCAAAAATGCTATTCTTTTTTAAATTACTGTTTTGAGTTCCATTTGATGATTTTGGTCAGATTTCTGTGATTTTGGTTTTGATTCTGTCTGTCCTCTGATGGATGAGGATAAGAGGTTTGCTCAAGATTCTTGATGGGAGGGACTAAGTTCAGTAGCTCAGTCATGTCTGAATCCATGCAAACCCATGGACTGCAGCACGCCAGGCTTCCCTGTCCATCACCAACTCCCGGAGATTGCTCAAACTCATGTCCATTGAATGGTGATGCCATCCAATCACCAACCTCTGTCATCCCCTTCTCCTCCTGACTTCAATCTTTCTCAGCATTAGAGTCTTTTCTAAGGAGTCAGTTCTTCTCATTGGGTGGCTAAAGTATTGGAGCTTCAACTTCAGCATCAGTCCTTCCAATGAATATTTAGGACTGATTTCCTTTAGGATTTACTGGTTGAATCTCCTTGCAGTTCAAGGGATTCAAGAGTCTTCTCCAACACTGCAGGAGTCTTCTCTATCCCACAGATGGGAGGGGCTGACTGTGGAGAAAACTGGGTCTTGTTCTGGTGGGCAAGTTCCTTTTATTTTCTTCTGAGGGGTAGGGCTGTATTGCCTTCCTATAGTTTAACCTGAGGCCAAACCATGGTGGGGCAATGGTGACCTCCTTCAAAAGGACTTACGCCAGCACACTGCGCCTCCCAGGACTGCTGGTGTCAGTGTCCACAACTCCTCAGCAGGCCACTGTCAGCCCAAGACTCCCACTCACAGGCAAGTCTGGCTCAGTCTTTTGAGGGGATCACTGCTCCTTTCCCCTGGGTCCTGTTGAACACAAGGCTTTGTTTGTGCCCTCTGAGAGTCTCTTTTCCCCAGACCTGTGGAAATTTTGTAATCATGACTGTAGCCATGAAATTAAAAGATGCTTACTCCTTGGAAGAAAAACTATAACAAACAAAAGTATTAAAAAGTAGAGCATCACTTTGCCAACAAAGGTCTGTCTAGTCAAGGCTATGGTTTTTTCAATAGTCCTGTAGGGATATGAGAGTTGGATCATAAAGAAAGCTGAACGCTGAAGAATTGATGCTTTCAAATTATGGTGCTGGGAGTTCCTTAGACTGCAAGGAGATCAAACCAATCAATCCTAAAGGAAATCAACCCTGAATATTCATTGGAAGGACTTATGCTGAAGTTGAAGCTCCAATGCTTTGGCCACCTGATGTGATTAATTAGCTCCTTGGGATAGACCCTGATGCTGGGAAAGATTGAAAGCAGGAGGAAAAGGGGATGACAGAGGATGAGATGGTTGGCTGTATCACTGATTCAATGGACACGAATTTGAGCAAACTCTGGGAGACAGTGTAGGACAGGGAAGCTTGGCGGGCTGCAGCCCATGTGGTCACAAAGTGTTAGACATGACTGAGCAACTGAACAACAACAGCAAATTTTGAGTTATTTTTGTGTTTAATATTGCCTTATTTTTAAAACCTTTCTGTATTTTGATATGTCTTCATATTTTGTTCTCAGCACTCTAATCTTCATACTGCATTTCACTGCAATTTGAATATAGCAATCATATGATAAACGTTGAAAATGGAATCAATCCCAATTGCCAATGTTCATACAGAAACATCTGTTATGAGTCAGTTGTAAGGTGTAAGCGGCTTCCTGGTGGCGCTAGTGGTAAATCCCCTGCCTGCCAATGCAGGAGACTCAAGAAACTCGGGTTCAATCCCTGGGTCAGGAAGATCCTCTGGAGGATGGCATGGCAACCCAGTCCAGTCTTCATGCTTTGAGAATCATGGACAGAGGAACCTTGCAAGCTAAAGTCCATAGAGTCACAAAGAGTCAGACACAACTAAAGCAACGCAGCCCACACATGTAAGGTGCAAACATCGGCCATTCTACTCCTCTTCATATATCCCATTGGTTAACTCATTCAGATTGGTTCTGTAGACATGGACTGAAAGGTCGCTTCATAAATGCTTTAATATTCTTGCTACTTGTCTGAAACATGCTAGGCAAAAAATGCTGCAAAATATGTAGTAGTGTTTTTATCTATTATCTTCTCCTTTTAAAAGACTAGCATGTTCTGTGACAGAGCTAGTGAACAGCTGTTACTTCATTTCAGCAGCTGATTATTTCTGGGAATTGCCAGAAGAATTATTGTCACTCAGGTTATTTGTTCAGATATCATCACATTTGTTTATAATTTATATACATTGAGGAATTAAAAAAAAGTTTTTGGGATATAGACATTAATTCACAGCTGTGGAGTATGGAATATATTTGAAAAATGTTCAGATTAATACCGTTTAGTATCTTAATGTTAGCAGCACATTTTAACTGGAACTTTGAAAAACCAAAAGTGCTGACCTAGAAAGAAGCCCCTAAAAAATCATTCACTATGGATTTCTAACAGAACTAAATATGCCTCTCTTCTGTACTTTCCATCAATTTCTTGTCAGATCCAACTCAAAAATCTGACCTTGATCCTTTACAACTTAAATGAGGCAGATAAGATGTTCTGCCCTTTACTGAATTCTGCTTTTAACAAAGTGGGTTCTATAAAAACACACATACAGGAGTAGATATTTTCAAGTGATTAAAGTGGACTCTACTACTAATTAGAATCCAGTTTGATGACTTTGCAGAAGCCTTTACAATTGTGACTTACTTCCTATAATGTCTAATTTGCAAGTTTGCTGTTTTGCCACCTGAAACTGCATAAATCTTTTTTATGTTGTGGCTAATTAAGTAACTGAAGTACTTTTAGCATAACACTGTGTGGATTACAAGGTGCTTTCAACATACATCACTCCATGTAATAAATTATAAACTGTCTTTCTCAAAAATTGCCATAAATCTTCAGGATTTTAAATCATTTTGATCAAAGTGAAGACTGTGCTTTTTTGAAATCAGATTGGAGCCATAAGGCGCCCTATATGTATCATATGCTTCCTTACCCTAGAGAGATTATGTAGAAAGAGCAACCATGAGTTTCATTAACAGCCATGGAGTATAGAAGGAGAATCCATAAAGTAGTACTATGACAGTCAAAATAATTAAATCGCATTGATAAAGTCAAATGATTCTTTTGTTGTTGTTGTGATATGCATGATTGTATTTACTTTTTTAAAAAAATATTTATTTTTAATGGGAGGATAATTGCTTTACAATATGGTGCTGGTTTCTGCCATACGTCACCACGAATCAGTCGTGGATGTACCTACGTCCCCTCCCTCCTCAACTTCACTCCATCCCACCCCTTAGGTGGTCACAGAGCAGGGTTTTGAGCTTCCTGCATCATACAGCAAATGTCCACTGGCTGGCTGTTTCACACAGGGCAGTGCATGTGTTTCAATGCTACTGTCTCAGTTTGGCTTACCCTCTCCATGCCTCCCTGGGTCCACATGTCAGTTCTCCAAGTCTGTGTGTCCGTTGCTGCCCTGCAAATAGATTTATCAGTGCCATCTTTCTAGATTCCATACACATGCTTCCATAGCTATTTGTTTTCCTCCTTCTGACTTATTTTACTCTGTATAATAGGGGCTCTCTTTTCTTGACCAACAGCAGCTATATAACTGGGGAGAGCAAATGCAAAATGAAAATCTGAAGCCTCTTGTTAAAAAATTATTAAGAATTTCAAGTTGGTAACAGCAAAGCATGAATTCCAGCATGGGAGTTTTTCTGACTGTGGTTTTCTGTGTGACTGCACAGACTGCCTGCCCATGAAATTGGCCTTGATTGTGACAGTGCACGTGCCATAGGTTAATAATAATTTAAAAAATTGTGCAAAGTACTATGTGTCAGACACAGTGTTAGGCTGTCATTGTCTGTATAACTTTTAACTCCCAGAAAACAACCCCTGTGAGGACTACTGTCACCTCATTCTGGAGAAGAAACTGAGGCTGGGGTTTTGCAAACTCACCTCATGTCTTCAGAAACTGACACTATTTCTAGCCTTCATTTTTCTCCAGAATGAACTTCTACTTAATGAATGATTGTAAATTATAAGGAGTGGGGACTTAAAGGAGGAGTAGTCTAATTAAGAAATTTGAAATTTCTGAACTGAGTTCGGCTGAGAGAAGAATGGTCAGTGACCCTCCCTCCTGTTGCTGCCAGGCTTGTCTGTGGCATTCCTACCTGCTTCTTCCCCAGTTTTGGACATTTCCCCAAGGTGGGGCTTATTTCTTTTCTTTCAAACTTGTGTCAGTTTCTTTGATTAGCATATGGTAATGTATCAACTTATACAAAGGATTTTAGTTCCTGTTTTATCTATGAATGCAAGACTTAGATGAGGTCTCATTTTCACTTCTTTTATACTTCCTGGTGAAACTTTTAAATTTTAGGAACAAAATGAAAATGGTCTGAACCAGAAAGAGGCTACAATGTTGAGAAAACTTTGCCTTATACGATTGTCCAAATTAAGCCATTGTATCTGGGATGGAGAAAACTCAATGTCCACGTTTTCCATTGCTGGTGGGTTTCGTGTAAGAAATCAAGTCATCTACCTATCTACACCCTCTTTTGACCATAATATGCTTTGGAAAAATCATCTTTGACCATGCTATCATATGCTAACAATTACGTCAACACCTTAAAATTAATTCCAATTTTTCCTTCGTTTCAGTAATATTTTAATGAACATGTTTTTGAATAAAGATTTAATGTTCCTTGAAAATATTTCACTAAGGTCTCATATCAAAGGAGTAATTGTTGTCTCAAATGTTATGTATTTTACTTAAATCAGCTTCAGTTGCTTTTCTAGTTATAAAGAAAATTATAAGTTAATTTTAACCAGAAACTGTATAAAATATAAAGAAATGTCACCCCAAATTACAATAAGAAATATCGGTCACTATTAAAATTTTAGCATAGTTTTCAGTCATATTTCAGGCATATTTAGTCTTCATTTTTCTCATATTTCTTTCTCTGTGTATATACATATCTGTATATGTTACTGTTGTTCTGTTGCCAACTCATGTGTGACTCTTCACAACCCCATGCACCCCAGCATTTCAGGTTTCCCTGTCCAAAGTATTGGAACTTCAGCTTCAGCGTCAGTCCTTCTAAAGAATACTCAAGATTGATTTCCTTTAGGATTAGCTGGCTTGATCTTGCTGTCCAAGAGAACCATCTTCTCCAGCACCACAATTTGAATGCATCGATTTTTTGGCCCTCAGCCTTCTTTATGGTACAACTCTCACCATTTGACTATACTGACCTTTGTCAGAAAAGTGATGTCTCTGCTTTTTAATACACTGTCTAGGTTTATTTGAGAGTTTGACCATAAGAAAAAAAGCTGAGTGCTGAAGAATTGATGTTTTTGAACTGTGGTGTTGGAGAAGATGCTTGAGAGGCCATTGGACTGCAAGGAGATCAAACCAGTCAATTTTCAAGGATATCAGTCCTGAATATTCATTGGAAGGACTGATGCTGAAGCTGAAACTCCAATACTTTGGCCACGTGATGCAAAGAACTGACTCATTAGAAAGGACCCTGATGCTGGGAAAGATTGAAGGCAGGAGGAGAAGGGGGCGGCAGAAGATAAGATGGTTGGATGGCATCACCGACTTGACATGAGCTTGAGCAAGCTTCTGGAGTTGGTGATGGACAGGGAAGCCTGGCATGCTGCAGTCCAAGGGGTTGCAAAGAATCGGACACAACTGAGTGACTGAACTGGCTAAGGTTTGTCATAGCTTTCCTTCCAAGGAGCAAGTGTCTTTTAATTTAACGGCTGCAGTCACCATCCATAGTGATTTGGAGCCCAAGAAAGCAAAATCTGCCAGTGTTTCCACTTTATTTGCCATGAAACCATGGGACCAGATGCCATGATCTTAGTTTTATGGATGTTGAGTTTTAAGTCAGCTTTTCCACTCTCCTCTTTCACCCTCATCAAGAGGCTCTTTAGTTCCTCTTCAATTTCTGCCATGAGAGTGGTATCATCTGTGTATCTGAGATTTTTATATTTCTCCCTGCAATCTTGTTCCAGCTTGTGATTCATCCAGCCTAGCATTTCACATGATGTACTCTGCATATAAATTAAATAAGCATAGTGACAATACACAGTCTTTACAGTATACTCTTTTACTTTGAAAATATGCTACAGACATTTTCTTGTAGTTTATTTTCCTCTTTATTATAGGCAATTATATACATATATAACATGTAAAATCTTTATCTAAAGAAATTGAAAAGAGTTTCAGGAAAAATAGAAAATATCTGTAGACATATCTCAGCCCTAGAATATTATAATGGTCAGATTGACTCAAAAGGGTTATTGACTAGAGACCATGGTAGTGAGACTTCACACCAAGTAGACCTTCACCCTAAGCTGAAGTGCCTCCTTCTTTGTCTCTGTTATTTCTGTTACTGGCTTTTTCCCAAAACATTAACATCTAGTTTACTATCAAAATTTAAAATTATTTTCTACTCATTACTGCAATTTTAAATGGAAATGGATTTTGGAATTTACCAGATGCATTTTAGACATTTCTTAAGACCTACAGTTTCTCCACCTTTAATCCACTAGCATGGTGAATCATAGTAATGTCTCTTCTGGAATAAAACTAAACACGGAATAAATTATATGTGATCATGGTTTGTGTCTTTGGGTGATTTCGGTTGCAGTTTATTTAGAATATCTGTAAGCTGAGATCCAACCAGTCCATCCTAAAGGAGATCAGTCCTGGGTGCTCATTGGAAGAACTGATGCTAAAGCTGAAACTCCAATACTTTGGTCACCTCATGTGAAGAGTTGACTCACTGGAAAAGACTCTGATGCTGGGAGGGATTGGGGGCAGGAGGAGAAGGGGACGACAGAGAATGAGATGACTGGATGCGTCATTGACTCGATGGACATGGGTTTGAGTGAACTCTGGGAGCTGGTGATGGACAGGGTGGCCTGGCATGTTGTGATTCATGGGGTCGCAAAGAATCGGACATGCCTGAGCGACTGAACTGAACTGAACTGAATTCTTTATTTGTATATACTTTTTTCTCCTTATCTAATTATAATTCTGACCATATTTTTAATATAAAAGTTCCTACTCTGGGATGTGCTTCAGGTATATTTTAAGTTCAAAATTTATTAATCTCTACACTAATTGTTACTATTCTTTCCCTTTCTATTATTAAACTTAGTTTGCTATTTTTTCTTACTTTAGAGTTAAATGATAACTTTTTATACTTGTTTCATTTGAACATTGAAATACTGCTAAGGCAGTTATTTTTAATAAACACAACTTAGACTATAACATATATTTTGAAATGCAAAATATTAAATATAATTGTTTCATGAATGTTTTAATTAAAAATTTATGTTTATCATTAACTTTATTTAAAACTAAAATTTTGTTTGCTTTATTGTAAGCAGAAAGCATGGAAAATACCATATCATGTATGATTATCACTAATTTGATTTTCTTCAGTATTTTACTGTTTATTTACTGATTTTGTTAGTTAGGGTAATACTAACTACTTGTAATAAATAAAAGTTGAAATAACATGACATGTAGCAAAAATTTTTTCTCCCTCACATTATAGTCCATTGTGGATTTTATGGTTAATAGTTAGCTTTTCACCACTTCATGATTGAAGGAAATGGCTTATGCCTGTTCTTTTCTTTTTTTGTCTTTTCTTTCTTTTTTTTAAGTCTAAGACTTAAGAATTATTATCTTTCATCTTTTGATTCTAATATCACATTTACATGCTGCTTGTATATTTTCTATTCTTCAGCATTTTTTCTTTTTTTATTTCATTTTTTAAAAGTTTACTTATATTAGTAATCCAATTTCTTCAAGTAGCTTTTTCTATATTGTAAAGAAATACTATAAAAAACCAATTGAAGAATTTTCTCCATTTTTTTATTCTGCAAGTTTAGACCCCAGTTAAAATCTACTAACTTAAAGCCTCCCTTGAGTAAATCTTTTTTTTTTTGTAATTAATTTATTTTTTATTGGAGGCAAATTATTTTACAATATTATATTGGTTGGTTTTGCCATACATTGACATGAATTCGCCCCGGGTCTACATAAGTTCCCCCTCCTGAACCCCCCTCCCACCTCCCTCCTCCCTTTATCCTCCCTCTGGGTCATCCCCGCATGCCAGCCCCGAGCATCCTATAACATGCATTGACCCTGAACTAGTGATTCATTTAAATCTTGACACACTTTGCTATTTCAGAATCATTGTTCTAGATGAACGCCAAGGTTCTATTTCACCTATTTTTCAACCTTTTGGAGAAATACCTGATTTTGGATCATTTTAAGACTAAATTGTTGAGCTACATTAATCAGTTTGGGTTGGAGCTTACTGTCAAAAGAACAAAGAGGTAATCCTTCTTACTTGCTCACGTTGTGGACACTGCATTTTTTCACTTTGTGTGATCCCTTTCATTCCTCACTTGGAATCCTCATCACTCTTTGAAATTGACTCTGGTTTCTCTCTAGGATACACTTTCTTTTAAAACCTTACTTGACTAGGGTTTTAAGAGGTTTCAAGTTTATGCTAAAGCTGAAACTGCAATACTTTGGCCACCTCATGTGACGAGTTGACTCACTGGAAAAGACTCTGATGCTGGGAAAGATTGGGGGCGGGAGGAGAAGGGGACGACCGAGAATGAGATGGCTGGATGGCATCACCAACTCTGTGGACATGAGTTTGAGTGAACTCCGGGAGCTGGTGATGGACAGGGAGGCCTGGCGTGCTGTGATTCATGGGGTCGCGGAGAGTCGGACACGACTGAGCGACTGAACTGAACTGAACTGAACTGAAGTTTTCTGCAGTTTTGGAAAAAATCTCATTCCCAAACAAAGAGGTAACTGGAATGGGTTTCAACGTAAAGGAGTTAATGGAGTAACTCACTTAAGTCCCATCATCATGACTTGCATTTGGACCTCAACTGTGCCAGACACCAGGTTATTTAAAGGATTTAAAATTCTAATATACAGTGCTTGTTTAATCTTGTCATCTATTTTCATATATTAGGAGAGTTCTCCAGTGTCATAGAGCCAATAGGATATCTATCTGCCTACTATCTACCATCATTTATCCAGTATCTTCTATCATCTCTCTGTCTACTATTTATGTATATGTTTATGTACTCTCTATGTATTGAGAGATTCATTTTAAGGAAATGGCTCATGTTGTTGTGGAACTTGTTGTGTTCAAAACAGATGCACTAGGCTGGCAAACTGGAGACTCAGGAGAAGTTGTAGTTCAAGTCCACAGTCAATCTGCTGAGAGAATTCTTTCTTGCTTAGGCAAGGTCAGTCCTTGTTCCACTGAGGCCTTCAACTGACTGGATAAGACTCACTCACATGTTGGAAAGTAGTCTGCTTCACTCAAGTTTGCTAATTTAAATGTTAATATCATCCAAAACCCTTTGCAGGTCCAGACAAGTTGACACATAAAATTAACCAGCCCGTCATCCCAACATATATGTATATATATATGACCCAAAGTTACAGACTGGAAGGAAAATATTTTGGTCCTCTTCATAGCTATGCTGCTGCTGCTGCTGCTGAGTCGCTTGTTGTGCCCGACTCTGTGCGACCCCATAGATGGCAGCCCACCAGGCTCCCCCTTGCCTGGGATTCTCCAGGTAAGAACACTGGAGTGGGTTGCCATTGCCTTCTCCCTTCATAGCTATATCCATCACAAAAAAGCATAAATCAGATGGCATAGCATTTAACAATATCTAAGATATTTTTCTTGCCATATTCCTTCTTCAAATGTGTGTCTTTCTTCTATACTTAGAACAGGTCTTCTTTTGATTATGTTCTTACAGGTTGACCTCCACCAGTCTCTACTTACTTTATGCTAATTGGTCTTAAAGGAGTACTAATGAAATTCATTTTTGCTCACTAACTCTATACCTGGATGTGCTCTAAAGCCACCTCTCACTATTTAACTCAAGGGCTATTTGTACATTTAAATTATCAGCTTAGTGATTCAAGAGGTTGAACAGTAGGAACCAGGGTCTTGACCTAACAAGATGCCTTTTTTTCTAGCATTATTTCTCTTAATGAAAGTGTTGTGATGCTTTATAGGTATTTTAAGTTAAATTTTCTGTTTAGTTTAGCCATTTCTACTGAGACAGACTTTTTTTTTTTACAGGTGCTACTTTTGCTATATAACAGAAATGATGGTAAACCCAACCCTAATTACCTGATGACTTTCTCTTCACTGCAGTTGATATAGATTTGAGGACCCCTAAAATCTACTACTAATATTTCCAAATGCTATTTTTCTTACTGAGAAATTAATTCAATTTGGAGATCCTATTTGTCCCATATTGTCCCAATTTTAGTCACCTCACAAATTTGGAAAAGAGGCTAGTGGGATTCTGCTACACTTTTGCTTCCAAAACTCTTTATAGATTTAAAATTAAAAAAATATATAAAATAAAATGTTTGTTAAGGATATAAGCACTTTTCAGTTCTTGTAAAAAAAAAAAAAACTGATTTTACTTTTAAACACTTGTTTCAGTGCAGTCCTCCCTTGGTTTTGTTTTGTTTTTTCCTTATTCCCCTGAGATTTATGTCTATTTTTGATTCTGTTCCTCAAGCCCTCTCTGAGAATAGGAAGGCAATGAACTCATTTGATTTTTGTTTTAGCAATGCCTGTCTTTTCAGTCAGTAAATTGCTCTGGCCATCTGTAAGAAACTCAACTCTCTCTGTTACTGACCTTTTGTTCTTTCCATGCTTGAAAAATGTCTTATTATTTGTCTTAATGTCTTCTGCAATCTTCTTTTCATTTGACACCTTTCCTTTCCTTATCATATTTTCTTTTACACTTCAAGCTTCAAAATCATGTATATATTCATAGGTTTTGCATGAACTTTTCTTTCCCTGATACTATTTTATTTTGCATTTAGTGTTGGTAGTATGAGCATTGATCCCAAGTCTTTACGTTCTGGTGCAGTACATTTATGTCAAAAAAAAAAAAACAAAAAACTTTACATTATCTCTTTCTTATTTCTATCTGAACTTTCAAACTGAACTAGTAAAAACATTATCCACTTAATCAGTCATTAAGCAAAATTATACTAAATACCTGCTCTGCTTCATAGTTTTTGATTTGTTATGTTTAAGTTCAACTTAAGAAAAAGTGCATACTTTCCCAGTTTTTAATATAATGTGTTTGCATTTTCTTTTCTTTCATTTTTTGGCCTTCATTTTCAGTCTTCTAGGATACATATAAAATTTAGGAATATTTCAAAATCTGATAGAAACATTTTCACTGTAGCCCCAGAAGGCAAATATCTCTACTTATTTTAATACACACTTGTAAAAAAGGATGTGATATCATAGTTTGTTAAAACAATCAAAGTTGTTTCAATGCAATCTGTTCATGTAAGTGATGTTTATTCAATGAGAAATTTCTGCAGTAACTAGCAATTAATACATGGCCATGCATGAGTCCCTTTGTACTGTGCATAAAAGTCACCCCAGTTGGGGCAGTCCCAGAAGGCTTAGTTTCTCTGTTGCCTTCAGAAATTCATAAGGTTTAAAATTGTTTATGTATATTGACACTATATTTCATAGGAGGTGGCAGTTTTCACAAAACTTCTCATCTAAGTGGCCTATAAAGATGAGGTGTATTCTTTCGTAACATTCTTCGAGAAAATAAAGCAAAATAGTGAGTAAAATAATAATGCAGCCTTAACCTCAATCTTTTATATTCATTATATTCATTGCTTTTAGATTTTTAGATATTAGTTCCTCTATGATATTGCTTCTGAAGTCTGCAAGGTAATTTGCTTTCTTGTTACACATGAGTAAACTGCCAGACCTAACCACTGAGCTGTTTACTAAAGTGATCTGGCTTGCTCCTGTTAACCATGAATAAGACAGCCCCAGCTAATTGGGCAATGAAAATTAAGGAAAATGCACCCACAAAGAAATTCCCTGCATTCAACTCAACTCAGCATAAAATATTGTTAATTCAACATTAAAATGAACTTCTATCTTAAATAAATACTAGGCTTTGTATTGATCTTTTCTTGATCTAAGGCTATTTTTTAAAAATATATATCTTGCTTGCTAAAAAAGAGTTTAGATTAGATGGAACATTAAATATTAAGCTTTTTTTTTTTTCCCTAGCACTAAGGTGACTACTTCTCTGGCACATCTTGAGCAGTTTCTGTAATAAGGATATAGAAAATGTCAAAATCCAAAACAGATCATAGGCAGTGGTGGAAATGGATCTGTTTCATGTACATAGTATAAAGTGTGACTAGTTCTCCTGTATTGTAATGTTGGTGCTTCTATCATTGAATTGAACTTTTTTTTAGGTGTACATAAGCAAACTTGTTTTATATCATTCTGGCTTCCCTGATAGCTCAGTTGATCAAGAATCAGCTTGCAATGCAGGAGACCCTTGTTCAATTCCTGGGTCAGGAAGATCCTCTGAAATAAGGGAAAGGCTCCCCACTCCAGTATTCTGACCTGGAGAATTCCATGGACTGTACATTTCAAGACTTTCCATGAAAGTTGTAGTCAGACATGACTGAGTGACTTTCACTTCATTTTTGTATCATTCCATATATTTAAAATGATACATGTATAAATGTCTAGCCACAAAACGGCTGCATACATAATTTTTTTACACTGCCACTTTAGAAAAACAAACCTTTCCTATTTTTGTTTTGGCTAACCTTAAGAAGCATTCTCTAATATTTTTTTCCAATTTGTAATTTATTTCCTTGATTCAGGTTATGTTCCTTTCTTTTATTATGCTATTTACAATCATCAGTAACTTCTCTCCGTCATTTCTGCCTATGGAAACAGTGTTTGTCAGTTTCCCTTCTGTATTTACTGTGTCTTTCCCCACACCTCCACAGTTCTTCTAGCTGAAACATTCACCTTTAGTGCCTCAGGTCTGTTATCTGAGGACAGAGATCTGTTAACTCGTAGCAAGCAGTCGGAGAGAAATTGCATTTCTCTTTTCCTGGCAATGTGTGCATGAAGTCTTCACAAGAAATTATTTGGATGTTCTGTAGACAGTGCCTTCAGTTTCCTGGGGTCATTTAATTTAAAGTGATCATGGCCAGGATCATAGTTGGCGTTGTGTGTTCCCGCATTTTGTTACAATCTCACTCTTCTATTCCATGTTAAAAAGATCTGAGCATACTGAACAAGGATGAGGTTTTGCTTGGGGCTCCAAATGCAATGCAAAAGATAAATTGAGGACAGGGAAGGAAGAAGGGTTATTTGCATGGATGTTTGCCTTTGCTATTTTTATCCTTTCCTAAATATTAAGATGATGGTTGAATTGTTGAAGGAATAGCAATTACAATCAGTATGTGAGTTCATATAATTTGCTTTCTGCACTACTCTATAATCCATATTTTTCTGAGTATATATATAACACTTCTTGGCTTTCTTTAGTATCAGCAATTATTTTTATGCAGTATCTGTTGATCCTGTTAGCAGAGATGATATACTATCTGATCATTAGCAAATATTATTACAGGAGTCAGGCAGTCTCTAATACTTTGTATGTAACTATGGAAAGGATTGGAGTAGAAAATGGTAACCTACTCCAATATTCTTGCCTAGAAACTTCCAAGAGGAAGTTTGGTGGGCTATAGTCCATGGAATTGCAAAAAGTCAGACACAACTGAGCATGCACTCATGCGTGGAAAGGATACGAAGTATACTAAACCATTGATTATCACAACAGTTTGTATATATGAATTTTTTACAGGTGCAGCCATTAATGCAATTAAATGTGACTTTTCAGAGTCCCAAGGTGTAAGACAGGTAATAGGCCCGAGAATGCAAGTGCCAACTTGAACCAAAAAGTTAGTAGATTCAACCTTAAAAATATTTTGTAAACATAAATCTGAAGTTTAATGGTAAAATTGGTATAATATTATGCAATGACAATCAAAGTTTAGGACAAAATATTGCTTGACACATATTTTAAGAAGGCGATAGAAAGTGTCAACAAAATCCAAGCTAATAGTCTGTGTTGTGAAGGCTTCATGCTTACCTGTATTAATGTCACTTTCTGTTACGGTTCATTCTAGTTAAGGTGTTCTCTAGCTTCAAGGAAGAATAGCAATGAAGCACGCAGAGGAAGAATTAGAAAAAGGCAAAAGTGTGTTGATGGCCAGTTTCTCCTTATAGATGTTACCTATGTTGTTTCTGACATATATATCAACACGCTGTCTTAAAGTGAGGTAATGTGTAATTCTGTGTACTTAAGTAAACTATTTCAAAGAAAAGGTCAATAGCCATTGACTTCCAAATGCAGTGTGGTGATATATCAACCTCGGTGCAGCTCAGAAATGGTGACTCTGAGGCCTCATTTTAGAACAGTATGCCATAATTTGCATTTCAGCAAAATCTCCTGGCAATTTGCATGCATAGTCAAGTTTGAGGAGCACTGGTCTAAAATGATCTTAGTTTTCTACCAGTTAAATATTATCATGACCCAAGAAGTCCTTTTCTATATGTACTAAGAAAATAGTAAAAGCAAAAATACAAATTTATTATAAAAGGTGCTGAATGGTATAGGAGTAGATGTGAAGAAGTGTCTTATGACCTCACAATTCACTTAAAAATCCTGTGGTATTAACATTCATTTATTGGGGAAATATAGCAGCTGACATGTTTCAGCTAGAGTAACTGGTTAATTACAGGAATGTAGTAACACCTTTTTTTATTTTTTGCTAGTCATACAACAAATTTATTATCATCCTATTCGATAATATGTTAATGATTAAAGCTAGTGCAGAATTCTTTATTTAAAAGGTGTCTAAATCTGAAACTTTGCTTTTATCTCCAAAGAACTTTAAAAAATTACCTTACAATTTTTCTTCCAAATAATTGAAGTCATTATTCAATCGCGGATACATTTTCCATGCTGGTGATACGTTTTTTATATCAACTTTCTTTTCTGCTATTTTTGAGAATATAGACATTTTAAATTTTCTTTCGAGTGTTATTTGATTTCTATTTTTTACTAAATTGTTCTAGTTGGCATAGTCCTTAGAATTCTCTTTAGAGTTCCACAACATTTATTTATCTTTTTTAGAGCCAATGTATATGTATTCTCTGCTGAAATACTATGTTACATAATCCTCACAAGTTAAATTCAGATTTTTCCAGGTCTCAGTGAGCCCTTAAGTAGAGTACCAAAACACCCCAAACAGTTACATGTTCCCTTTGGAGTTTGAGTAGGAATGTGATATTCACACTGCAACACGATTTACGGTTCTTGGAAACAAATCATATTACAAACGTGAAATACGGTAATGGAATTCCTCAAACTTATACTTTTGAGTTTCTGGCATTTTCTTGGGAAAAATGGGAGAGACAAAGAGTGTGCATTTGTTTCCAAGCTGCTTTGAGTTGTGCTGTTTCTTGTCGTATTTCATAATGAGTCTGGATGCTTTCTGGCAAAGACATCTGTGAGCTACTGCAAGATAATTCTTCAGGACATCACAGAAATTAATGACAGAAAGAGTTTATTTCTAAAAGAAATAGCTGCCTTATAGAGCTTGAGAGGAGCTGAGGCTACTGGGGTAATCTGAGTCAATTACACTGAATTCACATGGGTGAGTCTGCAGTTCTCAGCTCCTCCCTCTAACAGCTGTCCTTAATCAGTCCTGATTCCTCAGTTCATCCAATGCCCCCTACAATGCTGACTCTGTCCAGCTCAAGCCACACTCCTTAATAATTGTGCACTCATTTGGATTAAACTCCCCAATCGCTGGCCTTTCCATTTTTGCTTCCTCCCAGGTATTTTCTGACTTCTTTTATCAAATATTTATGACATCTTGTTGTACTACTTTGCCATAAGATGTGAAATTTATACAAAATGTAAAATTTACAATGACTGCTGAGTTTTGTAAATATCAAAGTAGAGGCCAGAGAAGTGTAAGAGCTTCACTTTTACTCACTTGCCATGGCTAATTGCTGGACCTAAAAAAGAAAACAAAACATTAAGAAATGGGCATCTATACTCCCATTTAAAAATTATTTCTTGAACTTTATCTGTAATCTATGATATTGTTGCCTTTCTTTTGCATCCTATTTAGGACTAAGAATGACATACATGCTAAATGAAAAGAAATAACTTATTTGTATCCATCTCAGGTTGACTTTCTCTATCATCTGTTTTTAGAGAGTCATAGAAAAATAGAACTGATCCTACATTTTCTAAGATCATATTTCTATATTTGTATAAAACAATAACTATCGTAAACCAGACAATGAATAATGATTTTATGGAAGAAGCTTCCTTTACCAAACATTATTAGCAAATACTGTGGAGTAACCATGTTACTTTATGCTTAAAAATATAAACTGTTTATAATCTGGTGTTTCCAGTGGGGACAATGAAATGTAACCCTGTGAACCACCAGTGAATAGCTGGATTCTCAAAGTACTTCAATTCCTGGTCCTATTTACAGTAGCTACTGTTTGCTATATATGAAACTAGTTGTTAACAATACTATGTAATTCAGCTTTTCAATGTATTTTCAATATAACAATCTACAAGGTAAGTTTGATTCCCAGCTTACTGATGAAGTAAGTTGATTTGAATCCTCCTGTTTTCATTGAGGGTTCTACCCTGAGAACTAAACAAGTACTTCTCCTTCAGTTCAGCACCTTGCTCTCTTACTCTCTCAGCTGCTTTAGAATAACAGAGGCAAAATGATCAGACCAACACAGCAGCCAGTGCCTCCCCCACCCCCACCCCCAGCTTCCAATCTGTTTGACCCAGATATTGGGTTATTTGAAAGATAACTTTTCAGACTTATCCCTTTCTTCTCCCCATCTTCCAAATTCCATTTTTGTGTTTTTCAAAATGAATTTATCATGGAAGCAAAATAAGCAATTAATGATTTTATGCTAATGCATTAATAATTCATTTAACTTGATATGCTTCTCAGCCCAAGAGTGTCTGCAATTTGAGAGAGATAAAAAAAATCTATGTTTATTCTAAGAGATTTCCAATATGGAATTTCTAATGTTTTCATCACAGATGTCCACAAGGAATGGTGTGTTGGAGTTGGCTTGTACGAACTTGAGAGAATCAATTATTAATAAAAATGAATGTTGTTTCTATAGACTTTGCATTCTAGTGTATGGTAGCAAAAACAGCAATAACATTCCCTGCAAAAATAAAAAGCAAAAAGAAGACATAAGTAAAACATATAAATATGTTTTATGTAACGTGGTATAGTGAAATCCTCAGTGGACAGGAATTTCTCACTGAGAAGGTAAAATTTTAGTTGTGATTTGAAAGAAGCAACAGAGTGAGACTTGATATCTGAGGTAGTATATCCCCAGTAGAAACGATGGCATGTGCAAAGATCCTGGAGCATGAATGTGCCTGCAATGTTTGAGGAAAAGTGAGGACCGTAGGCCTGAGTGAAGCAGGGATGAGAAGCTGGCAGTTAGGGCAGAGAAGTAGTGTAAGGCCAAGAGGGCCACATGGTTATAGTAAGAGCTGCGGCTTTTATTCTAGATAATAGGAAAGCGTTTTCAACATTTTGAGCAAAGGAATGACACAGAAACTCATTTTTATCTGGCTGCTGTAAGGAGAATATCGGAAGGGACAATAGTAGACACAAAGATACCTATTAGGATTGGACTCATTCAACACTTACAGTGAATTATAATACTTGCAGAAGAGATGGTAAAATTTGAGTGAGATTCTTTGAGAAGGTCTGGATTGAAGGAGAAAGGATTTATGCTGGTTCTAAAGTTTTTACTTTAGCAACTAGATGTGGGGAATTCTCAGTAAGTAATGGCTTGTAAGAGAATCACAGAGCTTATTTTTGGGCATATTAGATTTCTAAATCAAGATGTTGAGTAAGCAGTTGGATATACACTAGCCTGAAATTCAAGGAAAAAGTTCAGGCTAAAGGGATAACTTGGAGTGTTATCAGCAAATAGGTGGTATTTAAAATCACAAGCAGGATGTGATCACTTGGCAAGTAAATGTAGATAGAAAAGCAAGTCTATTGAACAGGAAATATGTGATCATTCAGATTACTACAGTAAAATCAGTGCCCACATAACAATCTGTCTTCTCCCCCCACCTTTGCACATACATATGTTAATATAAATAAAACGTATTCCATTCCATATTCTTTATAAAACTCTGATTAACTTCTACTAGTGCTTTAAGATTCAGCTTCCCCATCATGTTCTCCTTATGTCTAGAGAATGGCTGAGTTGTCACTGTAATGAAAATCATAGGAATCACACATTAATCTGCTTTTATTTAACTTATATTTCTGTATTGTTATTATCTCAATCATCTTATCCATGCATTTGTTCATGAACTTGGTGAGAATCATATATTTCCAATGTCTAGTATTTAACTTGAAAATTTGAAGACACTTGGTGTATTAATGAATAAAATAAAAGACAAAATAATGGCAAGTAAAGGTTAAAGAGAGTTTTCAGGGTGCGCTGTGGAGGAGGGTGTTAGAGAGGAAGACTGAGATATATTTTACCCAGTGTGTAATCCTGGTTCTGAAAATCTGCTTGCAATTTTTGCAAACATGGAATACATACTGTATAACTTAGCAGAACATGATTCAATTTCCTCTTCTGTGAAATGAGAGTGTTAAACTGAGCCCTTCCAGCTTTAAAATGCAAAGATTTTATGACTCTCAGATTCCCAAGTGAAATATGGTCTGAGAGTCATGGGCATCTTTTCTTCCCTGTGTTTGGTCATGCTAGTTCAATCAATCCCCGTGCTGGCTGTAAGTGCCCTCACCACATTTGCTTAGCCTCACTTCCTCTCACCCCTGACTTGGTAGACTTTACTACCCTGCTTGTTTTACAAGTTATCATTACCCTCAAAAAGTCATGTGTGCTATATTTTCATTATTTGTATTTTCTCTGTGTTGCCTTGACTTTCCTTTTCATTCTGTAAAGCAAAGAAAGCAAAACAAAACAAAGAAAATCAAAACTTTCTGTTTTTTCCCATTTTGAAAAACAATTGACATTAGGCAAGGAAATTATCTCTAAATACAACCATTTAAAATTTGCTGAAAAAAAACATTGGATGGAAAAATGTGATAGATTCTGCCGTTATTATAATTCATTCACTTACAGTGCTTCAGAGGAGTTTGCCATTGATTCACAGAGCTCCATATTCTTCCATATATTACTGCTGCTGCTAAGTCACTTCAGTCGTGTCCGACTCTGTGCGACCCCATAGACAGCAGCCGACCAGGCTCCGCCGTCCCTGGGATTCTCCAGGCAAGAACACTGGAGTGGGTTGCCATTTCCTTCTCCAATGTGTGAAAGTGAAAAGTGAAAGGGAAGTCGCTCAGTCGTGTCCAGCTAGTAGCGACCCCATGAACTGCAGCCCACCAGGCTCCTCCGTCCATGCGATTTTCTAGGCAAGAGTACTGGAGTGGCTTGCCATTGCCTTCTCCACCATATATTACTAAAAGTTAGTTAATAAAGAACTATCCTTATCCTCTTTCCATTCTTTCTGCTTCACTCAAAGGTTGATGATGAAATATAAACTAATGAAACATGCATGACACGGATTTCATTATAAACTGATTCCATTTAATTCATCCTCCATGGTGACTAACTAGTTTCTGAAATTAGGCACTTTTTATACCAACACTAAAAGCTCAAAATTTTATTCTTCTTCCTAGATTATAGAAAATCCCAGGGAGAGAAGTATTAGATTTAAAATTAGTGTGTTTATAGTGAAGTTAAAGTCCCAGATTCTAAAATTCATTAAACTAAAACATATTAAGTCAATTTTAAATCCCTTACTTATTGCTTAAAAATATAGCGCAAGCTCATTAGTTTTCCTGTTCTTGCCAAGTAACAACCTGGAGTTGATTTTTCACTAGAGAGGAGATTAAATTTAAAAACCAGAATAATGGAAAGTTTAAGTGATACTAAGTGAGTCATATTATATTTGTAATCTAAATTCCTCCTTTGCAATTGTTTAATAATTAAATAAATCATATTAAGTACACTTCTTTAGCATCAACATGATTAGTTCATCTAACACTGGACCTGATTACTTATCATTCACTGTATGTATTGTGAGCTATTTCAACTAATCAAGTGGAAGGTACTTACTGAGTTTCTATAATGTGATCAGTGCTGTAATTCATTCTACAGAACAGGAGCTTTCAAACTTTTTAAACTAAGATCCACAGTTAAGCAATACTTCTTATATTGTGAGCCAGTGTAGCACACACATTTAATAGAAGGAAAGTTTCTAGAAACAAAACACAGGTTTATATCTGTGAAATACTCTGATGCTGTTTTTGCTTTCTACTCTATTGAGTTATTCTGTATCATCCAAAATGTTCTTTGAGATCTAGGACAAACATTAAAAAACACCACTGTAGAGTACAGAAGGACCCTTTCTTTAAAAAGGTTGTAACTAGGTCAGGAGAGAAGGATAATATGAAACAAAATACAGTTTAATATCACAGTCAGTGACATTGTCTTCAAAAAGCTGAGACCTGAGCCAGACTTTGATGAGCAAAAAGAATGTGGCCAAGTGAGGTACAAATGGGAAAGTCCAAATTGTCGAGAGGAAGTGTGTGTGTTCCCAGAACAGTGACAAGACAATCCTGGTGGGGGCACGTGGTTTGCTTTGGGCGCTGGAGAATTATAAAGACCGAGAAATTGTTTGTAGTTAGCAGTCTAATAACTGACAGTAAGAGGGAAATTTACACCTAATAGAGGAGGGATTAGATTTTGATCATTACAGATGTGTGGATGAAGTGATGTTTAAGGACGATTGAAGTATGATAAAACATACAGAATGAATTATAGAGGATTTGTTATACTCCTCTATAGTCCACAGAGGGAGGAAGACCCACTGTGGCAGTAATTTTGATTATTTTATGTGAGTAGAATCTGAAAAATATAATTAGTGTTCCCTCATAAAACAAATATTTAGTAAGCATCTGCTATTAAGCACTTAATAAATGTTGGGAATAAGTGGTGAACTGGTTGAAGTCCTTACTTTTATAAAATAATTTCTAGTGACAGGAAAAAGATAATATCAGAAAAGAGAAAATAATTTTAGATAGTAAAAGTGTTAGGAATAAAATGAAACTGGGTAGTAATTATGTTATTAAAGGCTTGGGGCTTAGAATAGTTTAACTGCAGGCAACAATGCAGAAGTGAGGATGAGAAAGCAGAACCCACACTAGGAGTTTCTATTCTGTATGTCACCTTTGCATGTCACATGGGAAACAAACAGAAACTACATATAAAAACATAGGACCTGGATCCTGAGAGCACAAATGCTTTGTAGATATGATGATATCATGAAAATAGAGCCTAACCCATTCCATAGGCTGTGGAATTCAGAAGGGTTTTCCTTCTGACTCCAATAGGTCATGTAATTCGATTCTAAAGCAATTTTTCTTAAATCTTTAAGTGTCCAGGTTGTCTAGGTGCCATATGGGTTACCATAGGATTGCTGAGTTTCAACCAAAGCCATAACAGAACAAAGCAAAAGCAGCATTTGTTGAATAGATGTTGCAAGGTGAGGTCAGCCAAAAGCATGGTCCACACATCACATGAATCAGAATCTCTAGGAATTACTGTTCAAAATGTAAATGATTGGACCCTCACTCCAAATCTGCTTGATCAAGTTCTTCAGAAGAGACTAGAAAATCTACATTTATAGAAAATATTCTAAGGGTATTCTAAGACTATTCAAGTTTAAGAACAACTTTTATTTTATAGTTCAGTGAACTGAAGCTAGGGGGATTAAATGAAACTTATGATCACAGTGTCTGTGATAGAGCTAAGACTAGGTTCTGAGTTTTCTGCCGTAAAATAGATAGCCAATAGGAATTTGCGCTATGTCTCAGGGAACTCAAACAGGGGCTCTGTATCAACCTAGAGGGGTGGGGTGGGGAGGGAGATGGGAGGGGTGTTCAGAAGGGAGGGGACATATGTATACCTACGGCTGATTCATGTTGAGGTTTGACAGAAAACCACAAAATTCTGCAAAGCAATTATCCTTCTATTGAAAAATAAATCCATTTTAAAAAGCGAGAACAGGTTTTGTATTCAGACATACCCAACTAAAAAATTTGACTCTGCTTTTTTACTAGTTATATGACTCATGTCAAACAGATGTCCCTGAGCCATGATGTCCCTTTCTGAAATTTGGAAAATAATACTTATCTTAAAAGTGTAGCTTAGGTTGTTTTTGCAGGAATAAAGACCCATCTTTTAAACCACAAGCACTTGGCATAAAGAGTACACGTGGACTATAGCTGCTGTTGCTCTATCTGCTGTTCTAGGGTTAGTAGAGCAAGTAATCAAGTGCTTGAATTCTGAAGCCAAATGCTGTATGATCAGATCATAGCTTTGCCATTTACTAGCTCAGTGACTTAGGGGGATGTCTGGTGACCTCATTGTGCCACAATCAGTAGAGTGGTGATGGCAGTGTAACCACCTCAAAGACTTGTTGCAAAGATTAAATGAATTAATACAAGTAAAGCACTTAAAACAAGGCAAGCCATGTTCTCATATGTAAGATCTCAATATGCTACTATCATTATGGGCTCACACAGAAAGAAAAAAGAAATAGCCTCTAAGAGGTTATTCCTCCTGTAGATGCTGCTGAATAGTCAGGTAGTTTCAGTGAGAGGAGAGTAAGTGTGGAGCATTTAAAACAGGTCAGCGCAACCTGAAGAGTCAGGAATGCTTGGATCCCTGCTTCTCCTATACAGAGAGTTGTCTACTTGGATATTTCACATTCAGATAAGACTGAAAACTGGATCGACTGCATGTTCCCTCTGGGTGTCCTTGTTCTGCTATTTTTTTATTCTCACCTGTCTTTCTCCTTCTTACAACTTTTCTCATTCCTTTACTCTGGGCAACTTTGGGTTTTCTTTGGATTGCCAGAAAACCAGTAAGACAGAAAGGTGGTTGTTATATTTAAAAATATTCTGTAGCTTCTTGGCTCTAAAATATTGCATTTATTGAAGCCACAAAATAAGTTTTTATTCCCAAAGAGGAGAATTATTTTGAAAACTTCTTTTCCATGAAAAAAATTTAGATCAGCAACTAATTAGACTCTTCATGTAATACAGTAAACACTATGATCAGCTACTTTTATCTGAAAACATGTTCATTATGATTACCATTAGGCTGAAAGAGTGAGTCACATTTATATGTGCATATAAAAACAGGCAATCATTAAGTCTTAATGTTCCTATTTTTGAAACTATTCTCAGACTGGTTATTGGTATGTCTCAGGCCTCTGATTGGAGAAGGCAATGGCAAGCCACTCCAGTACTCTTGCCTAGAAAATCCCATGGATGGAGGAGCCTGGTAGGCTGCAGTCCATGGGGTCGCTAAGTGTCGGACACAACTGAGCGACTTCACTTTCACTTTTCACTTTCACACATTGGAGAAGGAAATGGCAACCCACTCCAGTGTTCTTTCCTGGAGAATCCCAGGGACAGGGGAGCCTGGTGGACTTCCGTCTCTGGGGTCACACAGAGTCGGACACGACTGAAGTGACTTAGCAGCAGCAGCAGGCCTCTGATTCCGCTGGCCAGCACCATATTACAAGCAGTCCATCTCTAAAGACTATCATAATAGCCTTCTATCTGGAATCCTAAAGCATTCCCCATACACAAATATTATGATTGTTTAAAACTACAGATCTCTCCACGTTACGCCTCTGCTTCAAGCAATTCAATGGCTTTCCATTGCTCTTAGGATAAAGTAAAAAATTCCTTAAAAGACTTAGGGAGTCTGGTTTTTACCTCCCTCCTGTTCCTATCTTACTTCTCTCTTTGGATTTTCTATAGTTTCATGGACCCAACCTTCTTTGAAACTTCCTACTGAATTTCACCACTAGAAAACTCTTTCTTGCTCCTTATCCATCAGCAACACATGCGGATGCAGATATATTTACCTAGCTACTTTTATTCCTAAACTTAGATGACATTTTATTTTGAAATCTCATTTCTCCAAAACATCTTCTCTGATTTCAGAGTATATGTTAGCCTTTGCTTTTTTTACCAGCCTAGCATCTGATAGTGTGCATTCACTTTATAATCTTTATGACGGTTGAGTCCAAATAATAAATTATTTAAGACTTGTGGTCTGCACTGTGTTTAAATTCCACTGTGTCAGAGTCCAGGCAAGAAATGCTCAATATTACAACTCCAAGTCCTGGAAAGTGACAAGCATAGGGTAGGAACTCAACAAATATTTGTTAAATGAAGAATATATGAATGAATAGCACACAAGGTTGAAATTTAAAAATTTGGAACATATTTCTGCTAATAATAGGGACTACTTACATTGACTAAGATAATTTTAATAAATTAAAAATTATGTTAGAGTTGGTAACAGAATGAATCTCTATTAGTTCCTTCTTATTTTCTGATCATAGTTGCTTTTCCTTTATTGTGATAACTAGGCCTTAGTGTGACAAATATACTAATTGATGTTAATTTGAGTTAATGAAGATTTATGATTTGACTTTCAAATATTGTCTATTAGTACCAGATGAAGTGGATAAATTGTCTTCTGTTAGGTTTTGGTCTGAAAAAACATCTTTTAAGAGCAAGCCTTTTCCATCTGCTGGACTATTGATCAAATAGTACCAGTGACTCTAACCTAGATGTGGGTGTGAGATCATTGTTACTCAATCAAAACTTTCCCACAAATACATGGTTTATTATGGTGTATGTATGTGACCTAAATAGAAGCAATAAAATTTAGTTACAGTGAGTTCTGAACATTCAGAGTTAAAGTCTTCCTTTTTCTGAGATTGTAGCTACTTAATTTTGAGGTTTTGGTGGTCATCTTTCTTGTGAAGTGGAGATAGTCTACTTAAAAATAAAACAAGGACAAAGGTAATGATAACTGAGAGAGAAACAAAATCACCCACTTTTTGTTGTCCTTTTTTGAAATAAAATCCACTCAATGAGACACAGACTTAAAAATTTTAATTTAATTTTGCATTCTAGACAGAGTTTATGGAGGCAAAATTTTTCTTAAAAGCACACTTTTAATGGGATGTGAGTGTATACAAATGATAGAGTATTTTGTCAAAAACAGATTTGTGGATATATCTCCTTTGAATAAACAAATTAAAGCTGAAGAAAATCTAGAGTATTGTAAAATTCTTGCTGTGAATTTTTACAGACATGAACATGTGGACAGTATTATGTACAGTTATATGTCCACTTTAAGGAATATATTACAAAACTGATGTGTGCCAAGGAGACCAAACAGAGTAAACCATGCTGCAACAGCATAGGATGTTTAGCTTAAGGGAAGAAAGACAAAGAGGAAAAGATTATATTTGTTTCCAACACTTGTAAAGCTGTCATACCTGGGAAGAAATAGAAATGGTCCTTTTTATGTTAAAGAAAAATATATAGGAAACTGGGGTACAGTATTGAATACCAAACTCTCAGATCAATATTAAAAATCACTTTAAAAAATATATAGCAATGGAAAGTTATTCTTGTAAGTAGTTCCCAGATACTAGAGTTTTGACCCAATTTAGTTAGTTCTAATCAGAAAAGTTGTAAAAAGATTTTGAAGTTGGGAGAGTGGAGTGCATGGCTTCTCATTTTGTAAACCACTGCTTGCAACAGTCGGTGACACAGCAGCCCAGTAGGGGCCCTGCTGGAAAAGAATACACCTGCCAATGCAGGAACCATCAGAAATGCAGGGTAAGTCCCCAGGTTGGGAAGGTCGCCTGGAGGAGGGCATGGTGACCCACTCCAGTATTCTTGCCTGGAGAATCCCATGGTCAGTAGAGCATGGTGGGCAGTCCATAAGGTCATAAAGAGTAAGACACACTGAAACAACTTCACACACATATAGGATATACATATATATTAATATATGAGAAAAATATATGAGATTCTCTCATAGCTCAGTCGGTAAAGCATCTGCCTGCAATGCAGGAGACCTGGGTTTGAGTCTTGGTTTGGGAAGATCCCCTGGAGAAGGAAATGGCAATCCACTCCAGTATTCTTGCCTGGAAAATCCCATGGACAGAGGAGCCTGGTGGGCCTGGTGGGCTCAAGAGTTGGACACGACTTAGTGACTAAACCACCACATGAGAAAGAAATATGTATGTTCTTTAGAAACAAGTGATCCCAATTTTATCTTATCTGTCTTACTTCCTATTATTTAAAAAAATATTATTCAAATTTATAGTGTCTGAAGTCAAAAACATGTTTTTTTTCTCTTTCTGCTCAACATGATAGCTCATGTGCTTAGAAATTACTTGTGAGCATATGTCAAACTCATTTGAGATATGTTCATTTACAGATATGCTCACTTTGAATCAGCTTACTGATTCATGAACACTCAACTGATAGAAAACACCTATAAGTGATTTGGCAGACTTTAAAGGTAATAAACTTCAAATGATGATGATATGGGACCCATAAGTGCACTGTAAGAGAAAAGAAAATAACCTCATAGATAAAGATGACTAAGCTTAGATACTCATTTTAAAACGTATAAGGGAGAGGCCTATACTGAAAATATGGATTCGTCAAAAATTCACGTTTCATTCTAGAAAAACTGTTCTGTTGTTTGTCTTTATAGAAACAGAATGCCCAAAATTAAGAATGAAGTTGATAGCACCAAATATTTGTTTTCTAGTTGCTAATGAGTAAACAAGACTGCTCAATAACATCTGGCTTCTGCAAAAAGTCCCATTTTTAAAAATCATTCAATTTTAATGCTGGAAGGGACCTTAGATGGAAAATCTGTCTGAATTTCAAATTTTATAGGTAATGTGAAAAACAAGACTGACAAAAATATTAACAACTTTGAGGATTCATTGTAACTCTGCTCCCTCCCTCAGGAGGGAAAAATATAAAAAACCCCATAATTCTATTTACTTTAATAAACTGTAAATGCCAAAATATTTTCACAAAATGGAAATATTTTAAAGATAGAAAATAAGAAAAACAAATACAAATCACATCCTCCCTAATGGAGGACAATTTTGATGTCAGTTTGCCATTGCTACTGTGAGATCTCTGCTCATGAATTGATCCTGTTTGAATATGAAAGCTTTTAGTGGGGAAGAGACCCTATATGAAGTGAGTACTGTATTTTTTGACACATTCCTTCTGATGATGCTCATCTGACAAACATTAGAGGAGAATCCAGGTTAATAGAGATAACAGTAGCTTTCTTATCACAATATCTAAGGCATAGTATGACCCAATGATCCATAATTCCCTATATATTCTGAGTCTCCTTGTTATAACTTTGAGTCTCTCAATTAAGAATTCATTTAGTAAATGGCAAGGAACAAAACATGACAACTATTACTAAAAATAAGTTATGAAAATATCTAAAAGCAAGAAGTAGGTTTTATTTATACAGGGATGTTATAATTTGACATAAAACTAAGCTTTTAACATAGGCCAGCAAATTCCAATAAAGTGTCCAATAGTAAATATCTTACGCTTTCTAGTCAATATGTTCCCTGGCCAAGGTAGCAGGAGAATAGCCACAGACCATGCATATATGCATGACTGTACTGCAGCAAAACCTTGTTTATAAAAACAGCTGATGGGCAGGATTTGACAAAACAAAAAATGTCTGCAGTTGCTAATCACAGCTTTATATCATACTCTTCAATACTATCCCCAGTGATATAGTCAGAAATTTTCTTTTCAAAACTGAAGAATGGGATGGAGAGAATTCATTCCTGAATATTGATTTCATATTGATCTTATAGAAGTCTATTGTAGAATAGTTCATCTTGAAATCATAGCCTTCAGTTTCAGAAGGTGGGAATGTATTAGAGAGAATATTTTACAATTCTAAGTCAGATTTAAGGACTGACAACCAATGACTAAGACTAAAAGTATAGAGTTTATTCCATAAGACAAGTAATAGAGAAGCATGTATCATGACATGTGTCATTTTTTTTTTTCTGCTCTGAAGTATGTGAGAGTTTAATCAGACAGTAAAACAAGAGGGGAAAATCAGGGGATAGGCTGTAGATATGTGGTTGGTGTTTAGATGTTGAATGTTTCCTGAAAACGTGTAGCTCTTCAATCTCCTTTGTTGGGCCAAACTCCTCGGTATATGGGAAACAAAAAGTCTCTCAAAGCAGAAGGGAAGAATGCCTAGCCTCCCAAAGTATAGCCTGGAACATACAAATCTTTAGAAAACTATTCCTGCAACACAGCTCCCGAAACATGGCTCCTGAAATCATTTTTGCTCGGAGGTGAGGACAGGCAAATGCCTGTACTGAGAACTACCTACTGTTCCTTCCAGTTCACCTTGGTGAGGAGAGCACAGCCACAGTTCCCTGAGTGCCCCCACAGCCATAGGAAATAGTGGATAATTGCCTCAGAGACATGGCAGGGCAGATGAGGATTCGCGGTTGAGAAGGTGAAGAAACAGTGTGTGCAAACTAGACACGTGGAGGCCATCGTGGGACCAAGGACACTTATCAGGAAATAATACTGGATAAAGAGAAAGAACTTCCAAGTGTTAAAATTATTTCCCAAACTTAGAATTCCACAATGATGCTTAGATTGCCACCCTGATGCACTTTAGTTACAATTTAGAGAAAAGATAAAAAGAAGGAAGGGTGGGACATCCAGAATTGAGATAAGTAGTTATCAAAAGAAATTATTTTAAACTGGTAGAAACTGAATTACTTGAAATGATCAGCTTACCATTGAAGCTTCTCAGTAGGATTTTTTTTGTGTGTGTGTGTGTGTGTGTGCGCTAAGCCAGGTTGAGAAATACAGAGAAATAATGAAGCTATATATATGTTTTTAATCTCTACTTTACTGTTTATAGATGACTCACAAACTGCCTCATGCAAATCCTATATGACATATATGTTGCCAAAACTTCACCATCTTATAGACTCCAGACAATATCAGAACAATATGTGACAATAGCAATATGTCACCCAGAAAGAACAATAGTAGCTGTCTTGGAACCTACTCCACATCAGCCTCAAGTGATGTTATGATAGATGCTGTTATTTTGAGGACATGGAAGGTCTTATTGGAGTATTTCTAGGAGACAGTACCTCACCATGTGGGTAGAAGCAATAACTACATCTGCCACTATATGAAAAGAGATTCAATACTCATTTCCATGGACAGTGATTCTAAAGCTCAGAATGTTTAATTGACTTTGGTTTTAAGAGTCATGCAAACAGTACTGGCAATGTCACAGCATCATAGTTAATGTTCATTCTCTATGAACTAATGAATAAATTTAAAAGAATCTCAAAAAATTGTTGAAATCCATGGATATTTATAATATTGGATAATTTGGGGAGGCAGGATCCAACCAGTCCATCCTAAAGGAAATTAGTCCTGAATATTCATTGGAAGGACTGATGCTGAAGTTGAAACTCCAGTACTTTGGCCACCTGATTCGAAGAACTGACTCATTGGAAAAGATCCTGATGTTGGGAAAGATTGAAGGAGGGAGGACAAGGGGACAACAGAGGATGAGATGGTTTGATGGCATCACCGACTCAATAGACATGAGTTTGGGTAAACTCCGGGAGTTGGTGATGGACAGGGAGGCCTGGCATGCTGCAGTCTATGGTGTTGCAAGGAGTCAGACAGGACTGAGCGGCTGAGCTGAACTGAACATTAACTAAGCTATTCAGATTCTCGATATTACTCTAATTCATGAGTTTCTTACTGTAGCTATTTTTTTTTAGCAATTAGTTTGTTTGAACTTTTCCTTCAATTCTGTGTAAACTAATCCAGATCGTCTCAATAAAATCCTCTTTGAAACAAAAGTGAAAGTGTTAGTGCCTCAGTCATGTAACCCTCCAGGTTACTCTGTCCATGAACTTCTCCAGGCAAGAATACTGGAGCGTGTTGCCATGCCCTTCTCCAGGGAGATCGAACCCAGGTCTTCTACATTGCAGGCAGATTCTTTACCATTTGAACTTCTATAATACTGTATAATCTGGAAAGGCAAATTAATTGAACTCTTCAGATCCTCAAAATTACTCTAATTCATGAGCTTCCTATTGTAGCTATTCTTTTTAACAATTAGGTTGTTTGAACTTTTCCTTCAATTCTGTGTGAGCTAGTCCAGATCCTCTCAATAAAAGTCTCTTCAGGAAACTAGAATTAGTTTGTATTGCTACTGAAAGAGTCCTAAATTATACTTACTCATGTATGATTACCTATTAGTTGTTAACATCAGGAATTGAAACTATTTTCCAAAATAACATTCATTAATCTACATTCAGTTAAATGCTATTTTAGAACCTAGACAGTATACTAAAAGCAGAGATACCATTTTGCTGTCAAAGGTCCATATCATCAAAGCTATGGTTTTTCCAGTAGTCATGTATGGATGTGAAAATTGGACCATAAAGAAGGCTGAGTGCTAAAGAATTGATGCTTTCAAATTGTGGTGCTGGAGAAGACTCTTGGGAGTCCCATGGACAGCAAGGAGATCAAATCAGTCAGTCCTAAAGGAAATCACTGTGAATATTCATTGGAAGGACTGATGCTGATGCTTAACCTCCAGTACTTTGGCCCCTGATGTGAAGAGCTGACTCACTGGAAAAGACCCTTATGCTGGGAAAGATTGAAGACAGGAGAAGGGGATGACAGAGGATGAGATGGTTGGATGGCATCACCGACTCGATGGACACGAGTTTGAGCAAAATCTGGGAGACAGTGAAAGACAGGGAATCCTGGCATGCTGCAGTCCATGGGGCTGAAAAGAGTCGGACGTGACAGTGACTAAGCAACAACAGCCTTATGAATCTACTGTTAGAAGTAATTTTTCTCCAAGCATTTTGAAACTCCAAATTCAAGTAGCCAGCCTACAAGCAACAGAAAAGCTTCACTGTCATTCATTATTTTTTATATAATAAAAATTATATAATATTTATACATAAAATATATAATATTATATACTCCTGCTCCAATAATCGGAGAAGGCAATGGCACCCCACTCCAGTACTCTTGCCTGGAAAATCCCATGGATGGAGGAGCCTGGTAGGCTGCAATCCATGGGGTCGCTGAGAGTCGGACACGACTGAGCGACTTCACTTTCACTTTTCACTTTCACGCATTGGAGAAGGAAATAGCAACCCACTCCAGTGTTCTTTCCTGGAGAATCCCAGGGACGGTGGAGCCTGGTGGGCTTCCATCTATGGGGTCGCACAGAGTCGGACACGACTGAAGCGACTTAGCAGCAGCAGCAGCAGCTCCAATAATAGGCCTTTATTTATTATTAAAATTCACAGGAAGCTCACAGCTAACATACTCTATAGTGATAAGATAAAATCTGTTTCTCTAAGATCATGAAGAAGATAAGGGTGCCCGTTCTTGACACTTTTATTCAATACAGATCTAGATGGAAGTCCTAGCTACAGCAGTTAGCCAAGAAAAAGAAATAAGAAGCATCCAACTTGGAAAGGAAGAAAAAATGTGCTCTAGTTACAGATGATATAAAATATATGTTGAAAATCTCTAAAGAATCAAGCAAAACTTTTAGAATTAATAAATATATTCAGTAAATCTGCAGCATACAATATATATAAACATCAGTTGTACTTCTGTACATGAAAAATTAAGTATCAAAAAGATAAATTAAGGAAATGATCCATGTAGAAAAATGCTTGCCATGGGCTTGAGGCTGGTGAAAATAGGACAATATTAGTAGAGTACAGAGTTTCAATTATAAGATAAATATGTTCTGAGGATCTTATGAAAGGCATGGTGACAATAGCTGATAACACTGTATTGTATAACTAAACTTTTTGCTAAGAGAGTAGAACTTAAATGTTTTCACCAAATGAACAAACAAAAGGTAAATATGTGAGCATATGGATGTATTATTAACTTGATGGTAGAATTTGCTCATAATGTATATGTATATTGACACATCATTTTGTGTGCTTCATTCTATTGTACAATTGCATCTGTCAATTGTACTTCAATAAAGTTAGAGAAAAAAGCTTCACAAGAACAACAACTATATGGGCACAGTCCTTTATAAACTTTTAAGGGTCTGACGACATAGAAGTAAGCAAGAGAGACATGTTGCCATTCTGTGTGAAATTTATATTTCAACAGAACACAAAGGGAACACTTGCAATTAAACAAAGAAGAAAATATCTGCATAGGGCTATTAAAATAATTAAAACAGATGATATTATAGTATGTATTGGGATAACGATTTGGGATTGGTGGTCAGAGATTGCTTTTCAGAGAAAACGATGGTGAAATTTTTAATAATGCATGTTAACTTTAAATATGTTGGCCTGTAGCTCTTTACACTGTAAATAGCAAATAATAATAATAATTAATTTAAAAAAGAGAAAAATATTTAAATGAAGGCATGGATGCCTTGAAAGCACCAGCCATGTGAAAATCAGGAGAAAAACATTCCAGGCATACACAAAAACTATAAGGTCAAAAATATTTCATTATTGAATAAATAGCTAGTCAGTGGCATTTAAAAAGAAAACGGTTGCAGAAGAGTGCTTTGAATGAGGTTAGAAAGAAGTGTTTAAGTCTATAGGACTTTGTAAGGGGGATAAAGAGTCAGGATTTACTTCAAATATACAGAGTGAAATCAGTGACAGACTTTGAGTAGAGAGTGATTATATCTGATATATGTTTTAGAAGATGACTCTGATTACTACAGTTTTTGAGGGGAGGGATGAAGTGCTGAAATAGGAAAACAGCTGGAATGCCAGACAATGCATGATGAAGAAAATGCATAGATTCACTCTAGGCTTTTGGATGTGACTGAAAACATTCACTGATGAAATTAATGTGGTGAATGAAAGAAAGAATAATCAAAGATGTTCCCTAGATTTTTGACTTGAACAAAGGGGAGGGAGGGTGGACGCATGATGCTGTGGTTTGATGAGCTGAGGATAGCTACACAGCAGAGGTAGATGAGCAGGTGTGCTCTATATTCATTAAGTTTGAGATGATACATAAAATGTACTTAATGCATATTTATTACGTGAATGTGGAGAAGGCAATGGCAAGCCACTCCAGTACTCTTGCCTAGAAAATCCCATGGACAGAGGAGCCTGGTGGGCTACAGTCCATGGGGTTGCTACTAGTCGGACACAACTGAGCAACTTCACTTTCACTTTTCACTTTCACACATTGGAGAAGGAAATGGCAGCCCACTCCAGTGTTCTTGCCTGGAGAATCCCAGGGATGGCGGAGCCTGGTGGGCTGCCGTCTATGGGGTCACACAGAGTCGGACACGACTGAAGTGACTAGCCAGCCATTACGTGAATGAGTGAATGACCTTTTTTCAAAAGTTTTGACATCTAATAACATCAAGTTCAATTTTGTCATTATTTGGGAAAATTAAGTCTATCATAAAATGTTAGAGAGGTGTTCATATATGAAAATCTTTAAAGTTAAAAATATCATATCAGGGAAGGTTATATAATGGGAAAGGAAAGGAATTTATGAACTCATCTAATCAAACCTTATTCCTTTCTCCAGACGATGAAATGAGAATCGATGCAGATAAGTGATTCTCTGTGTAAGTAAAGCTGGTGATTAAAAGAGCCAGAATACATGAAGTTTCTGAGCTATCAAAACAGTGCTGTCTTTTTTTTCTGCATACCGTCATGTTTCTCCCAGATCTTTCCCCTACTGTAGTGGAAGACAAAACCTGCTAAGAATAGAGTGGGCAAATTAATCATCACTACATGCTCATTATTCAGATAATGAAAACCTTGTGTGACAAGAACTGACAAGAGCAAAGTTTCAATTAAGTACTGAGGGTCCAGCAACCATTGCAATCAACATTGACATTTGTATACCTTTAAGAATATTATGAAACGCTTATCTTTAATCTGTCCAGATAACTAAAGCATTGATGTGCCGTGGAAACAAAATAAACTCAAGCCCCTCACGCTTTGTTTTCTTTTTTATCCTGGACACACTTAGCATATATTTTAAAATTGCTTTTGGTTTCTTATTCAGACTCTCAGTTTACTATTAAATTTATGTTCTTGATTTCTGAATATATTAGAAAATCCAAAATTCTATTTTTAAGTGTTGACTGATACTAGAATTTATCTTTAGTTATACTGAATATTAGGGCCTTTTATACTTTGTATACATGTTTTATAGCAGAACCTACTCATATGCACACTCCAATAAAAAGAGACTTTAAAATTATTATTGATTGATTGGTAAACCTCTAGTAGCAGCTTCTTTCTCTCTGTCACTCTCTTTCTATTCCCCACTCTTTTCTTTCTTTCTTTTTTAATGCTTGGACCCATTATACAATGTAATAAATACTTTTCTTTTTGACAATAATACCCTTCAGATATTTAATAGTATGGAAATTATTGACAGTACTTTTTTCTGGTTCCTTATGTAGCTGCAAACAATAATACTGAGTAATATTCAATTTATATAAAGTTATTATCAAAACAACAACACTGGATTTTTATATTCATTGATTTCATGCTTGATAATAAGCTGGGCATATTACCTACAAATAAACTTATCTCTACAATATCTAACTTTTTCACAGTTATTTTAATAACTTTTGGTAATAGCAGCATAAATATATATAGCAGTAAAAGCAAAGTATGGCTTTAGGTCTATCTTAGTAAATTGTGATTTTATGAACAATGTGTAACTTTTTCCTAAATTAATAGATTTATTGACATATAGGTCCTCCTTTAAAATCTATGTGATCAGTAAAGCTATCCTTTCTTTCAGTTTTATGTGTGTATAATCCACATCAGTAGCATATATATCCATGTAAATCCAGAGTTCTTACCCCAGTTTTAACTCTCAGTGTTTGATCATCCTGAAAAGACAAGGGGACCCCCACTCAAGTGTACTGGTGTACTCAGGACTGAGTACACCACACATGCACCAGAAAGAGGTAGAAAGTTTATTTCTCACACAGATTTGCAGGTGGCTTTCTGCAGAGAGCAAGGAGACTTCCAAACTGGACTGAAAACAGCTTGAGAGAGCCGAGAAGGAAAATGGAAACCAGTTCTGGGGTTTTATTGTGGTCAGAGGGTGAGCCAGGAGGGAAGGTTCTCACACAAAGGTCAGTGTTTGCTTGAGTTGAATTTCTTGCAGTCACTAAAGGGAAGAGCACTCAGACGTTCTTGTCTTATACAGAAGGGCAGAAGAGAAGGGAGAGGAACGGGCATTGAACGCTGTCAACGTGCGCTCAGTCGTGGCCGATTACTGTTTGCAACCCTAGGCCTGTCTGTCCATCAGGCTCCTCTGTCCATGGGATTCTCCAGGCAAGAATACTGAGTGGGTTGCCATTTCCACCTCCAGGAGATCTTCCCAACCCAAGGTTGAAACCCACATCTCCTGCATCTCCCACATTGGCAGGCAAATAACTTTACCAATGAGTCACCTGGGAAGTCAGAAAGCTGTCAGCAGTCATGTCCAAATTGGAATCAGACTATTATTCCCAGTCATAGCATTGTTAGTTTAGGATAAGGCAAAGAACAATAGGTGCATTCACAATTTTGCCTCTTGTAACTTAAAAAAAAAAATCTCATAGGAATGATGATTAAAATAAATAGGTTTAATTTTCATTTTGGAAGAGAGGTCTCTGGATTCTTACATTTCCGTTTAGCCCGATGATGAGCATTCTGATTATGGGATTAATTCTGAGAGTACTAGAAAATAGCTGAGCTCTGAGGGAGGTAAAATTTGTCCAACTAACACAAAAAATTAGGCCACATTACTCCCCATTATTATAAAGATTAGTTTGTTTCTATCTACCTTTGTGGCCAAACTACATGTTGCTGATTCATTTTCTTCCTTTAGCATTTTTTTGGAGAGGGGGCTGAAGATGTTCATGTCAGCCTAATATGTTGAAGATTAATTGGTAATGGGGCATCCAGCATGTTGACAGTGGTTAAGAACCAGCATGCCAATGCAGGAGACATTAAGAAAGGAGGGTTGGATCCCTGGGTCAGGAAGATCTCCTGGAGAAGGAAATGGCAACCCACTCCAGTATTCCTGCCTGGATAATCCCATGGACAGAGGTGCCTGGTGGGCTACAATCCATGGGGTCACAAAGAGTCGGAAACAACCGAAGAGTCACTGTGTTCCTTTACTTTTGATCTTAAAAATATACATATTTCTAAAAATAACTGTTAGCCTCCTGACATGCCACCACACCATACAATAGAGTGTAAAATAATTTTTGGATTTCCCTGATAGCACAGTTGATAAAGAATCCGCCTGCAATGCAGAAGACCTAGGTTCAATTCCTGGGTTGGGAAGATCCACTAGAGAATGGATAGACTACTCACTCCAGTATTCTTGGGCTTCCCTTGTGGCACAGCTGGTATCGGCTTATTTACCAACACAACATACCTAAAATATAATAATAATAAATCAATAATCCAATCAACAAATAATATATGCACACTAATTGATTAACTATATGCCAGAAGCCATGAAGAAAGCAGAAAGGTTTAAGATTAAGCTATTTCCACTAAAAATGTATGTTCTCAAGAAAACAAAAATTAAAGATATATTGATAGAGATAATTTACACTAAATGTAATAGTGAACTATATGACAAATTGTGTCAGAAGGAATGTATGACATGTGAATTTCACTTTGGTTGTAGTTACATGGTAAGATAAATGCTGACTGGTTAAAGACCAGAAAGAACTATGGTATGGTTTGTGGATAATACTTGAACAGTAATTTGAAAGATGTATTTACCAGAGAGGAAGGAAAGAGACATTCCAGGGGGGGTAAAAAATTAACAAATACAGAAAAGTAGAAAAACACAAGGTACTCTTTGAAATGGCCTATCATATTTTGTGGTTTGCAAATAAGCTTGGTTCTAGCAATATAGTTAATAGCACACTCCTTAATTTAAAATATGTGTTTAGGTATGAACATTAATTATATGGTCATTCTATTCTAACAGGATATCAAGGAAACAAATTGTGTTCAGTTAAAAAGTTAAGGAGATGATGAGGATTGGCAAAGAATTTGTGGTGGAGCTGTTCTACATGTTATGTATTTTCATCCTCATTTCATTCATGAAGAACTTGAGGCCGAGAGAATTAAGTGACTTCTCAGAAATTTGTAAGACAGAGGCAGGGCGGACATGTAAAGAGTGATCAGCCTGACTTCCAGGTCCATGATGTCACAGGGAGAGATTAACAGAGAGAGAGAGAGAGTGACCTGGAAGCTAAGATAGAGAAATTCACAATGTGAAACACTTTTGAGACTGAATGTGATGAAGTCTTTAAATATGGTTGTTTTAACAGACTACCTTTAAGAAGAAAGAATCAATGATATGATGGCAGCAATATGACTATAACCCTGAATTAATGAACTAGTGAGTAATGAAATAAAAACTTTAGTCAGCAACTGTAAAACTCCCTTGAAAACAAACTTGAGTATGAAATAGAAAATTGGTTTAGAAAAATAGATTTGAGAGTGAGACTCTTGCTTATCAATGGAGGGACTGCTTCAATAATCTGGAAACATGGGGAAAATAGCGGATTGAAAAAGTGAGGGAAAATAAAGGTATCTGAGGAAATTTTCACAGGACAAAGGCCACATGACCTCAGGGATTGTGGCAGAAAACACAAGTGGAACAGATACAAGCATGACACCTATTTAAACTCACCGTCTCAAGTGAATTTGTCATTCCAAACTGAATGACAATGAAGCTCTGTTTGACTTTACTATGATTTGTCACTTTCTGAAAATTAGCAGAAAGGATATTTTTCTATAAATTGAGAAAGCTGTTGTCCAAGTCTGAGCAAGGTCAAAATCATTAATATAGTTGGAGCATTAGGTGAAAGGATCAAGAGAACTCAGCCCAACGCTGGTTTCTGGGAAGCCTGGGCACCTGGAAAAGAATTAATTGGTGACCCAGCACTAATTGGAGAGCAGCACAGCCAAGATCATTAACCAGCTGATTTTCTAAAATATGTCTGTTCTTTCCAATTAACATTATGAAATGTTAGTCTTAAGGTTGGTTTCCTGTTTTCCGCAAATTAATGGAAAAATATTTGGTACGATTTTTGAGACAAATAGGTTTACCTATTTAGCCACTTGTTTTAGTTGAATGTATCAATAGCTATGACTTAAACGCATGCACTTAAAACAATTAGTTCAATCAGCTATTAAGTGCCCATGTGTGCTTACACTTGCTTAGTTGCACGGTCAGGTCTGACTCTTTGCAACCCCATGAACTAGTAGTCCACCAGGCTCCTCTGTCCATGAGATTTCCCAGGTAAAAATATTGGAGTGGGTTTCTTTCTCCAGGGGATCTTCCCAAACCAGGGACTGAACCAGCCTCTCCTGCATTTCAGGAGGATTCTTTACCTGTTGAGCCATCAGCAAAGTGCCCAAACTATTAAATTATTTTAGAACAGATATTTGTGTTATGCAAACTTTATGCTAAACAATTACTGACTTATTCATATTTTTCATATCAATAATCATAGTTGACTCAATTAATCAAAGATTGTCAGCTTACCATTCTGTGCAAGTTATGAGGTATGAGTAAAATTTTATTTGAAATTTCTATCTTTTATATTGTACTAATTCTCTATATATATATGTGAAACCATGTATATATAAATTATGTATATGAGTGTGAAACACACATATGTATGTGTTTACTGTTTTTGTGAATATTCACACATCTGCTCAAAATAGATCTGGCAAGTTGATAATATCTCTGTTTTTATTCATTAAAAAGAGCATTTTCTTTTATGGCAATAGTTTCATGACCTTCATTTTATTATTTGAAGGTTTTGACACCTATTGTAGATCTGCAGACTATTATCTGAAGTTCCAAATTATCATCAAACAAGAAAATAAAAACTGAGTCTTTATCCAGTAATATAATCATTTAATAATAGTCTTTGTTTCTGTGATGTAAAATAGCTTAGAGGAAATGTCAGGAAATCAAGAAGACCTTGGTTTAACTCAAGTGAAATTTATAGAATACTTACTATATGCCAGGCTCTGATTTAAGCAACAAAAAGCTTTCTGTCATCACAGAACTCTCTGTCTAGGAAGGGAGACAGGCATGTAAACAACTGCACTATAATGAACTGTGATAAATATCCTATATTATCCTAATCAAGTCAATTAAATGCTATAGAATTAAAAAGGATGGATGGAGAGATTCAGTCTTTGGAGCAAAGCCAGTGAGTTTTGGCAAAATGTTGAAAGAATAGTTGACATTTAAACTGGCCCTTGAAAAATCATTAGAACTCTGCCAGGCTGTGGGTGGGAAATGTGGAAAATAAAGAAAATGCATTTGCAAAGCATGTGATGTGGCCATTTTCAGTTTAGCTCAGTTCAGTTCAGTTGCTCAGTCGTGTCCGACTCTCTGTGACCCCATGAATCACAGCATGCCAGGCCTCCCTGTCCATCACTAACTCCTGGAGTTCACTCAAACTCATGTCCACAGAGTTGGTGATGCCATCCAGCCATCTCATTCTCTGTCGTCCCCTTCTCCTCCCACCCCCAACCTTTCCCAGCATCAGAGTCTTTTCCAGTGAGTCAACTCATCGCATGAGGTGGCCAAAGTATTGCAGTTTCAGCTTTAGCGTCAGTCCTTCCAATGAACACCCAGGATTGATCTCCTTTAGAATGGGCTGGCTGGATCTCCTTGCAGTACAAGGGACTCTCAAGAGTCTTCTCCAACACCACAGTTCAAAAGCATCAATTCTTCGGCGATCAGCTTTCTTCACAATCCAACTCTCACATCCATACATGACCACGGGAAAAACCATAGCCTTGACTAGACGGACCTTGGTTGGCAAAGTAATGTCTCTGCTTTTTAATATACTATCAAGGTTGGTCATAACTTTCCTTCCAAGGAGTAAGCACCTTTTAATATCATGGCTGCAATCAGCATCTGCAGTGGAAAACCATTAGACCATTCAGATATGACCTAAATCAAATCCCTGATGATTATACAGTGGAAGTGAGAAATAGATTTAAGGGACTAGATCTGATAGATAGAGTGCCTGATGAACTCTGGACGGAGGTTCGTGGTCATTTTAGGGATCAGCAAAGTAGCTCAGATTTTTCTTACAATCTTGACCTTGACTATGTGCCCAAGGGTATGTTGCCAACTCTTGATATACTACTCCAACGTAGTGTGGAAGTAAGGAAGAGAATTTCAGTTCATCAAGAAAAGAGCATGTATTTCATCTGTGCATATTCCTTAACTGTATACATTTTCCTGTGGGGAAGTATGAAACATTCACAGCTGGAGGGAAGGGAAGAAAAGTTAAGTTAATTTTTAATAGACACTGGAAAACCAAAAGCCAAACAAGACACATGGGCAATGACTTCCAACTCCAAACTCAGCACTCCATCCTTCGACCACTCTGGTCTCATAACTGGAGGTTTCCCTGTGCTAGAGTAAATGAGAGAATGAGCTACTTTATTAAGCACATATCTATGCATACACAGTCAAATCGCCCACGAAGGTCTGGGGACTATCGGTTACCTTAAAAATATGAAACACATATTTAACTTGTGAATGTCGATTGAAATTATATTCTGGAAACTTCAAACTTCATGTAGCTAATGTATCTTAAAATAGCAAGATGGAGAAACAATATTTATAGAGAATTTATTATGTTACAGAGTATACATTAGATGTTTTACACACTTTTCTCATGTAATGACAGATAACACTCTCAAAAGGGTATAGTTATTTTCTTCGTTTCTGTGAATTAAAGATGTAAAGTCAGTTGTACAAAGCTACGCAAAGAATGCTACATTTGTCTGGAACTCTCATGTTTTTTCTATGATCCAAAGAATGTTGGCAATTTGATCTCTGGTTCCTCTGCCTTTTCTAAATCCAGCCTGAACATGTGGAATTTCTCAGTCCACGTACTGTTGAAGCCTTGCTTGGAGAATATTGAGCATGACTTTGCTAGCATGTGAGATGAATGCAATAGTGTGGTAGTTAGAGCATTCTTTGGCATTGCCTTACTTTGGGATTGGAATGAAAAGTGACCTTTTTCCAGTCCTGTGGCCACTGCTGAGTTTTGTAAATTTGCTAGCGTATCGAGTGCAGCACTTTCACAGCATCATCTTTTACGATTTGAAAGAGTTCAACTCGAATTCCATTACTTCCACTAGCTTTGTTCATAGCGATGCTTCCTAAGACTTCACTTTCCAGGATTTCTCTGGATCTAGGGGAGTGATCACACCATTGTGGTTATCTGAATCATTAAAATCTTTTTTGTACAGTTCTTCTGTGTATTCTTGCCACCTCTTCTTAATATCTTCTGCTTCTGTTAGGTCCATACCATTTCTGTCCTTTATTGAGCCCATCTTTGCATGAAATGTTCCCTTGGTATCTCTAATTTTCTTGAAGAGATCTCTAGTCTTTCCCATTCTATTATTTTCTTCTATTTCTTTGCATTGATCACTGAGGAAGGCTTTCTTATTTCTCCTTGCTGTTCTTTGGAACTCTACATTCAGTTGGGTATATCTTTTCTTTTCTCCTTTGCCTTTAGCTTCTCTTCTTTTCTCAGCTATTTGTAAGGCCTCCTCAGACAACCATTTTGCCTTTTTGCATTTCTTTTATGTGAATATGTTATTGGTCACCACCTCCTGTACAATGTCATGAGCCTCCATCCAGAGTTCTTCAGGCACTCTGTCTATCAGATCCAATCCCTTGAATCTATTTGTCAGTTCCACTGTATAATCATAAGGGATTTGATTTAGATCATAACTTAATTGTCTGGTGGTTTTCCCTACTTTCTTCAATTTAAGTCTGAAGTTTTGCAATAAGGACTTCATGAACTGAGCCACAGTCAGCTCCTGGTCTTGTTTTTGCTGACTGTATATAATTTCTCCATATTTGGTTGCAAAGAATAAAATCAATCTGATTTCAGTATTGACCATCTGGTGATGTCCATGTGTAGAGTCGTCTCTTGTGTTTTTGGAAGAGGGTGTTTGCTATCACCAGTGCGTTCTCTTGGCAAAACTCTGGCAAAAAAAAAAGACAAAAATACAAATGGGGAAAAAAAAATAATAATGATGGCTCTCAGTGACTATCAAGTGTTTGCATGATGCTAAAGTGCTAATGAATCTGGTTCCCAATGCAGGAGGTGTAACAGACCCATGTCCCATCCCTGGGTTGGGAAGATCCCATGGAGGAGGGCATGGCAATCCACTCCAGTAAGTTTGCCTGGAGAATCACATGGTCTGAGAAACCCATCAGACTACAATCCACAGGGTCACAGAGTCTGACATGATTGAAGCAGCACAGTGTGTTTCTAAACATATTATATGTGTTAACCAATTTGATCATTACAACAACCCACTGGACTGAGAACTTTTCTTGTCTTCATATTACACATAAAAAGTGGACGTAATTTACCCATGTTGATTCAGAGGGTCTATGGCTTGAAACACAGGCAGTTTTCTCCCCTCTCTGTACTGCATCCTGGTGACAAATTCAGAGGAAGAAGAGAGAAACCACGTGGTTTAGTGCCTAATATTGTATCTGATACTTGGGAAGATGAGTTTTCTAGATATCTCATTTCATTGTCAGAAAAGCATGGTACAGTGAGCTGGGTAACAGGAGGATCGGAAGTCGACAGGAAATGCTGTTTGGCTAAATGCTGACATACACTATTATTACTATCCTATTTTATGTGCTAAAGACAACATCCTGAAATGCAGAGAAGTATCTTGCACAGAGTGACATAGCTCATATATGCTATAGTAGAATTGAAAAAAACATTCATGCTATTTACACGTAAATTTTAAGGCTATGGATATAGAGGTTAGAGACTATGAAGTTGTATTTAGGTTTTGGAGTAGAAAAAGGTAAAAACATGGCATATATAATTTTCTGTTATTAAATGTAGACAGAATATTGTAAAGTTAATAATGAAATAGGAAAGAAGGCATAACTGAAGGAAAAAAAAATCTAACTTTTTAGAGATAGAAGGAAAAGGTACTTCGGATTAGAAAAAAACATTCTCCAGTTCATATGCCAAACAGTGATATGTGAAATCGCCTTATTTTTCCCTTAAGCCATGCTTGCATTTTTAGGAGCTTAAAATCCATACAGAGCGCCAAAGAACTGATGCTTTTGAACTGTGGTTTTGGAGAAGACTCTTGAGAGTCCCTTGGACTACAAGGAGATAAAAGCAGTCAATCCTGAAGGAAATCAGTCCTGAATATTCATTGGAAGGACTGATGCTGAAGTTGAAACTCCAATCCTGTGCCGACCTGATGTGAAGAACTGACTCACTGGAAAACACACTGTTGCTGGAAATGATTGAAAGCAGGAGAAGGGGGCAACAGAAGGTGAGATGGTTGCATGGTACCATCAACTCAATGGACATGAGTTTGAGCAAACTATGGGAGATAGTGAAGGACAAGGAAGCCTGATGTGCTGAAGTCTATGGGATCTCAAAGAGTTGGACACAACTGAGTGACTGAACAGCAACAACAAACTATCATGTTGGTAAAGTTAATTTTCATTCTCATATCCTGAGATTCTTTTGTTCAAGAGATAAAAGAATCCATTAATTAAATTCCAGAAAATGTACCAAAGACTGATTCCACAGTTCTACACCTACGCTGCCCAATGCAGTAACTTGAAAGTGAAATTGTTAGACATTCAGTTGTGTCTGACTCTTTGTGACCCCATGGACTGTTGCCCACCAGGCTCCTCTGTCCGTGGGATTCTCCAGGCAAGAATACTGGAGTGGGTAGCCATGCCCTTCTCCAGGGGATCTTCCTGACCCAGGGATTGAACCTGTGTCTCCCATATTGTAGGCAGATTCTTCATCTGAGCCACAAGGGAAGCCTGTACAGTAGCTTATTTGCATTTATATTATTTGCATATATTTAAGTTTATATTATTTTTAAAAGTAAAAATCCAGTTTCTTGATCACAATTCCAGTGGTTAGTAGTCACATGTAGCTGGTGGCTGCTGCAGTGGGCAGTGCAGATATAAAGCACTTCCAGTACTGAAGAGAGTCCTGTTGGATCTGTGTGTCCCAACCAGGCAGTGCAAGCCTGAACAACAAGAATAAGACGGGGGCTTCGGTCTGAGATGCTTCTCTGGGGTGAAGTTCTGATTGTGCCAAGTGGATATTCTGACTTTAGGGCCAATCAGAAAGGCTTTGATAAGACAATAAAACCAAGTTAGAATTTAAAGACAAAATGTAGGACCTAGAAAGAATCTGAGTTCTAATAAGTTAGACAAAGGGCTATGTTACAGTGTGTCCAATGATTCACTCCATGACAGATAACTTTTCTTTTCATGGAGTAGGATTGATTGGTGTGCTGTGAACTCACAGAGGAACTGTATTAATCTCCACTTGGGTAATTAGGGAAGGCTTGATGAATGGAAATTATTATGAAGGATAAGCAGGAGATATTTAAACAAGAACATGAGAAAGAAGGAGGTAAAAAAAATAGCAATTCAAATGGAGAGTGTAAATATATAAAATCTTAGACTCTAAGAAAAGCTTCACTTATATCAATATGGCTGGACATGGGGCTATTGGAGGAAGATTTTTAGTAGATAGATGTAGTGTATAGAGATAAACAGTTTGCAGATAATAAAAAGTTATGGAGAAATCAAGGAGGCAACACAATCTTAATATTCTACATAGGAAATTTACTTAGAAATGAAAATCTGATGAATTACTCAGTATACACTAGTAGAAATATAAGAGAGTTAGTAGATTTTAAAGATGACCTGAATGATAAATTTGGTTAATATTAATAGAAAATAAATACAAGGTAACTCAAACTGAAAAACTAATTAGCTCATACAATAAAATTTACAGTAGAAAAAATTAGTGAAGAAAACAAAGACCAAAGAGAGTTGACAAAAATATGTTTTATTTCGTGTTGCCCCACCTAAATAAAAACCTAGTGAAATCATACAATTAGAGACTTTGTAGTTAAAGTATTTATCATGCCATTACATATCATTGCACAGTTGAATTAATTTTCTAAACAATGAAGGAATATTATATCAGCATGAGAATTCCTAATCTACTTAAATATATATTAATACATATTTCTCTCTTCTTTTGTTAATATAAGAATATTGTTCTTAATATGCACCATATTTTAATCTGTATTATTTCTAAATAAATATTAGTGTTTTTTTTTTTCCTAAGAGTTGCACTTCTATGTTAGTGGATAGATTTAGATCTTGGAAAGATTTCAAAAGCTTTTTATTAAATAATAGAATAACACCATGCACATTGTGTTTTACTTTGGCAGGTGCATGTGGCTGCCTGTAATAAATTGGCATATTGAGGAATGTTCACATATTTTTAGCGATTGAAGAGTACAATTTATGTTATTCATCTCAAGATAAAATATAATCAACGTGTCATTGAGGTAATTTTCCCAAAGTGATATTTTAGTAAGTATCCTAAAGGAAAAACCCCACAAAATATTAAAACTTAAATTCAAATTGTTGTATCCAATCTCAGCAGATCTCAGGGAAGATGGTTAATGATTTTTATATTTCTATATTAGATACCACAAATAATTTTCTTTTTCAAGGAATGAGTCATTTTTTTTCATCATTTTTTCAAGAATGAATCATCTTTCAGTTCCTTCATATTTGTTTATCAGGAAATATCTTTAATAGACATATGGGTGCAGTCAATTGCTTCTGTAACTTTGAAGATCTAGCAATCCAAGCAAATCATTTTCATATGTTGCAGGTGCTTTCTATTAGAAAGAAAGATGTACTTTGATGTTATTTTAATTAAAGTTTCAATTAAATTAGTTAGCATTCTGCAAAAGGGTAATTCTGTTTCCTGTTTATCACCCTGTCAATTTCTGAAAGTACCAATAGCTAGTTAATTCTGTGTTTTGAGTACTTTCACTTTGGCAAGTACGAAGAACTATATTTATCTTTTAATTCAAACTTTCCTTGCAACACTAAATTACACTTTATATGGTCTGGTTTAGAAAATTTGTAAACACTATAGGTCTCACCAAGGGTAGTTTCAGAATCCAGCAAAAGTAAGTTTCTATCTGGTATTCATTTATATTTTAAAAGGAATATATGTTCTTCTTATAATAAAAATAAAACATTACTAATTGCAGTATTAAATTTTACCCGAATCTAGTAACTTGTAGTGGAAAATCACAATAAATTAGTATTCTAAAAACTAGGACCTGCTTCTGCTTCTTTCCCTTACTAGTTAAAATGTCTTCAGTAAATAGCCTCTTTATTTGGGTTTCTAGTTCTTCATTAACAAATTCAATAAAACTGCAATTTTTAGAAGATCTGAGAGCCAAGCACTGAGCAGGCATCAATCACCAAAGAATGCCTGTGTCTTGTTAAGAGTTTAGTTTGTGAAATGATGTCCATTGTCTCAGCCAACTCTGAAATTTTGTGAATTTATAGAAGCATTATTTATAATCAAATCACAAAAAGAAAAGAGAAGTAGCAGGAGAAAACCTTGAATTTTTACTTGAGCATAGTGAGAATTTTTATTCATAAAATAGAAATGTGCTCTTCATCTAATCCACAGATAGTAGTAATTCACTTAGACCTACAATCAAAAGAGAATGAGAGAAAATCTGAAATATGTTTTTTCCTCTTAGGACTATTGAAGTCATTTTGCATTTTTGAAGTATTTTTGACCATCAGTGGTTAATTATCTCGGCCCTGAATATATTTTTCTCTGCTTCACCCTGTTTCTAACCTGATGTGTTATAGAATAGCATCCATCTTTATAGTTATAACTGAAATTATTGCTTTTGATATATTATTCTGAATTATTTGGTGACAAAAGTGCCTAATGAAAGGATTATTTCGCCATGAAGTAAATCTTTAAAAAATGTATCCCTGGAAATATTTTTAAAATAATTTAAAAATACAGGAGAAATTATAAGGCATTCTGGACCACATCTGCCCTATTATGCCAAACACTTTAGGGAGAGTCCTTTAGAATGACCATTTAGCACCTGTATCACTACCTCTCATGGGGGAAGGCAATGGCAAGCCACTCCAGTACTATTGCCTAGAAAATCCCATGGATGGAGGAGCCTGGTAGGCTGCAGTCCGTGGGGTCGCTAAGGGTCAGACACAACTGAGTGACTTCACTTCACTCACTTCACTACCTCTCATAGTGAAGCCTGTAATCAGAGTGTGAAGCAATCACCAGAGCAGTTATAATTTAGATTATGATTTAATAGCACTGGCTGTGAAGGGCTATTTTTGAGTAAGGGTTACTTTTCCCTAACCATTGATTGCTAAAAAATGGGCACAATTGAGTCAGGAGCTAAAATGATATGCTTATTCCTCTGAGACAGAAGTGATGGATAAGTTTGACTGAGCTAGGTTTTATGTGGGACATGCTTTGCCCACTGGTATCTATATACAACGGAGAAGGGAATTGCAACCCACTCCAATATTCTTCCTGGAGAATCCCATGGACAGAGAAGCCTGATGGGCTACGGTTCAAGTGGTTGCAAAGAATCAGACATGACTGAGCGCACACACACACACACAGAGTTCAGTTCAGTTCAGTTCAGTTCAGTCGCTCAGTTATGTCGGACTCTTTTCTACCCTATGGACAACAGCACACCAGGCCTCCCTGTCCATCACCAACTCCTGGAGTTTACCCAAACTCATGTCATTTGAGTCAGTGATGACATCTAACCATCTCATCCTCTGCCATCCCCTTCTCCTGCCCTCAATCTTTCCCAGCATCAGGGTCTTTTCAAATAAGTCAGTTCTTCGCAACAGATGGCCAAAGTATTGGAGTTTCAGCTTCAACATCAGTCCTTCCAATGAACACCCAGGACTGAGCTCATTTAGGATGGACCGTTTGGATCTCCTTGCAGTCCAAGGGACTCTCAAGAGTCTTCTCCAACACCACAGTTCAAAAGCATCAATTCTTCGGCGATCAATTCTCTTCATAATACAACTCTCACATCATCTATATATAAAACGTACTCTCACAGAGCTTTCATTCTAAGGACATTTTTGCAACCTCCCTTCTCATCAGGGGTCCGTTTGTGTAACTTTCAATCAATCACATCTACATTTTTAAAAACAGCTTTAAAATAGTGGCCATATTTTTTAGCCTGAATTAGATAAATCCTAGTTAAACTGAGTAAGTACAATGTAGCTTTTGTTGTAACATTTATTTAGCAGCAGCAGCAGCAGCAGTGAGAATTTCAACTAAAGTGTTCCTCTTGACTTAACAGGAACTCAAGCTATCATTTGAAAAATGGAGATTACTAAAAGACCAAGACCCTCAAATTCATCCCTCTAGCTTTTTACTAACCTTGACTTACTGAGTGTTTGGGGGAAGTAAAATCAGGTATAAAATTCACTAAGAATATAAAATACATAAAAAAATCCTAATGTGATTTTGTGATATGTGTCACAATATACTGAGTGACATATATTTAGATAACTGAAGTAAGATAACCTATTCTATTAACTAAACTTTTTCAGAAAAAAATGCATATTTTCTGTTTATGAGAGAAGCTACCTTCCTGAATTTCTTTCACTTATAGATAATGCTTTTTGTGCTCTATTGCATGTCATTTCAAAATGAAGTTAGGTAGAACATATGTAATCAAAATTAATTGATAGAGACTGAGTGTGGAGATTAAAAGCTTTATAGCTATGTTTTTTATTAGATAAACCTTTAGAAAATATTCTTATTATAATGCTACATTGTCACTTATAATGTAGTCTTGGATGACGTTTTGCTTCTTTTATCCTCAGTTATTTTATCTGTAAAGTAGGAATGATAGTATCCTCTGAACTTTGTATAGATTAAAGAGATAATGCATATGCAATATTTTATCTAATGAATATAATAGAATAAGTGTGTGTGTGTGTGTGTGTGTGTGTGTGTGTATGTGATTGCTCATTCACACTTGTCCAACTCTTTGCAACCCAATGGACTGTAGTTCTACAGGCTCCTCTATTCATGGAATACTCCAGAAAGAATACTGGAGCAGGTTGTCATTTCCTTCTCCAGGGAATCTCTACAATGCAGGGTTCAAACTCACGTCTCTTGCATCTCCTCAACTGGCAGGCAACTTCTTCACCACTGTACCATATGGCAGCCAATACTTATACTATGCATTTATTTGTATTCATGTGTGTGCATCAAATAGAACAACTCAGGCTTTACTTGTACTGCTACTTTTTCAATTTATTATTTATTCTCCTTCTTAATAAATTTTCTGGCTTTTGGGCTAAAAAGCAATAGAATGGGAAAGACTAGAGATCAGTTCAAGAAAATTAGAGATACCAAGGGGACATTTCATGCAAAGATGGGGACAATAAGGATAAAAATGGTATGGACCTAACAGAGGAAGAAAATATTAAGAAGAGGTGACAAGAATACAAAGAGAATCTCTACAAAAATGATCTTTATGACCCAGGAAACCATGATGGTGTGATCACTCACCTAGAACCAGACATCCTGAAGTGCAAAGTCAAGTGGGCCTTAGGAAGCATCACTATGAACAAAGCCAGTGGATGTGATGGAATTCCAGCTGAGCTCTCTCAAAGTCTAACAATTGATGCTGTGAAAGTGCTGCACTCAATATGCCAGCAAATTTGCAAAACTCAGCAGTAGCCACAGGACTGGAGAAGACCAGTTTTCATTCCAATCCCAAAGAAAGGCAATGACAAAGAATGTTCAAACTACCTCACAATTGCACTCATCTCACATGCTAGCAGAGTAATGTTCAAAATTCTCCAAATGAGGCTTCAACAGTACATGAACAGGGAACTTCCAGCTGGATTTAGAAAAGGTAGAGGAACCAGAGATCAAATTGCCAACATCCATTGGATTATCAAAAAAAAAATCTACTTCTTCTTCATTGACCACACTAATGCCTTTGACTGTGTGAATCACAACAAACTGTGGAAAGTTCTTCAAGAGATGGAACACCAGACCACCTGCCTCCTGAGAAATCTGTATGCAGGACAGGAAGCAACAGGTGCAGCTGAACATGGAACAACTGGCTGGTTCCAAATTGGAAAAGGAGTACATCGAGGCTATATATTGTCACCTTGCTTATTTAACTTATGTGCAGAGTACATTAAGAGAAATGCTGGACTGGATGAAGCCCAAGATGGAATAAAGATTGCTGGGAGAAATGTCAACAATCTCATATATGCAGTTGACACCACACTTTTGGCAGAAAGTGAAGAGGAACTAAAGAGCCTCTTGGTAAGAGTGAAGGAAGACAGTGAAAAAACTGGATTAAAACTCAACATTCAGAAAGCTAAGATCATGGCATCCGGTCCCATCACTTCATGGCAAATAGATGGGGAAGCAGTGAAAGACTTTATTTTCTTGGGCTCCAATATCACTGCAGATGGTGACTGCAGCCATGAAATTAAAAGACACTTGCTCTTTGGAAGAAAAACTATGACCAACCTAGACAGCATATTAAAAAGCAGAGACATTACTTTGCCAACAAAGGTCTGTATAGTCAAACTGTGGTTTTCCAGTGGCCACGTATGGATGTGAGAATTGGACAGTAAAGAAAGCTGAACACTGAAGAATTTATGCTTTTGAACTGTGATTTTGGAGAAGACTTCTGAGTGTTCCTTGGACTGCAAGGAGATCAAGCCAGTCAATCCTAAAGGAAATTAGTCCTGAATATGCATTGGAATGACTGATGCTGAAGCTGAAGCTCCAGTAACTTGGCCACTTGATGTGAAGTACTGACTCACTGGAGAAGATCCTGATGCTGGGAAAGATGGAATGCAGGAGGAGAAGGGTATGACAGAGGATGAGTTGGTTGGATGGCATCACTGACTTGATGGACTTGAGTTTGAGCAAGCTCCGGGAGATGGTAACTGACAGGGAAGCCTCGTGTGCTGCCATCCGTGGGGTCACAAATAGTTGGATATAACTAAGAAACTGAGCTGAACTGAGAGGTCTGAGATACTCAAACTTTTGCTGCTTCTTTACCAAAAATTTTACCCAGAAACAGGCATTCTGCACCAAATTATTGCTGAAACATGATCAAAATCCATGTTGTTTGGTTTGTCTGTCCTAAAAAGTTAAAAGTACTACAATATACCAATGTATATATATATGGGGCTTCCCTGTGGATCAGTAAAGAATCTGCCTGCAATGTGGGAGACCCAGGTTTGATCCATGGGTTGGAAAGATCCCCTGAAGAAGGGAATGGCAATCCACTCCAATATTCTTTCCTGGAGAATCCTATGGACAGAGGAGCCTGGCGGGCTACAGTCCACGGGGTCACTGACATTTCATTTCATTTCATTTCATAAAAGTATATATAATTAGTATATTGTTTAGCTTGATTCTTCTAGCAGTCATAGAAATAACAAGAGGGTTTCTTTTTAAAGCTCGTTGTTCTTAGTTTGACTTCAAATAGTTACAGAAGCAGGGTTCAGGGCTGTTTCATATTCATCATAAAATGATTATCCACTATAGTGAATAAGCCTATGGAGCTTATGGAAAATATCTTAGAGGAAACAGATCATTGCCCATAACAAACAGAGTTATTTAATTAATCCCCAATAGATATTTCTATTGGAGAAGGAAATGGCAACCCACTCCAGTGTTCTTGCCTGGAGAATCCCAGGGACAGGTGAGCCTAGTGGACTGCCATCTATGGGGTCACACAGAGTCAGACATGACTGAAGAGACTTAGCAGCAGCAGCAGATATTTCTATTCGGCCCAAAGTCTTTATTCCCACCACCCTAGAGATGTTACTCTAGCTCTGACCTGTCTTCTTTTGTATGCAAAGTCACTTCCTGTAAAATTCAGCACAGGCCCAGCCTCAGGCCAATTTCTACCCTCAGTGGACTTCTCAAAGGTTCTTTGCAACAAAGTTGGTCTCCCACTTGAAGATAATTCAAACATAATCTGCTAAGAAGATAAATTTTTCTCCACATCTTAGACTTCCTAAATTCTGGTAATCATAATCAGTGCTTCTCATATGAACAAGGGGCAGGGTCTACTTTGGGGGCATTTTTAGTTTTTCAAGGATATTAGACTTCTAAAAAGTTAATTATAATGTCACTAAGCTTTATACAAGGTAAATGTACAAACTACTGAGCTACCTAGTGTATGAAAGTGGACTTCTAACTACATGTTGAAGCAAGTTGAAATACTTTAGAAAAGCTGCTTAATGAAGGATGAATAGGATATCTTTTCACTTAAACAGGGAAATAGTCCAATCAAAATAAAGTAAATATGGCTAAAACCTAAAATTCCATTGAGGGTAGTGGAGTAAACTTAAATCAGGATGAGTGTATGCTGTCATGGAGAGTAAGTGTCAAACTGGAGAAAGATCAGAGGCAGGAATGGCAGTTAAGACGGTCCTAAAGTCATCCGGGAAATAGCTGTTAGTTTTTTTACCTGGGAGTTTGAGAACGAAAACTGTTCTTCTCTAGGATCTCCAAGTGAACCACCACAGACTCTAGATCTCATTAGAGCATTGCAAGATCTAGAAAATGCAGCTTCTGGTGATGCAGCAGTTCATCAAAGGATAGCTTCTTTGCCTGTTGAAGTTCAAGAAGTATCCCTTCTAGATAAAATAACAGATAAAGAGTCTGGAGAAAGACTTTCTAAAATGGTAGAGGATGCTTGTATGTTGCTGGCAGACTACAACGGCAGGTTGGCAACTGAAATAGATGATAGGAAGCAGCTCACTCGAATGTTAGCAGATTTTCTTTGTTGTCAAAAGGAAGCCCTTGCAGAGAAAGAGCATAAATTGGAAGTGCGTAACCTTTTCCTTATTTAGTGCTTGTTTATTAAATTTATTTTTGGTAGGAACTTTAAAATAGCTTAATATTCCTGCACATTTTTCACTTTTTGAACATAGACCCCTTTAGACAATGGCCGAGGTAAGCTACTCCAATTAACCTACATTAATTGGTTTTTTACTTGAATCAAATCAGTCTGCCTAAGAAAATTTAGAGATTTGGAATGAGCAAAAATTGGTTGTGTTTTTAAATTACTCATGTGAAATTCCAGTAACAGTAATTCATCTTATGTGTTTAAACCTTATCCTCAATAACAAATATAATGGGAAAATAGCAGTTAGTATAAAGTCTGGTTTTAGCTACAGTAAATTATGGTTGGACTTAAAAAATAAATAAATAAAAGCAGCAAGGGAAAAGCAGCAAATAACACATAAGGGGATTCCCATAAGGATAACAGCTGATCTTTCAACAGAAACTCTTCAGGCCAGAAGGGAGTGGCAAGACATACTTAAAGTGATGAAAGAAAATACCCTATAGCCCAGATTACTATACCCAGCAAGGATCTCATTCAAATATGAAGGAGAAATCAAAAGCTTTACAGACAAGCAAAAGCTGAGGGAATTCAGCATCTCCAAACCAGCTCTCCAACAAATGCTTAAGGATCTTCTATAGACAGGAAACACAGAAAGAGTGTATAAACTTGAACCCAGAGCAATAAAGAAAATGGCTACGGGATCGTACTTATCAATAATTACTTTAAACGTAAATGGGTTGAAATTTTCAAAAAGGCTAGGAAACAATTCTCATAGCCATCAATAGTTCAGTGTTGAGTTCATGAATAGTTTTTAAAGTTTGGGACAAACTGTAGTATTTGCTATTTGAAGTACTATTTGTAATTGGCATATTACAATGTAACATTGGTCTTCATTTCCAACTTAAAATGCCTAAAAATGCCTAACAGGTTTTTAGATTTGTGAATTTTAGTTGAAATGTATTTTACGATGTTACTAAACTTGCAGAAATATTGAAATATTTCAGAGAACTTAAAAAAAAAATGGGATAGAATGTCAGGATCCAAGTGGGAGTCAGATTATGGTCTGTCCATCAGAAATTACCACAAAACTAAGGTAATACACCTTTTGCTATCATATTTATGGCTATGTCCCCAAGGTAACTGGTGGTTGCTGCTCTATGAAAGTCTTTTAATAAATTAAGAAAACTTTAAAAAAAAAAAAAAGGGATTAAAAAAAAAGCCAGGAGATACTTGATGATATTGTGATAAGGAAAGAGTGATAAAAACAATATGGAGGACATTTCCAGGTATCCTAAGGTAAGTGTCATGGTTAATTTTGTGTCAGCTTGACTGGGCTAAGGGATGGATACCCAGATAGGTGGTAAAATATTACTTCTGAGTATGTCTGTGCAGGTGCTTCTGAAAGAGATAAACATTTGACTGAGTAAAGAGTGTGCCTACCAACACAGGTGGGCATCATCAAATCTGTTGGACATCACATGAATAGAACAAAATACATGGAGGGAAGGTTTATTTGCTCTCTGGTAGACCTGAAACATCCATGTTCTCCTGTTCTCAAGCATCAGTGCTCCTGGATCTTGGACCTTTGAATTACAACTGGGACTTCCACTATCAGCTTTCCTGGTTCTACAGTTTGAAGACAGCAGATGGTGGGACATCTTAACCTTAAGAGTCATGCTGATTTAAATAATAAATCTTCATATCTCTATCTGTATCTACATTTATTCTATTGTTTTTCTGGAGAACCATGACTAATGCTGCTGCTGCTGCTAAGTCACTTCAATCATGTCTGACTCTGTGTGACCCCATAGATGGCAGCCCACCAGGCTCCCCCGTCCCTGGGATTCTCTAGGCAAGAACACTGGAGTGGGTTGCCATTTCCTTCTCCAATGTGTGAAAGTGAAGTCGCTCAGTCGTGTCCGACCCTTAGCGACCCCACGGACTGCAGCCTACCAGGCTCCTCCATCCATGGGATTTTCCAGGCAAGAGTACTGGAGTGGCTTGCCATTGCCTTCTCCCCATGACTAATGAGTAATTTGGGAGTGATCCTACTGACAAGGGGATACAGATAGCTTGAGAAAGAAGATACTATACTCGCTTTTAGACATGTTTAGGTGTATTTAAGTGAAGATATCATGTAAACAGCCACAAATGGTGCCAAAGACATTGGTTTGTTAGTAGTGTGCGAATGATAGTTGAAACTTGAAAGGTAATTGCATACAACATGCAACGATAGGATATACTAAAGCAGTGATTATAAACTAAGGAGCAGTACTTCCGTGGGGTGTCATAGCCAAATATCTAGAGGACAATTTTTATGTCCCTCTAAAGGAGTTTAGAGACTTCTTCATAACTGCTCTCAAAACTCATCTCAGAAGAATGCCCTGAAACTCTGATGATGATTGTCTATGGCCAACCTTAAATACTAGGCTAAAAAAATGAAAGGTAGGAAAACTTTAGTGAGATTTAATAGAAATGGAATTCTAAGGGAAACTTTGATTGCAAATGGAGTGTGTGATGGACATTTCCTAATATTGTCTTGCCTCAGTTTCCTTACTTGTTACATGATAGTACAATTATTATCTACTTCCAAGAGTTTCCATATGGAGGAAATAAGTTGTCTTATCTAAGAAACTTTAAGTAGATATTTAAAAATATTAAATACTATTTTTATTACCTGGGGAAGATAACAAAGATTGGTCTCAACATTGGTCAAAAAAATTTATCCTGAAGAGTAAGAAGAATCATGAATAAATGAAAAGAAAAGTTGTATATAAGTAGTAGCAAGCAAGAAGAGGGTAGGAGATTCCTCAATCTGAAGGAAAAGCCAAGAAAGAATTATGAAGGGTGGGTTTGTATAGAAGAGCTGACAACCGAGTACTGGATAGCCCAAAGTAATTTCTTTGAATAATTTGTTTGAACATAGGGCAATTTTCATTACCTAATTCCTAGGGCTATTATTTACTTTTTCTTCAAGAATGTCCTAAAAGCAACAGAGGTGACTAATTAATCTGAAAGTATAAGTAAATTGTGGGTGAATTCTATTTGAATCCATAAATACAATGGATCATAAATATTTAACTTGAAGCAAAGAACTCTTTAGTGAGTGTATTCCTAGAAATATCTCTTACCCAATAAGTTTAATACACTCATAGAATTTGTAGGTGACATGAAGGTTCATATTCCTTTCTGACCAATAGAACAGACCAGGAAAAAAAAAAAAACAACTTCATTTATTCAGAATCTTTCAATTCTGTTTTTCCTACTGTGATTTACAATGAACCAATACCACAGCTCTGTTGGATGGGTTATGTCAAAGCAAGGACAATAAGACTTAAGGCACAAACTTAAATCAATAATAGAGATACCATGAGGATTTAAAGTAAAAATGGACATCTGTATCATGGAAGCTAAAAATAAAGTTCTAGAATCAAGAGGCAATTAGAGAGATTCACTGTCATCACCAGCTAAAAGTGAAATTAAAATTGATGATTTCAGCTTCTAAACGCTGATGATCAAATGTGATTTTCTCCTAGGTAAATGTCATTTTTGCCCTTAAAAACGCTATATATCCCTGGTAGAATAGTTTTTATGAGTTTGCTCTTAGTTAAAGGGTGGTTTAAAGCTGGATCATATTTTTCTGAATAAGAAAAAAAAAAACAGATAACTTCCTCTAACAGAATATTTGATCATTTCTCTTGGCCCTGAAATAATAAGTTACCAAATTACACTTTTTTCTAAAGCTAAACATTTTGTTTATTTGTGTATAAATATTTCAGAATACTTGTATTCGAAAGTAATCAAGTTAGCAAAACATGGTGATTTTTTAAAATGTCTAGATTTTTACAAGTTGGGAAGATTAAGATATACCTATGCTGTTCTTAATTATCATTCCAGAAAACTATTACCGCATCTCCAGATTGAGAGCTCTGGAGTCAAATATAGACAGAATTTATTCCTACTCATACTTTGAGCAAATTGGAGCACCATACTTGAAAATCTTTGGCCCCATTGATTTAATTTTTAAAAGAAGAAAGCTTGTTTTCAACATTACACTTGTAATAATATTTTTTCTTCTTAGAGTGTTAGGAATTCCTTAGGTGCATAGTCAATGCTTCCTTTTATCATTTTTTCTTCTCCCAATCTCTTTTGTTGTATCCCCTACATATACACACAATTAATCAGTGCTCACCGATAGGGCTCCTACATTGAAAATATCTAAGTCTTTGTTCAGAGAAAGGGTTTTTCAACTAATCTCCCTTATAGCACAGGTACTTTAATTACATATTGGAAATATGTGGAAGTCCTTGGAAAAACTTTGCTGTTTTGAAGAGACTGATTAAGTGAGAGAAAATCTCATTAAGAGAAAATCTTAATCATTTCTTAGAAACAAAAGACTAGTAATGAATAAAATACATGGAATTTAACACATTCCGAAGACTCACTATTTTCTTTTTATTAAAAAAAAAAAATCACACCTGCTTATAAATTCTGGGCGATTTTTCAGCTGTCCTCAGATTTCAGCTGACTCTATCTACTGTGAGAACTGAATTCGAGATTTCTTCAAGTAATTTAAACGGCTGATAGCAGCACTGAGAAAGCAGATCTTACTGTTTAATGAATTGTGTTCTTTTAGCAAACATTTTTCTCCACCTTCTCCTAGAGCCTCCCTGATAAAACATAAAGTATGAGACTCTGAGAAGTAGAAAAATAAGTCATGAAACAGCTGTATAGACTACCTCTCCAAATAGTGTTTGATATTGATTCCAAATAAACCTTCCCAAATAAACCTTCAAGGGTTATCATGATTTAAGAAAACTTTCAAGTTTGTCTTCAAGATAGCATGAGGAAATATTGATTTATATATTGAATGAATGAATATGAGACTAAATATTATGAATATTTGACAATTTTACAATGAGTACATGTAGTAAAATGTATTTTAACAAGTCCTGGGTTCAATGACATTCCCTGGTGGCTCAAATGGTGAAGAATCTGCCTGCAATGTGGGAGACCTGAAAAATCAATAATTCTGAGTGCCAATCTAGTAGCTTGGGCCTATATCTGAAAATAAAAGTGAATAAAATGATTAAAATTTTGAAATAATAGGGAAATTTATATGCTCAAAATCTTATATGTGAGACTCCCTCAAAGTTCTACCTATCATTACAAGGTTCATATAATCATGTAAGATACCATGATTATTCAGAAAACAAGTCAATGAAAGTGGATTTATTTTGAAATTAGTTTCTTATAGATCTTTTTAGTTGTAATTGTGAAAGACATTAGCATCTTACTGAATTGAAATAAAGCTGCCCTTAGTTAAACCACTGAAAAATAATTCAGCAGGGTTTAAGAAGCGAGGGGAATCTGGTTTTCTAGCTATGTTCTAAATACTGAAGCAAAGACAAATGGAAGAGAGTTTATATTAAATCTGAGGATTTATCAAATATCCTTTTCAAATGGAAACAATCTGAATACAACCCTAAATATGTGATCATAATGGATCACACTTGTTTTAGTTATTCCCAAGCTAGAAGTTTAGCCATATTGTTTGCATTTAGTCTTTCTAAACCTCTGTGTATATTCTTGTCAGTTATTACACTGCCTTCTGCAAAGAAAGGCAATATCTGTATTCCCAACCATCCAGACATAATAAAGAAGCAAACATTTCTGCACAAAGCCTCTTTGAGCTACTTAATTTACTTTTGACAAAAGGAGAATGACACTGAGCACTCCACAAAGAACTAAAGCAATTTTTCTTACCATGAAATGCAAATGATAATTTAATAATTTCTAGCAAATCCATTAATATATATTCAGGAAAACCTTATCCTATCGTCTTCATGTAGAACTAGTTGGCTTAAACACATGACATCTTAAAAAAGGGAGCTTTCTATTTCTTAAGAAAAACATATTAAAATTTTTATTTTAGGTGGAAATCAATCAAAGAGAAAAAAAATCAATTAAAATTAAAACAACAGTAAAGGTTAATCCTCTATATTCCTGATGACTTTTTTCATCATTATGTGTTACCATTCATTCACCTAATTTATTTTAGAAAGACATGAATATCTCTATTAAAGGAGATTTTTAATAATATTGCAACTATATATATATATATGTTTGTGTGTGTGTGTATTTCATAAAGCAGTCCATGAAATCACTGAATAGTTGGGTAGGGTGGAATGATTTCAGAAATATTGCATGTGCTGTATTAATTTCTAATATGGCAACTGTTAATGGTGAGAATAACATTTTATATGCTATATTAGAAATAGATACTAGTGGGTAGAAAACATATATTATAAAAATAGAATTATTACTTTGTTCTTGTGATGGTCTGCCTTGAACTTTGTCAAGGAGATATTTAAGCTAGAATTTCATAAAATATTGTGATGCCTTAGGTCTCAGATGAGTTAGCATTCCTATACTTAAGCAAAGGCAATACTGACGGAGCCATTCAACTTAGACATCAGCCTAAATTTTATGCCAAACCATCTTGTGTAATTCTAGATTAGACAAAGCAAGGGCTGTCAGGTTTATTCACAAAATAATGTACTTTTTCTTCCTTCATAAACACATACTTGCACAGCAACAGCCTTGATGTTTACTGCATTAAATATTTGGGATAGCTCATCCATATTGCTCTGTGTCTCTTTTAATTTACCTTTGTGACCAGTAAAACAATCTGGTTCTTAACCTAAATTATATCAGGGATGGATAGTTCCCTTAAATCCATCTTTTTGCTTTAGCATTATTCAATTCCACTTACGTGTCATGCTTCATTCAACATATCTCAAACAAAGCTTATTGTCATTTCCATTCAAGTTATTTCTTTTAACTTCTGTATATGCTATTTAGGAACCTGCTTTTTTATGATCCCAGAATTAGCAGTTACCTAATCCTCCTAATTCCTCCATGCATGCATCACATTTTTATTTTTATTATTTATTGATCTCTATGACAGCAATCATTTTCAAGAGCTCATAATTTTAGGTAGTTTCTTGAAGAGTTCACCAATTAACCCTCCCATCTCACTCTCTAAAATTTGTCCTACACAGAAAATCATCTTCTGAAGCACTACTCTGATTATAAGCCATTCTTCTGCAAATGCTTTAATTATTGCTTTTCACATGACATTAAAGTGTTCACATTTATTAAGACTCAGTTCTGCAAAATGATGCTTAAAAACTTTTAGTTTTCTATATTGCTGTGTATATACCATCTGCCATTTTATTGTATTTAGTTGTTTGTATTATAGTCGTCTTTCTCTTAATTTGATCTCCTAGAAAAATGTATATTTTACTATATTTCAAATGATTCATTATAATATTCTTTCACATGTTTTAGTTCTATATTTTATGATGTCTATCATTTTACATCCTAACATTTATCAATATATTTTAATACTTTTTATAATTTTTTCAAATTTATGTTTTCAATTGTTAAAATATATAAAAAGCTCATACAAATTATATCAAACAAACAATATAATAAAAATATATAGAGAACACCTGAATAAATATTTTTCCAGAGACAACATACAGATGGCTAACAGGCACATGAGAAGGTGCACAGTATCACTTCATGAGAGAAACACTCATCAGAACAACAACAAAATATCACCTCACACCTGTCAGAATTGTCATCATCAAAAAGTCTGCAGATAAACGTTGGAGAGGATGTAGAGGAAAGCGAATCTTGCACACTGTTGGTGGGAGTGCAAATTGGTGCAGCCACTAAAGAAAACAATACGAAGCTTCCTCCAAAAACTAAAAATAGAGTTACCTTATGATACAGTGATTCTACCCCTGAGTATATATCTGGAAAAAAAATGAAAGCATTAATACAGGAAGATAAATGAACCCCAATGTTCACAGCAGTGCTATTTATTAATATAGTAGCCAAGATATGGAAGCTACCTGTGTCTATCAACAGATTAAGATGTGGTATACATATACTGTGTAAGGTTACTTAGCCATTCCAAAAAAGATAAAATTCTGTCACTTTCAGCAACATAGATGAACCTAGAGAATATTATGCTTAGTGAAATAAGTCAGAGGAAGACAAATACTGTATATCACTTACATATGAAAACTAAAAATAATACAAATGAATGTATATGCAAAACAGAACCAGACGCACAGATGTAGAAAACAAGCTGGTGGTTACCAGTAAGAAGAGTGCAGGGGAGAGGAGCAGGTTATGGATATGGAATCAAAAGATGCAAATCAGTATGTATTAAACAGATAAGCAACAAGGATATATTGTAGCACAAAGAATTACAGCCATCATCTTGTAGAAACTTCCAGTGGAGTATGTGTATGTGTGTGTGTGCACAGTCTCTTCAATCATGTCTGATACTTTGCAACCCCACGGACTGTAGCCCACCAGGCTCCTCGGTCCATGGGATTCTCCAGGCAGGAATACTGGAGTGGGTTGCCATGCCCTCCTCCAGGGGTCTTCCCAACCCAGGGATCAAACCTGCCTCTCCTACATCTTCTACATTTTTTACTGCTGATCCACCTGGGAATATCTCAATTGAGTACAAACAAGAAAAATTCTGAATCGTTCTACTGCACACCTGAAGCTAAAATAATACTGTAAATCAACAATATTTCAATAAAAGCTTGTTTAAAATTAATATAACCCTCAGAGATACACAGTGGTCTACAGAATAAAATCCAAACACCTTAGGCTGCACTCAAGTTTTCCGTCACAGTTCAGTTCAGTCGCTCAGTTGTGTCTGGATATGTGATCCCAGACTGCAGCACACCAGGTTTGCTGTCCATCAGCAACTCCTGGAGCTTACTCAAACCCATGTCCATAGAGTCACTGATGCCAACCATTTCAATCATTTCATACTCTGTTGTCCCCCTTCTCCTCCTGCCTTCAATCATTCCCAGCATCAGCGTCTTTTCAAATCAGTCAGTTCTTCACATCAGGTGGCCAAAGTATTGGAGCTTCAGCTTCAGCATCAGTCCTTCCAAAGAATATTCAGGACTGATTTCCTTGAGGGTGGACTGGTTGGATCTCCTTGCAGTGCAAGGGACTCTCAAGAGTCTTCTCCAGCACCACAGTTCAAAAGCATCAGTTCTTTGGTGCTCAGCTTGGTTTATAGTCCAACTTTCACATCCATACATGATTACTGGAAAAACCATAGATTTGACTAGTTGGACCTTTGTTGGCGAAGTAATGTCTCTGCTTTTTACTATACTGTCTAGGTTGGTCATAACTTTTCTTCCAAGGAGTGTCTTTTAATTTCATGACTGAAATCACCATCTGCGGTGATTTTGGAGCCCCCCAAAATGAGGTTTCTCACTGTTTCCATTGTTTCCCCAACTATTTGCCATGAATTGATAGATCAGATGCCATGATCTTAGTTTTCTGAATGTTGAGTTTCAAGACAACTTTTTCACTCTCCTCTTTTCTTTCATCAAGAGGCTCTTTAGCTCTTCTTCGCTTTCTGCCATAAGGGTGGTGTCATATGCATATCTGAGGTTATTGATATTTCTCCTGAAAATCTTGATTCCAGCTTGTGCTTCATCCAACCCAGCATTCCTCTTGATGTACTCTGCATATAAGTTAAATAAGGAGGGGGACAATATACAGCCTTGAAATACTCCTTTCCCGATTTGGAACCAGTCTGTTGTGCCATGTCCAGTTCTAAATGTTGCTTCCTGACCTGCCTACAAATTTTTCAAGAAGCAGGTCAGGTGGTCTGGTATGCGCATCTCTTTAAGAATTTTCCAGTTTATTGTGATCCACACAGTCAAAAGCTTTGGCGTAGTCGATAAAGCAGAAATAGATATTTTTCTGCAATTCACTATCTTTTTTGATGATCCAATGGATATTGGCATTTTGATCTCTGGTTCCTCTGCCTTTTCTAAATCCAGCTTGAAAATCTGGAAGTTCATAGTTCATGTACTATTGAAACCTGGCTTGGAGAATTTTGAATCTCACTTTACTAACATGTGAGATGAGTACAATCATGTGGTAGTTTGAACATTCTTTGTCATTTTTTTGGGGATTGGAATGAAAACTGACCTTTCCCAGTGCTGTGGCCACTGCTGAGTTTTCCAAATTGGCTGACATATTGAGTGCAGCACTTTAACAGCATCGTCTCTTAGGATTTGAAATAACTCAACTGGAATTCCATCAGCTACACTTGCTTTGTTCGTAGTGATGCTTCCTAAGGCCCACTTGGTTTTGCATTCCAGGATATCTCGCTCTAGGTGAGTGATCACACCATCATGGTTATCTGGGTCATGAAGATCTTTTTTGTACAGTTCTTCTGTACATTCTTGCCAGTCATACCTCATAGTAGATACTAGCTTTAGTACTAACATGGGAATTCTTTTATACAATGTTTCCTTCTTTCCATAATCTTCTTCACACTCATCTGAGCGATTTTTCTTTTCCTCCTATACTAGTGCACTGACTACCCTGCCTACATTCTTGTCTCATTCTTTGTATTTTTTTTCTAAGCACAACTGCCATTGCTCCCAATAAAACTTAAATCATGTGAGTTTATTATTTTGCTTAAAACTTCTCAAGTCTGTCATTTTTACTCAGAGTAAAACTCAAGTTCTCCTAAGAGCCTAAGAAGCGAGACAGTCTGACCCTACTATCTCTGACTTCATCTTCTCCCAGGCCCTCTAACTCACGTGACACTCAAACTCCAGGCATCTCCTTGTTTCTCCAGCAGAATGTCTCTTTCACTCTTTGTCCTCCCATAGTATAGGCCTTGCATTTCCCTAATGATGTGCATCTCTTTATGTACTGCGTTACAGTTACTTGTCTCTCCCTTGCCCCTCTCCTGCTAGTTTATCAGCTGTTGGAAGGAAACAATTTATTCCCCACCTTATATTGGGAAAACTGCCTCTTTAACATCTAGATGCTTAGACAAATACACGTCTGATGTGGTCATAAATGCATGTTGACCCATAGTAAATGAAGCTGAGGGCATTCAGCTCATTATGGGCCCCAAATGACATTATATTAGAATTCAATTTAGGTCTCTATTTTAAACAGTTTAATTACATATAAATATGTGTTTTCCTATAAGATTTATAGGAAATAAATGATTTAAATATGCATGAATAGATTAAGAAGCTGTGGTACAGACATACAATGGAATACTACTCAGCCTTAAAAAGGAATGCATTTGAGTTTGGTCTAATGAGGTGGATGAACCTAGAGCCTGTTACACAGAGTGAAGCCAGAAAGACAAACGCAAATATTGTATATTAACCCATATATATGGAATCTAAAAAGATGATACTATGAACCTATGTGCAGGGCAGCAATATAAGCACAGACATAGAGAATAGACTTATGGACAGGGGTGCGGGGGAATGAAGGAGAGGGTGGGATACGTGGACAGAGTCACATGGAGACATATACCTTACTATATGTAAAACAGATAGTCAATGGGAATTTGCTGTGTGACCCAGGGAACTCAAACAGGGCCTCCATAACAACCTAGACAGGTGGGATGCGGAGGGAAGTGGGAAGGAGGTTCAGGAGGAGGGGATGTAGGTATCCTTTTGGCTGATTTATGCTGATGTTTGACAGAAACCAACACAATTTGTAAAGCAGTTATCCTTCAATTAAAAATAAATAAATGAGATATACACAGGCTACCACAAATGTATGAGTGCAGACTCTGAATAAGTCAATTTGCGGTATGTCTTCAGTGTTTAATGGTTTCCCGAGTCTGCTGGTTTGAGGATGTTTTGATATATGTGTAGGCTGCCAGAAACGACCAACACTAACAGATTTCTCTCAGATCACTCTGCTGCGATCTCAGACTCTGGGAAAGTAACAAACATGCTTAGATCAGTCCCGCTTATACACGTGAATAAGGCTGGCATTGATCAGAGTGGCTAAAAAATAAGTGAGAGCTGGTTTTATTACTGAAAATAAAGCTCAACTCTGAGTTTCCTGCAGAATGTACCACGTGATTGTGCAAAGGACAATGCTTCCACCAGAAAGTCACATCTAGTTTTCTCACACTGGGTGAGAGATGGATTATTTAGCTCTGTGTTATTTTTAGCAAATTCGTCTGTGGAACATTTATTAAGACTCTTTTTTTTTTTTTCTGAAGTGTGGGAACATTTGGGGAAATTGACACTTTTAAAAGAAACAGTTGCAAAAGCATTTCCCTGTCTTTTTTCTTTGATTGATCTTAACTGTGTTATCATTTCCTTATTGGGCTCCAAAAGAATTCCAACAAAAAGAAATGTATCTCTAGTTTTCATTTCAGTTTTCAGATTTTTTTTTCTTTTAGTAATGATAAGCACTTCAGAGAAGGTATTTCCTTCTGACATGTTTCTTGAGAAAAATAATACAAAATTCTTTTCTTTTAATGTTCCTTTTCTGATAGCAAGAAAGATTCATGTCTCACACTATAATGTTATTAATAGTTTTTCTGAAGATGTTAGGGACCGGATAGGCACTAGGTAATCTTGCTGTCCCAATTCTGTAACCAGCAGAACTCTGTTAACTCCTAGTCAGACTTGCAGACAGCAAGTTGCATCAGTAAGAACTGATTCATGCACAAATTATTTAAAAGGTAAAGTTTTCTCAGCATTAAAACAGCAATAATAAGAATATATCTGTCATAGTAGTATTCTAAATATTAAGTGAAATAATATATTTAAAGCACTTAGCACAGAGTGTGGCCTAAAGTAAGGGATTGGTCATTTTGTTTTAAAATCTCCTATTTTAAAAATTCTTCCCTCCTGTTTTTCTGTTTATTTTCCCTTCAGTTCAGTTCAGTTCAGTGGCTCAGTCATGTCCGATTCTTTGCGACCCCATGGGCTGCAGCACGCCACCCTCCCTTTCATTCACCAACTCCCGGAGATTGCTCAAACTCATGTCCATTGAGTTGCTGATGCCATCCAATCATCTCATCCTCTGTAGCCCCCTTCTCCTCTGACCCTCAATATTTCTGAGCATCAGGGTCTCTTCAAATGAATCACTTCACATCAGGTGGCCAAAGTATTGGAGTTTCAGCTTCAGCATCAGTCCGTGAAAAGAATATTCAAGACTGATTTCCTTTAGGATGGACTGGTTGGATCTCTGTGCAGTCCAAAAGAATCTCAAGAGTCTTCTCCAACACAACAGTTCAAAAGCATCTATTCTTAGGTGCTCAGCATTCTTTATAGCCCAACTCTCACATCCATACATGACTACTGGAAAACCCATAGCCTTGACTAGATGGAACTTTATTGGCAAAGTAATGTCTCTGCTTTTTAATATGCTGTCTAGGTTGGCCATAACTGCAGTCATCATCTGCAGTGATTTTGGAGCCCCCCAAAATAAAGTCTGTCACTGTTTCCACTGTTTCACCATCTATTTGCCAAGAAATGATGGGACCAGATGCTATGATCTTAGTTTTCTGAATGTTGAGTTTTAAGCCAACCTTTTCACTCTCGTTTTCACTTTCATCAAGAGGCTTTTTAGTTCCTCTTCACTTTCGGCCATAGGTTATTGATATTTCTCCCAGCAATCTTGATTCCAGCTTGTGCTTCATACAGCCCAGCATTTCTCATGATGTACTCTGTATTTAAGTTAAATAAGCAGGGTAACAATATACTGCCTTGACGTACTCCTTTATCAATTCGGAACCAGTCTCTTCCATGTCCAGTTCTAACTATTGCTTCCTGACCTGCATACAGATTTCCCAAGAGGCAGGTCAGGTCGTGTGGTATTCCGACTCTTGAGAGTCCCTTGTACCACAAGGAGATCCAACCAGTCCATTCTAAGGGAGATCGATCCTGGGTGTTCATTGGAAGGACTGATGCTAAAGCTGAAACTGCAATACTTTGGCCATCTCATGCGACGAGTTGACTCACTGGAAAAGACGCTGATGCTGGGAAAGGTTGGGGGCGGGAGGAGAGGGGACGACCGAGAATGAGATGGCTGGATGGCATCACCTACTCTGTGGACATGAGTTTGAGTGTACTCCGGGAGTTGGTGATGGACAGGGAGGCCTGGCGTGCTGTGATTCATGGGGTCGCAGAGAGTCGGACACGACTGAGCGACTGAACTGAACTGAACTGAACTAAGAGGTTTCCACAGGTTGTTGTGATCCACACAGTCAATAGTTTAGGAATAGTCAATAAAGCAGAAATAGGTGTTTTCCTATAACTCTTGTTTTCTCAATAATCCAATGGATGTTTGCAATTTTACCACTGGTTCCTCTGACTTTTCTAAAGCCAGATTGAACATCTGGAACTTCACGGTTCATGTATTGCTGAAGCCTGGCTTGGAGAATTTTGAGCATGATTTTACTAGCATATGAGATGAGTGCAACTGTGCGGTAGTTTGAGCATTCTTTGGCATTGCCTTTCTTTGGGATTGGAATGAAGACTGACCTTTTCCAGTCCTATGGCCATTGCTGAGTTTTCCAAATTTTCTGGCATATTGAGTGCAGTACTTTAACAACATCATCTCTTTAGGATTTGAAATGGCTCAACTGGAATTCCATCACCTCCACTAGCTTTGTTCTTAACGATGCTTCCTAAGCCCCACTTGACTTCACATTCCAGGATGCCTGGCTCTAGGTGAGTGATCACACCATACTGATTATCTGGTTCATGAAGATCTTTTTTGTATAGTTCTTCTGTGTATTCTTGCCACCTCTTCTTAATATCTTCTGCTTCTGTCAGGTGCATACCACTTCCATTCTTTTTTGAGCCCAGTTTTGCATGAAATGTCCCCTTGATATCTCAAATTATCTTGAAGAGATATCTAGTCTTTCCCATTCTATTGTTTTCCTCTTTCTTTGCATTGATTGCTGAGGAAGGATTTCTTATCTCTCCTTGCTATTCTTTGGAACGCTTCCTTCAAATGGGTGTATCTTTCCTTTTCTCCTTTGCTTTTTGCTTCTCTTCTTTTCACAGCTATTTTTAAGGCCTCCTCAGAGAGCCATTTTCCTTTTTTGCATTTATTTTTCTTGGAGATGGTATTGATCCCTGTCTCCTGTACAATGTCATGAACCTCCATCCATAGTTCATCAGGCACTCTGTCTATCAAAACTAATCCCTTAAATCTATTTGCCACTTAAACTGTATAATTGTAAGGGATTTGATTTGGATCATACCTGATTGGTCTAGTGATTTTCCCTATTTTCTTCAATTGAAGTCTGAATTTGGCAATAAGGAGTTCATGATCTGAGCAACAGTCAGCTCCTGGCCTTGTTTTTGCTGAGTGTATAGAGCTTTCCATATTTGGCTGCAAAGAATATAATCAATCTGACTTTAGTGTTGACCGTCTGGTGATGTCTATGTGTAGAGTCTTCTCTTGTGTTTTTGGAACAGGGTGTTTTCTATGACCAGTGCATTCTCTTGGCAAAACTCTATTAGCCTTTTTCCTGCTTCATTCTGTACTGCAAGGCCAAGTTTGCCTGTTATTCAGGTGTCTTTTGACTTCCTACTTTTGTGTTCCAATACCCTATAATGAAAAGGTTATCTTTTTTGGGTGTTAGTTCTAGAAGGTCATATAGGTCTTCATAGAACCATTCAACTTTAGCTTCTTCAGCATTACTGGTCGGGGCATAGACTTGGATTACTGTGATATTGAATGGTTTGCCTTGGAAATGAACAGAGATCATTCTGTCATTTGAGATTGCTCCCAAGTACTGCATTTTGGACTCTTTTGTTGACTATGATGGCTACTCCATTTCTTCTAAGCAATTCTTGCCCACAGTTGTAGATTCAATGATAATCTGAATTAAATTCATCCATTCCAGTCCATTTTAGTTCACTGATTCCTAAAATGTTGATGTTCACTCTTGCCATCTCCTGTTTGATCACTTCCAGTTTACCTTGATTCAAGGACCTAACATTCCAGGTTCCTATGCAATGTTGTTACAGCATTGGACCTTGCTTCCATCACCAGTCACATCCACAACTGGGTGTTATTTTTGCTTTGGGTCTGTCTCTTCATTCTTTCTGGAGTTATTTCTCCTCTGATCTCCAGTATTATATTGGGCATCTACCATCCTGGGGAGTTTATCTTTCAGTGTCTCAATTATTATTTTCCCTAATCCAATAATATTCAGTTGAAGGCAGTATTACCCCTTGACCCCTGAACTCTTCCAAGGGAATATTTGACAATGTTGGAGACATTTAATTCTCGTAGCTGGGAGGTGGGAAGCTACTAGATCCTAGTGAGTGTCAAACACAATACAATGTACAGGGCAAGCTCCCAAAGTAAGAATTGTCAGTACCAAATAATAGTCAAACAAGGTTGAGAATCCAGCCTTCATCTATGCACTTCACTTGCATCCACTTACTTATGTCATTTTGATTCCTCTACTGCCCACTACTTTTCTCTTTATTTGTTATTATATCTAGTTGGCCAAAAAAATTGTTCAGATATTTCCATAAGATATTAACATCTTACAGAATGAACTTTTTCATCAACCCAATAGTTTTGCCTTTCTTCCTTAATAATAATATTTAAGTAAATCATAAAGCTTGAATTTTATTTTACTTTTGTGAATTAAAAAATGCTTTGTCTTTGGAAGAAAAGCTATGACAAAACTAGACAGCATATTAAAAAGCAGAGACATCATTTTGCTGACAAAGATCCAGGTAGTCAAATCTATGGGTTTTCCAGTAGTCATGTAGAGATGTGAGAGTTTGATTACAAAGAAGGCTGAGTGACAAAGAATTTATGTTTTCTAACTGTGGTGCTGGAGAAGATTCTTAAGAGTCCCTTGGACAGCAAGGAGATCACACCAGTCAGTCCTAAAAGAAATCAGTCCTGAATATTCACTGGAAGGACTGATGCTGAAGCTGAAGCTCCAATACTTGGGCCACCTGATGTGAAGAACTGACTCATTGGAAAAGACCCTGATCCTGGGAAAGAGTGAGGGCAGGAGGAGAAAGGGGCGGCAGAGGATGAGATGATTGGATGGTATCACCGACTCAATGGACATGAGTTTAAACAAATTCCAGGAGATGGTGAAGAACAAGGAAGCCTGGAGTGCTGCTGTCCACGGGGTCGCAAAAAGTCAGACACGACTTAGCAACTTAACAACAACGAAAACTTGAATTTTATTTTACTTTTATGTTTTTAAAATATTGCTATGAAAAATGACACATATCATTCTCACACTGAAATTGAGAGGGGAAGTCCATATGGGCCTGTAGCGTCAGTGACCTTATGAGTTGAATATGCCAGATGGCAAGCATAATGGTTCCCAGACAACAAAAAATTCTCTAGCCAGTTCCAGAAGCAACAACTTAGATCCAAGTGACCAGAGAGTGTTTACTACTTACGTACTTGCTTGTTCCCTGAGGGAGGAGGAAGGGAAGCTGGCTTGTTTGTTGCCTTCTTTTGCCCTTGCTTGAGACTTAACCCTGGCTCGCTCAGTTTTGGAGCAGTGTTGGGTACATAACCTTCCTCTGAGTGCATCATGTCACCCTGAGGACCTGGAGGATAGGCAGTAGTGTCAATTCTCATAGTAGTAGTAGTGTTGGTCATGCAGTTGTGTCTGATTCTTTGCGACCCCCCCGACTGTAGCTTACCAGGCTCCCCTGTCCATGTGATTCTCCAGGTAAGAATCCTGGAGTGGGTTGTCATTCTCTTCTCCAAAGGAGAGTTCCATAGACAGAGGAGCCTGATAGGCTACAGTCCATTGTGTCGCAAAAAGTCGGACAGGATGGAGCCACTAACACTTTCAGACAGTCAGGGAGAGGCAAAATTTCTCATACTGTTGCTTAATTGTGAACGATTATCTACCTTGCTCTGATACACCATGTCTTGTTTTTTGTGTTATAGGCAGTTGTGGTGGGTTTATTCCTTGTCTCCCTTTGCAGCATTGGAATTTTTTTTTCTATGTTGCACAACCAGATAATCTATGTGAATCAATGTGCCCTATAGAATTCAACTTGTAAGGTTTTTTTCGTTTTGTTTCTATTCCAATACTGTAGCAATTGATCCTACAGGTTTATTCCATCATCATAGCAATCACTGGGAAAGCAAAGATTGCACACAGATCTCTCTGATTCCAAACTCCATAGTCTTTCTCCCATATTAAGGATGCTTGCCTTGGTTTACTTTAATTCTTTTTAACCACTCTATACAAGCTTTTTCAAATTTTAGATTTTCTAATAACTCTGTCTTGAGTTGCAATGATTTCTTAAGGGTGGAATTACATTTTAATTTTGCTAGGATGTAAATTCCTCAATATCAAATTTTACTAGAATTTGCATTTGTAGATCATAAACTTAGAAAATACCACAAACACCAGTCACACAGTGGCCTTTGACTCTTTGTGACCCCATTTACTGCAGCACGCTAAGCTTCCCTGTCCATCACTAACTCCCAAAGCTTACTCAAACTCATGTCCATTGAGTCAGTGATGCCATTCAACCAGCTTCCCAGCATCAAGGTCTTTTCCAATGAGTTAGTTTTTTGCATCAGATGGCCAAAGTATTGGAGTTTCAGCTTCAGCATCAGTCCTTCCAAAGAATATTCAGGACTGATTTCCTTTAGGATGGACTGGATGAATCTCCTTGCAGTCCAAGGGACTCTCAAGATTCTTCTGCAATACCACAGTTCAAAAGTATCAATTCTTCGATGTTTAACTTTATGTTCCAACTCTCACATCCATACATGACTACTGAGAAGAAATAACTTTGATTAGATGGAACTTTTTTGCCAAAGTAAGGTCTCTGTTTTTTAATATGCTGTCTAGGTTGATCATAACTTTTCTTCCAAGGAGCATGCATCTTTTAATTTCATGATTGCAGTCACCATCTGCAGTGATTTTGGATCCCTCAAAAAAAAAAAAAAGTCTCTCACTGTTTCTTTTGTTTCTCCATCTATTTGCCATGAAGTGATGGGACCGGATGCCATGATCTTAGTTTTCTGAATGTTGCATTTTAAGCCAACTTTTAACTCTCCTCTTTCACTTTCATTAATAGCCTCTTTAGTTCTTCTTCGCTTTTTGCCATGAGGGTGGTGTCATCAGCGTACCTGAGGTTATTGATATTTTTCCCCAACAATCTTGATCCAAGCTTGTGCTTCATCCAGCCTGGCACTTTGCATGATGTACTCTGCATATAAGCTGAATAAGCAGGGTGATAGTATACAGCCTTGTTACTCCTTTCCTGATTTGTAACCAGTCTGTTGTTCCATGTCCAGTTCTAACTGTTGCTTCTTGACACTCATACAGATTTCTCATGAGGCAGGTAATGTGGTCTGATGTTCCCTCTTCTTTAAGAATTTTCCACAGTTTGTTGTGATCTACACAGTCAAAGGCTTTGGCAGTCAATAAAGCAGAAGTAGATGCTTTCCTGGAACTCTTTTGCTTTTTCAGTGATCCAATGGATATTGGCAAATTGATCTCTGGTTCCTCTGCCTTTTCTAAATCCAGCTTGAACATCTTTAACCTCATGGTTCACATACTATTGAAGCCTGGCTTGGAGAATTATGAGCATCACTTTACTAGCGTGTGAGATGAATACAATCATATGGTAGTTTGAACTTTCTTTGGCATTACCTTTCTTTGGGATTGGAATGAAAACTGACCTTTTCAAGTCCAATGGCCACTGAGGAGTTTTCCAAACTTGCAGGCATATTGAGTGCATTACTTTAACAACATCATTTCAGTATTTGAAATAGCTCAACTGGAATTCCATCACCTCCACTAAGTTTGTTCATAGTGATGCCTCCTAAGGCCTGCTTGACTTCTCATTCCAGGGTATCTCGTTCTAGGTGAGTGATCACACCATCATGGTTATCTGGGTCATGAAAATCTTTTTGTTTAGTTCTTCTGTGTATTCTTGCCACCTCTCCTTTACATCTTCTGCTTCTGTTAGGTCCATACCACTTCTGTCCTTTATTGTGCACATCTTTACATGAAGTGTTCACTCAGTATCTTTAATTTTCTTGAAGAGATCTCTAGTCTTTCCCATTCTATTGTTTTCCTCTATTTGTTTGCATTGATTGCTGAGGAAGCCTTTCTTGTCTCTCCTTGCTATTCTTTGGAACTCTGCATTCAAATGGGTATAATCTTTCCTTTTCTGCTTTGCCTTTAGCTTCTCTTCTTTTCTCAGCTATTTGTAAGGACTCCTCAGACAACCATTTTGCCTTTTTGCCTTTTTCTTGGGCATGGTCTTGATCACTGCTCCCTGTACAATGTCATGGACCTCCATCCATAGTTCTTCAGGCACTTTGTCTATCAGATCTAATCCCTTGAATCTATTTACCACTTCCACTGTATAGTTGTAAGGGATTTAATTAGGTCATAGCTGAATAATTTAGTGGTTTTCCCTACTTTCTTAAATTTAAGCCTGAATTTGGCAGTAAGGAGTTCATGATCTGGGCTACAGCCAGCTCCCAGTCTTGTTTTTGATGGGTGGAGACTTTGGTCAAAACTTGGTCCACTGGAGAAGGCAATGGCAAACCACTTCAGCATTCTTGCTTTGAAAAGCCTATGAACAGTATGAAAGGGTCAAAAGGTATGACACTGAAAGATGATCTACCCAGATTGGTAGGTTCCCAATATGCTACTGGAGAAGAGTGGAGAAATAACTCCAGAAAGAAGAGGCAGAGCCAAAGCAAAAACAACGCTCAGTTGTGGATGTGACTGGTAACGGAAGTAAAGTCCAATCCTGTAAAAACAATATTGCATAGGAACCAGGAATGGTAGATACATGAATCAAGGTAAATTGGAAGTGGTTAAATGGCAGATGGCAAGAGTGAACATTGACATTTTAGGAATCAGTGAACTAAAATGGATGGAATTGGTGAATTTAACTCAGATGACTGTTATATCCTACTACTGTGGGCAGGAATCCCTGAGAAGAAATGGAGTAGCCATCATAGTCACCATTAAAGTCTGAAATGCAGTAACTGGATGCAATCTCAAAAATGACAGAATGATCTCTGTTTGTTTCCAATGCAAGCCATTCAATATCACAGAAATCCAAGTCTATGTCCCGACTAGTAATGCTGAAGAAGCTGAACAGTTCTATGAAGACTTACATGACCTTCTAGAACTAACATCCAGAAAAGACATCTTTTTAATTATAGGGGACTGAAATGCAAAACTAGGAAGTCAAGAGATACCTGGAGTAACTGGCAAATTTGGCTTTGGAGTACAAAATGGAGCAGGACAAAGACTAGCAGTTTTGCCAAGAGCATGCAGTGGCCACGGCAAACACCCCTTAGAAAACACAGAGCAGCACGTCTCTGTTTAGTAAAATGGAAACAACAATATGTATTCTTAGACACAATTTTCTTAGTCCTAAATATGAGTTTGATATGTGTGGGGTTGTAAAATTATTTTTTGAATGCTCTTTTGACTATATGTGTGCTTGCTTAGTCTCTCAGTCATGTCTGACTCTGCAAACCCATGAACTGTAGCCTGCCAGGCTCCTCTGTCCATGGGGAATTTCCAGGCAAGAATACTGGAGTGGGTTGCCATGCCCTCCTCCAGGGTATCTTCCCAACCCAGGGATTGACCCCAGGTCTCCCATATTGCAGGTGGATTCTTTACCATCTGAGCCACCAGGGAAGCCAATGAATACTGGAGTCGGTAGCCTATCCATTCTCCAGGGGATCGTCCCAACCCAGGAATCAAACTGGGGTCTCTTGCATTGCAGGTGGATTCTTTATCAGCAGAGCTACCAGGAAAGCCCATCTCAGTATACTTGCTTTCATTAGGCCTCATTTTTTTGCAGTCTGAAGATGCCAGCCTCATTCCCTGGGGGCGATGAAACAGTTCAACGGTTGACAAATCTTAGAAGCAAGGAAATGTTCCCCCAAGTATTAGTCCTGAGCTCAACTCATATAAAGAAAGCTCCACTCAAATAATAGTGTCTCAGCTATTTTTTGGAGCAATTTCATCAGCTTTAGCTGACGTTTAGTTCATCTACCTCTCCCTTTCTCTTTTTTTTTTTTTTCTTTTATGTCTCTATCTTCAAATTTACCTTACTTTGATTTTAGTATATACTTATAGTATTTACTATAGTATATATATATATTTATTCGAGAAGGCAATGGCAACCCACTCCAGTACCCTTGCCTGGAAAATCCCATGGGCGGAGGAGCCTGGTAGGCTGCAGTCCATGGGGTCACAAAGAGTCAGATACTAGTATTTAGTATATAGTTATAGGAAAGTATTTATTTGTATATTTGAAACTGAGGTTTTACAGCTCCCTTCAAGGTCTTTCCTGATAGCTCAGTTAGCACTCCAGAGTTCTTGGCTTCCCTTGTGGCTCAGGTGATAAATAATCCGCCTGCAATGAGGGTGGCGTGGATTTGATCCCTGGGTTGAGAAGATCCCTTGGAGAAGGGAAAGGCTACCCACTACAGTATTCTGGCCTGGAGAATTCCATGGATGAATCCTTGGGGTCGCAAAGAGTCGGGCACGACTGGGCGCCTTTCACTTCAATATCCTACTGCTTTAGCAGGAACAGTGATACTGCAGCATACCCTGAAAGAAAAAATCTTCCACATAGACTAATAAGAGGGTTATGAACTTTTTGCTTGATGTTGGATTTTTTCTTTCTTTCTTTTTTTTTTTCTTCAATATCACAAGGAAAAGTGAAGCATGACTCCAGACCTCATTTTGGTGTTGGTGCCATTCTCCAGGACTGTTACCCACAAATTTTCTTCAGGAATAAATGTTTTACATTGTCTAGGAGAGAAACTTTTCTTGAAAATAAGTGTGAATTTTTCAGTTTTGTAGGGAAAATTCTGGGGCAGTTAAGTGACATTCTTATTATAGCGGCACGCACAGTGCACTTCCTCTGCCATAACAGGTTACAGAATTTAAACACATTTATTTTTAAGCTTATAGCTGCTTCTGAACCAGTGAGCATCCAATATATGTTTTAAATAATGTTCTCATTGAAAATAATTATTTTCCAGTTTTATGAGCTCAGTATGTAACATGATAAGCGGAAAATAATGTTGGTATTGCATATTCTTCAAGTCATCTTTAAGAAGCCACACATAGTATAAAATAGGTACCTCACATCTTGTACCCTTATGATAGGTCAAAAAAAGAACAACTTTCTATGTTTAGCTTCACATATTCTGCAAAGGTGTTTTCAGTAAATAAATACAAAGAATACTAGAATATTTAATTTAGCTATGGAAAACAAGCAAACAGAACAGGGTAGTAAATTTGTAAATGCTGGCTTCTCTGGTTTTAGAACAAAATGCTACATTTAATCTCTTTGAATGTTCTAAAAATGCATTATGTGGGGTTATTTCTGACTTTTGAAAGCCTCACTGAAGTGTCATAATTATCAGGAGCAAGGGACATAAATGTTCCAAAACTTGTACTTTTCTGTTCCAAGCTGTGTGCATTTAGTTAAATCTCTAGGCAGACTTCTCAACCACTGAATAACTTTATATACATGCGCGCGCACACACACACACACACACACGTACATAAAAATATATACACACATATATATGCCTCCGCATTACAGGCAGGCAGTCAATCTAATAATTAATACATTGCAGAGATGTTGCTTATCACAAATACTTTTAAACCAGATCTTCCTTCCTGTCACTGGTATCTAGCTTTCAGATTCTCTGTGCTGCATTTGCTTAACTTTGATTTTAAGGCCATTGAACTGACTGTGTACTCTGCCGTGTCTTGTACATTGTGGGATAAATGGGCTTTAATCAGCAGGAGTCTTCCAGTATGCAAATGACTTCCTGGGATTAAGTTAGCACACTGGGAACTGCGCTTCCCCTTTTGGGTCGCTAGAGTACCATTTAGCAAATTGTCATTGGTATGGGCTCAGTGATACACCAGAGCTCTGAATAAGTTAATTGCAGGTCCTAGGGTACCTAACTTAGTCTCAGGGCCCAACTGAAAATAAGCATTTGGGCAGTTTGCCTGTAAGTACTGAGCTGATGGTATATGAAATGCTCTGAACTTTTCAGGACTGCTGTGTAAATGAGCAGTGCTTCTTCACTTGCCTATTCATTATTTGGGAAATCCTGCCCTTCCTGGGACAGAGCAGAGACAACTGTTCTTTTGTTTGTCTCAACCTTTGGGGAATCTGTTTTTCAATTGTTAGCAAAGAATCCTCTTACTTACCTTCATGACTTGTGGAAGCTTTGTCAGACATGGGAAAGCTATTACTGTGCATCTGAATTTTGAGGATTAAATGGAAGTTCTCTGCAATGTCTTGTGTTTTCTAGGTTTTCTGGAACTGTTTTAAGTACTTCAGTAAGTGAACAAATGAAGCTTACATTCTATTTAGGGGTTGAGGAAATCAGTAAACTCTATACCTTCCCCTAACATTTTTCAACCCACAGAACATGCAATTTAAAGTGCATGAGACCTGAACTCTTCAATTAACTGGTGAGAAAAGAGTTTTGGAAAGGGAGAAGGTTAAATGAGAAGAGAACAGATCAGGTTAATGCCATCTTTCTTGAATGGCAATTTGGCCTTTGAGCAATGGATTAATGTAAGATAATTCCCTTTTTTTAATTAGAAAACATTTGACTCTGAAGTCACACTGAATGATGTGACTTTGGGATGCTGAGACCTGTGTGTGTGCATGCTCAGTTGCTCAATCATGACCCACTCCTTTGCAAACCCATGAAGTGTAGACCACCAGGCTCCTCTGTCCATGGGATTTCCCAGGCAAGAATACTGGAATGGATGGCCATTTTCTTCTTCAGGGGATCTTCTAGACCCAGGGAAAAAACTGTGTCTTCTATGTCTCTTACACTGCAGGTGATTCTTTACCTCTGAACCACCAGGGAAGCCCACTGAGGCCCATGCAAGTAAGTGAAAGTAGTAGTTGCTCAGTTGTGTCCAACTCTTTGTGCCCCCAAGGACTAGAGCCTGCCAATCTCCTCTGTCCATGGAATTCTCCAGACAAGAATACTGGAGTGGGTTGCCAAGTCCTGCTCCAGGGGATCTTCCCAACCCAGGGTTTGAAGCCAGGTCTCTCGTGTCACAGGCAGATTCTTTACCATTTTAGCTACCTGGAAAGCCCATTGAGGCCCACAGAGAAAAAAAATTCAGATTTTTAGAACAACTGAATTAGGGGGAAAAAGGTTCTTTCTAGAAAACTAAAGTGTTTGACTATATGCCCCAAATTATAGAGACTGACAGGTATGGGCCCTGCCTCCCATAACCCCTTCATGAAAAGTACCGCTTTCCATTCCACTTATGAGAAGACTGTTGAAGAGAAGGTTTAAGGGAACTCTTGAGTAAAATAACTAAATATAAAATTTATCTATTAATTTTAAAGGAAAAGAAAAACACATTATTTTAAAGGAACATTGGACAGTTTCCATTAACATTTGCTGTGCCACTGAGATATGTTACTGTAATTACATATCTGTAACTGAAATACAATTTAAAAATATTGTATACCTTTTAAAGCAGATGGGACTCTGAAATTGTCTAAATCAAAACTACATAAAAAATAACTCATTCACACAACCCATATTCAGAAATTATATTAAACACACACATATATGTGCTGC